>NC_057863.1:513636115-514246115 GCF_019393635.1 Dromiciops gliroides
GTTATAAAAAAGCACACTATTTTTACTATTGTCCTTGGTGCTAGATGATGAAGAGAGAGGTCAAAGAAGATGAGGACTGAAAAATCACTAAGGGATGTATTGAGTATGAAGCCACTGTTGAACTTTGGGAGAATGGTTTCCATGGAGTGGGTAGGGAAACCAAGGGAGAGCAGTTGGGGTGAGGCTATGGTAACATTAGGCCCAGACAACTCATGGAGTCACAGGATCATAAGATTTAGAGTAAGAAAGGCCCTTAGATATCATCTGGTCCAGGTCTGTGAGGAAACTGAGGCCCAAATTTGTATAGGTAGTAACCACAAGATCCAGAATTCAAACCCACATCTTCTGATTCCAAATTCAGTGCTCATTAACTTTGGGGGGGGGGATGAGAGTTAAGTGACTTGCCCAAGGTCACACAGCTAGTAATTGTCAGGTGTCTGAGGCTGGATTTGAACTCAGGTTCTCCTGACTCCAGGGCCAGTGCTCTATCCACTGCACCACCTAGCTGCCCCGCTCATTAACTTTTTTTTTTTTTTTTTAGTGAGGCAATTGGGGTTAAGTGACTGCTGGATTTGAACTCAGGTACTCCTGACTCCAGGGCCGGTGCTCTATCCGCTATGCCACCTAGCTGCCCCGCACATTAACTTTTTACAAGAAGATTAGTAGTGATGGAGATGTACAGGCTGAGACAATACCTAGATGTGATAGAGGATCAAAAAGAGTTTTATATTAGTTTTCTTTATCCATATCTAAATTATCTATATTGATACCTCTCTAATCTATATCCTTATCTATCTATAACTATCTGTATTTTTGCCCATACCCATATCTATCTATATGGAAATATGGTGCATATCTGTGGGCAGATGAAAGAAAGAGACTGAAAGATTGAAGGTGAATGGGGAGAGGGAGTGAATTCCCTCAGCATTAAGAGCAATCACTGCCTTACTCACAGCTGGTGCTCATTAAAGGTTTGTCAAATTAAACGCATATAATGATTTTCAAATTTTTTTTAAAATCAAACCTTAACAAAAGCCCCTTTTTACAAGAATCTCCTGGGCCTAGGAAAAGAGAACCACCCTAAAACAAATGACTCAGTATGTCCAGTGGTGCTCTAGTTGTAGGCCAAGGGAGACGGGACAGAATTCCTTAATCTTATACTTATACCCGACCAAACCTAAGGAGGAGTGATTCTGTTCCTCCTGGTGCCGTAAATCACAGGAAATTAGACTCCTGGTTGTTTTCATTTGGGGAGTTAATTTGCTTTGGATGACTGATGGTCCCTTTGGGTTTCAGGTGGTTTAGAGGCACAGCTCCCCCTCCTGGATTCCAGGACAGGCAGTTGCTGGGAGATGAGAGCCCGGGCTGTGGGATGTCAGGTGACAGATGAGGATCTGTTATCAATGTATTCATACCCACTGGGGAAGCTAGAGATGGGATACTTTTCTTCGTGAAAGGCGAGGTCAACATACAGATACTTTCTGTGTGGTAGAGGCAGTGTTTCCAGAAGTAATTTAGATTTTTTTTTTTAAAAAAGCTCAATTCCCTCCCTTCTATGAAGATAATAAGGCCAATAACTGAAAAGTGCTTTGAGCTCTTTCAAAGGAAGTCTAGTAATGCAAGCAAGCAAATTGGTTAGTTGCTTAGGTAACTGAGGGCCCTCTCAGCTAATGTGAAATCACAGAATTTGATAGCTGGAAGAGACCTTGGAGGTCATCCCCCTACATTTTAAGGGAGTCCAATCTTCTCATTTTAAAGAAATAAAGTAGGCCCAGAGATTTGCCTAAGAGCACACAGTTAGTTAATGGTAGAGACAGGATTAGAATCCAGGTTTTTCACCTTCCTGTTTAGTGAGCTCTTTGTCCATTAGAAAATAAATAGATTTAGACTAAATTAGAATTTAGATTTAATTTAGATTAAATTAGAAACTAAGTAGATTTAGATCTAGAAGGTACCTGAAAGACCATCAATTCCAAACTCCTCCCCTCCCTACAACCACTCATTTTGAGGGTAAGGAAGCTGAGGCACAAGAGGTTAAATGATTTCCTGGGAGTCCCACAACAACTGAGGTAGGATTTGAACACTGGTCCTCTTCACTAAGAGAGCTGTACCCTCTCTATTTTGCCATGCTCTTGGCTATGTGTTAAGCAGACTGGAGTTTGACCCAAGTGAAACAGAGTCATCTCGGCAGTGCTATTTGAGGGTTATTAATAGCTCTCTGTAGGTCTATTTGGTACCAAAAAAAAAAAAAGCCTGCTTACCTCAAAATATGTGACCCCAATTATGAGTCAAAATGTTTGAAATTGCTTCATTACTTTTTTTTTTTGAGTAAAAAGTCTCTAGTAGGCTTAAATACAACTAAGTTGGGGAGGAAGTTAGCACAATAAACTATTAGCACCCATTAACTCATTAACATTAATTAGTTTATCGGATTAGATTAGCTAATGGAAAAGCTTAGCCCCGAGGAACTCACACACAGGACAGGTGTATTGTGATTGTGGTCATTTAGAAGGTGAGTTGATGAGTATGGGGGATTTCTTGTGGAGAGAGAGATCACACCTTGAGGAGACCACAGCAGTGGGGTATTCTCACTGAGCAGCTTTCAGGAACCAGGAAAGGGGCTGAGAGGGAAGGAGTCTAACAGGGGAAAGGGAATAACATGAAGCACCAATGGAAATGGCAAGACACCAGAAAAAAAAAAAAAAAAAAACTTCAGTTAGTTAAGAATTTATACATAGATTTCAATTCAATATTTATTAAGTGCTTAGTGCATACAAGTACATCCAATACTAGAACAGCTTCTCCTGTATATTGGTTAGCTTCTACCATAACCACCCCCCCCCCTTCCATTTTGACAATTTGACAATTGCATTTTTGACAAAGTTGACATTCCTCTCATTTTGGAACTTCACATCTATTAGAGTGCTTATTAATTTGTGAAGGCTCTGAAGGGATGATAAAGCACATTGAAATAGAATGCTATTTTACCAGGTGTAGACCCAAGGTGAGACCATTCTCTGAAATGGGCTAGAATGTTGGTCCCCCTACACTCAGGTGAGAGATTCTGCTAGGCCTGCACTCTAGGAGCGTCACTCCCACTTGAATTCTTGGGCATCTTTACAGCCTTTGTGATATTTTTATTTGTTTTTTCCCCTTCTTGTTTGAAATGTGTCTTGTCTGCGCCTGCCTGACAGTTTTTCTGAAAGCCCTGAATTTCAAGCCTGGATTTGCCTGTTTCCCTTGTGGTCTCTGAGGTCTGGGATGTTTGAAACATTACCCTCACCTTTCAGTCACCAGATTGGAAGTCTGTTCTGGCTTCCAGCCTTCATTTTACAAGGCCTAAATCTCTAGCAGGCTACCAGAGGACGACTGCCCTAAGCTCTAGCTATGAATTTGGCTCCACAAGCAATTTTAAAGTGCCTACTATGGGCAGGACATGCAAAAAGGATGCAGAGATAAAAACCAAGCATTTTCTAACCTCAGCTCACATTACACTAGGAAGAAATTATGTGTGTCCGGATAGGTAAATGCAAAGAGTATTCACCAAGGAAAGAGATTAAAGGAATGGACAAACAGTGAACAATGGGACAATAAGGAATGGCCTCCACTGAGATATATCACATGAACTGAACTGGGAAGAGAGGTAGGGATTCCAAGAGTGGAACACATTCCAGGTTTGGGCAACAGCCTTTGCCAACGCACAGAAGGAATCCTACATACATGGAATAGCAAGTAGGCCCTTAGGGTGGAGGAATAGGAAAATAAGCATAGAAAGGGAGGTTGGAGCCAGACTGTGAAGAACTTTAAGTGACAAATGGAGGTATTTGTATTTTCTTAGTGGCAGCTGGGAGCTACTGAAGCTGTTGAGCAGAGGAGTGACTTGTACTTTAGGTATATCAATTTAGTCACTATGGGTAGGATGAATTGGAGAGAGCAGCCCGAGGATAGGGGTAGGAGGCTACTTCAGGAGTCCTGAGGAGAGCAAATGAACTAGAGTAGCAATAAAGTGAGTGCAGAGAAGGGGATGGAGAGAAAGGGACAGAGGTGTGCCATGTTGTGTAGGTAGAATTAACTTGACTTGGTAACTAATTGAATACAGGGTTGGGAGGAGGAAGGAGAATGAAAGGTTGACAAGGACTTTGAGGTTACAGATTTGGGTGACTGGAAGGATGGTGGTGCCCACAACAGAAATAGGAGAGTTGGGACAAGGGATGAGTTTTAGGATAATATTAATAAGTTTAGTTTTAGTCATAAGGTCATAGATTTCAAGATGGTAGAGATCTTAGAGGCTATCCAGCCCACCCCTGGGGCAGCTAGGTGGCACAATGTACAGAGTGCTGGGCCTTGAGTCAAGAACACGAGTTCAAATCCAGTCTCAGACACTTACTAGTTATATGACCCTGGGTAAGTCACTTAACCCTGTTTGCCTCAGTTTTCTCATCTGTAAAATGAGCTGGAGAAGTAAATGGCAAACCACCCCAGTATCTTTGCAAGAAACCCCAAATGGGGTCATGAAGGGTCAGACATGACTGGAAAATGACTGAACAAAGTCCAAAACTCTCATTGTGTAAATAAGGAACTGAGGCCCCAGAAAATCTAAGGGACTTGAACAAAGTCAAACAGATAGAAAGCAGTAAAGCTGAAATTTGAAACCAGCTCCTCATGCCAACTACAGCACACTTTTTGCTATCTTGAGGAGCCTATGGGACATGCAACAGTCAGGCAAAATTGGTACTCAGGTTGATTTTGGAGTCATCTGCAAAGAGATGTTTTTTTTTGTTTGTTTGTTTCTGTTTTGGTGAGGCAATTGGGGTTAAGTGACTTGCCCAGGGTCACACAGCTAGTAAGTATCAAGGGTCTGAGGCCGGATTTGAATTCAGGTCCTCCTGACTCCAGGGCCAGTGCTCTATCCACTGCGCCACCTAGCTGCCCCTGCAAAGAGATGGTAATTGAACTCCCAGGGATCTGACGAGATTACCCAGAGATTGGGAAAAAAATCAAAAACAAAAAAAACAAAAATAAAAACCAAGAGAGCTTTAAGAAGTATGTCTTTCAGTGTTACCATCTGAAGGGAAGTGCGCATGGAAAGGTCGTCATCATTTGGAGAACTATCTCATTCAGACAGATGAGCTGGGCCCTTTGGAAGTGGTTACTACATCCCCTCAGAACTTTAAGGGTAGTTTTGAGGGGTTGGGGGAAAGGGTTTATTTCCAGTGTTATATAGATCATGTATCTCCCTGGACTATTGTGCTTCTTACAATGATTGTTAGTGGATTAGTCATTTGATCATCCAAACTTTTAGAAAGAGGGTATTTACTAAGAAGGTATAATAAAAACCATTGCTAAAAATCAGCTCCCCAAAAGTTTGGGTCACACTTTCCCATTTTGGACAAGAGTCCAAAGAAAAGTGGGCCCAAGCTTAGAGGTCATATGTGGCAAAGAGGCAACATAGCTCCTGGAAGTCCTTTCACCTCAGTCCTTCAGGTATGATGAGGTTTTTCTGCTAGGCTTTTTGTAGACCCTTGAATTTGCATCTAACCTGTCTTTGGCTCCTACTGAACACCCTGACAATAGCTACTGCTGTCCGAGAGATGCTCCTAGGATGCTTCTCCCAAAACCAAATCTTTAAGCCCTCTTAAGTTCCCAAGGTCCTTCTCTGGTCAAAGAAAGAAGGGGAAACCAAGACAGGCTCTGAGGGATGGAGGCCTGCTCCTCCCCCTTATCCAAGTGATCCTTTTGCAGCAGTTGTACTCCAACCCTCTCTCCTTTCCTCTTGTTTGAATGTCTCAGGTTCTGAAATAACTTCCTGGTTTTATGTAGAACCTACCACATTTTCTCAGTTAATCTGAATACAGGTCCCAGGCAATATCACTTCAGCTGACTAAGTACTTAGTCTAAACTTATAGTTGAGATTTAGTGTCATCTAGTATTGCTTACTTTTAATGGGGTGGGGGTAATTTAATTGATTTACTTCATGGAGTAAATTACCCCTTATAGAAGAAAATAAAATTTGATGGTACATCCTATGACTATTTCCCAGTTGAGAATGGTCAAGTATTCCCTAGCCCCTCGGTGATTTAGGAGTAGCCACATGCTTTAGTGGAGTAAGCACTGACCTGTTTTTAAATTCTGGATTTGCCACTTCTTGGGCAAAGCACTTCACCTATATGGGCCTCAGTTTCCTTACAGAGCAAACTTTTCAGCTTCCTATTATGTGTCATTGCCCCCCATTAGACTATAAACTCTTGTTTTTTGTTTTGTTTTAGTGAGGCAATTGGGGTTAAGTGACTTGCCCAGGGTCACACAGCTAGTAAATGTTAAGTGACTGAGGCCGGATTTGAACCCAGGTCCTCCTGACTCCAGGGCCAGTGCTCTACCCACTGTGCCACCTAGCTGCCCCAGACTATAAACTCTTTGAGAGCAAAGCTTATATTTGTATCCTCATCTCTTGGTTCAGGGGCTAACATATACAGTAAGCACTTAATAAATGCTTGTTGACAGACTGATTTAATGGGTAATCTCATCAGCTCTAAATCCTTTGAAAATTTTCTTTGAGGGTCCTTGTCAACAACATCTTTTTAACAATCTCTTACCTCTGTGTGAAGAACACTGAATTTGGTGTTGAAGGGGAGTTCTAAAGGATAAAAGAGAGATTGAGGGGACATGGTACCAGCCCTCAAAGAAGTTGGAATTCAGTGACAGCTATAGGACAAATGCAAAATCATCTGCCCTCCTGACTTCCCTATTCTTACCAGTGACCATGGTATGGGACTGACTAGGAGATGGGAGAAAACAAAGAACTAAGCATCAGTTGGGGCTGGGAAGTAGGGGTGGTGGAAGGGGAAATTTTATACCTTTGGAATAAAAAGATTTATACCACTGGGAAGCATCTTGAGTTTGGATAATGTGTTAACTCCATGCAGTGCCTGGGTTATGTTTTCTTGACTTTTAAACTCTTTGATGAGTATCTGACTCATGCATTTGTCTTTAATCTCTCAAATATTAGCATTTTTGGTAGTGTCTCCCTCTAACTAACACCCCAGTCATTTGGATATCTCACCTTCACTGTCTGAATATAGTTTATTGTCTTTCTTCTTGAACTTCAATTTCTCTTTCTTCTCAAGGTAAAATTAGCACCATCGCCTTGGATCTTTTTAAAATCATTGGTACTTGTTAGCCCTACCTTGGATAGAGGTGGAGAGGTATAATAAAATCTTTCCATTAGCTGATCTGAGACCCTCAATCACTTTTTTTTAGTTTCTTTTTTTTTCTTTCTTTTTTGCAGGGCAATGAGGGTTAAGTGACTTGCCCAGGGTCACACAGCTAGTTGTGTCAAGTGTCTGAGGCTGGATTAGAACTCAGGTCCTCCTGAATCCAAGGCCAGTGCTTTATCCACTGTGCCACCTACCTGCCCCTACCCTCAATCACTTTTGATTCCTCCCTTTCCCTTGGTCCCTTAGTCAGTCTTATCAAGATGTCCTCTCAATACTTTCTTCCCAGTGTCTCATCCATCTATCTCTATTTTCAACACCTCCACTTCCTTTAACAAGGCCATTATCACATCAAATAAGGACCACTGTTATAGTCTTCTTCCTGATCATTCAGTCAATAGACATTTATTAAGCACATGTTATGTGCTGGGCAACATGCTAAGCAAAAAGAGTGTTAAAACCAGCAAGTTATCTTGACAAAACTCTATTAGTCTCTGCCCTGCTTCACTTTATACTCCAAGGCCTGCTATTCCAATTATCTTTTGATTTCCTACTTTAGCATTCCAATCCCCTATGATATCTTTTGGGGCTGTTATTTCTAGAAGTTGTTGTAGATCTTTATAGAACAAATCAACTTTGACCTCTGGCATCAATGGTTGCAAAAATAGATTTAAATTCCTTGTTATTGAACAGTTTGCCTTATATTCAAACAGATGTCATTCAGTCATTTCTGAGATTATACCCCAGTATTTCTTTGACCCTTGTATTGAGTATGAGGGCTATTCCATTTCTTTTAAGGGATTCTTGCCCACAGTAGTATATATAATGATTACCTGAATTTAACTCATCCATTCCCATCTATTTAAGTTCACTGACACCAAAGATGTTTATGCTTAATCTTTCAGTCTCCTATTTGACCACATCCAGCTTATTGTGGTTCATAGAGTTTACATTCTGTGTTCTTATGCAACATTGATCTTTGCAGCATTGGACTTACTTTTCATCACCAAAGACATCCACAGCTGAGCATCCTTTAGGCTTTGGCCCAGGCACTTCATTAGAGATATTTGTAGTAGTTCTTTGCTCTTCCACAGGAATATATTAGATAGCTTCTAATCTAAGGGACTCATCTTCCCATGTCATCTCATTTATCATAAGCTCAGAGCATGAGCTTCTTATTGCAAAATTCAGACAAATTAAAGAAAGAAGGGAAAACCACAAGATCATATAGTTATGACAAATAATATTTCTTATGAATTTAAAGTGGAGGTGATGAATACATTTAAGGGATTAGATCTGAAAGAGTGGCTGCAAAACAGAGGTTCACAATATTGTAAAGGAGGAATCAACAAAAACAATTCCAAAGAAAAAGAAAAGTAAGAAAGCAAAATGGCTAACTGATGAGGCTTTACAAATAGCTAAGGAAAAAGGGAAATATAAAGGAGAAAGGGAGATACACGCCTAATTCAATGTAGGATTCCAGAGAATAGCAAGGAGAGATAAGGTTTTCTTAAATAAGCAATGCAAAGAAACAGAATAAAACAATAGAATGTGACAGACAAGAGATGCTTCAAGAAAATTAGAGGCATCAAGGGAAAGTTTCATGAAAAAATGGATATGATCAGTGGATAGAGCACTGGCCCTGGAGTCAGGAGTACCTGAGTTCAAATCTGGCCTCGGACACTTAACACTTACTAGATGTGTGACCCTGGGCAAGTCACTTAACCTCAACTGCCTCACTAAAAAATAGATATGATCAAAGGAAAAATTATAGGGATTTAATAGAAACAGAAGAGATTAAGAAGTGGCAAGAATACACAAAAGAACTATACAAGAAAGATCTTAACACCACCAATAACCACAATAGTGTGGTTACTGATCTAGACTCAGACATCCTGGAGAATACAGTCAAGAGGGTCTTAAGCATTACTAAGAATAAGACTAGTAGGGTGGGTGTGCGTGAAATTCCAGCTCAGCTATTTAGAACCTTAAAAGATGATACTGTTCAAGTGCTTCACTCAAATTGGAAAACACAACATGACCACTGGATTGGAAAAGATCAGTTTACATCCCAGTCCTAAAGAAGGGCAATGCCAAAGAATGTTCAGATCACTGAACAACTGTGCTAATTTAATATGCTAGAAATGTTATGCTTAAGATTCTGCAAGCTAGGCTTCAGACATGTATGAAACCAAGAATTACTAAAAGGGCTAGTTTTCAAAGAGGCAGAGGAACTAAAGACCAAATTGACAAGATTTGCTGGATTATGAAGAAAGCAAGGAAGTTCCAGTAACACATCTACTTCTGCTTCATTGACTGCACTAAAGCCTCTCTCTGACTGTGTGGAGCAAAACAAGATAAGTCTTCAAAGAGATGGGAGTACCAGATCATCTTACTTGTCTCCTGAGGAACCTGTTTGCAGTCCAAGAAGCAACTTTTAATACCTTATTTGTTTAAGATTGGAAAAGGAATACAACAAGGCAGCATATTGTCACCTTATTTGTTTTACTTATATTCAGAGTACATCATGTGAAATGACAGGCTAGATGAGTCAAAAGCTAGAATTAAGTAAGGTTGCTGGAAGAAACATCTGCAATCTCAGTTATGTAGATGATACCAGTATGATGGCAGAAAGCGAAGAGGAATTAGGAAGCTTCTTGATGAGGGTGAAAAAGGAGACTGCAAAAGCTGGCTTGAAGTTTAATATAAAAAAAACCCTAAGATCTTGGCAACTGGTTTCATCACTTTCCTGCAAATATAGAGAAGAAATGGAAGTAGTGTCATATTTTATATTCTTAGGCTCGAAGATCATTGCAAATGGCAATTGTAGCCATGAAATTTTAAAAATGATTGTTCCTTGGAAGGAAGGCTATGGCAATTCTGGACAGCATACAAAAAAGATGTGACATCATCTTACCAACAAAGGTCTGTATAGTCCAAGCTATGGCTTTTCCGAAAACAAAGTAAGGCTGTTAAAGTTGGCTGTTAAGGAAAGCGGAGTGCCAAAGAATTGATGCCTTTGAATTGTGGTGCTTGAAAAGACTTTTGAGAGTCCCTTGGACAGCAAGGAGATCAAATCAGTCAATACTTAAAGAAATAATTCATTTTATTCACTTGAAGGTAAAATACTGAAGCTGAAGCTTAAATTCTTTGGTCACATAATGAGAAGATGGGACTAATTAGAAAAGACCCTGAAGTTGGAAAAAATTGAAGGCAAAAGGAAAAGGGGGGGTAACAGAGGATGAGATGGTTAGATAGTGTCATGGAAACAATGAATATGAACTTGTACAGACTTTGAGAAATAGTGGAGGATAGAAGCACCTTGGGTACTATGGTCCACGTGATCACAAAGAGTTGGACATGACTCAACAACAACAATGTGCTAAGCACTGAGGATACAAAGAAAGAAAAAAGACATCCCCTGCTCTCAAGGAGTTTACAATCTAATGGGGGAGTTAATATGCAAACAACTACGTGCAAACAAAATATAAACAAGATACATTTCACATAATCATCAGAAGACTGGTGAAAATCAACAGAAGAGAGGCACCAGAATTAAAGAGTACTTTGAAAGGCTTCTTATAGAAGGTAGAATTTTACCTGGGATTTGAAGAAATCCTGGGAAGCCAGGAGGCAGAGATGAGGTGGGAGAGAGTTATAGGCATGGGAGACACACAATAAAAATGCCCAGAGTTGAGAGATGGACTATCTAGGTTAAGGAAGAACAAGGAGGCCAGTGGCACTGGATTACAGAGTACCTGGCAAGAAGACTTGGAAGGTTATAGAAGACTTTGGATGCCAAACAGAGGATTTTATATTTGATCCTGGAGGTGACAGGAGTTTATTGAGTTTATATGTGGGTAGGGATGATGGGGGGAGGGTGAGATGGTCAGATCTGCACTTTAGGCATAACACTTTGATCACTGATGGACTGGAGTAGGGAGAGACAGCACAGGAAGATCAACGAGAAGACTATTGCAATAGAGCAGGAGTGATGTGATGAGGCTCTCCACCAGGATGGTGGAAGTATTAGAGGAGGGGTCATCTAAGAGAGATGTTGTAAAGATAAATAAGATCAGTAGGCTTTGGTGATAGATTAGATATGATTGTGGCATGAGAGAGGTTGAGTAGAGGATTTGAGCCTAGGGCACTGAGAGAATAATAATGACCTCAACGACCCTACTTAGGTAAAGGGGATGGTTTCTGGAGGAAGAGAATGAGTTCAGTTTTGGACACGTTGAGTTTAATATGTCTACTGGACATTAAGTTTGAAATGTACAATAGATAGTTGGAGATGAAAAAAATGGAAATCAGGTGAGAGTTTAGGGTTGGATAAGTAGATTGGCAAATCATGAGCAGATAATAATTAAATCTATGGGAATGGATAAGATCAACAAATGAAATGTAATAGAGAGAGAAGAAAAGAATAAAAGGGGAAATCTTCCTTGTCAGTCTTTCCTCCTCCTCCAATCTATTCCACTCCCCACTGCTAGATTAATCTAAAGTTTATTTTGATCATGCTACTCTCTTACTCCCCATTTTCAACAGAACAAAATTCAACCACATTAATAGGACCACAGCTCTTGAGCTGGAAGGGACGTTAGAAACCAGTTAGTCCTGTCTCACTCCTTTACATATGAAGAAATAGGCTCATAGAAGTTGTGACTTTCCCAAGGTCACCATGTAGTGGGCTCAGAGGTAGCATTAGAACCCATATCCTCTGTCTTCAACTTGCTATTTTGGTCTTATCTCTCACAATGGCCTTATAAGAATACTTGTACTGCTCTACACTAAAGCTAAATTGTGCTCTAAGCATGCCCTGGTCACTCCCAACCCTGTGGATTTGTCCTTGTTCATCCTACAACCAGAATGTTTCTCTTTCCTCTTCTCCACCTTGAAACTTCCCTTGATCATGCTGCTGAGGTCTATGCCAATGACAAGAGAGTGAAGGGATTTGAGGTCTAGAATTGAGAAAATGGCTGTTATTACAGATAACCTTAATTTTCTTCATTTTTTTGTCATTTTATTTTATTTTTTTTGTTTAGACTTTTATTTTCCAAACTATATGTAAAAACAAATTTTGACATCAATTTTTTAAAACTTTGTGTTCCAACTTCTATTCCTCCCTGCCTTCCCACCCCCCACCCCCAAGAACTCAAGCAATTCAATGTAAGTTATATATGAGTAGTCATGGAAAACATCCCCACATTAGCTAGGTTATGAGAGAAAACAGATTAAAAAAAACTTCAGATTAAATAATTGTCAAAAAACGTGTTTCAATCTGTTTTCAGATACCATCAGTTCTTTCTCTGTAGATGGATTACAATTTTCATAAGTCTTTCAGGGTCATATTGGATCATTGCCTTGCTGAAGCTTGTGGTTACAAGCTTCCCAGCAGATCATCTTACACTACTGCTATTCTTTTGTATACAGTACATTTCACTCTGCTTCGGTTCATGTAGGTCTTTCCAGGTTTTTCTGATAGCATCCTATTCATCATAACTTTTATATAGTACCTTAAACTTGGCAAAGAGTTTTCTTCACAATAGCCCAGCACAGTAGGTACCATACATTTTGCCATTATAGTTAATCATAACTATTTCCCTCCATCTTATTCCCTTCCTGTTGATATTTACTCTATTTTTTATCTTCTTTTACCCTATTCCTCCTTAAAAGTGTTTTGCTTTTCACTGCCCCCTCCCCCATTCCGCCCTCCCTTCTTTCACCCTTCCTTCCTTATCCTCTTCCCCTCCTACTTTCCTGTAGGGTTAAATATATTGCTCCTCCCAATTGGGTGTGAATGTTATTACCTCCTTGAGCCCACTCTGATGAGATTAAGGTCTTTGAGCTAATTCTGTGCTCTAAATTTTTCTTCCTCCCTCCTTCCTCAACCCTCCCTATGAAATCAATCAATTCAATATGTCATACTTGTGCAGTTATGCAGAACATCTTCACCTTCCTCAAAAGTGTTTTGCTTTTTACTGCTCTCTCCCCCAATCTATCCTTCCCTCCTTCCCCTCTTCTTCACGCCCCCATCTCCCTCCCCTCCCACTTTCCCTCAGGGTAAAAAATATATTAATCTACCCACTTGAGTATGTATGTTAGTCCTTCCTTGAGCCAAGTCTGATGATAGTAAGGTTCATTTACTCCCCCACTCCTTCCCCCTCTTCCCTTCCCCTCCATAAGCATTTTTTCTTGTTTCCTTCATATAAACTACCTCTCCCCAGTCCACCTCTCCCCTTCCCCCTCCTCCAGTCCTTCCTCCTACCCCTCAACCCTATTTTAAAGATGTCATCATGGATTAGCTAGGTGGCACAGTAGACAAAGCACCAGCCCTGGACTCAGGAAGCCCAAAGCCTAAATCCAGCTCCAGACATAAGACACCCTACCTTGTTTGCCCCAGAAAGAACAAGGATAAACAAAAAATAAATGTTTTACAGATATCATTCCTTTTATATTCAGTTCAGACTTGTGTCCTCTTTATATTCCTTACTGAGAAAGTTCTTATGAGTATCTTATCCCATGTAGGAATGTAAAGTTTAATCTTTTAATATCCCTCATGATTTCTTTTTCCTGTATACCTTTTTATGTTCCTCCAGGGTCTTGTATTTGCAAGTCAAATTTTCTATTCAGTTCAGGTCTTTTCATCACAAATGCCTGTAAGTCCTCTTTTTCATTGAAGTCCCATTTTTTCCTTTGAAAGAGTATAAACAATTTTGCTGGGTATGTGATTCTTGGCTGTAGTCCCAGTTCCTTTGCCCTCTGGAATATCATATTCCATGCCCTCTGGTCCTTTAATGTAGATTCTGCTAGATCTTGTTTTATCCTTATTATAGCTCCACCGTATTTGAATTCCTTTTTTCTAGCTGCTTGTAATATTTTCTCCTTGACCTGCGATCTCTGGAATTTGGCTATAATATTCCTGGAGGTTTTCCTTTTGGGATCTCTTTCAGGAGGTGATAGATGGATTCTTTCCATTTTTATTTTGCCTTCTGCTTCTAAAATATCAGGGCAGTTTTACCTGACAATCTCTTGGAAGATGCTGTCTAAACTCTTATTTTGGTCATGGTTTTCAGGTAGTCCAATGATTTTCAAATGATCTTTCCTGGATCTATTTTCCAGGTCAGCTGTTTTTTCAAGTAGATATTTCATATTGCCCTCTATTTTTTATTCATTTGGATTTGTTTTACCGAGTCTTGGTTTCTCATAAAGTCACTACCTTCTGTTTCTTCAATCCTAATTCTTAGGCAATAATTTTCTTCAGAGAGCTTTTGTATCTCCTTTTCCGTTTGACTTTTTAAGCTGTTGACTTTTTTCTCATGACTCTCCTGCATTGCTCTGATTTCTTATTCCATTCTTTCCTTCACCTCTCTAAATATTCCTTCTATCTCTCTTACTTTTTCTTCAAAGTCCCTTTTGAGCACTTCCATGGCCTGAGATCAAATCATATTTTTCTTGGAAGCTTTGGATGTATGGGGCCTGAGGTTGTTATCCTCTTCTGAGGGTGCACCTTGATCTTCCTTATTGCTAAAGAAACTTTTGATAATTCTCAACTTTCTTTGCTTGCTCATCTTGTTGTCTTTTATTTGACTTTTAACTCCCTATTACAGTGGGGCCCTACTTCCAAGCTACACTGTCCAAAGCTTCAGAGGGTCCCAGGTGTTTTGGTTTGAGGGAGGGCAGGATTTTCTCTCACCTGGTCTGTTCTCTGGCCTGAAGATAACCTCAAGCCAACTTGCTTAGCCAGCCAAACTATGTGTACTGTGGATCTTCAATTTTCTTCATTTCAAAATAGGAAGTGAGGCCCTTTGCTACCAAGAAGTGAGGGGGCAATATAATAAGTGACTTAAGGAAAAAAGAGAAAGATTGAAACAAGTCCTGTTGGGAGTAAGATGGAGAATCAATCAGGAAAAACTGAAAGGATTGCCTTGTTGCAATGAGGGCTCAATTGACATGAAATAAATATAAATGTAAATTTGTTTTAGGTCTAGTTAATATGATTGTGAGAAATACCAACTATCATTATTCCCCTCATCAGACATAGTGCAAAGCTGACAGAATGCTCTTGGAATTGTTTTAGTAGATATATAATTCTTGGCACACAGTAAACATTTAATAAATGTTAGGTGATTGATTGGTTTCTTTCAGTTTAGGAAAGAGAAGGACATTAGGGGTTATAAGGCATCTTAGCTGCTATTATCTACAACTCTGATGAGACTTAAACCCAAGTCTTCTGACTCCAAATCATGGGGCTCTTTTCATTACACCAGTGGTTCCTAGTACTTTCACATATGAGAACCATGCCTTCCCCTCCTGCTTATTTTTTGGCTTTAAAAAATTGAAACATTTTGTTTTACCTCAATAAATATTTTCCAACAAGCATCCAACTTGCCTCAAAAGCAAATTCTTTAAACAGTTAAGTAGAACTACCTAATGTTGTGATGTCAAGGGGTAGGAAAGTCACTTTCCATTTGTGTGGTTTATCAATTATTAATGGGAGGGAAAGATGTGTGCCTTAACTTTGATGGTCTGGTACCAATATTTCCTATTGTAATTGACCCAAATTTTATTGTCTCTTTGAGCTTTGAAAAACCCATTTAATATATTGGATGTTGGAGGGACTGTGGGAAAACTGGGACACTAATCTACTGTTGGTAGACTTGTGAAAGGATCCAACCATTCTAGAGAGTAATTTGGAACTATGCCCAAAGGGCTATAAAACTGTGCATACCCTATGATACAGCAATACCACTGCTAGGTTTATATCCCAAAGACATCCCCCAAAAGAGAAAAAGACCCATTTGCACAAAAATATTTCTAGAATCTTTTTTTGTGGTAGCTAAGAATTGGAAATCAAAGGAATGCTCATCAATTGGGGAATGGCTAAACAAGTTGATGATGATGGAATATTATTGTGCTATAAGAAATGATAAGTAGGATGATTTTAGAAAGGCCTGGAAAGACTTGTATGAATTGATATATAGTGAAGTGAGCAGAACCAGGAGATCATTGTGCAAAGGGACAGCAATATTGTTTGATGAAGAACTATGAATGACTTAACTATTCTCAGCAATACAATAATCCAAGACAACCCCAAAGGACTAATGATGAAGCATATTATCCACCTCCAAAGAAAGAATTGATATTGATTAAACAGAGACTGAAGCTTGCTATTTTCCACTTTCTTTCTTTGCAGGGCAATGAGGGTTAAGTTACTTGCCCAGAGTCACACAGCTAGTAAGCATCAAGTGTCTAAGGTCAGATTTTAACTCAGTTGCACCTGAATCCAGGGCCAGTGCATTATCCACTGCACCACCTAGCTGTTCCCAAATATCAGGACAACTGGAGATGGACCCAGTAGGGTTTTTTTTGTGTTTGTTTTTTAAAGTCAATTGGGATTAAGTGACTTGTCCAGGGTCACACAATATCTGAGGTAAGATTTGATCTCAGGTTCTCATGACTTCAGAGCCAGTGCTTTATCCACAGGGCCACTTATTTTTCACTTTCTTTCATTTTTTTCTTTTATTCCAGTTTTCTTGTACAAAATGACCAATATGGTAATGTTTTACATAATTGCATTTATTTACCCTCATTTTATTCTCTCATTGAGGGTAAGGTTCCTATGTATCCTTCTCATTTTTCCTTCCCTCCCCCTCCAAGTACTTATAGCAGTGTATGGAACAAATATTCCTTCAGTTCAAATCAATCCAACAAGCATTTATTGTATGGGATCAGGTTGAAATGGGATCTGAATTATCCTTGCCAAACTCTTAGGCAGGGCCATCTAGGAGAACAGACTTTTCAAAGGACTCACTCAGCAAAAATTGTGCACGCTTATATTTGACTCCCAAATCACTAATGAATAAGGTGGGACCCTTAGAAATTCATAAATGATAGAGTTTTCCAAATGTACATATTTTACAAGAGCTCCCTTGGCACCTGCCTGCTAAGACCTGCATCCAGTCCTTCGGGCTATTGTTTCAGCCCACTGCATTACTATGAAGTGGTGCTGATTTCATCAGCTCCAGAAGGCCTGCACTCGCTCAGGTCCTGACAGGTTTGGAGTCTGTCCTCTGTGCAACAATGAGGCTTCCATGACTTTTCATGTTTTTTCCATCATCTTTCTGGCTTTAGGAGAGTCATTGATTGAGGTGATTGAAGCATTAGAGCCCAGGCTTGCAAGTTGGAAAAGAGATTTGGGCATCTGCCAAAGCAAGCAGGGAGTCTGGGGTCACCGATCACCTAGACTTTGCCAACTGCCTTACAGATGTTCTCCACAGATGTTTCTCTATGCCTGCCCAAGTGTCACTTTTTTTTTCTTTTTGCTGGACTGCCAAACATGGGGCCTGATATCAATTACTGTGGGTCCAGTGGGATGAAAGAAGGACTGGAAAAATGGGTTAAGAAGAATTGGCAGAAAATGTATTGTCGATGTCCTGTATAACCTATAGCAGAAGCGAGGGGTTATAAATTCCTTTATAAGGATCAAGTAATTACCCTTTGGAAACAGTAAAGAAAACATACTTCTTGAACCCACCCTTCTACCCCACCCCACCTCCCAGCTTCTGTTAAGATGTTAGTCCCTGGGGAGGTATTATATCCAGAATATGACTAGAGAAGAAGCCCTTTAGATTCGAACCCTAACTACACAATCAGAGAATGTTGGAGTAGGAAAGGACCTTACTGGCTATTCTGGTCCAATTTCATACAGTGGAAAGCCCATTGGTTCTGGATAAAGAAAACCTAAGTTCACATCCCTAATTTGACGCTTACTACAAGTAGGACCTTGGGGAACTCCCTTAAACACCACCACCACAACCCTTAACTTGGGCTTCAGTGTCTTCATTTTAAAATGAAAGGATTGGACTAGATGATTTCCAAGGTTCCTCATGGAAATAGATCTATGAACTTTCCTCATCTTACATGTGGAGAATCTAGGGATTGGAAAAGGAAGCAGCACAGTATGGTGACAAGTGTCCTGAGACAGGAAAACTAAATTCTAGTCACGGTTTTGCCCCTGTAAGACCATGGGCAGGTCCATACAGCCTCTCTGGGCCTCAGAGTGGGGGTACCATTGTAGGATGAAGAAGCTTCTTTGGCTGGGAAAGTGGTAGAGGCAGAGAATTGGGACTTCAATTTTGCTAATGAGCAACCCTTGCTCTGCCCGTTTAGAACCACATAATCACCTTGCTGGATATGGCCCAGGGAGTCACTTAGTAGCTGCTCAAGGAGTCTCAGTCTAGGTAGGTATAGATAGATGGACTGGATTGGTTCTAAGAGGCCCGAGCCAGTATATCCCCTCCTCTGTGAGGGCTGGGGGCAGTGTTCCTGTATATAAAGTACCTTTGCAATTGGGTGGTGACTTCTCTTCCCCTCACATTATATTAGCATGATAAAAAGTTCTCCCTTTACCCAGAATGCACTGGCTTCATTTATACATTTTGAATTTTATTATCTGGAAATGGACTTCCAGGCTACATCATCCAGCTAAGACCTTGTCCATTGTCATTAAGGCTAAAGGGGGAGAGAATGACAAGAACAATGAAAGGGATTGAACATGTGATTGTCCCAAGGTGTATAAATTCAGAAGAGTCCATTTAATGGATGATGAGAATGTGATAAGCACAGAATATTACAGGATTGAGATCATCTAGTCCCTCTGAGCATATCTTGTTTGTACATAGTTGTTTACATATTGTCCCCCCTGTTAGACTATGAACTCTTCGGGAGCAGGGGATGCTTCTGCCCCTTTTTTGTACCCCCAGTGCTTAGCACAGCACTTAAAGCACAGGAAATGCTTAATTATTAATTATGTGTATTGACTTTACTTGAAACTTTAGATTAGGCGCCTAATGAAATAATGTAATATACTGTATCCACCTCAACAGAATGGATGGTCCTTGAGGGCAGGGATATTTTTGTTATGTCTTGGTTTCTCCAACACTTAAGAGATGTACAGGGAATGTAGTAAGTACTTACCAAATGCTTGTGAGATTAGACTGGAGCAGAAGTAGAACAAATAATAGTTGGGGATGATTTAGAAGGGATTCAGGTTCCAGCTATGGGGTCAATGAGTATGATTACAGAATCACAGAATGTCAGCAACCATCTACTCCACTCCATGTCTCCAAAAATGGGCAGGAATTAGCATAAGGAAGGGGTCCTTCCACCCTCACCCTGTTGTTTTCCAGACCCCATCCAGGTAATGGAGGGCCTGCAGAGCAAATACCACTTCCCCTTCAATCTCACCTCCAATGCCTTCTTACCCTCCTCTGTTTCCTGAACATGGACTCAACTCATCCATTTACTATAGGAAGGAAGCTAGGATCTCCATGCCACCTTGACCCTCAGGTCCTTCACCTTCAGGTTCCTCCAGGCCCACCAGTGCTCACCCTGCTTAGATGAAAAGGGAATTATCAACTACAATCCTCCTGATTGCATTTTATACATGCAATTGTATTTATCTATACAATATCCTGATTGAATCCACCTGATGTAGGTGATAGAAGGTAAGAACCATCCAGCCTTACCTTCCACCTTAACCCTGCATCCTAAAGTCCTCTGGGCAGTACCATCTGACCTAGTATCATTCCCTCTAGACTGGTGGATGTATGCTAAGGAGACCTGAGCCTTGCTGTCTGCCTTGCCATTTCTTCCTTAGGACTTTTGGAATTTGTTTTCTTTGAAGCAGACCCATCTTTTTGTCTTATCTCCCCCAATTAGAGTGTAACCTCCTTGAGAGCAAGAATCTTATTTTTCTGCATGTATCCCCAACATTTAGCTCAGCACTCGGCACATAGTAAGCACTCAGCAAAAGCCTTTTTGTTTATTCAAAAAGAATCTTCCCTTCAACACACTCAGCTGAGCTCTGCTTGGAGACCTCCAATGAGGGGGAACCCATCACCTTCTGGGGTGGTCCATTCTACTATTGAGTAACTCTGACAGTGAAGAAGATGAAGTCTTGACATTCTGCCAAAACGTGTCTCCTCCTAACTTGCACCTATTGCTTTTAATTCTGCCGCTGGTTATAATAGAATGAATCTAATCTCTCTTCCATAGCTCAGATGCATCCCTGAGCCTTCCCTTCTCCAGGTTAAACACCCTCACTTCCCACAAGTGACCCTCAGTTGGCATAGATTAAAAGCCTCCATGCTGGTTGCCCTCCTCTGAATGTTCTTCAGCTTATTAATAATGCCATTTCTAAAATGTGCTGTCCAGAACTCAATGTCATTCTGTTCAGATGAGGTCTGGCCAAGGCAGAGCACTGCAGGCTATCACCTCCTTATTCTTTTTTTTTTCCGGGGCAATGGGGGTTAAGTGACTTCCCCAGGGTCACACAGCCAGTAAGTGTCAAGAGTCTGAGGCCAGATTTGAACTCAGGAACTCCTGAATCCAGGGCCGGTGCTTTATCCACTGCACCACCTAGCCGCCCCCTCACCTTCTTATTCTTGAAACAAGACTCTTTATATTATAGATGGGAAAACTGAGGGACAAGTAGTGAGATGACATTCCAAACGTCATACAAGCAGTAAGGAGCAGAATGAGGTTTTTAATCTAAGGCTTCTGAATTGAATTCTGGTTCCTTTCCCACTATATCATTGGATTAAGTGACCTTTAAGAGCCATTATACCTATAAGTCTCTGAGGTCCAAGTTTACATATAAAGTAAAGGAAAGACCAGTTCAGATTGAGTCAGGTGTGCATGCAGATAATTGATTACCTTGGTGAAATACTTATAGAAAAAAGAAGGTTTGTTCTTTGAGATGGGCTGGAAGGAAGGAAAAACAGATGGGGAATTGTTTGGGAGGTGAGAATACAATGACTGCTTCATGGGTGGGTGGGCATTACCTCTATTCACTATTAACCTAGGAAATTGGAACAAGGGTCATTTATGGGCAAATTCATTAAATATAGGATTACAAAGCAAATATTTTAACCAGACCTAAATCAATAGCAGTGCAATTTTTATTCCAAAGCAATGAACCTTTACTTTGGAGGAAGCTAAGGAAGAAAGTAACACAAAGCCTGTCCCTCTTTCTTGGTACACTATCTCCTGCCACAGGGCAGTGTGATGGTTAGAGAATGGTATTTTCCTCTTCCTGGGACATGGTGTTGCCTGGATAGACAACACTTGTTCTATCAAAGCCCCATTCCCTTTTTTGCTCACTGTAGGTTCTCCAAAGGGTCACCATCTTTCCCAGATGTCTAAAAGCTTTGTTCAGAGGAAACCATGAAGACAGGAGTGTGTCACCTTCTGGGAGGTATGATGCTTCTTTAATTCATTTACAGCTCATCTCCACCTGAGCTTGAGGGTTCCTTTGGTGGTATTTCTGAGTGACTAATGTATATTACAACAGATTCTCATGTAAGTAAGAGGAGAGGTCAGAGGTGAGAAGGAAAAAGTGAGGTCATCACTTATGCCTTGAATCTAAGTCTCTCAAAATGGGGGAGTAATAGAGGCACTCAATGGATAATAGGGAGAGATGCTTTATTCCTACGGACACAGGCTATGCTACACTCAGGGCAATTACAAGTATGCTTTAGCAGAACACAAACTTAGAATGTGATTTAGTGACTTAACTTATAACTACTGTAACAAACTACTAGGATGCTGATATTTAACCTTCATCAGGACATAGAGCCATTTGGAAAATTGCTGATTAGTCACTTCATATTCCACCTTGGCTCTAGCTATAGATGATGAAGTTGATGTATGCATTGCCAGAACTAGCTCAGTGATGGGGAGGCTCCAAAGAAAAGTGTGGGAGAGAAGAGATATTAGGCTGCTTATCAAACTGAAAGTCTACAGAGCCATAGTGCTGACCTCATTGTGCTATGCTTGTGAAAACTGGACAATCTACCAGTGCCATGTCAGGAAACTGAATTGCTTCCATTTAAATTGTCTTAGGAAGATTCTGTCGATCATATTGGCAAAACAATGTACCAGACACTGAATTTCTTTCTCAAGTTGACCTACTGTGAGAAAATAATTATTAATAATGGGGTTTTTGTGGAATTCGCCCCCCCCACTCAAGGGTTTAGCTCAGGAACCTTAGCTGATCTCTTTCAAAACCAGCCCAGAGACAATAGAAATCAGACTAACTCAGTAAAGTAGAGATAGAAACCACATGTTTTTGAAAGCGCCTTTCCCCTTAGAGGGTTTGTCTTTGCACTAGGCCCTGATGTCCACATAGTACAGCTCATTTTAATATGGACCACCCTCAGGTTATGTCAGCCAATGGAATTGAATGATTCTAGCCAATTCGCTTTGAGCAGTGTTTAAGAGCTGCCTCTGTCTAAGGAGGAACACATCTGGACCGCTAGAGGCTTGCTCTCTCTTGCACCTGGGACCTGAAAGAATGAGCCACATGTTCTCTTCTCTCTCTCTTGGGACTCCATACTGGGTATGTAATTACTTAGTCCTGTAACTAGTAGGGAAGTCAGTCAGACACATGGTCAATACTTTAGAAATATGTGATCTTAATTAATAATAAATGCTTATTGCTAAAACTGGTACAATAGCCTTTAATTTATAAGTAGTAATATTTTAGAAAACCCCAGCCTAGTTCTCCAATAATTTAGAACAGAAACAGGATAGTCCCCAATATTTTAAATGACACACTGCCAAGCATTCAAACTCTACTGCAGAGAGCACAACTCTGAAGGGCTGGCCACACTGTACGAATGACTAACACATGTTTGCCTAAAAGTCTCTTTTATGGAGCTCTCACAAGAGGCAAATGCTCAGACAGAGGTCAGAAGCAATACATGGACACCCTTAAGGTCTCTCTGAAGAACTTTGAAATGGATTGTGAGACATGGAAGACATGGCCCAGCATGGTGTGCTTGCATCAAAGAAGGTGATATGCTCTATGAGCAAAGCAGAATTTCAGTAGCTCAAAAAAAACATGAGATGTGTACATTTAGAACCATCTCCACTCCGATATCCATATAGACTGTGGTAGAACCTTCTAAGCTCTTATTGGTCTGATCAACCACAGTCAGACTCGCTGTACCTTGACCCTGACATAGTGATGGAATTTTGGTCCTCCTCCAGCATAAAGGCCAACAACCAACCAACATGATCACTCTACCCCAAACTCAAGCTTCCTTTCAATGTCATGCTCAGCCATTTCAATAGTCACTCAGTCCTGTCACTGCTGCAACAAAACTGTTTGGGTGGATGCTGCTGCTGTAGATGCTGTAGATACTCAGGCCTCTGGACCTTTGAAACCCACAAGATGACCTCTAAGCCTGGACAAGTCACCTGCTTAGGAAAGGAAATGCAAAAGAGGTAGGCCAAGCCTAGGCTCAGGCTTGTCAATGCAGTACATGCGCCTTTGCTGTCATGTGCTCGTAACTACATGGAGGCTGGTGTGGCAGAGTCCGCCATATGGCCTCCCTCCATCCAACTCTCAGGATGGAGCTTGTAAACAATTAAAGAAATGATTCACAATCAGAAAGGACAAGAAAGGTCATCAGCTCCTCTTGCTTGGCAGTCAATTAGAGGACTCATTTCCCAGTGCTAGCCTCCTAGCAATGAATCATAATGTGGCTAGGAACTGGCTCTAAAGCTCCCTCATGGCTGGTCCCCTGGGACCTGAAAGGGCAGCTCTGAGGCATTGTTACACATAGATTCCCTCTACAACATCCCAGACATCCTAGAGAAGCCTTCCCTAGTTATTCTAGGCCACTCTGACCTCTCCCTTCTCTTGTCACCCCTTTCATTTAGGGCCTGGGTCACTTAAGTGACCCTTACTCACATACAGCTCTGTGAAACCTCTTATAACCTTGTCTTGAAATACGGTTTAAATCTTTTATTTTTTTTATGTTTTTTCACTGGTTTATGTCTCATCTCTCCCACTATCCTTTAAGATCTTCCAAGTCTAAAGTTTTTGTTGTTTGTTTTTAAAACTGTTCAGGTTGTTCTTGTTCTTCTTCAGTAGGTTCAATCATGTCTGACTCTTTGTGACCTCATTTGGGGTTTTATTGGCAAAGATACTGGAATGCTTTGCCATTTCCTTCTCCAGCTCACCTTACAGAAGATGAAACTGAAGCAAACAGGACTAAGTGACTTGCCCAAGGTCACACAGCTAGTAAATGTCTGAGGCTAGATCTGAACTCAGGAAGAAGAGTCTTCCTGACTCCAGACCCAGCACTTTCCACTGCACCACCTAGCTGCCCCTGCTCAGGTTACAGGAGGTGAAAGTAAATGAAAAAAAAGAAGTACTTGGCTTGGCTCAGATGGCCTTGAATTTCTCTTTTAGCTCCAGGATCCTATCTCTGCCTCTCCCACATTTTCTACCAAGGCTTGGCAAGTCAATTCAATCCCACAAAACATTTTATATGCAGGTATAGGTGAGACAAAGGGAAAAATGAAAACGGCCCCTGCCCTCAAGATGCTTATACTCTATCGGACCGTTAGAAACTGCCTGTTGCTGCATCCAATTTTGTGGGTTGAAGAGAAGGCTTCGGCTTCGCCAGGGTTGGTAGTGAGGGCCCTTCCTCTTCAGCCATGCCTTCCCAACTTGCTGAAGTCCATGGGGTTCAAAGGTGTGCTTGGAGTGGTCTGCAGGCATCACCCTGGTGTGTTGTTCAGCCCACACTCTGGGTCCCCACTTTTTCTTTTTCTTTTGAGGGTCCTAAACTGTCTCTGCAGAGAGGTCTAGATTTGATACTTGTGCATTTACTTTTCTGATTTTAGCTCCTATTTGGGTTGCTGCGGGGGCACTGTTTAGCTTGAGGCTTTTCAGCATTTACCTGCTGGGAAATACTAAAGCAGGTTTTCCCAGAGAAGCCCACACTGATTTAAAGGAACTTCTCTTCTGTGGTACTCCTCAGAGGTACCCCTTTCCCCTAAAAAGATAGATAGCTGGACAGCTGCCTGGGCAGCTGGGTACCACAGAGGATAGAATGCTCAGTCAGGAAGATTGACTGAGTTCAAATTTGGCCTCAGATACTTTCTAGCTGTGTGACCCTGGGAAAGTCATTTAACCTTGATTGCCTTAGTTCCCTCATCTGTAAAATAAGCTGGAATGGCAAACCACTCCAGTATTTCTGCCAAGACAACCCTAAATGGAGTCACAAAGAGTCTGACATGACTGAAAAACAACTAAACAACAACAATAAGAGAGGTGTCTATCACTGAAAGTCTTTAAACAGAGAAATGGGAACAGATAGAAGACCACTGAAATCCATTCTAACTTGACAGGCTAGGAGAAGTTAGGTGGTAGGGTGGGTAAAGTGCCAGACTTGGAGTCGGGAAGACCTGAGTTTGAATCCTGCCTTTGATACTTACTAGCTGTTTGACCTTAGCAAGGTGGAAAGGGAAGGAAATAAGCATTTATTTTATGCCTACTGTGTACCAGGCATCATGCTAAGCATTTTACCAATGTTATCTTATTTGGTCTTCACAGCAATTACAGATGAGGAAACTGAACTAAACAGAGATTAAGTGACTTGTTCAGAGACATGTAGCTAGTAAGTATCTGAGGCTGGATTTTACTCCAGGCCCAGTGCTCTATCTACTGTGCCACTTAACTGCCCAAGTAACTTAATCTCTGTCAGCCTCCATATTCACATCTGTAAAAAATGGGCAAATAATAGCACTCACCTCATAGATTTGTTTTGAGGATAACATAAGAAAACCAATATAAAGTAGTTTGCAAATATTAAAGTGCTACATAGTTATTATTATTCTTGAATCCTAGCCTATGATCTGGAGGCAAGAATGTAGAAAAAAGAAGCCCCCAAGGGGTAAACTATAAGGACCAGACAGTTAAGGTTTAAGTAAAAAAAGAAAAAAATCTTGCCTTTTTCCTGAGCCAGAGTCGCCTCTGTCCCAACAAGGAAGATTCAGAAGGCCAACTGTAGGCAGATTTGTGAACTAGGCAGAGGTGGTCTTCCAGAGGGACCTCTACTCACATGAAGCCTCTCTCTGCTTTTTGCCTCCCTTAGGGCTCCTTCAGTTGTTCAGTGCCCTGGTCCTATCCTATGTTTTTCCAGGGTCCCCATTCCAGCCCTGGTTCCCCAAGAATGTCCTTTGACTTTGAATGGCCTTCTGCCTTCTATATCAGTTAGCCAAAAGCATTATCAGTCTAAAAATGAAAATGTTGACTACAGAGTGCAGTGGAGCGAACTGGAATCAGAGAGTCAGAGGACCTGGGCTCAAATTCTAGCTCCAACTTAGTACTGGTGTGATCTTAGGACTTTGGTCCTCTCCTGGTCTCAGTTTCCTTATGTGCAATAGTTCACACTAAACTAATAGCATATAAACTTATAGTGATTCTCCCCTTTGGTTTCTAGTTCTGGCTCCATCGCTGATAATTATAATCATAAGAGTTAGCATTTATAATGTATTTTAAGGTTTGCAAAGCTCTTTACATATGTTAACTCATTTGATCCTCACAACAGCACTGTGAGGTAGCTGATATCATTATCTCCATTTTACAGATAAGGGAAAATGAGGCACTGGGAGGTTAAGTGATTTGCGCAGGGTCCCACAGGTAGTGTTTGTGGCATGATATGAACTCAAGTTTTCCTTATTCCAAGTCCACAATCGGTCCTCTGTGCCACTAACTAGCGGCTTGGTTTTGGTAAATCAGTTTAACCTCCCTCGACCTCAGTTTTCTCCATTGTAAAGTGCAGGGATTTGGAGTGGATAACCTCTGAGGTCCCTTGCTGCACCAAGATCTTGTAATTATGTGGAGGTCAAACATCCAGGTGGGACATTAAAAGTGATACCTTAGGGACAAGGGCCCTTGGCAGAGCTCTTTGAATTTCACATAGATAACTGCTTATTCCGCCTATAAATAAGGCTGGCCCTAGACAGGACAATGGATGTAACCCATGGTTAGATTTCAGAGTCATCCCAAAGAAAGAGCCCCTCCTCCTCCCCCCATAGTATAATACAAGGGTCAAGTATTGGCTGGGAGAAGAAAGGGAAATCAGCACAAAGGTGTGTGGGGGGGTGGGGAATGCTGTGGGAGGAAGAACTTTCTCCTCCGTGATTTCTGATTGGGTGTTAGGCTCAGTACAGTCAACCGCAAGGTAAATCCTAGCAGGCTCTAGATAGCAAAAGGCAAACCTGATGGTGACCTCCCTCCCCCCTTTTCTTTCTAGGGATGCAGAGGGACTCTATTTTTCCATTGCTGACAAGTGATATACATAGTACACCAAATGGGGAGAAGAAAGCATTTTCCATATCAACTGTCTCCAGCCTAGCACAGAGGATTCAAAGTCTAGCATCTTCTCTGTAGGAGACCAATGAAGTGAGCAATGAAGAACTGTATTTCAAGCTACCACCTTCATCCTTGCCCCTCTCAGGCAGTCTCTCTCTCTCTCTCTCTCTCTCTCTCTCTCTCTCTCTCTCTCCTTTTATTGGCTATTCATCAGAGTCCCTCTTTTTTATGCAAGTGAAGTTATGTTGGCTTCAACAACAATATTGCTTAAAAGAAGAAGCAACATTCTGCCTGGGGGAAGGGTAGATTGCTATGAGAAAGGGCAAGGTCATATTATACTACTAGATCATCATTTTATAGACTGGAGCTGGAGATGACCTCACAGGTCAATCCCTTCATTTTACAGATAAAGAAACTGAGACCAAAGAAATATGATATCTGCATCCAGAGAAAGAAATGATAAATAGAAGTATGTAGAGAATAATTTTATATAAATATATACTTATTTGTGTCTAATGGTAGCCATCTGTAGGGCAGGGAGGGGGGAGATGAAAGAAAGAAATTACATCATAACTATTATATATTTAAAAGGAATAGCAAGTTATACATAGTAGATTTGCAGTTTCATGTGCAATTACCTTTTTATTAAATGTTATGGAAATGCTTCTTTTATTCTGTAAATTAAAAATTAATTAATTAAGCAGCAAAGATGGAGGGGGAGAGGTAAAAGGTCTCAAGGTGACACCAGTAGTAAGTGGGAGTTAGAATTTGAACCCAGATCCTCTGACTGATTTTAGCTCTCTTTCCACTGCACTATGTAGTCAACATTTTTATTTTAGACTAGACCAATGTAAGCTTTTTGCAGGCATGCCCAGAGAAGTCTAGGTTACACATGCTAGAGTGGTAATAAGTAAGGTATCTCAAAAGCTATCCAGTCCAAAATAGTTCTTCATTCATAGTTCTGATCATTCTCACTTCCCACTCACAGAAGCAAAAATAAGGAAAACCAAGGAGTTTTTTGAGTATGTCAAGAATTCTCAATCCTCTGCCTGAGTTAAACGTCATTATAAGTTGCTGTGTTTGAAAAGAAAAATCATCACCAAACTTAGCCATGCTATATACATGGGACACTAAATATAGAGTTTATTCCCAGTTGATACTTTACTAGCACCCAATAGAGCTTATGCTCTTCTGAATCCTCCTCACCTCCATTACTTAGTGTGGGGCTTCAGAAAAGGCCACTGATGAGGAGCAAAATATAATGGGAACCCTCCAAGAAAGAACTGAAATTACGGTTCCCAAATTGGCTCACTTCACTTAAAGCCCTGAATACAATCAATAATAGGTGGACACAAAAGAGAATTTTTAAATGTCCACTTTGCTGACTTTTGCAGGGAGGGAAGTGGGTATAAGTTTTTTAAAGTTTCTGTATGAGAATTGAATTGAGGAAAACTAAGTAGATCTCCCCCCCCCAATTATTCCTCTTCCTTATTTTAATTAAAGGCATTTGTAAGGAAGTTTCTGGAAGAACATCTGTTCCCCTTGCTCTGCGGACCCTTCTCTCCCCTTAGCATGCAAGTTGTCTCAGGAAATCTTAATGAAATCCTGGTCATCACCTGTTCTTTAAAAAGCAGGATTTAACAGCTCCCAGGAGCACTCAGCATGACCCAGAGAAAGAAGAGGTGTATGGCAGCTTTCCTGCAGAGCAGTTACCTTTCCTGTGCCAAACCATTGCTCACTCCTATCACCTGGGGCTAGCAAGCCAGAGGGTCAGATAGTAAGGAAGCCCTGAGGCAGTGGCGATTATGAGGATTTTATTATTGGGTTGGCAAAGCCCCTTTCCCTCTAAAGTGTGCCTGGCCCATCTTTAGCCTTGTAAGAAACACTTAATGGTGTGAAACAGGCAAGAGAAGGGAAGAAAGTCAAGGGATTATTGTCTCATCGATAAGCACAAGTGCTTGCTCAACTGGTACTTAGAAGAACCCATCCAAGTCTTCTTATTGTGTAGGATCTTGTCCCCGTCTTTCCACATCCTCCAGGGAAGATCACTTTGATGTGTTGTGAGCTTTACTCTCTGGGTCTTTCAAAATAATGATAATAATAAATTAATAATAATAATACTAATAACTAGCACATGTATATATATATATATATTACATATGTATTGCTTTAAATTTTACAAAGCACTTTATAAACATTATCTCTTTTAATCCTTGCAACAACTGTTAGAAGTAGACGCCATTATTATCTTCATTTTACAGATGAAGAAACTGGGGCAGTGAATAGTTTAAGTGACTTGTCCAAGTAATACAGCTAGAAAGTGTCCGGCCAGATTTGAATTCAGGTCTTTCTGACTCCAGGCCCAGTGCTCTATCCATCTTGCCACCTGGTGGCCATTCATTATCTCTTATTCTTGCCATGTGACTTCCCCACTTGCTTTGGTGATCACACTATTGCTCTCCAAGCTTCCTCCTAGTTCTGATCTTCTATAAGACTAATAGACAGAGAACAGTTGTGTTCAATCCCATCAGCTCTAAGTGGAGTGCATGAGGATATGGGAGCCAGGAGACTAGGGTTCTGCTACTTGTGACTTGCATGACCTTGGATGAGTTATTTCACTTTCCGGGGCTTCATTTTCTTTATGTGTAAAATGAAGGACTTGCACTATCTGACCCCATAGTATTGCTGAACTGCTGTTAGTGAACTTCAGGTACTACTGATGAATCAGAGTAATGTCACAGGACTGGAAACAGGTAAACATTGTCCTGATTTTCACAAAGGGAAAGAATATGGATGATATGTCACAACCAAATGATAAGGCAGAACTAACTTCATGTTAGTTAATGGTAAAATACTAAAACAGACTATATAAATAATTGGGAAGGAAGAACTGATCCCTAGAAGCAGCAAAGGTTTCTTCAGGGACAAGTCATACCCCCAGTAGCCTCATTTCCTTTTTTTGTCAAGGTCACTTAGGCTAGTAGATAAGGGGAATGACATAGCCATACTATGTTGTTGTTCAGTCCTGTCCAACTTTTTGTGACACCATTTGGAGTTTCTTGGCAGAAATACTGGAGTGATTTGCCATTTTCTTCTCCATTTCATTTTATAGATGAAGACACTGAGGCAAAAAGAGTTAAGTGACTTCCCTAGGGTCACATAGCCAGTAAGTGTACAAGGCCATATTTGAACTCAGGAAGATGAGTCTTCCTGACTCCAGACTTGGCATTCTATCCACTGTACAACCTAGCTGCCCCATGACCATGGTATACCTGGGTTTAAATGAAGTGTTTGAGGAAAAGTCCCGTGATATTCTTGTGGAGAAGATTGAAAGTTGTGGATTAGAAGATAAATTGATTGACCATACCTAAAGAGTGTTGATTAATGGATCAGTGTTTCACTAGAGAGACTGCTTGCTTCAAGTCTCTCCCCACTCCAGTTCATCTTCCCTTTAGCTACTAAAATGATTTTCTTAAAAACTGCAGGTCTGATCATGATACCCCCCCCACCCCAATAAACTTTCTATTGCCTCCAGGAACAAATACAAAATACTCTGCTTGGCATTCAAAGCCCTTCACAACCTCCTCCTACCTTTCTATTATTCTTATACCTTATTGCCCAACACATACTACTCTTTGATCCACTCCAGTAGTAATGCTGGCCTCCTTGCTGTTCGATGAACAAGACATTCCATGTCTCAACTTTGGGCATTTTCTCTGGCTTTCTCCCATGCCTGGAATGCTCTCTCCTCTGCTCCACCTACTGACCTCCCTGGTTTTCAGTAAGTCCCAACTAAAATCCCACCTTCTGCAGAAAGCCTTCCCTAACACCTCTTAATGCTAGTGTTTTCTCTCTTTTAATTTTTTCCTATTTATTCTTTATTTAGCTTGCTTTGTATATAATTGTTTTCATGTGGTCTCTCCTGTTAGATTGTAAGCTTCTTGAAGAGAGAGAATGTCTTTTCCTACCTTTTGTATCCCCAGTGGTTAGAGTATCTCACACATAAAAGTTTAATAAATGTTTATTGATTGAGGTTTCTTGTGGAGTGCCCCAGGGCTCTGCCCTTGACCCTGTTCTTTTCAATGTTATTATCAATTACTTGAATAAAGACAGTAGATGGCATGTATGTGTCAATGGTGGATGGCATAAAGTTGGAAGGGAGAACTAATATACTGAATAATTGTAATCAGAGCCCAATATGATATTGGCATATAAAAACTGTGGACCATATTTAGTGATTCAATTCAACTCGATTCAACAAATATTTATTAAGCACCGTGCTAAGTGATGGAGATACTTACAATCTAATGGGGGTGGGGGCAGGGAAGGCTCCAGGGGTTACCCAGCATGGGGGCATATGATATTCTATGGAAGAGAGACCAAACAGAGTTGCCGATGAAAAATGGAGAATTACTTGAAAAGTTCTGAGCTTTCTTTCTTTTTTTTTCCCCTTAAGGCTATAAATAAAGGCTTTGGGAGGAATTTATTACTCCTCCCTTCAGCTTTCTAATCTGAGGGAGTTGAGAAGATATTTAGTATCAAAATTTGAGTCAATTTGCATGGTGATGGGATCAGTTTATCCTGTGGGAGATATGATGTTACATAGAGTGGAACCCAAGCAGACCCACTGGTGAAAAATGAAGAGTGTGAAAGCAGAGAATATTCAGAGAGAATGTAAAATCCTGCAACTGGTTTCAAAGATCTGTTTCACCCCAGCAGGATAGGGAAAATATGGATAGAAGAATGTCATGTGAAAAAGATCTAGGGAATCTAGTGGGCCAAGTAATGTGGAGGTCCTGTGATAAATCTGCCAAAGATTATATTAAAATCTTAAGCAGGGCCAGCTAGGTGGTGCAGTGGATAAAGCACTGGCCCTGGATTTAGGAGGACCTGAGTTCAAATCCGGCCTCGGACACTTGGCACTTACTAGCCATGTGATCCTGGGCAAGCCACTTAACCCTCATTGGCCCATCCAAAAAAAAATGTCTTAAGCAACATGAATAGAAAGAGCATCCAGAGAAGGAAATCTAGTGTTCAGATCTAGACATGCTGGAGGGGAAAGGCAACCAGGATAGTGAAGGCAGAGAAAACCACACCATTTTATAATGTGTATTTTTCCTTATGTCATACTTTAAGATTTGCAAAGCACTTTACAAATAGTTTCCCAGCTTGATTTTCTCATTGGTATTACCAGGGGATGACTGTAAAGTAGGTGCCATTTTACAAATAAGGAAACCAATTTTCAGAGAGGTCAAATAACTTGTTTAGGTCATACAATTAGTAAGTTTTGGAGGCTATATTCAATCCTCAATTCAATTCTCTTTCCCTCTGCTATGCTAGGCTGTCTCTCATAAGAAATAAGTAAAGAAACTGAAAATATTTCATCTGGAGAAGACCAAGAGAGGACCAAGGTAGCTCTCCTTAAAAATCTGAAAGACTGTCACATGAACAAAGTATTAAAGCAAGTGTTCTTAACCTGGGGTCCATGGATAGATTTCAGGGGAAATGGGGGGGGGAATTACACTTTTGTTTTCACTCACTTCTAAGTGAAGTTTACTATTTTCTCCAATTATGAAGGTAGACAACAAATTTTTTTTTTTTCTGAAAAGATGTCCATAGGTCATCTTGGGTTAGACTTCTTCTGCTTAGTTCCTGAGGACAGAACTAAAACTAATGGGTATAAATTACAGCAAAGCAGATTTCAGGACTACATAATGGAATATATCTGAAACCATTAGACTTGTTAAAAAATGTAATGGGCTATTTTGTCAACATGCTGGTGGTGGTGAGTGAATTAATTATATTATTATCCCTCATATACAGGGCAGCATTGGTGAAAGGTAAATAATCCAGTTTGGCTGGAGGTTAGGTTAGGTAGGAAGGAACAATGGGAGGTAACACTGAAAAACTATGTTGGGATCATTATAGAAAGTCATGAATACCAGGTTTGTGATGCAGGCATGGGCAAGGCACTTTTTTTTTCAGGGCAATGAGGATTAAGTGACTTGCCCAGGGTCACACAGTTAGTAAGTGTCATGTGTCTAAGGCCAGATTTGAACTCAGATCCTCCTGAATCCAGGGCCAGTGCTTTATCCACTGTACCACCTAGCTGCCCCCGCAAGGCACTTTCATCATGGTGGTTTAGGAAAATTCGTCAGGCAGCAGTCTGATAGACAAATTGAAGGAAAAGAGATAGGAGTCAGGGAGACCAGGTGGGAGAGTCTTATAGTAGGAAAGAGATAATGAGAGCCTGGACTAGGGTGGTGTCAATGGGAAATGAAAAACAGAAGATAGATTCCAGAGATATTGTGGTGGGACAACCAACAGGACTTGGCAACTGATTGCATGTTAGAGGCAAGGAAGAGGGGGAAATCAGAAGTGACATGACCCTGAGGTTTCCAGCTTGGGTGGTGATGCCATCAACAGAGATGTCAATAATGATAATTTCAGATTTATATAGTGCTTCAATGTTTCCAAAGGTCTTTCCTTACAACTATCCTGTGAGATAGGAGATAAATAACGCAAACAGCCCATTTGGCGGGGGAGGAGATGGGGTGTGATAAAATGCTAAGCTTCATTCATGCTGAGCTCAGTTTTGGACATGTTTAGTTGAATCTGGTTAAATGTAGCTGAAGCAGTCTGTATTCGATGCTGTCTCCTAGAGAGTTGTAGATAGTCCACACCCCATACCCAGCATCTTTGGGACTGTATTAAAGGTGGTTAAATATCTCAATAGTCTTCCAAAAGATATAATACAGCCCCTTTAGGGGCTTAGCTCAACTTTTGGGGGAACCTTTCAGCTTAGATGACTCACTTTCTCCCTTTTCCTTTTTGTCTGATGTTTTTGTCTCCTCTTCCACCCATGGGGATTTGTCTATGTTGACAGATCATGAGCTGACGTGGGCAATGGATGGTGCCAAGGAAAAAGCAAGAACTCCCCCCCCCCCCGCCAATTTCCCTCTTGTCTTTGACATCCCAGGGGAGAGAGAAATCTGAAGATTCTTTATTCTTCCTAGAAGCAAACAGTTTATCTGGCCTTGTGGGGGCTGACTAAAGGAACTGGAGATGTTTATCCTGGAGAAGATTTGGGGAAATGATAACCGTCTTTAAAAATCTGAAGAGTAGTCACTTAGAAGAGGGATTAGATTTGTTCTTCTTGGCCCTAGAGAGTAGAACAAGGAGCTATGGGTAGAAATCACAAATTTAAATTTAGGTTTGACATGAAAGATTGCTACAATTAAAGTGATCAAAAAATGATAAGAAATGGGTACCGTGTCTTCACTTCCTCTCTTCTCATTCTCTTCCAAACCCCCTGCAATTGGACTTTTGACTTCATCACTCAAATTAAGCTTCTCTCTCCAAAGTTATCAATGATTTCTTAATTACTTTCTTAATTATGGTCTTTTCAATCTTCATCTTTCTTGATCTCTCCTTCTAGCATTTGATATTGTATATGTATATCAGGAAAACTGGTGATGGCCCCAGGTGTTTTAAGACAATTGGACTTAAGTGACTTTTCCAGGGTCACATAGCTAGTAAGTGTCTGAGGTGAGATTTGAACTCAGTTCCTCCCAACTTCAGGGTCAGTGCTGTATATACTGTGCCACTTAACTTCCCTTATTTCTATATTAGTCATGTTGTGAAAGAAGAAACAGAACAAAAGGGGAAAAACATGAAAAAATAGAGAGAAGGGCAGCTAGGTGGCACAGTGGATAAAGCACTGGCCTTGGACTCAGGAGTACCTGAGTTCAAATCCAGCCTCAGACACTTGACACTAGCTGTGTGACCCTGGGCAAGTCACTTAACCCTCACTGCCCTGCCCCCCAAAATAGAGAGAAAATAGTATGTTTTGATCTGTATTCAGACTCCATCAGTTCTTTCTCTGTATATGAATAGCATTTTCCATTATGAGTGTTTTGGAAATGTCTTGGATCATTGTATTGCTGAGATCTAAGTCAGTTGCAGATGATCATCTCACAATGTTGCTGTTCCTGTGTGCAATGCTGAACTTCCCTCTTTTTGCTAAGGGCACCATCATTCTTCCAATCATTCAGTTTTGCAACATTGGTATTATCTTTGACTCTTCACTTTAACTCACTGATATAATTATATCTAATCAGTTGCTAAATCTCGACATTTCTATTTCTACAATCTCTCTAATATACCTTTCCCTCTTTCCACTCACAGTCAACGCCCTCTTTCAGGCCCTGATCACCCATCACCAGAACTATTGCAATAGCTTCCTAATTGGTCTCTCTGCCCATAATCTCTTCCCACTCCAATTTTCATATGACAAACAGCTGACAAAGTGACTTTCCTCAATGTCAGGTTAGGTCATGTGACCCCCCCTCCTTTCTACCCCAAATTAGGCTTCATGTAGTAGGAGATAATGCTGAGAAGCTAAGTTGTGCCCAAATTGCTGAGAGCCTTGAATGATGGCTTAAGGGGGTCTGCCCTGTGCCCTTTTGACAATGGGGAACCTTTGAAGGTTAATGAAGATTAATCTGGTGGTCTGTTTGGGATGCACTACCAGTGGGGAGGGAATTTGGATGTGGAAAGACAAAATAGAAAAAGGTTGCCATAGTCCATGATGGTAGTAATGAAAGACTGAGCTAGGGTGATGGTACTGGTAAAAGAGAGAAGAGGACAGTGGGGAGAGAGGTTCAACCCAAGCTTAATTCTGTAACCACTGACTGTTGCACATCAACTCACACACCACTTATTGTTGACCAGCTGCCCCATTCTGGCTTTTTCACATTTATATCTCTTTCAATTGGTGGAACACTGTGCTTGCTGCAAGGTAATTTATTGATCAATTCTCAGGACATCCTGGGAGGAAGATAGGTGACAATTCTAATTATCTCAATCTCACAGATGGCCAAATGGGTTCTGGACAGATTAAATGGACAGTCCTAATGGTACACTTAGGTCATAGACTCATAATTTCAGTTACAAGGTCCTTAGAGATCATTTAACTCAGCCCTGTCATCTTCTGGATGATGAAACTTTGGCCTAATTCCACCCAGGTACTTAGAAGTAGAGCTGAAGCAAGAGCCCAGATCTCTAGATTCTCAGACAATGAATGCCCTTTCCATTTCCTCCCCCAAAGCAGAGGAAGGAGGGGAGGAGAGGATGGAGTTTTGTGACATCAGGCTTAGAGGAGTGCCTTTTCCCACTTCCCCCATTATCCAGCCTAGTGGAGGGAAGGGGCCAAAGTGCATCTGCCACTGCCTCCAGTTCCACTGCTCCAGGATTCCAGAAATACCTTATCAGGGAATGACCCCAGGATGGTCAAGTGTGTGTGAGCACAATGCCCTCGTGCATTCTTTGTCTGTCTCCAGTTACCAGCACTTAGCAATGTGCCTGGTATATATAGTAGGAGCTTAATAAATGCTTGTTGAACAATGACTAACCACGATTCTGGAAGACTCAAAATAAACATACATATATGTGTATGGGTATATATATGTATATGTATATATATATGCATGTATGTACATGAATATATTGTGTATACACATATATAAATACACACATATAGAGAATATGGACAGTGCAAGAATTGTTTTGCTTGACTGTACATGTTGGTAGCAAGGGTTTTGTTTTTCTTGCTTTCTTGTGATGGTCTGGGAAGAAGTAGGAGGGAGAAAATGCAGAACTGAAAATAAAATTGAATTTTTAAAATGCTCACTTCATTATTTATTGACTTATTTTAGAGATTCACAAAACCTTACTTAGTCCTTGTGCCCCTTGGTTTCAGTGCCCCTTGTGCCCCATTTCCCTCTTGACAAGGAAAGGAAATAAATTCTAGAGTTTATCATGCACATAAGACAAGTCTTCCAGTATTCCCTATTGAATACAAGTGGAAACAAATTCCAGAATTTACTATGCATATTCACATTAGAAATAAAATAGATTAATTCATTTCAATAGAACAGCAGAATTATTTACCAAATATTCCCTATATCCCCTTATCTTACCCACTTCTTTTCTCCCCAGGTTGGGAGGCACTAGTTGATGTATTAGTGGGTTAAGCAAGTAATTCTCTGGGTCCTCCATGAACTTCTCCAGTTTGGAGGTGGGAAGAAGAAAGGAAAGTTCTGATTGGACTCAGAAAGGTTGTAATTAGTCAAGATTTAGGCTTCTTGGAGAATAAGAAAGAGTAGGTCCAGTAAAAGAGAAAGGAAGGGTACAGAGGAAGTGAGGTGGGGGAAAAAGAAGGGATCCCTCTACTTCATGGGGAGCCTGACATAGAGAATCACTCAGAGAACAGACCAGACTCAGGAATTTGATAGGTATATAAAGACTGAAGGATTTCAGTTAACTTGTTTCCTATGCTGGGCAAAGTGAGATTACGCATGTACCCTTCTACCTGTGATTGCTTACCTCTTAGAGTACACACCCTCCTTGAGTATCACTGCCTGGATGGAAGTTTTTTGGGTGCCTTCCAGAATTACCTGAAAACATGGGACTTTCTTGAAGACACACCAGAGGCAGGAAAACAGGAGACATGTCTGGAGTATAGGTATAAAGTGGGAGTGAAGCATGGTGAGGTTCCTAAGGCCAACAATCTTCAATGAGCCCAGGGACAGTGGCAGTGAAGGTAGGGCACTGTTACCTAGTGGGCACTGCTCTCTCTAAATGAAGTATTTTTGTTCCTGGTTTTAAAGTTCTTCAGGCTCCAGTGTATTCTACCTTGTAGATTTGTGTCTTCAGAGGCTCATTACCCATTCTTGTTTTATTTCTTGGCATGCCCGGCCCTGAAATCTCTGTGAAAAAAAAATTCCACAGATCACATTATTGATATTAATTATTATGAGTTCTTTTTTATGGAGAAGCAGAATTTTAATTAACTCCATTTCCTGCTTTCTCCCCTCAGGGACCAGCTCGTGATCTTCTTCAGCAATACCTGCCTACCTGGCCATGGCATATATGAGCAGAATGGTGAGCTCATGGTAGGGAGTTATGGGTTAGGAAGAGTCAGGATGGGGGTAGAGGAAGAGGACTCAGGAACCTGATGCCTACTCAAGCTGTAATCTTCATAGCTGAACCAAGGCAACCTAGGAAATGGCTAGACCATACAGAAGCTGCCCTTCAAGCCTTGACCTTATACCTTGTTTGGCATGGGATGGTACAGGAGGCTGAGCAGGCATTTCCGAGAATGCTTTGGCTTGGAGAAAAAAATGTTTTAAGGGTTGATGTGCCAACCTAATTACAGTTAACAAGGGCAGTGGCTCCTGGAGGTGTTCGCCTTTCCCACCCAGGCAGATGGAGTCTGCATTTGAAAGATAAGTTGAGGGTGTAACCTTTGTCTCAAGGTCAGCTACATTAGTGTTGCAACACATGTGGCTGTTTGGACCACAGAAGCTGTGGCAAATGATTGTGGATTTTTTTGTTCTTTGGGGAAGATGTGGGATTTGAGGTGTGTTCATCTTTCCTCTTCCACTGGTTTTCTCACAACTAGTTTTCTTGAGAGGCAGCATGGCTTAGTAGATAGGGTGCTGAAATTGGAGACTGGGGGGCCTGGGTTCAAGTCTAGCCACTTCCTGGCTGTGTGACTGGCAAAAATTTGAAGCCATTGTCTCATTTGAGCAAACAGAGGCCTAAGTTGGAACTTTCCTCTACTCTTATCATCTCCCATTCCTCACTGCCCTTCCTCCTGGCAGGCAAGTTATTTGGGAGATATGGAGAGAACATCAATTGCAATCTGTGGATTCAGTGGTATCCACTCTTACTCCAGCTTTCAATGATATCACTGTACCCTTTGCATCCTTAGATACTGAGCAAGATATTCTTAGTTTTACTCAGTCAAAAATAAGAGGAAAAAAAACCAGCTCTCCAATGAAGAAGATTCTTTTCATCCTTTGTCACTGAATACACATTTATTCAGCACCTACTATATGCCTGGCACTACATATTCAAAGACAAAAACAAAATAGTCCTTGTTCTTCGAGGCTACTCTGAAGTAAAGCAACTAACTCAGTCAGTCATTGGTACTGAGAGAGAGAGAGAGAGAGAGAGAGAGAGAGAGAGAGAGAGAGAGAGAGAGAGAAAAAGAGAGAGGTATCCTTCATTTTTATATGCCTTAACAATTGTGGAGTTCCCTAACTATGAAATTCATACTGTAACGATTGGAATGATGCCACCTGCTGGAGACTTACTGTAGAAAAGTTCCACCATGAAAGGAAGGTCTTTGAGGGCAAGAACATACGTCTTTTCTTTGGCGTCAGGAAGTGACGTTTGCTAGTGGGAGGAAGAAGGAAGAGCTGGGTGCTCTGACTTGCTCTCTTTTTCCTGAGGACGCTGGTGGAGAAGGGAGCTAGAAATGCACTCTCCCTTTAATAGATAGGAATCTAGGCGTTTTTTTCTCTCTTTACCAAATTCTTATTCTCCTTAATAAATGCTAAAAAGCCTAACTCTTGCTAAAGCTTATAATTTATTGGCGACCACTCATTAGAGATTTTAGACAGAATAGCTAGAATTTTAGCCCTTAACAATACATATGGCCCTGATTGACCTACATCTCCCTAGCTTAGTAGTAAGGTTTCTGTAGGTAGGAACTATGCCTTCTCTTTCTTTTGTAGGATGGAAATGATAATTCATTAAGTACCTACTATGTGCCAGACACAATTCTAAGCACTTTACGATTTTTTTTATTTGATCCTCCCAACCCTGGGGTGTAAGTGCTATTATTGCCCCCATTTTACCAATGCAGCAATTGAGGTAAATAGAAGTTAAGTGAGTTCCCCGGGGTCGTATACCTAGCAAATATCTCAAACAGAATTTGAATTCAGGTCTTCCCGACCCCAGTCCCAGAGCTAGACCTGGCTGTCTAGCTAGCTGTCGAAATCTAGTGTGCATACTCACTCTCTTCCCCCACCAGGTAATGAATGTTCTGTACCCAAAGTAATTTTATATCCCTTCTCACTCATTTGCCTTGCTCCTCTGTGGCAGCTCTCCTTCTCTTGGGTCTTTTCATTACGCCTGGCAGATTCCTTCTCAGGCCAATATCCTCTAGTCACTCAATTCATAACTGACTTTATTCTTACATGACTAGAACTAGACCCAAAGGAGTTAGATGTGACTGTCATAGTTCATCTCATCCAACCCACTGCCTCTTGAAATCCCTCTGCTCAGATGGTTATCATTCCCTTCCACAAAGCTTTCCAGAAAAAAAAAGACGCCCCCTCCCACACTTTTACAATCTGTGGCATTTCTAATTTGTGAGTAGGCTGGAGAAGGACAGCTATTGAGTCTGAAAGTCCTTTCTCAGCTGGCAGAGTCAGAAAGCCCACAACAAAGAAAGACTGTGTGGGCATGTTTTCTAATGACTGGCTCCTCCAAAGGGATCCCATATCCTGACCACAGATTCCGCCTTCCTGTTACATTCTATCCTCTAAAGCTGAGATGATGCCAAGCTCAGAGCCAAGGCTTTGTGTGATTTATAATTTTATTATTATTATTATTATTATTATTATTATTATTATTATTATTATTATTATTATTATTATTATTTTAAAGGCAGATCCATTTCTTACTGACCTGGGCATGTTGGACCCCTCCTTCCCTCTCTTTTCCCTCCCTCACCCTGTCTAAGCCATCCCTGGGCGGCCCCATTGGCCATCTTCCAGGACTGTGTTGTGCCCAGAGGCACCATGGTCAACTCTCCTGATCTCTGGGTTCTGGCACTGTTGGTGCCTCTTTGTTGTTCCATAGTGGGGTGTCTTTCATTGAGGTTGGAGCTCTCTGTTGAAGCGACTGGATTTCCCTCAGGATGGTAGCCTTGGACTGCTACATTCATGTTGGAAATCACACACCTCGCCATAGCTTGTCCTTGTGGAGTCTGAATATCTCTATTCTATCAAGAAGGACTGAACTAGACAGCTTGGGAGTGGGAGTAGGAGATCATGGAAAAGTCAACATAGCCTATACTGCATCGACCCACAGAAAACTCTGTCCCAGAATCCTTGGAGGTACGGGGTGGGGGGGCAGGGGCTTGTTTTAAATAAGAGTTGGCAGGCTCTGGCTCTAGCAGCCACTGAACAAGGTTGGGGGAACGTTGCCCATTGGCAAAACTAAGGTATGGTCAGGGGAAATGAAAGAAAAATAGAAGAATAAAAAAGGAAAAAGAGTGCTAGAGGTACAAGAGGAAAGAAAAAGGGAGAGTGAAGGGGTAAAAAGTGTCCTTCATTGGCTAATTGCCTTAAGAGAACTGGAAAGGGTCCCAAGGGAATCTACAGCAAACTGGTCATTTTACATATGAGGAAATTGAACCTCAGAGAATAAAGTCACTTGCCCATGGTTACAAAGGGAGAAAGTAGCAAAGTCAGGTTTTGAACCCGGGACTATAGGGTTAAGGCTCTTTCCACTGTACGACATTCCTTCCATTGATCTGGCTATTGTCTGAAGTAGCACTTATTGTCTGTAGCACAGAGTTTAACGGCTGGTTATGCTTTTATTTTGTGTTTTCGTGTGTCCTTTTCCCCAACTAGATTATAACCTACTGAAAAGCAGGAATCATTTCATCAATTCCTTCACTATCTGCCATAGTACCTAGTATAGTAGATGACTTGTTCATTCATTTATAAGATCTATGAATTTAGAGCTCAGATGCATCTTAGAGGTCATCCAGAGCAGGATTTCTTAACTTTTTTGTCTGGCGAAGTTAATTATTTTTATTATTATCATTCTCAGAATAATGTTCCTAATTGCAGAAACTAAAGTACGCAAATTACAAAGAAAACCACTAATCTTGAAAGAGCTATCAAAATATAAAAAAATATTCACAGACACCCCCCAAAGTCTATGCAGTGATTCATGGATTCATACACCCCAGGTGAAGAACCCCTGATCTAGAGTTTAGCTGACTTGTGCAAAGGCATACAACTAGAAGGTAGCTGAAATCAGATTTCAAATCCAATCCATTCAACTCCCAATCCAATACCCTTTCCGCTATAGCCAGACTTCATTTGTTAGCCACTCATTCTCTAAACAAATATCCATTTATTACATGTGGGTCACTGTGCGATGTACCATGGGAAATATCGAGATACATGAAACACAATCCCTGTCTTCAAAAAGCCTTTGATATATCTGTGGAGACAAAGAAATACTAAACAACCACATGGAGCACTTTACACACATGTTTGCATATATTGATACATATGGGTGTACATGTACACATACATATAAATACACATATGTATGCATGTGTATATATACATACATACACAGGTGTACAAATACTTATATATAATGTATACATATATATACTTGACCTATATGTGCCTATATTTTATAACATACATATGTGTATGCACATGTGTTTACATACTCCAAATATATGTGTGTGTGTGTGTACATACTAATATAAACATGTCAAGTGAGTGATATGGACATTAAGTTCTTATGGGAGGAATAAATAGAGGAACGAGCAATTCAATTAAATTCTGCAAACATTTATTGAGTATCAGAATACTTGGAATTTAGAGATGGAAGGAATTTTACAGGTCAGGATTTGGGATGGATTGGAAGCATTTGGTTAAAAAAGTATTATTAAGGGGACAGCTAGGTGGCACAGTGGATAAAGCACCAGCCCTGGATTCAGGAGGACCTGAGTTCAAATCCAGCCTCAGACACTTGACACTTACTAGCTCTATGACCCTGGGCAAGTCACTTAACCCCAATTGCCTCACCCCAAAAACCCAAACAAACAAAAAGGTATTATTAAGGACCCACTTTGTGTCTTACGTTTTATGCTAAACCATGGGATTACACATACAAAAAGTGAAATAGGCCCACTCTCCAAGGAGGTTACAGTTCAAAATAGAGAGAGAGAACCATGGTAGGCAGAGATGGGAATTTTAATCAGAAAAGTTACCAGGATGATGACTAGGTCCATAGGACTGTCATCTGATTGTCGCTTTCCAGAAGTAATAATAAGATTTATATAATTACTGAGCCTGTGTTGATGGCTGACTGGGATGTGAAACATTCTCTGATCTGGGGTCTGCTGGAATCAGTGGCCTAGGTAAGTTTGTACCCACCAGTCAAGAAGGCTCCTCAACAGGTCTAGAATTCCACTGCTGAGTGGCTGATGCTTAATAATCAATCACTTGTTGGGGGCAGCTAGATGGCGCAGTGGTAAAGCACCGGCCCTGGATTCAGAAGGACATGAGTTCAAATCCAGCCTCAGACACTTGATACTAACTGTGTGACCCTGGGCAAGTCACTTAACCCCCATTGCCCCCCCCCCCAAAAAAAGAATAATCAATCACTTGTTGATTTGAGACAATGAATTGGCTCATGGAGCACAGTGGAGAGAGACATATAGGCAGATAGAGACACAAGACAGAGAGCCCCAACAATAGCATCAGGCAGTCCTCATGCAGGGACTCTAGTGCCACATTTACCTCTGTTGGACAACCATATTCCCCAGCCTCTCATGCTTGGAAACATGCAGGTGCCCCGTCTAAGTTCTTGCTAGATTTGAACCTACTATGAGGTTTCACTCTGAGCCCAAATCTCAGAATCATTAAGACTGATTTTAGATTTCCATCTAAAGCAAAGATAATAAATACTTTAGAATCCGCAGGATATGGTTGATTGGGGGAAATATATTATCAGGAATTGAAGTAAATCTTGAATCCACAGGATTTCTCTAAAGGGTTTTGAAAAAGAGTACTGAAAAATGGATGTTTGCGAGAATGAAGGATTCTCTCAAACTTTCCCCAGCAAGAGAGCATTTAGCCTTAGTGACAGCCCAACCTGAAACCTGATTGGCTGGAGGGCTTACCCATTGTTCTCAGAATTAAGAGGTTTGGGTTTTGGCAGAAGCTGAGTCAATGAGGTTCCTAAACTGAGTTCCCTCAGGCTCTCGAGAACCCTGAACCCAACATTCTGCAACTCCCTAGACCACAGACCTGGTTACCTCCTTTCCCCCTCCCATAACATGTCTCCAGTAAAGAAGACACCAGACGGGAGAAGACTCTTTCCCATGGTAGATAATTGCATATCCCTCCAGCCATCATTGACATGAAAACCCAGAGAATGAAAACAATGGAATCTGCTCTGGTGGGACCATTTCCCACATTCAACAGAACAATGCTTACTTTCTATCCTGGCCCATCTTCATTACAGTGGGAGGCTATGAAATCCTTGGAAAGAAGGTTAGTCTTGTGGTATGAGGGCCAAAGAAAGCCAATGAAACTATAGAGAGAAAATCTTGTGAGGCATCAATGTTTCCAAACCAAATGTCTTCTCAATTAAGTGTTCGCATGTCAAAGAAGGGCAAAGAAGAAAAGGAAGCCAAAATGGGCAAACCTACAGTTATTAGATTCAAAAGGGAATTGAATTAACTTGCAGAGCTGGATGCTGTCCACGTTGCTGATAAAAGAAGTAGAAACACAGACTGCAGAACTGTGACCTTGTTCCCTTTTTATTTTTCTTTTCTGTCTCTCTGCATAGGGGAGTTTTTCAGTTCAATGAATGGGTCATCAAAGAGAAGATGACAGATGTAAGATCTTAGAATGATATTTTAAATGGGAGAAAGATCTGGGTCTTTCTGAGGAGGATGGCCCTACTGGTAGACAAGTAAGGAGGTTTTAGGAAGAATATCATAGATGACTGGGAGGAGGAAGCAAAGAAAACACAGGGAGGGTGAAAAAATAGATGATGTACAGGAATATACCATTGCTACTAAGATCTTGCAGTTGGGTGGTGCAGTGGATAGAGGGCCAAGCCTGGAGTCAGGAAAATTCATCTTTGTGAGTTCAAATATGGCCTCAGACACTTACTAGCTATGTGATCCTGGGCAAGTCACTTAACCTGTTTGCCTCAGTTTCCTCATCTATAAAATGAGCTGGAGAAAGAAATAGAAAACTACTGAAGTGTCTTTGCCAAGAAAACTCCAAATGATCACAAAGAGTAGGACACAACTAAACAACTAAGATCTTATAAAAAAATGACAGAGAAAGCAAGATTTGCTTTTGGCCTCTTCCCATCTTCCTTTCTGTCCCCCTCTACCATTTTCTAGCTCTCTTTGTCTTTTTTTTTCTTTTCCATATGCAGAATGACTTCATGTTGTCTTTTGACAGTCCAAAGTCCTCTACTGTTTTGCCCATTGTAGGTCTGCTCTCACTCAAGTGCCCTATGCTTCAAAATAATCTCTCAGGTCCTTTCTCCAAATCAAAAGTTCTAGCTTTTTTCATTCCTAGATCTTAAATAGGTTATAAATCTTAGGATCATAGAGATTAAAGAAGGGATTTTAAAGGCTATCTAGTCTGCTCCACTGGTTTTACAGATGAGAAAACTGAAGTCTAGGTGAGTTAAGTAACTTGCCCAAGATAGCAAGTATCAGAGATGGAATTTTAACCCAAGTCACCTGACCCCAGATTCAATGCTCTTTCCCAATATGAGAAATTAGAGTGTGAGTGACTGAAAGATTTCAGTCAGTATTTGTATTTTCAAAGTACTTCGTTAATCCAAATGAATATGTAATTAGTGAAATATGGAAAAGAAATGACATTTTGCACCTGAGGTTACTGGTAGAGATGGCTTATTATGTAGTCTTGAGAATAAACCAAAGACATTGATATGCACCAAAAATGTCTTTGGCTAATTCTCAAGGTTGTATAAGAATCTGTATAGGATAGGGTAGCTGGAGTAGGATAGGCTATTAGATCTAGGGTGAAGAAATTGCTTAGGGAGGGCTCAAGGAATTCCCTTGATCCTTGTCAAAATCAATAAACCAAATGTCAACTCTGGAATTTAGGAAAAGGCTGCTATCTTACCCACAATCTACTTCATCCATACTAAATTTTTCATCATACACCAAAGATGTCTTGTACTTCTCTGCCTCCTTGTCTTGGCTCATGCTCTTCCCTGCAGCCAAAATGTCTTCTCTCCTCTCATGATACATATGTCTATTTACACAACCTTTAAGACACTCCTCAAATATTGCCCTATTTAGGAAGCCTTCCCTAATCTCCCCAGTAGGAAATGGCTTTTCCTTCCCCAGAACTCTCATAAAATTTAGTTTTTACCTTTCTTATGCATTAATCATATTCAATTTTTCAGAGAAATGCAAATTAAAACAGCTCTGAGGTATGATCTCACATCTATCAGAGTGGCAAATATAACAAAAAAGGAAAATATTGGTTGTTGGAAGGGATATGGGAAGACTGCAACACTAATCCACTGCTGGTGGAGTTGTGAAAAGATCCAACCATTCTGGAGAGTAATTTAGAACTATGCCCAAAGGGCTATAGAACTGTGCATGGCCTTTGATCCAGCAACACCAGTGCTAGATTTGTATCTCGAAGACATCACCCAAAAGAGAAAAGACCTATTTGTACAAAAAATATTTTTAGCAGCTCTTTTTGTGGTGGCTAAGAATTGAAAATCAAAGGAATCCCCATCAATTGGGGACTGGCTAAACAAGCTGTGGTGTATGATGGTGATGAAACATTATTGTGCTATAAGAAATGACAAGCAGGATGATTTCAGAAAGGCCTGGGAAGATTTGTATGAATTGATGTATAGTGAAGTGAGCAGAACCAGGAGAACGTTGTGCAAAGAGACAGCAATATTGTTTGATGAAGAACTGTGAATGACTTAACTACTCTCAGCAATACAGTGATCCAAGACAATCCCAAAGGACTAATGATGAAGCATACTATCCACCTCCAGAGAAAGAAATGATATTGATTAAACACAGACTGAAGCATGCTATTTTTAACTTTCTTGCATTTTTTCTTTTATTCAAGTTTTCTTATACAAAATGACTAATATGGTAATGTTTTACATAATTGCACATGTATAACCTATATCTGATTACTTACTGCCCAGGGAGGGGGAAGGGGAGATAGAGAAGGGGGGATTAAATTTGGAACTCAAAACTTTAAATAAAAAGTTTTATTATTTTTTAAAAATCATATTCAGTTTTGCATTATGACTATTTGTATCCAAGTCTTATTCCCCCTACTGGTTTGTAAGTTTCTGGAGGGCAGGAACTATACACACATAAGTACACACATGTAGATGTATATACACATGTATATACATATGTGTACATCTGTATGTATACATACATGCACATTGATACATATATATTAATAAGATAATAGATTAAGTTGAAAGATACCTTAAAGGTCATCCAGTATAACCCCCTCAATTTCCAGATGAGGAAATTGAGGCCTAAAGAGGTTAAATGACTTGTGCAGGGTCATATAGGTAGTAAGTCAGGATTCTAATGCAATTCTTCATGATTCCATATTCAGTACTCTATCCATTAGACCACACTGCTTTTAAACTCTGCATTCAGGAGGACCTGAGTTCAAATTTGTCCTCAGACACTTGACACTTACTAGCTGTGTGACCCTGGGAAAGTCACTTAACCTTCATTGCCCCACAAAAAAATTAAACAAAAGAATTTACAGAGGACAGGATCAGAACCCACAGGTACAGCACACAATGGATTGGCAACCCATCTTCTTGCCATGTTGCCCACCTTGTCTTCTGAATTTAACTTTATATATTTCCATGTTCTCTCCCATTGCTTTGCACACAGATAATACTTAGCATCTATTTGTAAAGTGGAATTTTAAAAAATCATTAGTATAGTCTTGTCTGTAGTCTTTTTCTCACCTGTCTCCCCTCTAAGCTAAACACAAAATTGAGGACATAGTAGGCACTCAATAATTGCTTACTAAATTTAAGCTTTGCTCCAAAAGCCACTTTCTTCCCATAAAGCTTTGCTGTCAGTTTCCTCTTCATCTCATGTGGAGTCAGAAGAGACCTGTATTTGAATCCCTACTCTGACACTCATACGGCAGTATAAACTTGACCCAGTTTTTTCATCACTGAGATTCAGTTTCTTCACTATTGAAATGGTGATGATAATGCTTGCAGTGGCCATGCACACAGGGGTTGTTCTGAGGGAAGTGTTTTGAAAAGATCACCAAGGAGGGGGAAGTTGCCATTACCCTGGTGATGAGCCCATCTGAACTAGACTGGGCTTGTCCTTAGGCCAGAGGCAGGCTTGAAATCTTCCCAGTGTGACAAAACTAGCCCTCTATGAGAATAACTTTTGACAATCCCAGATCACATACATGTCATGATGAGCCATCAGAGAAGGACTTTTTATTGGGGGAAAACAGCTGTCCAAAGTTTTTTTTTTAATTCATATGGAAAGATCCAAGGGAGGACTCCAGAAACCACCATGTACATACCTGCCTCTCTGCTTTCTTACCAAGTTGTTCCAACTAATCAATAACACATTGCCCAGGGTCACACAGCTTGTAAGTATCTAGGGCCAGATCTAAACTCAAGAAGATGAGTCTTCCTGACTCCAGGCCCAGCACTCTATCTATGCACCCTAAGCTGACTACTACCACCACCATCACCACCACCACTACTATTACCACCACCACCACCACCACTACTATTTAGCATTTATATAGTGTTAGGCACTGTACTAAGTGCTTCACAAATATTATCTCAATTGATTGTCACATTATCCCCACTTTATACATCAGGAATCTTGGGCAAACAGAGGTTAAGTGACTTTCCCAGGGTCACACTAATAGAAACTTTGACTTCCTCTGTTCTAACCTAGGTCAGTTTGCCCCTCCTTACAGTGGAGAAACTGGATCACTTTTGCCTTGTTGTCACTCAAAACTGTTGTGGTCAAGGGATCTACCAGCCTCAGCCTCTCCAGCAGCAGGGGTTTCATGCATGAGCCTTCAGGGCCAGCATTTGATCCACGCTGATCATAACAATGCTCTGAGGGCTAAGGACCTCCACATTACCGAGGTGGAAGCTGAAGCTTGTAAAGTGACATCCTTAGGCCAATCATACAGCCTCGTAATATTACTGGAATTGAGATTTCATGGTCCTTGATCCAGTGTTCTTTCTTTAACACTAGACTCTTCATAAATAAGTAAGCTTAGAAGATACAGGGCATCAGCCAGCTCCTCCAATTCAGAATTTTTCCATTTCAAGTAGTTAGAAGTGCTCTGACAAGGTAATTTGGATTTAGTAACCACCAGTTCCCTGGGACTGCTCTGGTCCAACCTCTTTGCATTGTTTCTCTGTGACTGCTATTGTTTGGCCTGAGCAAAGGCCCACCTTTAACATCAAGTATTAAAGGGAAAGAATAAACACAGATGGGGACCTGACTGGAACTTTCTCCTTAAAATAAGCAGAATTGAAAGTGCTTTTAAAAAGGGAGAGTTTAGGGACATTTTCTGAAATGTTTTGTGTCTGGAACAAATACGATGTTCAAAGACCTTAGACAATCATTGTGTTCTTGAGGCGAGGGAGTCTGGGCTAAAGAATGTGCATTTCATGTCTGTCCTTCCTACAAGGAAAAAAAGAAACAAAAATAAAACTTCAAAAAGCATTCTTTAATAATCTAAAAAGGTTTGTATATTGATAGGAAAACGCTATTTATATTAATGCTTTCCCCTGTTATCATGGATCATCAAGTCTTGCCTGCGCTTTGTAAATCTAAAGTAGACTCTTTTTGGAGTATTTTTTGAGTAGTATAAGCTACCCTTCACTTATTTCTCTTTTACTGTCAGCATTCTGGCAACAACTCAGGAATTTAGTATCTTTATAATTCCATATCATTCTTTATCTCTGTCCTGTATCTATCTTTATGGCTCAAATTGAGCTAGATGAGGGAGAAATGTATCTTAGCTTTCTCTTTTGCCTTCTGTCTCATAATATCTGAAGACTTCCATCCTCCCCCCCTCCATTTAGGGAATCTTTTGGCAAAGCAGAGAGCTCTAGGAAGTTTTATTTTCTTTGAAATTAGCAGTAATTAACAGTAAGAAGTTGTATTTATTTAGCATTTTGTGGTCTACAAAGTACTTTGGTTACAATAACCTGTGACATAAATAGTGCATGTACTATTGTCATTTTTTGCAGATGAAGAAACTGGGGCTTAGGGTTAAATAATTTCCCCAAGATCATTGTCAGAGCCAGCTCTTAAACATTGGTCCTACACTCAAAATGCTTTCTACTACACGCATCATTAAAAGCTAGCTTGAATGGTCACATCATTGAGGGGCTGATCACTTTGGTGCTGTAGTGGGCCTCATGCTTTTCAGCCTATAGACAAAGAGGCCCACCTAGCTTGCATTTTCCTCTTTGCCACTGAAAATTGCTGGAGCAACTATCTGCTGATTTGCCTACAGACTTTAAATATTGCCCTATGTGCTTTTTAAAGTGTGCTCAAATTTAGAGTGGAAAATATATACCTAAAAAACTCCATTTTGTACTTTCCTCCCATTTGTGAAAGAAGGGGAAAGGGCCTATGGATATGGAATATTGCATATGGTGGAAGAAATGGTGGTTGGTAGGTTTGTTGATTTTGCTGAAATGCTTTTTTATTCTTAAACCTTAAGGAGCTATATAAATGTTGATTATTATTACTATTTTAAGGACTTTATTACAATAAATAGCTAATTGGGCAGATGGGATAGATGCAGATGATGTAAAAGAAAGATATCAACAAAAGTAAGGTAAGACACACACATTTTTTATTTTATAAAACTCTCCACTTTGAGGTCATTCAATTGTGGCCTCCTAGGATTCTATGGATCATTCTTTGAATCTCTCCAAGGTAGCAGCTTGGCTCCAGTATCATAAAGGTTCCTTCCCAATATATTTTTATTGTGTATATCCTTTTTGCTACAAAGAGGTCTTCTTTGTGGTGTATTCAGTATAAATGCACAGGATTGACAGTCTAAATCTGAAATGAATGGACTAGCCAGAAGCTAGGACATGGATGGTTAGGAAAGAATTGTTGATGATAGACATGCTAATCCCAGGTGTTGAGGGAAGGAATAAGTATGACTTTAAATTTAGTGTTGCTTCCATAGTACCACCTTGACCATACCCTAAAATATCCCACCAATAAATTGAGCCTACAAATGAGGGAGAGAAAGTGGGGATAGGGGAAAAGAGACAGGAAAATAAAGGAATATCTGAGAGTCTTCTCAGAGACTCTTAGACCTATAGTTTTGAGTGAGGGTAAGAAAAAAACACAACAGAGGGCCTTCTCCCTATTGTATGACATCTCTGTTACTCCTACCTCTCTTTTTTTTTTTCTGGGCACGTAGGTGGCCCAGTGTATAGAGTGCAAGCCCTGGAGTCAGGAAGACTCATCTTCATGGTTCAAATCCAGCCACAGATACTTACTAGCTGTGTGACCCTGGGCAAGTTACAAGACCCTGTTTGCCTCACTTTCCTCAGCTGTAAAACGAGCTGGAGAAAAAAATCACAAACAACTTCAGTATCTTTGTCAAGATAACCCCAATGGGGTCACGAAGAGTCAGATGGGACTGAAACTGAACAACAACAAAAAACAGAGTGAGAAGTGAGGAAAGAAGGCAGCTTTCTTAAGTAGCCAGTAGGCCAAAAACCTGGGTCTAGAAGAATCTCAGAGTTGGGGAGAGAGAGAGAGAGAGAGAGAGAGAGAGAGAGAGAGAGAGAGAGAGAGAGAGAGAGAGAGAGAAGGTCAGAAAGATTCAGAGTCAAGAAAATCTCTAGGGTTAACTTCTAAACTGGACAAAGGTGAACTCGGTTACTATGTTTCATCCCTAGAATTTACTCACCTATATCTAGTGAGTAACCTGAGATCCCTCATACCATAATAAAGGTAGATTTCTTAAGCTAGTCTAAGAAAATGTGGCTTATGACTCATTATGTACAGGAAGAAGAGGAAAAAAGGGCACATACTATTAATAGAGCATTGAATCCATAAGCCTGACCATATGCTTCCAAAAATACATGAAATCATGAGTGGGAAGAGTGTGACACTGAATTCATGCAGGGGCCATACACCTATAGGGAATACACATGTCCAGGGAACACCATGGAGTTGTTGTTGTTTGTCCTTCATTTCCAAAGAAGACCAAACACATCATGATATTGAGGCATTGATGATGTCTTGACTTGCACATGAGTTGGATGCACATGAGGCAAAGTGGCATAGTCATTAGCCTCATTCTCTCTTCAAGTCATTGAAGTCCAGTGTCAAGACAAAAGTCAGGATGACTAGCAATGTCCTGGGATGTAGTATATGACCTTGGCATCTTTGATGTTTTGCCAAGCTCTAAGTACTTCAGAGAATTTTTTTTGGACACCTTTGAGACCATTAGAACTAATTGTTCTTATTCATCTGTTCTGCTGGGAGAAGTCTTCACGTGCTTGGGGTAAATATCCCCATAAATCACTAATAGGTTGGAAATTTGTCAAATACTTTCAGTCTGGTTTAGCCCGTCTGCTGAGATGGTTTACTGAGGTGTGGCTGTTGCATATGCTACAGCTACCTGGAGCCACAGGTGTGAATTGCAAGATAGGTAGACACCAAAAGTGGGTGAGCAGCCCTAAAAAAGGCTCAGCAAGCCTTCTCACCAGAGATGCTGGTCCTCCCTAAAAATCCCATACACCCTTACATATACCCACAAACTTATATCATGCCTCTGATGATGCAGGGGTATTCATGTTTGCTGGTGACATCATCACATTCCTCCTTCTGGACTTCTCTTTATTGGATGGTATGTCTCTGTTAGCCTCTACTTCTCTAGTTTGTCCTGGGCTTCTCTGCATGTTGTTTCCTTGGTTTTATGGTCAGTGCTGAGCACTGGTCCTTGCTTCTGGGCTTTATCTCTTCAGGGTTGCCTATCAGTTATCTAAGCTCTCATATGCTAGGGTGCAGGGACCAGAAGGCTTCTCCTTTATAAGGACAGCCTGACAGTTCTTTAATCATGGTCAGTGGCTATTAGCCACATAGAGCAACCCTTAGGCATGGCTAGAGTGTGCACTGGTCAAAGGTCAATAAGAATGCTACTTCAAGGTGCTTCAGCTCACTATGCTTATGCTGTGTATACACTTGGAGACTGATGGAAAAAAATCAGGTAGAGAGTTCCTAGGTTAAGATTCAATCTTGTCTTTAACTTACTGTATCTGTTGTCATACTCCTTTCTCTCAGATAACTATATTACTTAAGGTTGAAATTTCCTAAAAGCCTTTTAGCGTGGCATGCAAATGGATTTGACTCAGAAAAAACAATAACAAAACCACTAGCAAAAGAAGCAAGGTCATAGTCCATCATCTACCTGGTCAGTATTCCTATAATAGCAGCAGCCTTCCCCTCACAACTTTAGTAATGTGTTTTCTTTTTCTTTTTGTTTTTTTGTTTATTTGTTTGACAAGTGAATAGTCTTTTCACCATTGACTGTCCTGGTGAGAAGTCACTTAACCTTGCTTGCCTCAGTTTCCTCATCTCTAAAATGACTTAGAGAAGGACATTCCAGTATCTTTGCCAAGAAAACCCTAAAAGGGGTCGCAAAGTGTTGGACACAACGACTGCAAACAACTGAATGGCAACAATGATGTTAAACCTAATCTCTTCCTCTAATTGACTTTTCTGTGTTTTAACCAACACTAAATGGTTACTACTTTGTGGTATAGTTTGAGATCTGATATTGCTACCCTCTTATTTTCATTATTTCCCTTCAGGTTCCTCAGGATGAAATGTATTATTATACTTTTTTCTTTCTCTATAAAGCAGTCCTTTGGTAGATTGATGTGGTTTCAAATAAGTAAATTAATTCAAGTAGTATTGTCATTTTTATTTTATTAGTATGAGTCATCCATAAGTAATTAACATGTCCTCAATTTTTAATGCTTTATTTCCATAAAGAGTATTTTGTAGTTTTATTTATACATGTATTCTTTGGTAGGTGAATTCATGAATATTTTAGAAATTCTGTAGTTTTTTGTTTTTTGCAGGGCAATGAGGGTTAAATGACTTGCCCAGGGTCACACAGCTAGTAAGTGTCAAGTGTCTGAGGTCACATTTGAACTCAGGTCCTCCTGAATCCAGGGCCAGTGCTTTATCCACTGCGCCACCTAGCCGCCCCAATTCTGTAGTTTTTTAAACAAAATTTCTACTTTTTTTTCTCCTGGTTAGGTTTTGTTGATAATATATGGGAAGACTGATGATTTGTGTAGGTTTCTTTTATATCCTACTACTTTGCTGAAGTTATTCATTGTTTCACTTAATTTTAGTTGGCTCTCTAGGGTTTTGTAAGTAGATCATTATTTTGCAAAGAGCAGTTAAATTTGTATACTCTTTGCCTATGCATTACCTCTCAATGTCTTTTTCTTTTTCTTCTTCTTCTTTTTTTATTCCTGTAGTTTGCATTTCTAGTACTATGTCAAATAATGGTGAAATGGTCATCCTTAATTTACCTTCAATCTTCTTGGAAAGGCCGCTCCAATTTATCTCCATTGGGTATAATGTTGCTACTTGACTTTAGATGGATATTATTTGCCATGTTAAGGAAAGGTCCATTCATTCCTTTTAAAAAATGTTTTAATAGAAATGTATGTTGTATTTTGTCAAAAATTCTTTCTCCCTCTATTATAATCATGGGAGTCTTATAGTTTTCCCAATATTAAACTAGCCCAGAATTCTTACCATAAATCCAACTTGGTCATAATATTTAATATTTTGGGCATGTTCTTGTAGCCTCTTTACTAATATGTTATCTTAAAATTTTGTGTCTATAATTATTAGCAACATTGATCTCTAATTTTCTTTTGCTGATTTTTATCTCAATAGCTCAGGTATTAAGAATATCATCGAAAGTTTTAGTAGGGTATGTTCTTCTCATATTTTTATCAAGAGTTTATGTCAGAATGAATTTTATTTATTTGAAAATTTGATAAAATTCACTTGTAATTCACATTGGTTCCCTTTTTTCTTTAGGAGAGGAATTCATTTGTGGTTTTTCAGCTATTTTTTTCTGATAAATTATCTAAACATTCTATTTTTTATTCTACTTGTCAGTCTTTTACATATTTTTGTAACTATCCATCCATTTTATTGAATTGTCAGTTTGTTGGTATTGTTAGGCAAACTATTTCCCAATAATTTCCTTTATTTTATCTTCATTTGTTGTGAATTCTTTTTTTGCATTTTTAATATTGGCAATTTTGTTTTATTCTCTCTTTAAAAAATAGCCTAGCAAATGATTTCTCCCTTTTATTGTAGTTTAAACAACATTTATTATTGTGTATCAATTTGATGGGCTTTGCTTTCAATTATATTAATTTCTTCTTTCATTTTTCAGAATTTATATTTTGGTATTTGTTTGGGGATTTTTCATTTGTTGCTTTTCTAGTTTCTTTAGTTTCATGCCCAAGTCATTCATCTATTCTTTCTCTCTTTTGTTGCTAAAAACATTTAGAGAAATAAATTTTACCCTCCAAACTTAGTTGGCTGTATTTTAAAAGGTTTGATATGCTGTTTCATTTTCTTTGCTAAAATTGTTTTTTATTCCCTCTTTGATCAACCAATTCTTTCCCCCCCCTGCCAATTGTATTAGTCACTTTTATGTTTTTTTTTAATTTTACTAGATCTTTATGGTTTTTTTCAAATTACATGTTTAGTTTTCAACATTCACTTTTGTAAGATTTTGAGTTCCACATTTTTTCCCACTCTCCCTTCCCTCCCCCCTTCCAAAGCCATTTAGCAGTCTGATATAGATAGGTTATACATTACAATCATGTTAAACATATTTCCACATTAGTCATGTAAGAGAAGAGTCAGACCAGAAGGGGAAAAAACACAAGAAAGAAGAAACAACAACAACAAAGCAACATTAAAAGTGAAAACAGTATGCTTTGATATATGTTCAGACTCCATAGTTCTTTTTCTTGATGTGGAGAGCATTTTCCACCATGAGTCTTTTGGAACTGTCTTGAATCATTGTATTGCTGAGAAGAGCTAAGTCTATCACAGTTGATTATCACACAATGTTGTTAATACTGAGTAAAATGTTCTCTTGGTCCTGGTCATTTCACTCAGCATCAATTCATGTAAGTCTTTCCAGATTTTTCTGAAATCTTCCTGCTCATCATTTTTTATAGCACAATAGTATTCCATTATATTCATATACCACAATTTGTTCAACCATTCCCCAATTGATAGGCATCCCCTTAATTTCCAATTCTTTGCCACCACAAAAAGAGCAGTTATACATATTGGTCCTTTTCCCTTTTTTATGATCTCTTTGGGATATAGACCTAGTAGTGGTATTGCTGGGTCAAAAATTATGCACAGTTTTATAGACTTTTGGGCATGGTTCCAAATTGCTCTCCAGAATGGTTATATCATACAATTCCACCAACAGTGCATTTGTGTTCCATTTTTCCCACATCTCCAACATTTATTATTTTCCTGTTTTGTCATATTAGCCAACTGGATAGGTGTGAGGTGGTAACTCAGAGTAGTTTTAATTTGCATTTCTCTAATCAGTAGTGATTGAGAACATTCTTTCATATAGCAATAGGTAGCTTTAATTTCTTCATCTGAAAACTGCCTATTCATATTATTTAACTATTTCTCAATTGGGGAATGACTTGTATTCTTATATATTTTATTCATCAACCAATTCTTTAGAATTAAATTATTTAATGTAAACTTAATTTTCAATCCTTTCTCCAAAGACTTGTTTTAAATATAATTTTTCTTGTACCTCAGCTCAAGGTCAATAAAAGGTATGTTCAGTATTTCTGTTTCTCTGAATTTGTCTGTGTGGTTTTTATACACTGGTATATTGTTAATTTTTTGAAAACTTCCTGAATAGCTGTGAAATATGTTGAGGTCCCCAATTATGATAGTTTTACTGTCTATTTAGGTATTGAGTCATTTGGTGCATATGTATTATGTACTAATATTAATTATTATATATTTAAGCATAGTGAAGTTTCCTTTTTCATCTCTTTTAATCAAGTCTGTTCTATTTTTTTCTATTGTTTTGTCTATGATCACTGCTTTTCTTTTTGGAAGTTAACTGAAACATAATAGATTTTGTTCCTGTCCCTTGTTTTATTTCTGTGTGAATAATTTTTAGATGTGTTTCTTACAGAAGCATATTTTTAGCTTTTATTTTCTAATCCTATTTTGTTTGATGGGTGAATTTAGTCAATTTACATTTACAGTTATGATTATTAATTCTCTATTTCCCTCCATCATATCTTCTCTTTGCCTCTCTGTTCTTTTACAAAAGAAAAAATTATGAAAAAAGAGTGTGTTCAATACATGTGATTTATATTTGATACAACCTGGGGCTGCTCTTCTCTTTCCTTCATTCAGAAATTCTTACCCTTTCTTTCTTTCCTTTGAATCTGAACTTCATAATTTACCCTTCAGAGTAGGAATTTGTTTTATGGCTTCCCTCCCTGAAAGTATCCTCATTCTAAATATCCACTCTCTACTTATCTGCCTGTTTCTACATGAAGCATTGTTTATATGTATTTCTCTGTGTGTGTGTGACTTTGTATATGTATTCAATCCTCCTTTGCTTGAAATGAAAGTGAGGTTTACTTGATGACTACTCCTCCCACCCATTCTTCTATATTTATGTCTTTTTGTGTTCCCTAGTTATGTGAGATAGTAAATTTTATCCCCTTCCTCCACCCTTGTTCCTAGTGCATTCCTTTCCCTTTCTTTTTTCTTTCTTCTTTTAAGATCATCAAAATCCAGCAAAACTACTCCCAGGCTCTCTGTCTTACTTCACTCCCCATATGGCTTTTAAAGACTTTTAGAATTCTGAGGGTCACTTGTTTGTTTTTCCCCTATTAGAAAGCAAACACTTCATCATCTCATAGTTTCTCCCAATAGCTGAAATTTATTCATATTTTTAATGTTTCTCTTGACTCCTGTGTTTGCCTTCCAAAGTTTCTCTTCAACTCTGGCCTTTTCATCAGGAAGGTTCAGAAGTCTTTTAGTTCATTAAAAGTCAATTTCCCCACCCCCACCCCTGTAGGATTACATTCAGTTTTACTAGGTAAGCTATTCTTGGATATAAGCCTATATCTTTTTCATCCCTTCAGGAATATTTGTGAGACAAATGGGCTATTCTGTTCCTAATTACTAGAGGCAGCTAAGTGGTACAGTGTAGAGAGCTATGAGTAGAGTCAAGAAGACCTGAGTTTGTATTCAGCCTTTGATACTTTCTAGTTGTATCACCCTGGGTGACTCACTTCTTTCTGCCTTAGTTTCCTCAACTGCAAAAAAAAAAAAAAAAGGGAATAATAACACCTGCTTCCCAGGGTTGTTATGAAGATCAAATGAGATGATATTCATAAAGTGCCTAGCATGGTGCCTGGTCCATAGTAAATATTAGGTGCTTAGTAAATGCTTATTTCATTCCTTCTCGATAAATCCATCATGTTAGCTGAAAGTTTGATGCTGTACTTTGCCCATCAAAATCCTTGCTGCCTTCCTACAGAACTCAATCTCATCACAGTGTAGTCTGGAGATTTAACTTTCTTTGTTTTGAAAATCAGAACAACATGACTATCTTTCCTCTTACAATAATTGTTCCTTTTTTCCACAGTTGTTTAGAGATCACAGATGGTGGTTCTGCAATCACATCTGCCAGTTCTTTCAGTGCCCTGATAGGTGAGTCATTTGGCCCTAATCATTTATACTCATTGAGGACAGCTAAATCTTTTCTTACTATTTCCTTTGGGATTTGGTTCTAATTTAGCCATTTTTGTCTTTGTTTTTCCCAGTCTGAAAATAATTTTTCTCTACAGAGGGAATTGAAAAACAAAGACAACATGGGGAGGGCTTCAGGTCATGTACTGGTCATTTTAGCCACATTGAATATGTAAGTAGTCATCCATTCCAGTTATATACACTTAGTATGTCCATTTTATCACTGAGGCGAAAGAGGCTGGCATATGACTCTTGTTTCCATGTTCTCCTCTACTACTGAAATTCACTACCTAAATCACATTTAGACTTATGCACCAATGATTTCTATTCACATGACCCATCTGTCAAAACAAACAGGGTTCTAGGAGAGAATTTTTTCTGTAAGAGATTGTGAGTTACTTCATATTTCAGAGGGAAAAAATGAAATTCTGTTTCATGAAAGACAGAAAAATCTCAGGAAGCTATTAGAGCCATTGATCAATATCTCAAAGGCTTGGGAAACTATGGGTCATGGGTGTCTAGGACTACTAGAATTCTCAATGGCCATTTAGTTAAATCCTCTCATTTTTTAGATGAAAAAAACAAGGACCAGAAAAGTAATGACTTCCCAAGGTGCCAAATACAGTACTATGAATTAAAGGCAGCATTTGAATTCAGTTTTGCTGATTCTAGATACAATTTTCTTTTCCTCTGTAATACCTTTTTTTTTTTTTTTTTGCGGGGCAATGGGGGTTAAGTGACTTGCCCAGGGTCACACAGCCAGTAAGTGTCAAGTGTCTGAGGCCGGATTTGAACTCAGGAACTCCTGAATCCAGGGCCGGTGCTTTATCCACTGTGCCACCTAGCCACCCCCTTGTAATAATTTTTAAATGATATTTCTGGCATGTGTCACAGTGGTCCATTACCTCAGAATTATACTGAGGGGTGTTATTGGTAGGGGACTGGAGTAAATCTGTTCATTATTTTGTTAAAATGGCTTAAAAATAAATTTTCTTTGAATTCATTGGATTGAGCATTTTGTTTTGTGAAAAATTCAAAGGTTTAGGAAAGGAAGGAAGCCAATCACAAGGAAATCAGGTGTTCGTTAGGACAATATTATGATTATTTGGGGAAATCCTGAGTTATGAGCAATGAATATGGCAACTTATAAATTGCCTAAAAGAGGAGATTTATTATGCATTCTTTCTTCTTAACTGCTCATTTGTGGCATAGGCAGTTAAAGTTGTGGAACTCAATGTGTATGTGTATGTATGCATATGTGTGTGTGTGTGTGTTTTAAGGAAACAAAAGAAGTCTACTGTCTAATTTAGCATGGATAAATTTATTACTAAATTTTTACAACCCTAAAATGTCTAGCATTTGTCAATGTGTGTGATCTCTAATTCAGTTTTATATGCATTTTATTATTGCTATGAAATATTGCCCCTTAAAGAATTCTCATAACTTCAGACTATCTCTTCTTAAACAGTGTGGAGCACTATACTTTATAACTTAGCCCACCATGATACATTCTTTTATTTCGAAAGCATACTTCTTTGATAATAATATTCTTCCTAAATCAAACCAAAAGCTGAATTTACTTTATTGTGACTAACACATTTTTGTGCCTTGGAGGTGAACATATGTAGTTGCTCACCAGGCAACAGTGTGGCTAATAGGATCTTTCTTAGCTCTCTTCTAAATTAGCACACATCACAGATGTTATGTTGTAACAAAGCTACCTTGTTGCTGTTGTCTACATATGACATCATCATTACCAAATTAGCATTTATATTATACTTCAAAATCTACAAAGTGCTTTATAAATATTCTCATTTTGTCCTCAACAAGAGGTAGATATTATTATCACCATTTTACAGATAAGGAAACTGAGGCACAGAGAGGTTAAGTAATTTGCCCAGTGTCACACAGGTAGTAAGTTTCTGAGGCTGGATTTGAATTCAGGCCTTGACTCCAAGTCCAGTGCTTTACCCACTGTACCACCCAACTAATATTTTATCTCCTGTCTCTGTGCTTTTGTACTAGTTGTCCCCTATGCCTGGAGTTCATTTCCTCTTCATCCTTGCTTTGAGATTCTTTCTTCCCTCAAGTCTCAGTTGAGGTGCCATCTCTTTCATGACACCTATCCTTATCCTCATGGGTGCTAGTACACTCTCCCTGAATTTATTTTGTGTGCTTGCTTTGCACATACTCATTTATCTGTGTTCAGATTATTTTCCTCTAATAGAAATAAGCTTCTCTATGGCAGCAACTGTTTCTATTTGTTGATTTGCTTTTTGTCTTTTCCCCCCAGTGCCTCGCACAATATTTGGCATACAGTCGTCATTTAATAAATGCTTGTTCAATAAATAATCAAATGGGTCTGTTATCTCATTGATTTGGGAGTTCCCATAAATAATGAAATATTATAATCTGCTTATGTCTGCCTATCATGTGTGAATCTTGCCCATGTCTTCCCATAAATTCACCATGTAAAGTCCATCCAACATGCTGCAGGCCTTCTCTGATTTCTCCTTTAATTGCAAAGGGTACCAAGTGAAAAAAGGCAGCTAGGTTGTGCAGTGGCTAGAGTACTGGGGCCAGAGTGAGGAAGACTAATCTTCCCAAGTTCAAATCTGGTCTCAGATTTGCTAGATATGTGACTCTGGGCAAGTCACTTAACCATGTTTGCTTCAGTTTCCTCATCTGTAAAATGAGTTACAGAAGGAAATGACAAACCACTCTAGTATCTTTGCCAAGAAAACCCCAAATGGGGTCACAGAGTTAGAGGTAACTAAAATGACTGAACCACAACAAACCAGCACTTTGGCTGTCCATCTGTCATCCATCATTCATGCCACCCCATCTTCTCTTCTCTTCCTGTTTCTAATGGCCTTGTCATACCCAATTGTTTAACATGAAGTCACCTTTAGGGCCATTGGAACTGTTCAAAATGCCTAATGTGGAAATGTTCTTCATCCCCTACCATACGGGTGAGGGGATCTTCCTGTGATTGACTGACTACACAACAGGCTGTGTCTTTTATAAAATCCAGACTGAGACTGTTGCCCTTTCTGGCTCACTCTCTTTCCTAAACATTCTTTTTTAAATGCTCCTTCTTGCTATGTCCAGAGGGTGAAGATCACAGTGTGGATGCCCCAAACTGAAGTGGTAAGAATGGAAATATTTACTTCCCCGTCCTCTTGGGGCTCTGAGAAGAATGGTACCTGGGGACATTTGTTTCTGTTCTGTGTTGTTTGTCCTTCCTGGTTTCAGGTCCCTACAGAGATCTCCCTCCCTGCCTTGGAGACCTTGGAGTCAAGATTCCAGGTGGGACATTACAGCCATCAGGGGAGATCTGAGAAGTGAAGGTGTTTGGGACTTGAGCCTGAAGGGGATTTGGACTTGAAACTGAGCCTGTCCTTTTTAGGAACTGAGCTACACTAGGAACCTTAAACCCCTTCCCCTCCCCCAGAGACTTCAGTGGTACAAGCAGGTGGGGGAATTCTTCCTCCCATGAGTTGTAGTGTCAGATATTTGTATAATTGTTTTATCCTTTGAAGTAAATACTTCTTTGTAAAAACGAATTCAAGTATTAGTGGTTAAATGAAACTGTGTTGCATATGCCCTATATTTGCCCAAGTTATTTCAGATGTCTTCCAGGAAGCCCTGCAATGCTCAGGGTAAGGTGTAGTAAAAAAAGAAATGCCATCTGCAAATAGGAGCATCTGGAGAATCTCATCATCTACAAGGAATTCCTTCCTTTCGACCATTGGATCACCTCCAACATGGTGGTGAACTTTTTTGATGAGTATACATCTCCCTGTTTACAACTGCCCTATGTTTATTTTCAGAGGGCTCTTTGAACAGGGCTATTTCTCTTATATCTTCCAAGGAATCTTGAATGATTTTGATAAACATCTAGGAAACAACTTGTAAAAATTAGACTGGGGTCATGTGTAGTTCTACCAAAGGATATGCTTTTTCATAATTGTTAGCAACAAGCATGGAATCTTATATTCTTTATATCTTCCAGCTAATTGTGAAATAGTAAAGATGTGGCCCATTGCAGAAAAACACTTGGAAAGGACTTCTTTTTAGCTCCTAATATCCTTGATTCAGGTATAGATGACACTCATAGAAATTTTGTATAGATGGAATTGCAGGCATATAGGTTAGTACTTATTGATCTTTTGGTTACTTTTTTCAATATTAAAAGTATCCAGGATTTTTCCAGGCCTTTGGCATCTCTCCTTTCTTCATATACATTGAGTGTCAATTCCTCAGTACCTTCAGTCTTGTTGATTACAGCATGGACCTTCTCTGTAAAAAGTCCATTCCAGCAGCTTTTCCATTCTTTGTTCCCTTTGGTACCATTTCTACCTACTCTGGGATTATCATGTCAGGATCCAAGTGTTCTATTTCCACTGTCATTGAATGGAAAAACAAAACAGTTTTTTTTTCAGTTAGTTTTGCAAATCTTTTCCATTTTTCTTCTGTTTGTACTCCTCCTTCTTTGTACTTATCCTTGAATTTTCTTAGATATTTTGGCAAGTTTTCTTTAAACTGGCTTTTACTCTACACTGCCTCTTTCTGCCTTATAAATACTATTTACAAATGTAAATACTGCTTCTTATCCTTCTTTATAAGAAATTACAAATGGATTTTTTTTTTCTTTCCTAGTGTTGCCTTTTGGCAGCCATCTCAACTTTGGCAAGTAAGTCAGATGTTTTGTGTCTAAGTTGTTTTCTGGGCTATTTTGGTTGCTTTTCTGTGGCAATTAATTTACATTGGTTAAACTTCTGTATAAAATTATAGTATGTCAATACCATTTCTGTTGTTCATTTAAAATTTTATTTTCTGATTTTATATTTTTTAAAAAATTATTATTATTGATCTTTTTTTAATATCACCTACTTTTCCCACTGTGTCCTTCATCCTGTCCTTCCCAGGTAGCTAACACCTATAAAGAATTGTTTTAAAGAGGAAGAAAGCAAAAAGAATGTTACAAATGTAATAAATGTATTTTAAAATTCTATTGTCACATGCAGTAGTCCATATGCATAGTTATCTACCACCTCAAAAAATCAGGGAGAGGCCAGGGGTGGGGAGAAGTCTTCATATTGGTCATGACCATTTTTCAGCATTCAGTTTGATTGTTTTGTTGGCCTTTCTATTTACATGATTTCAGTTGTCTATATTGTTCTCTCTCTCTCTCTCTCTCTCTCTCTCTCTCTCTCTCTCTCTCCCACATAGTCTATTTCATTGCTATAGGAAATCCATAGTGAGAAGAATCCCTCTACCACTGCAGGTTTATACCAGCATTGCTACTCACATAACTACCTGAGTGCTGAGAGGTCAAGTCACTTTTTCAGGATCACACATTCATGATTATGTCACAGTCAGAACTTGAACTCAGGTCTTCATCTGAGACCTGATCTCTATTCACTGAGCTATGCTGCTTCTCATATATATTGTTTTCCTTATTCTGCTTATTTAGCTTCAAAAAATTATCAGTGTTCAAGTTCATATTTTTTGTAGTACAATTATATTCTATTATATTCACATACCAGAATTTATTTAGTCATTCCACATTTCTGGATATCGATCTTGTTTCTAGTTCTTTGCTAGCACAAAAAGTGTTGCTATAAATATTTTGTTATTTTAGGGACCTTTCTTTTTGCCTATTTTGGGGTACATGTCTAGCAATGGATTCTCTGGGTCAAAGAGTATGAATTTTAATAATTTTTCTTTGCATTATTTCAAATTGCTTTCTAGAATCATGCTCCATCAGCAATGCATTAGTGTGGCCATATTTCTGCAATCTATTCAACATCGACTATTTTTCTCTTTTGTCATCTTTGCCAATTTGTTGGCTTTAAGGTCAAACCTCAAGGTTGTTTTGCCTTTCATTTCTCTTATTATTAGTGATTTGGAGCAATTCTGCCTTTTGTTCATATCCTTTGACCTATTAGGGAAAGGCTTTTAGTCTTATATTTCTGTTAGTTGTCAATATATGTTAGATGTCTCAGACCATTATCAGAAATTTTTGATACAAAGATTTTCCCTCAGTTGACAGCTTGCCTTATGCTAGTTACATTCATTTTTATGTGAAAGCTATTGTATTTTATGTATTGAATTTATTACTTTCATCTTTAATAATCACCTCTGTTCCATTTTTAAAAATTTTAGTCAAGAAAGAAACAGGGTAGCATAGTGGAAAGAGAACTGAACTCGGAGTCTAGAAGACCTGAGTTCACATCTTGTGTCTGACCCATACTTCCTGTTTGAGTCTGGGAAAACCACTTAATTTTTCAGTGCTCTAGAAAGAGAACAAGTCCATCTGCATTCATATAAGTTACTGGGAGCTTGATAATCTGGTGAAATCTCAAGTCACAAGCAAACAAACACAAACAAAAAACCTCCACAAAGTCCTCTGCTGGTCCTACATCATGGAGGAAGATGTACCTAGTTCCTGAAGGCTATGCCAAGCATAAACTATGATAATTTCTCATAGGCTGGAAGGGGACTTCAAGAATAGCCTTGTCAACAGATTGCGTCTGTTTTCCAACTACGAAATCTAGACAACTATATAGAAGTATGTCAGTCCACCTGGTGGGCCACCTGGCGATGACATTTTTTGGCAACCCAGGAAACAAAGAAGAAAAATGGTTCTCTGTAATCTGTGACACCCTTCCATTAAAAAAAAAAAATATATATATATATATATGTATGTATATATGTATTAGTATTTCATTTCCCCCAATTACATATAAAAACATTTTTAACATTTATTTTTAAAACTTTTGAGTTCCAAATTATCTCCCTTCCTCCCTTCCTCACTCCCTCCCTTCCTTCTTCCCCTCATAGTGAAAAGGCAAGCAATTCAATATAGGTTATATGTGTGTAGTCATGCAAAACATTTCCATATTTGTCATGTTGTAAAAGAAAACAGACCAAGAAAATCCAAGAACAATAAATAAAGTAAAAAAAATATGCTTCAAATATGTATTCAGACACCATCAGTTCTTTCTGTGGGGTTGGATAGCATTTATCATCATAAGGCCTTCAGAGTTCTCTTGGATCATTGTATTGCTGAGAATAGCTAAGTCAGTCCCTGCTGATCCTCTTACACTATTGCTGTTTCTTTATACACAGTACATTTCACTTTGCATCAGCTCATGTAAGTCTTTCCAGGTTTTTTTTGGGGGGCATCCTACTTATCATTTCTTATAGCATAATAGTATTCTACCACAATCACAATTTTTTCAGCCATTTCCCAGTTGATGGGCATCCCATCAATTTCCAATTCTTTGCCACCAGAAAAGAGCTGCTATAAATACTTTTGTATATATGGGTAATTTTCCTTTTTGTTTTTATCTCTTTTGGGGTACAGACCTAGTAGTGGTATTGCTAGGTCAAAAAGTATGCACAGCTTTATAGCCCTTTGGGCAAAGTTCCAAATTGCTCTACAGAATGATTGAATCAGTTTACAACTCCACTAACAGTATATTATTGTCTCATTTTCCCCACATCCCCTCTAATGTCATTTTTCTCTTCTGTCCTATTTGTCAATCTAATAGGTATGAGGTAGTACCCCAGAACTGTTTTGATTTGCAAATCCAATCAATAGTGAATTAGAGCATTTTTTTCCATATGACTATAGAGCTTTGATTACTTCATCTGAAAACTGTTCATATATTTTGATCATTTAGCAATTGGGGACTGACATATTCAGAGAAACTACCTTCAAATTTTTTTACCTATTGTTAACTGTATTTCCCTTTATCCTTTTCCCTCTTACCCTGACATTTATTCTATTCTCTCTCTCCTATCACCCTGCCCCCCTCAAAAGTGTTTTGCTTTTGACTACCCCTTTACCCAAACTGCCCACCCTTCTGTCCCACACACCCCCTTCCCTTATTCCCTTCCCCTCCTACTTTCCTACAGGGTAAGAAAAATTTCTATACCCAACTGGGTGGGTGTGTTATTCCCTCTTTGAGCCAATTCTGATGAGAATAAGATTCACTCATTCCCCTTCACCTCTCCCATCTTCCTCTCTCTGTAAAAGTTTTTTCTTGCCGCTTTTATACCCTTGCACTTCTGCAGTGCTGATGACAGAATAGTGGGAAAGGAGGCAGAGACCTTTAAAAACATCATAAATTTTAACTGATATTTTGGGATAGGCCTAACTCAAACCAGTCCAGTGATTCAGGCTTAGGATTGAAATACCGTGAAAAACTCACGGAACATAAAATGCTATAAAAATGACTCTACTTAAAAGGATTAAAAAAATATAATCACTAAAGGCAGATACTGCATCTTTCCACCTCAGCATCTACGAGGTCATGAATGGTGGATCAGAAAGATGTTCTTTAGGACAATGGGATCTTTTCCAAATCTCAGGAACACCAACTCCTCACAGTTCTTAGTCATTTGGATTAACCAAATCCTAAGATCAGCCTCCTTAAAGAGAGTCTACATAATATAAATGCTATTCTCAATTCAATGTCATTAACTTTAATCTATCAATACTCTAAATGTGAGGTCTTTGTCCAATGACTAATGAGTGGGCACATCTCTAGAGAAGTTGAATTATGTCAGTCTTGACATTCTTGCTATGAAGTTTATGACAAGCAAATCCATAAGAGATAAGTAAATTGAAGTTAAACAGAAGGATGGCTCACAAGTACTCCTTGGAGAGATGAAAAAAGAAGTTGGCAAAGTGTCTAACAGTAACAAAAAACATTATTTCATGGTATATTCAGTCATCACATATTATAGTACTAGAGACAAGTATCTATAAAAAAGACCACCATGAAAATAATGATAGCATATGCCCTAACATTGGTTGCTAAAGATAAAGTGGTAGAGAAATAGTTAGGTGACCTTGATATGACCCTCCAAATTAAATCATCATACACTCTTCAAGACCATTAAGTCCCCCTTCTTCCCATTGCCAGGCCTTGACAACCCCAGGGGAAGAAATGGCCTCATAAAGTTAGGATAGAAGAAGGGTGGACAATACCTAGAGCAGACAATTTGAAGACAGAGAATCAGAACTTGACCACATATTGTATTCTGATTTTTATGACTTCTATAAGAATGATTTCTCAATGAAAACTCTTTCCAACATGGAGGAATCATTATGTCACTTATAGTTAAAATAGATCTTAGAATTATACACATCCATACACACTCTGTGGTGTCAATGGTACCTAAGAAACAGAGCCTATCTTTCAGCCTACCTCTGGAGTCAATATTCCCAGACATTTGAACTGGTCAGTGCTTTACAAATATATTCCAATTCCTTTCAACTCAAATTGTGCAAACATTTCAGGAAAAAATATACCACCTCAGTTTGTTGTGAATTCTCAACTGCATTCCCCCTTTCCCTATATCACCTGTCACCTTCTTGCAGGGAAGAGAAGGGGCTACACTGCAAGTAAAAAATAGAGTGTAGTTTATTTCTTAGAGATTAATGGTTGGTTCTGACAGTCAACTTCTCACAACCCCTCATTAATCCTCAGGTAATCCTCTGGGCCACAGCTGATTTTAGGAGCAAAGAACATGGCTCACTGTATCTCCCCCTAGACAAATTCTGCCTTTGGATGAACTTGTAGCTTTTGCTAAAGCCAGTGGAAATTCATCCATGCATACGAATAAGGAAGAATGTTGTACCCCAAGAGATTTTTTTATGGGGATTAGTGCTTAGGAAACCAAGCTGTTCAAATTGAGGTTCATGGGAAAGTAGGGGCACTTTGAAGTGACTCTTGAAATTCTGATGTTTAATTCAACTCGATATAATTCAACTCTAAACAGCACCTAGTAGGTGTGCTGAGCTGTATTAAAATTGTAGGTGACACAATTTTTAAAAGTAGATTCAGGGGGTGGCTAGGTGGCGTAGTGGATAAAGCACCAGCCCTGGATTCAGGAGTACCTGAGTTCAAATCCGGCCTCAGACATTTGACACTTACTAGCTGTGTGACCCTGGGCAAGTCACTTAACCCCCATTGCCCTGCAAAAAAAAAAAAAAGTAGATTCAAATCAACAACAAATATCTTTCATAAGAGAAGGTTAAGACATCTCCTTGTAAGTTACTTAAGAGGCTTACAATTTTATTGGGAACACAGGGCATACACTCCAGAAGCCATTAAAACTGCAAAGGAGGGCTAGTATTAACTATTATGTAATAATATCTTTTGGATGAATGAATGAAAAGGACACACCAATATCTTTCTCTGTAATGGGACTTCTTCTTTGCTGCAGAACTATCTTTTATTAAGACTGGAAATGTAATCTAGCATTGTGGAAGGGTAGCAAGACTGAGAATCAGAAGACCTGGTTTCTAGCCCCAGTTATGGAACTAATTTACTGTGTGATCTTACACAAGGCATTTTATTTCTTTTAGCCAATTTCATCACCTATAAAATTCTTTGGAGATGAAATTATGGATTGTGTTTGTCTCAAATTATATTTTAAACTATAGTCATAAAAAGAATTTGGAACTGGCTAAAAGCCAACAAAGGAGATCAATGTAAATAAGATACAAAAGCAATTAAAAGCAGAAGACTATTGTTTGATAATTCAAGAACATAAATTACTGGGTGAAGGACTCCCTTTTTAATGAGACTTTTTAGGAAATTTAAAAAGTTTGGCAGAAATTAGGTATACAGCACCATAAAATATGCCACATAGGGCATGCTATAACAAATTTTAAAAATAGATATATAGCCAAGATATAAAAGGTCACTTAATAAAAAATAGAGGAAATCAGGAGATATCTTTCAGAATTGTGATTAATGGGGAAATTGTTAAAAGATAGAGAGATCTTAAAAGACAAAATAGACAATTTCTGTTATATATGTAATGAGGCCATATGTGTAGCAAGACCCATGTGCTGCATGGGGTTATCATTGTGTGGCTCAAAGGGAGGCAGAATAGACATCTCTAACCTCTTTCCCACACACCCTTCTCCAAGGGATGCTTTAATTTTTGCCAAGAGGGAAAGCAGGAAGTTGGGGTCAAAGGCTTTGCTCCCTTCAGAGAGAGGTTAACACTACGGTAGAATTATATCTATATACTCCCTTAAATATTATTAGACTAGAAGATGGTTTTCAGATTCAATATTACTTATGATCACTGTATAATTATTGAGTAACTATTCTCTGAGTCACTAATTGTAAAAGCAAGGTAAATTAAAACAGCACTATGATTTCACTTCCCATTCTGTGAAATGGTCAAGATAATAACAACCAAAAAAAAAAATCCAACTCTAAGAACAGTCTATTTTGTTGGAGGGGGGGGAGACTATAAGAAAACAGACACTATAATACATTTTTTATGTAGCTGTGAATTGGTGCAACCAGTTCCGGATATCCATTTATAATTACAAAAGAAAAATGACTCAACCATCTATATATTTCCCTCAGTGATGCTACTAATGGATTATTGTACCTCAAGGAAGTCCAAGATAGAAAGAAAGTTCTACTGTACACCCAAATGTTGAAAACATTCTTCTTTGTGGTATCACAGAACTAGAAATTTGGTGCATATTAATTGAAAGGGTTGAAATTGTGGTACATGAATATAATAGAATATGATTATATAGTAAAAAATGATAAATATGAGAAATCCGGAGTATCATGGGAAAATATGTATGAATTGATGCAAAATGAAATAATAATAATACCCCAAATTACTCATAATGATTAAAATGGTATGAGTAAGAAGATTAATAAAAGCAAGCTGGACTCTGAGTAATTAGAAAACCAGTGGTGGTCCTGGTGAGCAGATGAGACATATCCCCTTCATCACAGCAGAGAAGTAGGGGAATTCTTGGGTAGAATGTTGTGCATATTGTTATATATGATCTGTATATCATATGTTTTTACTTAACTGTCTTTGTTACCAGGAATGGTTCAATATGGAGGGGGATAGGGATTTGTTCTTCCAGAAATAATGGTGATATAATGACAAAAGGCAGCAATAAAATATGTTTTAAAATAGTCCAATCCAGAGGTGGTGAGGACTTGAATGAGGGTAGTGGCTATGTGAGTGGAGAAAAGAGGACAAATGGGAGAGATATTGTAGAGGTATAATTGACAAGACCTTGCCAATGATGGGACAGGGGATGCGAGGAACAGTGAATGGTCTCATATGTCTCTGAGATTGCAAATCTGTACTGTAACAATGGTGGTGCCTTTGATAAATAGAGGGAAGCTAGAAAGGTGTGTGTGTGTGTGTGTGTGTGTGTGTGTGTTGAAGAAGCAGCTAGGTTGGTGAAGTGCATAGCATGTTGAATCAGTCTGGAAGACCTGAGTTTAAATATGATCTCAGACGCTTGGTAGTTGTATGACCTTGGGAAAGTCACTTGAATGCTCTCAGCCTCAGTTTCCTCATCTGTAAAATGGGGATAACAATAGCACCTACCTCCTAGAGTTGTTGTAAAGATCAAGTGAGATAGTATTTGTAAAGTGCTTCAGACAGTGTTTGCACATGGTAGATGCTATATAAATATTAACTATTATCATTTATTATTATAAGTAATTAATCTAATTAACTATAATTATTCATTATTGTTAACTATTATTATTAATTAACAATTATTATTGTTTTGATGGAAAAGGAGATGAAGTGATAGGCTCAATTTTAGATAGTTTGAGCTTAAGATGCTACTGGGACATCAAGATGGAGTTATCTAAAAAAAGTTGCTCATATGGAGCTGTAACTCAGGATGGAGATGAAGACTGGGTTTGATAATCATTTTCTTAGAGACAATTGAACCCTTGAGAGCTGATAAGATCACCAAGAGAAAAGGGCCAGGAAGGAGCCTTCAGGTGCATGGTGCTCATGAATGATGATCCTCCAGCATAGGAGACCAAGTCAGACAGGTAAGGGAGGAGGACCAGAAGAGTACAGTGTCAAAAAATGCCAGGAAGTCAAGAGTATCCCAAAGTAGGGGATGGTCACTAGAGTCAAATAGCTGTAGAGAATTCACTGATAAGGATTGAGAAAATGTCATTTGCAATATTAGATCATTAGTAACTCAAGTATTTGGCACCATTTGGCACCTAGTATATACTAAATAAATACTTGTTGACTTAGAGAGCTCAGTAATTTGTCTGGGCTCTGTAACTCTGCCTCAGCAAATTTAGCTAAGTGATCCCTTACTCTCTACATGCTTATCTTAGTTTTAATTCACTATTACCCATTTTTCTTTTGGTCTTTCCAATCCAAAGAGAGTTCATTTTAGCAAAACAATCAAAAGCAGAACAACACTTGAGTAATCCTGCCTTCCCTCTGTCATACCCTAACACCATTTGATATATTCCCAGGAGAGATCCTACCTTCTTTTTTTTTCTCCTCCAACACACTTTTCTTGCCCTTAGTTTTCCTGGCTGATCTGAATTCATTCTGAACTTTAGCACTCCTCTCCTTTATAGAATCATACCATGTTTTGGTACTGATCCCCTATTATCCTCTTCCTCCTATTCATCAAGCTTCAAAACTTCAGCACCATCCCTAACTCCTCCTGTTTATTCACCCCACATATCCAATCTGTTTGTTGCCTGTCCATTGGCTCTCCTATTCCCCATGCCTGGAACCCTCTCCCTCCTCACATCTTCCTTCAAGAAGGAAACTCCCTCTCACTTCCCAAGACTCAACTCAAAGCCCATCTTCAGAATGCCTTTCCCAATCTCCTAGCTGCTGTTCTTCCCCATGTGATTACTCTTCATCTATTATATATACATACATATAGATATACAAATACATATATATCTTGTATGTACCAAGTTTTTCTCATTTTGTGTCTCTAGAATGTGAGTTTCTGGAGGGCAGGGACTGTTTTTCACCTTTCTTTGAGTCTCTAGCACTTTTCACAGGGCCTTACACATAGTCAGCACTCAATAAACATTTGTTGACTGACTGTCAGGTAACATTTTAGATTGTGGGCTCCTTGAGGGCAGGAATTGTTTTTTGCCTTTTTTTGCCCCCAGCGCTTAACCTGACACATAGTAGGTACTTAATCAGTGCTTATTGACTGACTGGCATCTTCTGTACATATCTTAACATTTTAATTTGAATTATAACTTACTTTGCTATGCATCAATAGCTGTTTGGACAGTGTCATTTCCTTAACCCCCATCAAATTCTTTTCTTTTTGTTTTTTTCCTCTCTCTTTAACATCCCCTTTGCAATCCCAACATAGGAATGAATACAAAGTCTAGAGCTGTGTAAAGAATACTAGATTTGGAGCCAGAAAAATCTACATTTAAGCCAGTGTATCATAGATCTAGTATTGAAAGAGCCTTCTAAAACCATCTTATTCCAAAACCTTCATTTGACAGGTGAGAAAGTTTCAGATAGGTTAACAGATTTGCCCCAGGTCACACAGCTAGTAAGCAACTGAGGCCAGAATTGAACACAAATCTTTTTGATTCCAGGTCCATCACTGAACCACCCAAGTGATTTCACATTTAGACAGGGTGCAAAGCCTTATTCCAAAGAAACGAACTTTCTAGGATAGAATTTTGGATACGAATAGTATTGGGGGGATCAGAGAGGTCTTCCTTGGAAAAGGCAGTGGGGCACAGTAGAAAAATCACTAAATTAAGAATCATCTAGTACTAGCTTCATTTTGGGCAAGTTACTCCACTTTTCTTGAGTCTACTTCCTTATTCTTAAAATGGAGGTTGAAGAAAAGGATCTCTGCATCCTTTCTACATTTAAAGTTCTCTGACCTCAGTAGAGAGTTATCTTACTGCACATCTGTGAATAGTGTGTAATAGTGCATCATCAGTAAGGTATCCCTGTCCTCTTTTCCCTTCCTACATGCATACATCTCCCTACCTCTTTCTTATCTTCTTCCTCCTTCCCAGTCCCCCAAGGTTAAACTGTTCCTTCTACTAGGCAGATAGCAGAGGAAACCTCCTTAACCCCAAATTTCCTTTAAAAGCAAGTTGAAAAGTTTTGGCTCACACTAGAACATTTCTAGGGAGATAGAAGTAGGGTAGGGGAAACAAATTTCATAGGAATAGTAAAAAAACAAAACCAAAAACAAAAAACCTAATGACTGAAGAATCTGTACAGTGACCACTCAGAGGAGTTGAGAGCCAGGAAGGAAGTCAGAGGCAGAGAAGAGAATACCTTTGAGAGAGAGAGCATGGGGTGGTGGTAGTGGTGGTGGTAGTAATGCATTGATTGAAAATTTTTCCAGAGAGAAAGATTTGCTTAGCCAAAATGTGGAGGGTCTATGAGAGTCATGGAAAGTGAGAGAACAAAGGAAAAGCATAGGCAGAATTTCACATAGGTAGGCCCCAAGGTAATGAGAAGGGTTCCTTGTGAATAGGGGAATATGTCTGTTCACTGTGGCAGAGAGTACACAAGCTTTCCCTTGGTCCTGGCCCAGTTACCAAGTAGGCACAAGAGGGAGGCGTTGGCTCTACGGTCATAACCATATCAATGGAGTTCACTACTCTGAAGGCTGCAATCGTGTGGGTTGTTTGTCCTTGCACAGTCTATGAAGAAAAGAGTTTGCTAAGCAGATTACTCATATAAACAAGGGCAGGAGGGAGCTGTTTCTAGGCACTGACATTAGCAGCAGCCTTTCTAATCCAACAATGGATGTGGTTATCTATTCATTTGAATCCTGCCCAGATTTTCCAAGACACATACTCAGCTTCTGGCTCTAAAAAAACCTTTGCTCAGAACTTCAGGCCAACCCTCTTCTCTCAGTGAAAGCCCTCTTGGCCTGTGGTGGACAGAACACTGAGCCTGGACTGCATCAGAAGGTCAGAGTCTGAACCTAAGCCATTTATAATTCAATCGAGGTCATTAGTCATATATAACATAAACAAATTCATTAGCCATTTTTTATACCCTTCCTCTCACTCCTAACTTGTCTCCTCCTTCCTTAGACATTTGTTTCCCAAATTTCCCTTTTCATCTTATTTACTTTGTTTCAGTCCTTTTACTTGAAATTTCTATAGCTTTCTGATATCACGATTTCATTAAAACACCCTTATTAAATGCCTACTGCTTTCAAGGGATCACATTTATTAAATGTCTACTGCTTCATGGGCTAAATGCTGTGGAGTTGTTGAAATAATATATTTAGATGTTCTGGGTGTGGGGATTTCCTCCAAAGATGCAGATAGCAACCCATTCAAATCTGCCCATCTTGTGGGACCCTTGGTAGTCAACAATCAACAAGCACTAAGCACCAGGAATTATACTAGATGTACTAGACAAAAAATCCCTGCCGTGAAGGAGTTTACACTCTACCAGAGGGATGCAACTTGTTTACAGCTAAAGAAATAAAAGATGTGTAAAAAATAAATACTTGGGTGGGGGGTTGGGCAGGTGGGAAAGGGCACTAACACCTGGGGGGAATTAAGAAAGGATCTTTGAAAGAAGAAGCTGATGGGGGCAGCTAGGTGGTGTAGTGGATAAAGCACTGGTCCTGGATTCAGGAGGACCTGAGTTCAAATCTAGCCTCAGACACTTGACACTTACTAGCTGTGTGACCCTGGGCAAGTCACTTAACCCCAATTGTCCTGAAAAAAAAAAAAGAGAGGCACATCGATCTTTGAATGAAGACAGGGATTTCAAGAGAGAGGAGGGGCATTTCAGGTGGGGTGAGGTGATACACAGGGATAAGAAGGAGATAGAATGTCATGTATGGGAAGCAGCAAGGGGGACAATTTGATTGGAAGATAGAACTTTGGGAGGAGTGAAAGGAGAGGGAGTAATGTGTAATTAACCTGGAAAGATAGGTTGGAATCAGATTTGTAAGTACTTTAAATGTTAAACAGAGGAGTTTGTATTTTAGCCTAGGGTCATAGAGCTACTGGAACTGCCTGAGCGAGGGGGGGGGGGGGGAGAAACAAAGCCAGACCTGGTTCTTTAGGAATACCAACCTGGCAGTTGTGTGAAGGATGGACTGAAGTAGAAGAGTCTGGATGGAGGCAGGGAGACCATTTAGACTACTATAGTTCAAGTAAGAGGTATCAAGGTCCTGAATTGAGGCAGGTATGGGGTGAGTAGAGAAAGGAGATGAGAAGGGATGAACAGAGGTGAAAGATGCTGAGACAGTAGAATCAACAGGAGTTGGCAGTTGATTGGATATGGGGGGGGGTGCTATGTGACACTGAAGAATAGAGGATGGTGTCTAGGTTGTGACCTCCGGTAATCAGAAGAATCATGGTGCACTCAATAGAAATAAAAAAGTCAGATGGGGCTGGGGGTGAGGGGAGAAGATAATGAGTGCTGTTTTGGACATATTGAATTTGACATGCCTATGGGATATCCTGGTGTAAATGACCAGAAGACATTAGAGCTCAGGAGAAAGATGAAGCCTGGATATGCTGACTAAGAAGTCATCTGGGGAGCAGTTAGGTGGTGCAGTGAATAAAGCACCAGCCCTGGATTCAGGAGGACCTGGGTTCAAATCCAGCCTCAAATACTTGATGCTTACTAGCTGGGTGACCATGGGCAAGTCACTTAACCCTCATTGCCTTGCCAAACACAAAAACCAACCAAACAAAGAAGTCATCAAGATAAATTGTCCTGGAATGACTAGGTCTAAAAGGGCTGTAACTCCTTTTCCATATAGCAGTGGCTATGGTGGAAGCTGTGGTTGATAGGTAGAGTGGCAATGTGGAGGAGCAAGGAGTTTCTGAGCCAAATCTAAGTTGGGAGTTGGGGGAGCCAGGACTGAGGCACAATGAAGCCCAAAGCTAAAATGAGCAGGAACCTAGACCTTTTCCTGTGAGTTATATGAACTTTAGAATATTGAAACAAATGAAAAACCACCAGAGACAGAGTTTCTGAGTAATTAATAATCAATTTATTAGTTAGGCTAGCTGACGATCAATAATCTGGGTTCTCAGTAACCAAAGACCCCAAATGGAGACCCTGAGAGCCTTAAATACTTTTCTAAAAGGGAATGCCCCCCCCCCAAAGTGAAAATCAACCCTAATTGGTGGACATTTAATAAGGAGGTGGATTAGAAGTTTTCAGCTCCTCCTACTGAGAACATGGCTTGATCATAAAGACTCAGCAGCCTCCAACAATCTGGACAGGGGAATCTGTCTCCATCCAGACCTTTCTGGCTGATTTTCTCATTCATGAATTGGGTCACCCTAAACTTTTATGGAGGGATATAAAGACAGGGACTCCTTTCCCCAGGGTAAGGACTCGCCCAGACTATATTCTGTTTATACTTTAAATAGAAGTTAGGTCTCTTAGTTGGGTGGGGTCCTGCCCAAGAATGAAGAGTATGTTCATTGAGGGTTAGGATAATCTCATGAATCAGTCATGTTCTTCGGAGACTGACTGTAACAAGAGCTGGACCTTAATGAGGAAATATCAGGAGAAAAGCCTGGATCCCAATTTAATAATTGGCTATTAATATAATAGTATAATAATAACAATAATAATAATTTATCTTGGTGTGGATGGTCCTGGAAAGGACTGATTCCCTAGTGACCCTGAATTCTTTTCCATGTATCTCAAACCCCAATGTAGAATCTAGAACATCTGTATAGGACCATCTAGGCCCAATGGGTAGGAAAAAGGAGTTGTTTTGACTCTTTCTGAACTTGGGTAATGGTCCTCTACCTCAGCCAGGTTAAAATCTGTCCTTAATTTAATGTCTCATTAGTCTGAGTGCTTGCATAGGAGTCAAAGCCCTCTAATTTTTCTTTATGAAGAGACCTAGACACAGAACAAATTCTGAGGTTTCTCAGGGAAATCTTGGATGGGTGTCACAGGATAATTAGAGGAAAGTTCTTAAAATTGGTTCCAGTCAGTGTGCCTAGATCTAAGATAAGGAACGATGGGTTATACCAGTATTCCCTAATATTCTCCCAATAGTGCTACAAGTCATGAAATAATACCACAAGCTCTGAAGAGTCAAAACTGTGGCTCACCCCAAAAAGCAATGGAGAGTGTATGGGGGCTTTCAGCATATTCCCTACATTGACTTATGTGACAGAAGTAGTGAAAAATTTATCATCCAAGAGAGCTATGACTGGAAAATGAAGTCTCTGGTTTTTTTAAACTTGGCTGTGGTGGCACGCATGTGTGCTGGTTCTCAGCCTGGCGGGCAGTTTGGGATTCGTTGAGTTTTATAAAGGAATATAGACTAAGCTTAGATCTAAGATTATTCATTTGTATTTCTACTTTCCTATTTCCCTAATTGGTATCACCTTTTGTTGTCTAATTAATTCCCAAACAATAAAAACTAATCCCTCATTGATTAAACCTCAGAGGCTTCTTTTTCTTAGTGGTCTGAGAGATATATAAGGGAAAAGTTAAAAGGGGGAGTTTAATGCTCATATATCCAATTTTAAATCTCACAGTACATGTACATGTACAAGTTGTTTTCTGTCAGAAAGAATGTAAGCTTCTTGAGAAGAAGGATTTTTTTTTTACTTTTTATCAAAACATAATTTTAACATCTGAAATATACTCATTGTGTGATCCTGGGCAATTCACTTTATTTGCTGTAGGCAACTGAGACTAGTATAGGTTACAGAGAAGGTGGTGATCTTCAGTAGTAGAGGGAGTTTCTTCATGCGGAAGTTCCTTAATCTCTATCCTTATCCCTTATGTCCAGAACCTAGTACCCAATGGATATTTTAAAATGCTTAATGCTTGCCAATTGATAGGGCAATAGGGAAGGATAAAAGATGTATGCTCAGTGTGCTACTCTGGGTGCCCTTGTAATGTTAAGAGACTAAAAGGACAGGATGATTTAGGCAGATTCTTATGTTTCAGGTGGTTTCCTTATGGAGGGATGTGTCAGTATGTCATCCCAATGAGATGACATACTGAAGAATTGAAATGTCTCATTGGATGAGCTCTCAGGGATGGGCCTTTGAGTGGTTCATCTTGACTTTAGTGCTTATTAATATTTTGTGTAGTTAACATCACTCTGCTTGTCTGAACATATTAGAGAGTGAAGCTAGGCTAGACAGTACGGAGGAAGGGACTTCCCCTGCACCTCACCAGCAAGGCTTGCTGAGTCTATGGCCTATACTGAGGTCTTGGTGTAGTACTAAAGGAAAGCTGGCCGACAGAACAAAGCAGGCTGCCTTTAGCTTGACAGGGATCATCACCAGCAGCTAGGGAAACTGGGGCCAGAAAAATATGTACCCTGTCTTGTTATTCACATCTTATCAGAAGGTCAGATCTCTGTCATCACCTTCTCCTCCTCCACTCTCACTCTCTAGTGTTCCCACACACTCTTTTGAGCTGAGTTCTCTTCTGCTCCCACTATAAACCTCCTGCCTTCTCATGCTGCAGCAGCCCCTCCCTCTCTCTGTCCAACTCCCCTCCCCCAAGCCCCCAGTTAATGTGCTCTTCTCCACATCACTAAATTCCTCCTGACCTGTTTCCCAACTTGTCCTTTGCATTTCACTGACCTAGTCTGTCTCCCTGTGATCAAGCTTCTCTGGCCCTGTCATGGGTGAGTTCACATCTGTCTGTATTTGTTTGTCTCTGGCTGTTCTTAATTGGTGCCTTTATCCTCTATGCCAGGCCTCAGAAGATAACACCACCTTATTGTCCCCATCATCACAGCTTCTCCCTGACTGACCTGGCAATGACTTCTGGGACCTCTTTTATAATTTGTGTATGTGTCTATCTACAAGTATCCTGTCTAATTTATTTGTTATATCTCCCCATGGCTTCAGGAACAGGGCTCTAGCCACATCCATGGCTTTCATTTTCAATTTGGTTCAATTAGGTAACTATGTAAAATGCTGTTTTAGCAACTAGAAATACAAAGATAAAGATGAAAGAGTAACTTTTCCCAAGAGACTTACATTCTACTGGTTTCATACAAAATGAAATGGAATGGACATCCTACAAGGAAGCAGAGGGCTCTCATAACATGGAGAAGAGAGATTAATTGAACTTGGGAAATGGACTGAGTCAAAGTAAGCTAAGAGTTATGTTGAGTCCATACAGTGAAATTCAGACCATGGGTCATAAACTTCATTTGACTCTGTTTTACCATCATTGGCTTTTCAATACACCTGATTTTTATATTGGGATAAACAAATAAACAAGCATTTAGTATTTACTATGTGTCAGCCACTGTCCTAGGTGCTAAAGATACAGACCAAGGAAATAGTTGTACCTACCCTTAAGGGGCTTACTTTCCCTTGGGGCAAAACCCATATACATATATAAGTAAATATGAAAGAGTATGTGTAAAAGTAATTTCATGGGGGTACTAAGTAATGGGGGGCACTAGCAACGGGGGAGATGAGGAAAAGTCTAATATCGAAGGTGGTACTTGAAATGAGCTTAAGAAGGGAACCAGGCATTCCAAGAGGCAGAGATGAAGAGGAAGTGCATTTTGAGGACAGAGGACAATCTGTGCAATTGTACTGAGTTGGAATGGAAAGTTTTATATGAAGAACAGTAAACAGGCCAGCTTGGATTGGATGTGGAGTGTGGGGAGGAAACTAACATATGAAAGAGCTAGAAAGGTAGGCTGGGAGGAGGATTTTGAAGGGCCCTAAAAGCCATTAAGAGGTGTTGGTATTCTACCCTAGAAGCAATAGGGCACCCATCCCTGGAATGTTCTCACTCCTCATGTTTTCCCTTTAGCTTTCCCTTAGCTTCCTTTAGGACTCAAATCTAGCTTTCAGGAGGGGGCTTTTCCAGTCTCCCTTGATATTAATGCCTTCCCTCTGAAATTACATCCCAGTTACACTGTTTATATCTTGTATGAACCTAGTTATTTACATGCTGTCTCCTCCATTAGAATGTGAGGTCCTTGAGGGACAGAACAGTGTTTTGCCTTTCTTCATATCCCTAGCACTTAGTGTAGAGTCTGGCACATTGTTGTTGTTGTTGTTTTTCAGTCCTGACTCTTTGTGACCCCATTCAATGTTTTCTTGGCAAAGATACCGGCATGGTTTGCCATTTCCTTCTCCAGCTCATTTTTACAAATGAGGAACTGAGGCAGAGTCAAGTGACTTGCCCAGGGTCACACAGCTAGTTAAGGGTCTAAGGCTGGATTTGAATTCAGAAAGATGAGTCTTCATGACTCCAGGCCTGGCACTTCATCCACTGTAGTACCTAGATTTTTTTTTCTGGCACAGAGTAAGCACTTAATAAATAAATGCTTGTTAATTGATTGATTGTTGAGGAGGGGATTGATATGGTCAGGCACATTCTTTAGAAATATCTCTTTAGCCCCTTACTGGAAGATAAGTTGGAGAGGAGAGAGACTTGGGGCAGCAAGACCAGCTAGGAGGCTATTGTAATCATCTAGTCAAGAGAAAATAAGGTCTTGAATGAGGATGGCTACCATGTCAATTAGACAAAGGGATGATGGGGAGAGATATTGTGGAGGTAGAGTTGACAAGAGTTGATAAGTGATCAGATGAGAGGGGTGAAGAAGGGGGAAAATTTAAGCATGAATTTGAGCTCAGAAGGTGATTGGGATGATAGTGGTGCCCTGGACAAAAATAGGGATATTAGGAGGAAGGATAGAATTGGGGGTGTGTGTGAGAGATAATGAGTTTTGGTTTTGGTCATGTTGAATCTGAAATTCCTATGAGACATCCAGTTAGAACTATCTCATTGGCATTTGGTTATGTGGCACTGGAGCTAGGGAGAAACTAAATTACACTATTTTAGATCTTTAGGTTTTAATGATTTGGGGTTAATGGGGATCTCTATCTCCCATTCCACTACACTAAAGCCTTAGGAAATAGAAGAGAATATAGTGACTTTTCTACTTGTTCTGCTACTGGGCTAGTGTTCTTGGCATCAATAACATTGCCTGTTTACTCACAAGATGGTTATTGCTATGAGGAATTGTGGAAATTGTTCTTCTATTCCTGTTGTTACAATAAATGGAGGGAGGTTTTAGGCACCATTCTAATATTTCATTATTAGAAGGCACTGCAGAGTTCTTCTACAGAAACATCCCATCAAATACACGAACTCCTTTTAGAAACTTTCTGACAACTGGTTATCCAGTCTCTGCTTGAATACCTCCTATGACAGGGAATTCACTACCTATTAAGACAACTCATTCCAGTGTTGTTGTTTTTTTTTTCTTTGCAGGTTAAGTGACTTGCCTAGGGTCACACAGCTAGTAAGTGTCAAGTATCTGAGGTAATATTTGAACTCAGGTCCTCCTGAATCCCAGGCTGGTGCTTTATCTGCTGCGCCACCTAGCTGCCCCTCATTCCAGTTTTGAATACCTCTTGTAGTTAGGAAATTCTGCCTTATGTTGAGTCAAAATCTAATATTTTTTGACTTCCACTTATTGGTTCTAGTTCTGCCTTCTGGAGATGAATAGAATAAGATTAATCTCATCAACTTGATTTTTAGAATTTAAAGACCACAGTTATGACTAGATATGTTTCTCTAAGGTAAACAGTTTCAGTTTTTTCAATAGATTTTCATGACATGTTGTTCTTGTCTTGAATGATGCTAGTATGGACCTATTTACTCTTCTTTACCTGAACACAAATTGTCCTTCTTCCCTCACCTCCTCTCTCACCTTGACCTTCTCCAAGATTCTTAGATGCATATTTGAGGCTTATAGATATCCAAGTTAAAATTTTTAGTTATCATTTAATGCTATTTTGTACTGTGACTACTGTTCCCCCCCATTTCCCCTAAAATTCTATTCTGATGTCCACTCCCAAAGTAAAAACAATTGTGGGTTTTCAGAGTCTGTGGCAGTGGAGGGAAAATTGTGAGAAGTCCTGTTGAGCTGGAAAGACTCGAAATATGGGTCTAATGATGACTGGTGTAGCTGCTGTCTGAAATCAGTCTAGCTAAATTCAGGCAAGCTCATCCCCAGAGGATGGATACCAGTCGGTGCTTTTTTTGGTTTTGGTTACAACTCACAAATACTGTCTATTACTGACCTTGGGCAAACCATTTAACCTCTGTTTGCTTCAGTTTCTTCATCCATAAAATGAGGGCAATGATATCATGCACCTCTCAAGAATGTTATAAGTATTAAATGAGATCATATTTGTTTTTTCTATATAAATATTTTATTATTTCCAGTTACATGTAGAGATAGTGTTCAATGTTTGTTTTTATGAGATTTCTTGCTTCAAGTTTTTCTCCCTCCCTCCCCTTCCTCCCCACCTCCCCAAGACAGCAAGTAATCTGATATAGGTTATATATGTACAATCACATTAAACATATTTCTGCATTAGTCATGCTGTGAAAGAAGAATCAGAACAAAAAGGAAAAACCTCAAAAAACAAAAACAATAGAAATAGTATGGTTCAATCTGCATCTAAATTCAACAGTTTTTTTTTTCTGGATTTGGAGAGCATTTTCCATCATGAGTCCTTTGGAACTATCTTGGAACATTGTATTGCTGAGAAGAATCAATTCTATCACATTTGATCAACACACAAAGTTTTTGATACTGTGTACAATGTTCTCCTGGTTCTCCTCATCTCACTCATCATCAGTTCATGCAAGTCCTTCCAGGTTTCAAATGAGATCATATTTGTAAAGAACCTTGAAAACTTTATAGCACTATATAAATAGATATTATTGGTATTACTACTATTATTTTTACTATTGATACTGCTCTACAACTATTATTATTGCTTTTTCTGCTCCTGCTACTACTACTACTACTACTACTACTACTACTACTACTACTACTACTACTACTACTACTACTACTACTACTACTGGTTCCAATCTTCATTTGAGGATAGATCACCCAGGCTGATAAATTATCAGTTCTTGGAAGTATTGAAACATACCATTTCATTTGCTGATGTTCTGGGAGATATCCCAGTACTACGTATATTTTTTTCTAACTCTGGTAAAGAAGTTTCTGCATATAAAGTATGTTATACACCATAATTGCTCTTTGCTAACATTCTATATTGTGATGTTTCTCCAGGAGGTTCCCCCTCATTGGAGGTCTCTAAGCAGAGGCTGTATGATCACTTATTAGGTATATTGTAATGGGAATTCCTTTTCAGGCATGGGTTGTACCAGATGGTTGGTAAATCCCTGAGATTCTGTTTTCATAATTCTGAGACTTATTTCTGCCTGATCCATTTAGAGATACCATTAAGACTGCAAGCTGGAATACCTCATTGCTTACCCCCAGGAATATTCTAGGATGAATGTCCTTCAAGGGAAGTAGTACTAGAAAGGACTTTTTAGATGTGGTTTACCTAGACTTAGATAGAAAATAGTGCAGTTAGGAGGATTTGGAATTGGCTGAATGGCTGAAACCAAAGAGAACACTTGGATGATTCTATGTCACCTTGGAAAAAAGTCTTCATCACTGTGCCCCAGGGATCTGCGTTTGGCAGTGTCAATTAACATTTTTTAGTCGATGGTATGTATAAAGGCATCAATGGGTAGCATGCATTTCAAATTTGCTGATGACACAAAGCTTTGCAGGAGAGCTAATATATTAGATGACAGATCTCAAATCCAAACAAAACCTTAACAGGTTAGAATAATAGGCCACATTTAATAAGATGAAATTTAGTAGCAACAAATGTAAACTCCTTCATGGACTCAAAAAATAACTTTGCAGGTATAATAATGGGGGAGGCAGCTAGGCAGCAATTTAAAAAAATAATCTGGGGTTTTAGTGGACTGCAAACTCATTATGAGCCAACAATACAATGAGAGAACCAAAGAAACTAATGCAAACTTAAGCTGCATTAAAAAAAAGTTTAGTGTGCCCAACATTGGATTTTTAATAGTCCTTCTTACAAGACTACAGCTGGGAAATGGTATTTAGTTTGAAGTTCCACATTTTAGGAATAATATTAATAAACTGTAGGGTGACTGGGATGGTTACTACTATTACTCCTCCACCTCCTTCTACTACTACTACCACCATCTAACATTTATAACTGGCATTAATATAGTGTATTAAGGTTTGAAAAGTACTTTACATGAATTACCTCATTTGATCCCCACAATAACCTTGTGAGGTTGGTCTGTTATAGTTGTTGTTGATGGTGATGTTGTTGTGTTATTTCAGCTGTGACTCCATTTGGGATTTTCTTTGCAAAGATCCTGGAATGGTTTGCCATTTCCCTCTCCAGGTCATTTTACAGATGAGGAAGTGAGGCAAACAGGGACAAGTCCAGGGTCACACGTGTAACGATTGGAATGACGCCACCTGCTGGAGACTTACTGTATAAGAGTTCCACCCATGAAGCGAAGGTCTTTGAGGGCAAGACCAGGAGTCTTTTTTTTTTGGCATCAGGAAGTGACATTGGGTAGTGGGAGGAAGAAGGAAGAGACTAGAGCTCTGTCTCTGTCTTTTCCTGGGGATGCTGGTGGAGAAGGCAGCTAGAAATGCGCTCTCCCTTTAATAGATAGGAATCTAGGCCTTTTTCTCTCTCTTTACCAAATTCTTATTCTCCTTAATAAATGCTTAAAATCTAACTCTTGCTAAAGCTTATAATTTATTGGCGACCACTCATTAGAGATTTTAGATAGTTTAGCTAGAATTTTAGCCCTTAACACACAGCTAGTTGAACTCAGGTCTTCCTGACTCCTGGTCTAGGTGCTCTATCCAATATATCACCTTCCACCATTTTAAAGATAAGGAAAATAAAGTGGAGAAAGGCTTAGTGTCTTCCCCCCATTTAGAAATAGGATTTTTAGTGACTATCTAGTGCAGTCTTTCCCTTCATTTTATAAATAAGGAAACAGATCTGAAGAGAACAAATACTTTGTCCATGGTTATCCAGGTAGTAAAAAGGATAGCTGGGATTTAAATCGAGGTTTTCTGCCAGGTAGGAAGCATGATTCTGTGGAAGGAGCACTGGGTTTGGAGTCAAAGGATCAAGGCTTTACCCCTTGGCTTTGCTTCCTACTGGTGTTTATAACCTTTGTCAAGTCACTCTCTCTGGACTTTATGGACTAGATGCCCCTAAAGTCACTTCCAATAATAAGTCTAACCTGACTTCAGATTCAGCATTTTATCCAATTCACTTCATTGCCTTTCATCCCTTCCGTGGGTCCTAAAGCACTAGGGTAGACTTCCCACTTACACAGCTGTCGATTTCTTTTATGTACTTGTAGTCATAGAATGTGCTAGGCACACAGTAGGTGCTGCGGAAATTTATTTTGATTTGGGGACCCTACCTTTAGGCTGAGATTAGAAAGCCTTAGGCCCTCAGGGTCTCTTTTGTGTGGGAAGTGCTGGTGCCCCCTCCCCCTCTGCTTTAGCTGAGCCAAAATGCCCCGTGGTCTGTACAAGATGCCAGGTCAGATAGCTGTGGGGAGGGAGCACTAGCTCCCTCCACCCTGAGTGGAGCTATCCGAGAGATCCTGGGCTCGTCCAGGCTGGGCTCTGGCATAGCTTGTGCTGAGGCACGGGATGCTCAAGCATCCCCCCAGCCCCAACCTCAGCCCTGACTGGCGGATTAGCTTGGTGTGTGGGTGCAAAAAGCCCTGAGATTTGAGTGGAAAAAAGAAAGATATATATAGACCTGGGGGTTAGACTAAACAGGGGGACTACAAGGATGTAGGAGAAGGCTAAAGGACTAGGAACAGAGAAGAGGAGGCCAGCAGACAAGACTAAGGGCTGCTGACAAGATTAGAAAGTCTGGAGCACTAAGAGACAGGGGAAGGAGAAAAAGCTAAGAGCAAGAAGGGGGTCAGACAAGAGGACTGGGGGCCAGCAGATGAGAAGGAATGGGAACAGAGAAAAGAGAGGCTGACAGGTTGTACATTTTATTTCCCTGTATTCATCATTTTAAATTGTATCTCATAAATAAACTCTGCTTTGATGATTTAGTTAAGAGGCTTCTTAATATTTTGCTTATCAATTTGGGAGTGGAGCAGTGTGGTGGAACTTTATAAACAGCCCATGCTAAGTTAATAGCAGTCAGATAGCCAAATAGTCAAAAGTCCCAGATTAAGTACCCCAGTCAGATTAGCCCCTAAATTAGGCCTAGTTAGCTAAAATATTTCTACAGTGCTTCATCACCAGCCAGTGAAATGTGTTGGTGAAGAGTTTTCCAGGAGCAATCTTTAAGTTCCTAACTTAGATCCTCAGTAGGTATAATGCCAGGACCAAAGATAGAGAGCTAGATACTTTCAGGAGAACTCAGCAGCTTTGGCAAACACTCCATGTTTTCTCTCTTATCTTTCCCTGAAGACATAGGAGTTCACTTATCTCTCAAAATGATAGACGTGGTTAATAGGTGATCTCTAAGGTCCCCTCCAGCTCTGGATTCCTATGACCCTAGAAAGGGAAGATGATTTCATTTGTAAGATCATAGAGCTAGAAGTGAAAGGGACATCAGAGATTCTATCCCTTTGTTTTATTAATGAGAAACATGAGGCCCATGGAAGCTGTGACTTTTCCAAAGTCATGAAAGTAATAAATACCAGAGACAGGATTGAAACCCAGGTCCTCTCACCCAATAACTGGTGCTATTTCTGATTTACTACACTTGCCTCTTATTCATTCTAATTCCATGAACAACTATCCCATCTGGGGCTGATGCTGTTTGGTGGAGTTCTAATTCTATTCCTAGCACAGCATAGGTTTTGAGGAAGAGTGAAAGGGAAGTCCACTTTGGCCAAGGAGGCCCAAGTCTCCAAGTCCCAGGGGTAGGTTGGTCAGGCACATACACAAACACACACACACACACACACACATACATATACACACACACGCGCACGCGCACACACACACACACATATATACACACACGCGCACACACATATATACACACATGCGCACACACATTTATATATGTACACACATACATATGTGTATATATATGTATATATTTGTGTGTATATATATATGTATAAACACACCATATATACAACAGCCTCCTCCAGATGCAGTAGTAATAAGCAGCCTCTATTATATAGTGTCATAGAACACTATCTAATTCAGGACAAAAAGCCATTGTTTTCCATTGCCATTACTATTTATGAGCATTGGTGGAGGGTAGGCATGAAAGCTATCCATCCAGTCACCACTGGAAATCCCAGCCCGCTTCAATAACCATTATGCCAGACTCTCTCCAGTGAGCTTTCCTAAACGAGCCTTCAGTCTCAGTCCCATTGGGATTGTTGGGCCTGACTTCCTGCCAGCACTTGGGTCCTTGACCTTGGCCCTTAGCTCTCTTTTCCACTGGCCCATGAGCCTTTTTGCAGTAATCTGATTGGGTATGGCCCCAGAACTCGGTTCCCTCTTAGCTTTGGGCCTGGAAATTCCCTGGGTTTGCGAGGCAGGAAGACTGTAAGTGAGCATAAACAGCTGTGTCCAAGAGCAAGGCTGCAGCTCCCCTTACCCCCTCCCTCTCAGAGCCCTAAGGATGTGGCTCAGAAACGTCACAGCGGCTGTGAGCAGAGGTGTTCATCCTGTCACACAGTAATTAGTCAGCTGGCAAAAAATGTTTCTGACAGCCTCTGCTGCCTGCCTTCCTTGAACAGAATGACTATTGATTCTGGCCACTGCCTTCAAGCCTTGTCGGACCAATAAAGTTGTTACCTCACTGACACTGCCCTGAGATTCATGAGGCAATAGGGGTGCCGGCGACCTAGTATGTGTAGCGGGGTGGGGTGGGGCTGAGAAGAAAAGCCAGGGGGAGGGGAGGACTCCAATAAAGGCCGCTTATTACTGCTGCATCTGGAGCCTGGAAGGGCCAGCCATAGTCCTCTGTGAGCTCTGAAATCAGGATCACAAATCAGTAGGCTCGTCACTGATCTGACTGGTTTCCATGTTTGGTTCCTAGCAACAGGAGGGAGGCATATGTAGGCGCCATGGTATTTACTGTGTGGTTGTGGCTGTGCCCCATGTGTAGGGTAGGTACGTCTCTCATTGGGCAATCAATCACATTTTATTGGTGCAGCTTCTCAGGTCTCTTGGCTTTTTAAATTACATGTGTGCTCCTCTCCCTTGCTAACTCACCAATTCTGCCACGGCCAGCAGGCTTCCCAGCCTTAGGAAAAGGCTGCCACCTTCCTAATGGTAATAAGAAGTTATAATAAGTTATGCCTTCTGAAAGGACCTCAAAGCTTTTGTCTAATTAATTTTTTTACCTGTGAGGTGGGTATTATTATCCTGGCTTTACCGGTGGGAAAACTGAGGCACAGAGCAATTAAGTGACTTGCCTAAGGTCACAAAGTAAGCCTGGGGAAGATCTGGGAACTGAACCCAGGTCTGCTGATTTCCCAGTTTGGCTAAATCCCACCTCAATCATTTCCCTGGGCCATAATAATAATGATGATAAATAACAACAATAACAATAGGTTTTGAGGAACCAACATTTATATAGCACTAAGTGCCGGTCCAGGGCTAAGTGTTTTTTTGTTTGTTTGTTTGTTTGTTTTTGGTGAGGCAATTGGGGTTAATTGCCCAAGGTCACACAGCTAATTAAGTGTCAAGTGTCTGAGGTCACATTTGAACTCAGGTCCTCCTGAATCCAGGGCCAGTACTTTATCCACTTCGCCACCTAGCTACCCCTGTGCTAAGTGCTTTTACAATTATTATTTCATTTGATCCTCACGACAACCCTGCTATTATTATCTCTGCTTTATGGATGAAGAAACTGAGACAAGCAGAGATGAACTGCTTTGCCCAGGATCACCCAGCTAGGAAATGTTTTCAGGACACACTGGTGAGATATTGGTGCAAAACTTAGAGCTCAGTACAGTAGTTCTAGGTTCATATAGACCAGAGCTTAAGAAGCTCTACAGGTCCTGACCCACTATGGGGTTGCGTAACCAAATGTGGGGGTCATGAAAAATTTGGCAACAATAAAAGGTCATATATACCTTTTTAATATACCTATATGCCCAGGGTCATGTAAAAATTTCTCAGGTGAAAAGGGATTGCAAGTGGAAAAAGTTTAAGAAGCCCTGATGTTCATTTTTATGGTTGGGTTTTTTTTTTTTATTGATGTCTTGTTTTTTTCAGCCATGGTCATTATTTCCTGATTCGCCCCTCCCCCAGCAAAGAAGAGCAGATAACTGATGGACCAAGTGACAATGAGACATTCAGTGCTTAAAGTTCCTTACTTCTTTACCAAGGAAGAAAGTGTTTCCTCACCTCCTTTACTTCCCACTAGCTGCACTCCTTAGATTCAGTTTCACCATCATCATGTCCCTCCACTCCCCAGTCCCACGCCCAAAAGGAAACTCATCATCCCAGGAAACGTCATCTCTGAGATTGCATCAGCTTTGGTACTCACATCCCATCAGGACCCTCAGTGTCTTCTGCCCCTTTAATTGGAGGCCTGGAGAGGAGAACAAAAAACTCCTCCCAAAGCTTCCATGTAAAGAGGTCTCACAAGCCCAGCCAAGTCTTCATTTCCCACTAGCTATACTCCATGAAGGTCATCATTATCATGATGGCCCCAATCTGGGAACCTTCTTTCCTGCCCTCTCCTTGTCATCTTTCTTTTTTGTGTTGTCTTCCCCCAATAGATTGTAAGCTCTCTGAGGGCAGAGATTTCCTTTTTCTTGTTTGTTCCCTCAATGCTTAGCATAGTGCTTGGCACACAGTAAATGTTTGAAAAATATTTATTGTATTGTAGAACCAAGTGTGGCCATTGTAATTAGCTTTAATTTGACAGCCTTTTGGTTTTATTTTATTTATCTATCTGTAGACATTGTACATATTGTTTTAGTTTTGCCTGTGTTTTGCCTCCATTCATCCAAGCCTGAAGTTTTTCTAAGTTTCTCATTTGTTATTTCCTGGTGATGCAGCTGGTGGTGCAGCAGTATTTAACCATATTAATTTATTACAATTTGTTCAGTCATTCCTCAATTGATGGATGTCCATTTTGTTTCCATGGAAAGCCTGCAATAAATGTTTTGGTAGATACAGTGTCCCAGAAGTCAGAACAGTTTTAAGATAGGCTTTGGGACACCCTGTATGATGCGCGCTCTCTCTCCTCTTTCTCTCCTTTCCTTCCCTTCTTTCTGCCTTCTCTTATTCTTTCTTCCTTTTCCTTTTCCTTCCTTCCTCCCTTCCTCTGAAGTCATTCTGGAAAGGATCTTAAAATACCTGAATTTGGCTCAAAACCAGAAAGTCTTCAGCTCTTCTGAAAATATCAGGCCATTAATTGGCATTTCAATATAAAACAGGTTTATTTAAAAAGTGTGTAAATATCAGAAATGGAATCATATCCCTATCCAGTAAGCAATAGTTATAGCATATCTTTTAAAAATATTTTCCCAATTAGACATAAAAATAATTATTAACATTCATTTTTAAAAATTTTTTGAGTTCCAAATTCTTTTCCTCCTTTCTTTCCCTTCCTCCAATGAAATGGGAAGCAATTTGATGTATGTTATATATGTGTAATCATGCAAACCATATTTCCATATTAGTCATATTATAAAAGAGAGCACAGACCATAAAAAAACATGAAAAAATAAAGTGAAAAATAGTATACTTTGATCTGCATTCAGATTCCATCAGTTCTTTCTCTGAAGATGGATAGCATTTTTTATCATGAGTGCTTTAGAATTGTCTTGGATCATTGTATTGCTGAGAAAGGCTGTCATTCACAGCTTATCTCCCCATATTGCTGTTACTGTGTACACTCTTCTGGTTCTGTTCACTTCACTTTGCATCGATCGGTTCATGTAAGTTTTTCCAGTATAGCATACCTTCTGAAGATTTTCATTCCTTTTTAAAAATCATAACAGTATTTTATTATTTTTCCAGTTACATGTAAAGATATTTTTAAATATTAATTTTCATAAGATCTTTAGTTCCAAATTTTTCTCCCTCTCTCCCTTCCCTCCCCCTCCCCAAGACAGAAAGCAATCTGATATAGGTTATATATGTACAATCACATTAAACATATTTCTACATTAGCCATGTTGTGAAAGAAGAATCAGAACAAAAAGGAAAAAACAATACCACCACCAACAATAACAAAAACAAAAACAAAATTAGAAACAGTCTGGTTCAATCTGCATTCAGAATCCACAATTCTTTTTTTTCTGGTTGTGGAGAACATTTTCCATCATGAGTTCTTTGGAATTGACTTGGATCATTATATTGTTGAGAAGAGCTAAGTTTATCACAGTTGGTCATCACACAATGTTGCTATTACTGTGTACAATGTTCTCCTGGTTCTGCTCACTTCCCTCAGCATCAGTCCACTTAAGTCTTTCCAGATTTTTCGGAAATCTGCCTAATCATCATTTCTTACAGCACAATAGTATTCCATTATATTCATATACCAAAACTTGTTCAGCCATTTCCCAATTGATGGGCATTCCCTCAATTTCCAATTCTTTGCCACCACAAAGAGAGCTGCAATAAATATTTTTGTACATGTGGGTGCTTTTCCCTTTTTTTTTTATTTCTTTGGGATACAGACCTAGTAGTGGTATTACTGGGTCAAAGGGTATGCACAGTCCCACAGCCCTTTGGGTATAGTTCCACATTGCTCTCTAGAATGGTTGGATCAGTTCACAGCTCCACCAACAATGCATTAGTGTTCCTATGTTTACACTGCTTCTCCAACATTTATTATTTTCCTTTTTTGTCATATTAGCCAATCTGATAGGTGTCAGGTGGTACCTCAGAATTGCTTTAATTTGTGTTTCTTTAATCAATAGTGATTTAGAGCATTTTTTCATATGGCAATAGATAGTTCTAATTTCTTCATCTGAAAACTGCCTGTTCATATCCTTTGACCATTTCTCAATTGGGAAATGACTTGGATTCTTATAAATTTGATTTAGTTCCAGATATATTTTAGAAATGAGGCCTTTATCAGAAACACTGGCTATAAAAATTGTTTCCCAGCTTTCTGCTTCCCTTCTAATTTTGGCTGCATTGCTTCTGTTTGTACAAAAACCTTTTAATTTAGTGTAATCAAAATCATCCATTTTTCATTTCATAATATTCTCTATCTCTTGTTTGGTCATAAATTGTTCTCCTCTCTATAGGTCTGGGAGGTAACCTATTCCTTCCTCTCCTAATTTACCTATGGTATCACCCTTTATATCTAAATCATGTACCCATTTTGACCTTATTTTAGTATATGGTGTAAGATGTTGGTCTATGCCTAGTTTCTGCTATACTATCTTCCGGTTTGCCCAGCAATTTTTTGTCAAATACCGAGTTCCTATCCCAGAAGCTGAAGTCTTTGGGTTTACCAAACAGTAGATTACTATAGTCATTTAGTACTGTGTCTTCTGTGCCTAACATATTCCATTGATCCACCACTCTGTTTCTTAGCCAGTACCAAATAGTTTTGATGACTGTCACTTTATAGTATAGTTTCAGATTTGACACAGCTAGCCTACCTTCCTGTGCATTTTTTTTCAGTAGTTCCCTTGATATTCTTGACCTTTTGTTTGAAGATTTTCATTCCTTGCTCACCCTCAGGGATTCAGTCACAGGAATCACTGCCTCATCCAGGGATGCTGAGTCTGGTCCAATGCCAGCTGCCTTCCTTGGTCTCTCTGAGGTCTGTGCTCTTGGAGCTTACCTGCCATCTATTGCACCACCTAGAGATAGCTAAATGGCTCAGTGGATAGAGTGCTAGGCTTGGAGCCACTAAGATCTGAGTTCAAATGTGGGTACAGACACTTACTAACTGTGATCCTGGGCAAATCCCTTAATCTCTGTCTACCTCAGTTTCCTCAGTTTTAAAATAAGAGTAATAGCACTTCTCTCCCAGGCTTGTTTTAAGGATTAAATGAGAAAATACTTGTAAAGCCCTTAGATGGTCTGGTATATAGTTGATACTTAAGTGTTTGTTCCATTCCCCCATCTTGAATCAACTCACTTCATTCCTTAACTGTTGGCTGCCTCTATTCTAGCTCCCAACAACTATAACCATCTTTGAGAACAGTCCCATAGCTGTTCTTGGTCCCAAAGTTACTGACTGGGTCTAGTAATTTCAGCACTATTACTGTCACTGCTCTTATAGATGCTATACCCTGATGGTGCACGAAGAAATCCTTCTTCCCCTTACTATCTTCTCATGTGCATCCAACCCATGGCATCATGGGTAAAAGCCACTCAACTCCCCTGGGAATGGTTTTGTTTCTTTGGCCTTGAACTGATGGCATCAGGGGAAAGGGCTACTTGGCATATTTCAAACCTGCTTCTTGCATGTAATTTCTCAGGAAAAACTCTGATAGATAACAAATAAGTATTCAATTTTTTAAAAAATACAATTATATGGTAGTTATTTCCCAGCTACAACCATCACCACTACCACCACTCCACAGAATTCCTGAAAGGGGAAAGGTGGGTAAAGGGGAATTTTTAAATGTAGAATTTATACCACTCTTCTTTTAAAGCCATTTGGGGGGGTACAAGTAAAGAGTGGTATAAAATACATCATGGAGGTCAAAATTATAGAAAAGGATGTGAAGCAATTATGTAGTAAGAATGAGAAAGAGAAAAAAATAGTTACCTTAGATGGTTCATTGGTATGCCTGAGAGAATAAAGTCTAGGCCATAAGTCAACAAATATTTATTAAGTGGCTACTCCTGGTCAGTCACTGTGTTTGGTGCCAGGATTATAAAGAAAGGTAAAAACATGCCTATTCCCCTAAAGAAGCTCAAATTCTAATGGAGGAGACAAGTGGCAAACAGCAATGTACAAGTGGAGACAATCCCAGAGAGAAGGCATTAGCACCAAGGCACATTAGGAAAGGCTTCTTATAGAGGGTGGGATTTTTGCTGAGACTCTGAGGAAACTGGGAGAAGGAGATGAGGAGAGAGAGTATTCTAGGCAATGAGGAAAATGCTGGGAGCTGAGAAATAGAGTGTCTTGTGAGAGGACCAACAAAGAGATCAGAACCACTGAATTGAAGTCATGTGGAGAGGGAGTAGAGTGTAAGAATAGTGGAAAGCTGATAAAAGGCCTCATTTCTAAAATATATCAGGAACTAAATCAAATTTATAAGAATCCAAGTCATTCCTCAATTGAAAAATGGTCAAAGGATATGAACAGGCAGTTTTCTGATGAAGAAATCAAAGCTATCTATTGCCATATGAAAAAATGCTCTAAATCACTATTGATTAGAGAAATGATAATTAAAACAACTCTGAGGTACCACCTAACACCTATAAGATTGGCTAATATAACAAAAAAGGAAAATAATAAATGTTGGAGAAGCCGTATAAAAATTGGAACACTAATGAATTGTTGGTGGAGCTGTGAATTGATCCAACCATTCTGGAGAGCAATTTGAAATTATGCCCAAACGGCTATGAAGCCAACAATTCCACTTTTGGGTCCTTTTCCCAAAGAGATCATGGAAAAGGGAAAAGGACCCACATGCACAAAAATATTTATAGCTGCTCTTTTTGTGGTGGCAAGAAATTGGAAATTGAGGGGGATGCCCATCAATTGGGGAATGGTTGAACAAGTTGTGGCATATGAATGTAATGGAATACTATTGTGCTGTAAGAAACGATGAACAGGAGGAGTTCAGAGAAACCTGGAAGGACTTGCGTGAATTGTTGATGAGTGAGATGAGCAGAACCAGGAGAACATTGTACACAGTATCATCAACATTATGTGTTGATCAACTGTGATAGACTAGATTCTTCTCACCAGTCCAATGGTACAAGAAAATTCCAAAGGACTCATGATGGAAAAGGCTCTCCAAATCCAGAAAAAAAAGGGAACTGTGGAATATGGACGCTGATTGGACCATATTATTTCTTTTGTTTTTGGTGCTGTTTTTTTTTTTTTTGAGGTTTTTCCTTTTTGCTCTGATTCTTCTTGTATAACATGACTAATGCAGAAATATGTTTAATGTTTTATATATATATATATATATATATATATATATATATATATATATATATAACCTATATCAATCAGATTACCTCCTGTCTAGGGGAGGGGGGGGAGGGAGGAGAGGGAGGGAGAAAAATTTGAAATTGGAAATCTTATCTAAACAAATGTTGAAAACTAAAATAAATAAATAAATAAAATTTAAAAAAGAATAGTGAAAAGGATGGGATAGTTAGGTGGTACAGTGAATAAAGCACTGGCCCTGGATTCAGGAGGACCTGAGTTGAAATCTGGCCTCAGACACTTGGCACTAGCTGTGTGACCCTGGGCAAGTCACTTAACCCTCATTGCCACCCCCCCCCCAAAAAAAGAATACTGGGAAGGGAAGAGGGGTTCACGTTATTAAGGGATTTAAAAGCTAAACAGGGGATTTTATATTTGATTCTAGAGATGATAGGCAGCCAGTGGAGTTTATTGAATAAAGATGTGACATCATCAGTCAGCTAGTCAACCATCATTTGTTAAGCACTTACTATGGGTCAGTCAAGGACAACTAGGTGACACTGTGTATAGAACACTGGACTTGGAATCAGGAAGATGTGTTTTCCTGGGTTCAAATCTGTTCTCAGACACTTACTACCTGTGTGACTTTAGGCAAGTCTTTGGACCCCATTTGATTCAATTTCCTCATTTGTAAAATGAGCTGGAGAAGGAAATGTATCTGCTAAATTTCCTCATCTACCACATTCCATTATCTTGACACACTTGGTTCTCTAGGATTTTCTAAGTATAATAACATCATATCATCTGCAAAGAGTGATAGTTTTGTTTCCTTATTACCTATTCTAATTCCTTTAATTTCTTTTTCTTCTCTTACTACTATAGCTAATATTTCTAATACAATATTAAGTAACAGAGGTGGTAATGGGCATCCTTAATTCACCCCTGATTGTATTGGGTTGTTTTGTTTTTGTTGTTGTTTTTGTTTTTGTGGGGCAATGGGGGTTAAGTGACTTGCCCAGGGTCATATAGCTAGTAAGTGTCAAGTGTCTGAGGCTGGATTTGAACTCAGGTCCTCCTGAATCCAGGGCCAGTGCTTTATCCACTGCACCACCTAACTGCCCCCACCCCTGATTGTATTGGAAAGGTTTTTATGTATCCCCATTACAGATAATGCTTGCTGATGGTTTTACCTAGCTAGTACTTATCATTTTAAGGTAAGCTCCTTTATTCCTATGTTCTCTAGTGTTTTTAATAGGAATGGGTGCTATATTTTGTCAAAAAGCCTTTTCTGTATCTATTAAGATAATCATATGATTTCTGTTGCTTTTGTTAGTGATATGTTATTTATATTGACCCAGCCTTGAATTTCTGCATTCCTGGTATAAATCCCACCTGGTCATAATGTATGAACCTTGTGATATATTGCTATAATCTTTTGCTAGTGTTTTGTTTAAAATTTTTGCATCAATATTCATTAGGGAAATTGGTTTATAATTTTCTTCCTCTGTTTTGAAGTTTGGTTATCAGCACCATATTTGTCTCATAAAAGGAATTTAGTAGGACTCCACTTATTTTTTCAAATAATTTATATAGTATTGGGATTAATTTTTCTTTAAATGTTTGGTAGAATTCACTTGTGAATCCATCTGGTCCTGAGGATTTTTATCTTAGGAAGTTCATTGATGGCTTGTTCAATTTCTTTTTTCTAAAATCAGGCTATTAAAATATTTTATTTCTTCTTCTGCTAATCTGGATAATTTATATTTTTGTAGATATTCAACCATTACATTGAGATTGTCAAATTTATTGACATACAACTGGGCAAAATAGTTCCTAATAATTGTCTTAATTTCCTCTTCATTGGTGGAGAGTTCACCCCTTTCCTTTTTGATACTAGTAATTTGGTTTTCTTCTTTCCTTTTTTTGATCAGATTAACCAATGGTTTATCTATTTATTGTTTTTTTCATAAAACCAGTTTCTAGTTTTATTTATTAATTCAATGGTTTTCTTACTTTCAATTTTATTAATCTCTCCTTTGATTTTCAGGATTTCCAATTTAGTGTTTAATTAGGGATTTAAAATTTGTTCATTTTCTAGGTTTTTTTTTTTAGTTGCAGGCCCAAATAATTTATTTGTTTTTTCTCTATTTTATTGATGTAAGCAGTTAGGGATATAAATTTCCCCCTAAGAACTTCTTTGGCTGCATCCCATAAATTTTGATATGTTGTCGCATCATTGTCATTTTCTTTAATGAAATCATTGTTTCTATGATTTGTTCTTTGATCCACTTGCTTTTTAGGAACAGATTATTTAATTTCCAATTGGTTTTTAAGCTCTCTTTCAATTGTCAATTATTGAATGTAATTTTTATTGCATTATGATCTGAAAAGGATGTGTTTACTATTTCTGCTTTTCTGCAACTGGTTGTAAGGTTTTTATGCCTTAATACATGGTCATTTTTCATGTAGGTCCCATATACTGCTGAGAAGAAGGCATATTCCTTTCTATTCCCATTCAATTTTCTCCAGAGACCTATCATATCTAATTTTCCAAGAATTTTACTCGTTTCCTTAACTTCTTTCTTGTTTATTTTTTTTAAGTGAGGCAATTGGGGTTAAGTGACTTGCCCAGGGTCACACAGCTAGTAACTGTTAAGTGTCTGAGGCCAGATTTGAACTCAGGTACTCCTGACTCCAGGGCCGGTGCTCTATCTACTGTGCCACCTAGCTGCCCCTTCTTGTTTATTTTTTGGTTAGATTTATCCAGTTCTGAGAGGGGAAGGTTAAGGTCCCCCACTAGGATAGTTTTATTATTTCCTCCTGTAACTCATTCAACTTCTTCAAAAATTTAGATGCTATACCATTTGGTGCATATATGTTAAGTATTGATATGACTTCATTGTCTATGGTATCTTTCAACAGAATATAGTTTCTTTCATTATCTCTTTTAACTAGATCTATTTTAGTTTTTGCTTTGTCTGAAATCATAATTACTACCCCTGCTTTCTTTGCATCAATTGAAACATAATAGATTCTGTTCCAGCCCCTTACACATACCCTGTGTGTGTCTCTCTGCTTTAAATGTTTCTTGTAAACAACATATTGTAGGATTTCAATTTTTAATCCATTCTGCTATCTACTTCCATTTAATGGATGAGTTTATCCCATTTACATTTATAGTTATAATGACTATTTATTTCTCTCCATGCTATTTTTCACCTGATTATCCCTGCCCCCCCCCGCGCCCCATCCCCTGATCCTCTCCCTTCTCACAAGTTTTTTACTTATGATCACTGTCTTCCCCAATATACCCTCCCTTGTATCAGTCCCCCCTCCCCTTCTATTATTACTGTTCCTTTTAAAACTTCCTTTTAGGGTAAGATACATTTCTATATCCAAATGAGTATGTTTGTCATTCCCTCTTTGAGGCAACTTTGATGAGGGTAAGGTTTAATATTTGCCCATGCCCCCCATCTTCCCCTCCATTATGATAGTTCTTTTATGCCTCTTTGTGTGTGTGTGTATGGGACAATTCACCCCATTCCATTTCTCCTCTCCTTCTTTCATGCAATTTCTTTTTACCCCTTTATTTTGTTTTCTGAGGTGTCGTTCCATCAATGTCACCTTATGACCACACCCTCTGTCTATATATATATGCCTTCTAATTATTCTTGTAGTAATGTTAAGACTTACAAATATTATCATCCCTTCAATATTACCTTGTGACCACATCCTCTTTACATATACTCCTAATTATTCTAATAATTGCTCTTATAATAAAGTTATTGAGACATACAAATATTATATTATCATATAGAACTAGAAATAGTTTAACCTGATTGAATTTCTTACAGTTTTTCTTGTTTCTTTTTTACCCTTTTATATTTCTCTTGAGTCTTGTGTTTGGAGGTCAAATTTTTATTCAACGATAGCCTTTTAATCAGAAATGCTTGAAAGTCCTCCATTCATTAAATGTCTATTTTTTCCCCCTAAAAGAATATATTCAGTTTTGCTGCGTAGGTGATTCTTGGTTATAAATCTAACTCCTTTGCCTTTTGGTATATTATATTCCAAGCCCTTTGATTCTTTAATGTGGAAGCTGTCAAATCCTGTGTAATTTTGACTGTAGCTCCACAGTATTCTAATTGTTTCTTGATATCTTTTTTCCCCCTTTTTTTTTGCAGGGCAACAAGGGTTAAGTGACTTGCCCAGGGTCACACAGCTAGTAAGTGTCAAGTTTCTGAGGCTAGATTTGAACTCAGGTCCTCCTGAATCCAGGGCCAATGCTTTACCCACTGGGCCACCTAGCTGCCCCTCAAATTGTTTCTTTTTGGCTGCTTGTAGTACTTTTTCTTTGATCTGTGAACTTTGAAATTTGACTATAACATTCCAGGGAGTTTTCATTTTGGGATCTCTTTCAGGTGGTGATTGGTGGATTCTTTCAATTTCTATTTTGCCCTCTGGTTCTAATATTTCAGGGCAGTTTTCTTTGATAATTTCTTGAAATATATTGTCCAGGCTTTTTTTTTTGGTCATGGATTTCAGGTCATCCAATAATTCTTATATTATCTCTCCTGGATCTATTTTCTAGGTCAGTTGTTTTTCCAATGATAACTTTCACATTTTCTTCTATTTTTTTTTACTTTTTTGATTTTGTTTTATTGTATCTTGGTGTCTCATAGAGTCATTAGTTTCGATTTGTTCAATTTTAATTTTTAAAGAATTATTTTCTTCAGTGACCTTTTGTACTTCCTTTTCCATTTGGTTAAATCTGTTTTTAGGGAGTTGTTTTCCTCAGTAAATTTTTGTATTTCTTTTTCATGGCTCTCTTGCATTATTTTTATTTATTTCCTCAATTTTTCTTCTACTTCTCTAATTTGCTTTTTTTTTTTTTTTTTTTTTTAGTGAGGCAATTGGGGTTAAGTGACTTGCCCAGGGTCACACAGCTAGTAAGTGTTAAGTGTCTGAGGCCGGATTTGAACTCAGGTACTCCTGACTCCAGGGCCGGTGCTCTATCCACTGCGCCATCTAGCTGCCCCTCTAATTTGCTTTTTAAGCTCTTCCAGGAATTCTTTTTGGGCCTGAGACCAATTTTCATTTTGCTTTGAAGCTTCACTTGTAGCCATTTTGTTACTAATGTCCTCCTCTATGTTTTATGCCTTGATTTTCCCTATCACCATAGTAACTGTCAATAGTCAAGATTTTTTTTGGTTTTGTTTTGTTGTTGTTGTTTTTGCTTATTTTTGTGACTTGATATTTTTATTCCAGTTGGGCTCTCTTCCTAAACTGTCCCAAGGATTGTGCTGAGGCTCTGGGTCTTATTGGTGGTTTTCACTGGGCTTCAGGCCTTAGCTGCTTGCTTTTGCTGGGTTGCTAAAATTAACAAAGACTATCTGGTGGCTGCCCTTGGAGGAGTGATCTTGTTTGTCAGCCCCAGAACTGGTGCCTTGCTGCTGGCTTACTCCATTTGTGGAGCTTCTCTGTTAGCTGCCCTGGAGTAGTAATTTTGTTTCTAATCTGCCCAAATGTGTGTGTGGGGAGGGGTCCTGCTGCTGGGTTGCTATGGTAACCACTCTGCTAGCAGGCCCTAGAAAGGTAATTTTGTTGCCATCTACTGAGTCCCTGCTGCTGGTTTGCCCTGGAAATAGTCTCTCTGCTGGGAGGTCGCAGGGGTGGGAACTTGCTCTTGACCTGCTTGGGTGAGGCTTCACTACTGGTCAGTAGTGGGGTCAAAGCCTTCCTGGTGGTCTCTACTAGCTGTGGGGTGCCTGGTGAGGGTCCCTGCTATGCTGCTCAGACTGCTCACCTGCCCAAGGAGCTGCTGGTTTACAGGTGGGTGGAGCCTCATTGGTGGAATGCCCCAGGCTCAGAGCCCTGCTTTCAGGGCCCTCCTTCTGTGAGCTCAGAAGCTGCTGCTTCTGCTGCTGCACCTGGACCTCACTTCCCTCCCACCCAGGTAAGATAGACCTTTCCTGTGGGGCTGGTAGGCTGTTTCCCTGCTCCTGGGATGCTTCAGAGGCAGTTTTATGTTGGTTTGGAGGGGAAATCTGGGAGAGTTTCAGTGGGTTGCTTCCTCATGCAGCCATCTTGGCACAGGAAGTTGGGAGGACAGATTTAAGGCAGGGTAGTAGATAGTTTAAAATTTTTTAAGGAAAATAGCTAGCATTCTGGGTAGCCCCTTTTTAAAGAATTTATGGAAAAACACGGACATGAATTGTCCGTGACTGAGAATTGACTCAAAACTGAGAAGAAAGACATTGGAGGGTTTGTTCTACTTTCCTAACACCTTCCTCTCCTCCTGACCCCTCCCCACCTCAGGTCTTGGCATTTTGACCATTGCTTGCAATCTGCTGACTTCCATAGTTAGCATGGTAGAAGTCAAGGAGAATAAGGACACAAGATTTGGTGAGAAGGAAGCACTTGGTGGTCTTTGAGAGAGTAACCCAGAATCACAGAATGCAGAGTAGGAGGGTACTACCTGTACAAGGATACATACCTGAACAGGTACATACCTGAACAAGGATATCTCACAAGGTCCTTCAATAAGAGGTCATCCTATCTTTCCTTAAAGACTTTCATTCTGGGGAAATTCATTACTGCAGAAATCCAAGTTGAGGATGGATACTGAGTTTCTCAGAGTTTAAAAGGAGATGGGCAGTAAAGAGAAAGACAAGGTGATTAGAAAGTACCTGTTCAAGAAGTTGGATAGTAAGAGGATGGACAAATATACAATAGTAGTGGGGAGGGATGCCAAGGTTCCAATTTACTGTAGGAAATTTTTACTATTTTTTTTTCTAAATTTTGACTTTAGAGAACTAAAGTCTTTTGGAATTCAAAGAAAGTATGTGTCCTTAAGGCTAAGAAAATTTCTTTATTTTTCACCCATATATCTGGGGGCAGATTGATGTCTTCTGTTACAAATAACTATATAACTTAAAATTAGGTAATCTTAGATATCGCCAAAATCCACTCTGGCATAGCATCAAGGGGATTTGGACCAGAACAAAAGGTAAGCTAAAGAGACCAGGTCAGTTTTCACCTACCTAGCCACATTCCTGTATTAATTATGAGCATCCATTAGAAGCAAAGCCTGATTGCTTTGGTGCTATTTCTTGACCAGTGGGAAAAATCCTCTCTCCTTCCAGTGTCTTACATTTACATAACACCTCCTTCTAGTTTACAAAGCATTCTCTTATTAACAACCTTGAGAGCTAGTTCAGGTGAGAATATAACCCTATTTTACCGAATAGAAACACAAAGGAACAGAGTGGTCATGACTTGCCTAAGGTCATACAGTAAATGTTAGAACCAGCATTCTAAGGGAAGCTAGGTGGCTCAGTGGATAAGGGACTACCAGTCTTGGATTCAGGAGGACCTGAGTTCAAATCACAGCCTCAGATACTTGATACTTACTAGCTGTGTGACCCTGGGCAAGTCACTTAACCTTCAATGTACTGCCTCCCCACCCCCCACCCCCCCAAAAAAAGAGAACCAGCATTCTCAACCACATTTTCTGACTCTGTGTTGATTGCTCTTTTAATCACAAAAGGCTGCTTTTACTGTCAGCCACACCTTTCAAAATGTACCTTTTAGGTCCCTGAGGTAGAAAACTGAGTTTGGTCTGTTTAATTATTAATGGAGGGAGGGGAGTAAGGTAGGCTTGGCATAGAAATTAGTGACTAGAAATGTGTTTGGTCACTGGCATTTTTATGGTGTTGAATATAAGTCATACTCATAACTAATCAACCATCACTGGATTGTTTATTAATATTAATACAAGTCATATTAATGATGAAGTATTTGAAGTATACAAATCTAGTGGGTAAAAATTACAACCAGGCAAAACCAAACTGTAAACTTTTCTATTAGATAAATGTTTATAAAGTACTTTGAAGATGAAAAGCCATCAGAATGTGCCAAATGAAATCCAGTTTTATAATCTTTTCCCACCTGTAATATTTGTCTGCTAACAAGGCATTGGTCTCCTGCCCTCTGGTGAGTTAAAAGGGGCTTTTTTTTTACAGACACTGCTTTGGAAAATTTTATAAAGGGATTTCACTGCTTAATAATTATATAGGACACCTTGGACTAATTCATAGAACAATCTATGTTCAGGGAAACTCATAAAACCTACTTCCCTAATCCTGCCTTTACCTCCTCTTGATTTGTGGGATCTCTGCCCACAGAGCTTCCTTGGTTGTAGCATAGGCCACACATGGTTTCCCAGGTAAGCATCTTTGCCCTGTTCTACATTGGAGGCTTAACAACTTGGTGTCTCTGTTACCCTGGATACACAGAAGGCCCTCTCAGAAGTCTCAAGAGCCGTGTGACTTTTGTATGTAGAACAATGATTTTTCTTATAAATACCTAGTCCAAGGACCAACACCCATTTAAGGAAGGTATGGCTTACAGCCAGCCAAGGCTATAGAGGGAGAATGAGTCTATAGAAAAATCAATCAATCCACAAAAAATGCAGCTAATTGCTATAGTGAATAGAGTGCTGGACCTGCAATCAGGAAGACCTGAGTTCAAAATATGTCTCAAATAATGACTAGCCATGTGACTATGGGTAAATCATTTGACTTCTCTACACCTCAGTTTCCTCATCTACATAATAATCATAATAACAGCCAGCATTTTTATATTGCTTGTTATGCCAGGCACTGTGCTTTATAAATATTATCTCATTTTATCTTCACAACAATCCTGCGAGGTAGGTACTGTGATTATCCTCACAAATGAGGGAACTGAGGCAAACAGAGATTAAGTGGCTTGTTCAGAGTTACACAGCTGGTAAGTATATAAGGCTGGATTAAACCAGATTCAACTCAGGTTTTCCTGATTCCAGGCTCCGTGTTCTATCCACTGGGGATAATAATAGCTCCTAGCTCACAGGGTTGGAGTGAGGATAAAATGAGATAGTATTTGTAAAATGCATTGAAAATCATAAAACTTAATAATAATAAATGATAATAATAATAATTATTATTATTTATTAACGAATCATTCCTAGTGCTAGGTGCTGGAGATATAGACTCCCTGTCCGTGAGAAGCTTACATGCTATTGGAGGAGACGGCATGGACTTATATAGATATATGTGAAATATATAAGAAATAAATCCATGGTACTTCAGAGAAAGCAAGCATTAGAAGCTGGGGGAGAGGGGGGTGGCCGGGAGAGGCTTCATGTAGAAAGTGATATTTGAGCTGAATATTGAAGGAAGTGAGGGATTCCAAGAGGCAGAGGTGAAGAGGGAATGCAATCCAGGCATGGGAGCCAGCCAGCACAAAGACATAAGGTTCCCAATCTGTGTAGTGAGCACAAGATAAGCCATCCTTTCTCCCATTTCCACAGAAAGAAAAATCTGATTCCTCCCATTTCAAAGCAGGAGGTGGCAGAGACATGGAAGCAAAGGATGAAGTTGGATGCTGGGGAAGAAAATGGGCAAAGAGCCAAGTTTGCTTGAGATCTATTTATAGCCTGTACACCAAGGGGTTCTTAACATGAAGTCCACAGATAGATGGAGGAGTCCATACATAGACTTTACAGGGGGTTGTGAATACATTTTTGATCGTTTCATCACTGTTTTCCCATATAATTGGTTTCCTTTATAAGCTCACATTTTTTATGCACTTAAAGACATTCTGAGAAGGGGGACATAGATGTCACCAGATTGTCAAAGAGGTCTGTGACACAAAAAAGATTAAGAACCTACATCATCCTTGCCCTGCCAACTCTTTCTTCCCATATGCAACTTCAGAGTTATGACAGGAGTACAGCCGTACTGCTGCTGGGTTTAATAATATCCTATATGCTTAGTGTGGGCATCGCACAAGATATCTTAGGTGATAAGAATGTGTTGCAATGAACTAGGGAAGTGTTTGGATTTTTGGACCACGATTTCTGATACAAGAATGATGGTTACTTGGCCAGCAATGGTAAAGGGGGCATCTAACAAGGATTGGGAAGAGTATAATTGTCTGGAAATTTGCACATTTGAACAAAAGGACTTTCAGGTAAAAATGAATGGGGAGAGGGAAGACTACGTATATTTGTGTGCTAGGCCCGATGTTGTAGAGATGTGACATAGAGAAACAGAGACAGAGAAACAGAAACAAAGACAAAGTCTAAACTGGCAGAGTTCCTTCATGCCCTCAAACATTTTTCTTTACTGCAAGGTAACATTTATAAGGTAAAATTTATTTACATGTATTTGAGGTAACATAAGAATTTCAAACAAGGAAATAATCATGATGCCTGAAAGTAGAGATTTGAATGATCACTTCGGAATAATCATTTCCTTTCTTGATCACTTCCCTCTTAAGGATTCTAAGACCTTTTTGTATCCATCAATATGAACAATATTGGAGTCTCTTCTGAATAATAGAAGAAGTTACTTCCCTTAGTGGGTTATGACACTAATCATTTCAGGTGGGTGGGGAAGCAACGATCTTATCTAGACAAAAATTAAGTTTGGCTGTCACCTTTAATCCATTTCCCTAAGAAATCCTTAGCTTTTGTTCTAACTACTTTTCTATAGAGAAAATTCTGGAAAGGATTTAAGGCTAGAAAATATATTATTTCCTAATATTTTCAGTTGAATTTAAATGGAGAGTTTTTAATACGTATCTACCATGCAAATAGGATAAGCAAGTGTGCTAAACTGAGCGAACTGGATAGAAGTGAAAGGTGAACTTGTCATTTTTGGTACTGCCAAGACTTGTCAGGACATGGATCATGAATGTATCCATATTTTTTGTAAACTGCTTTCATCACAATACCTCTGAATTAGATGGTATGAGTTTTTTTTTTTTTTAAGTGAGGCAATTGGGGTTAAGTGACTTGCCCAGGGTCACACAGCTAGTAAGTGTTAAGTGTCTGAGGCCGGATTTGAACTCAGGTACTCCTGACTCCAGGGCCGGTGCTCCATCCACTGTGCCATCTAGCTGCCCCTAGATGGTATGAGTTTTATCCATTTCACAGATGAGAAATAACTGAGCATTGGAGACATTATGGAACTTGGAATTCATGTATGAGTCAGCATTTGAACCCAGATTTCCTGACTCCAAGTACAGCATGCTTTGAATGGTACTCCACTTACTTACCGACTTCATTAGATCTATGTCTTCACTGATGACATACTGGTCTTCTGATTCAACTTTTTCTCATGACCTCTTGTACATGCTCAGAGAGGATCTAGACAATGTGCTAGGAATGGGGCCTCTCCTTCAAGTCTTTTAACATTTTATGGATATCGTGGTGTGGTTGCTGTCCATCATAGTCCTTGCTCTAATTATATGAATATACATTATTCACATGGTAGACCAGTATTCTTTATTTTTATTTCTAACAACATTCCAGAATTTATTCTAACAGAGATGGTTTGTGCAAACTCAGAAAGGCAGGAGTTCACCATGAAACAGTCATGTCAGACTATCTTCCTTTCCTTTTCGTTGCCAAGGTTACCAGATCAAGGAGAGATACAGTAGTACACTGAGATTTCAGCAAGACATTTGACAGCATCTCTCTTGATATCCCTGTGGACAAGGTAAGGTATTTAACCTCCTTTTATGTCACTTTCTTTATCGGTAAAATGAGGGGTTGGGCTAGCTGACCTCAGATGTTCCTTATCTCTCTCTTTATCTATGATTCTAGGATGTGGGCTAGATCATAGTAGTTAGATCAACTCAGATCTGGTTGAATGATTGGATTCAGTGATGAATAAGCTGATGTCATACTGGAGGAAGGCTCCAGTGGAACCCCGCAGGGCTCTTTCATTCACCTTGTTTATTTAACATTGTTATAAATGACCTGGAGAAAGGTATAGGAGGCGTGCCTATCAAATTTTCAGGGCCATAAAGCGGAACAGGATAACTGACATGTTGGATCATAGAATCTGGATCCAGAATAATTTTGATTTGCTGGAGCAGGGTAGGGAGAGGGTGTCAGCAAACTACAACCCAAGGGCCAAATCTAGTCCAATCCACCTGCAACAACTAATTATATGAAATTTTGTAGGGATAAAATGTCAAGTCCTTTACTCAGATTCAGAAAGCTAATTGTGCAAGTACAGGATATAGAAGTCTATATGTGGTAGTCTATATGAAAAAGACTGAGGGTTTTAGTGAGCTTACAAATTCATTTTGAGTGTTACTATGGGATGGCCTAAAAAGTTAGTGAGATTTTAGACTGCATTAATGGAATCAGGGTTTCTAGAATGAGGAAGATTATAGTCCTGATATACTCCTCCCTGTTTAAACTACTGAAATGATTCAATTCAATTCAACAAGAATTTATATATGATTATGTTGAAGACTGGTACCATATTTGGCTATTTATGGAAGACAGGATATGACTTAACTTCCTGTTGTAATTTGTCCTTCATTCTCAAGAAAGACCATGACATCGAGAGGTGATGTCATGACTTGCACTAAATTGGATTTAAGTGAGGAAGGGCTATGCAGACACCAGCCTCACTCTATCCTCCAGAGCCATCTGGGTCCAGTGGCAAGATAGCTATCAGGACAAGTGGAGATGGCTCCGGATGTTTAAGATAATTGGGGTTAAGTGACTTGTCCAGGGTCCCACAGCTAGTAAGTGTCTGAGGTGAGATTTGAACTCAGGTCCTCTTGACTCCAGGACCAGTGTTCTATCCATTGCCTCACCTAGAGGTACCTTCCTACTGTCTGGTTGAATGTACATGCCAGGCTTTTCCACATGGATTATTCCACATACATGTATGTCATCTCCATTTCATACTTGTACAATTGATTTGGCAGGGGTGCAATGGGCACCCCAGGGAGTTGAGGCCCCTACTTTGGGGATCACTGGTCTAGGTGAGAGATAATGAAGGCTGGAATAGAATGGCAGCTATGTGAATGTAGAAAAAAAGTTGTTAAACATATTGTGGAGATAGAGATGAAAAGACTTAGCTGATTGGTTGTGGATCATGAGGACCCTGCCTGTTCTGAGTTGCTAGGATTCAGTGACTCTGTGATTTAAAAAACTGTGTTCTGCAGACCAGGGCACAAAGTTGTCTAAACCCAAGATGTCAAAAATATGGCCCATATATTCCAGAGTATGGCGGGAACGAGATTGAAATGTAATTGAAAAATACTTAGCAAAATTAATAAAAATAGATATCAGATTTTAAAACTAAGTCAATATGCAACCCTTAGGGATCCTTATGTATGGATTAGTGGCCTCCATTTCTATTTGAGTTTGACACAGCTGATCTGATGGGTCCTTTGAAGAAGAATCTTGAAATGATGGACACGCACACACAGCAAACCCAATCTGCTTTGCTATCTGTTCCAGTATCCATTTGCCAAGTTCTGCTGCATCTTTCGCCCCATCTGGGGGGCATGTGAGCTGTGGCAGCTGGTGTCTGGGAACCTGCCATCTCCTAACAGCTCCACTGCCTATTTTTGTCAAAACTGTTTCCAGGCACAGAGCCCCAGGCAGGGGCCTGAACTCAGCCATGCAGGACTTGGCTGAGCTTCCAGGGATGAAGACCCCAATAAAAACAATAGAAACAGCCTTCATCTTTCAGTATTGAATCTTTATTCTGGCCCCGGCCTTTTGTCAATACAACCTCAAAGTTTAAGGTAAAAAATGAGAGTCAAGAGAGAAGTTGCTGCCTCCTCTGCTCCCTTGAGCTATCTGCTGCCTTCAACCTTGGGGGCTAAAACTGGAATTAAAAATTGGATACACAGTCAGGAGCCTTTATAATAGCTCAAATTTCTCCTCTCTTGTTCTAGCTGGGTGTCTGCTACTATTCTTTTATTTGGCTGCTCCCCATGTGTTCTTCCCTTCTTCACATTGTGCTACAAGCCTAATCATTATACCCTTTTTTTCTGATCCTTACCCACTTTGACTATTTTATTTTTTCTTCTATTTTTTATTTATGAACTTAACAAAAATCAACAAACATAAAAATCTTAATATACTATCCAAAGAACAAAAAAGAGGGTTCCATGTAAAATTATGAATTTCTATTATATAAACTTTGAAGGTTTTTAAAAATGCATATTGAATTGAACACAGTAGTAACAAAATTTCTCTGTCTCTATTCTCTTCTGAACTTTTTTCTGCTTTCTTCTCTACTTTTTACTTCTTCATAAAGGATCTTTTGTAGTTATAAACACAAAAGACAAAAGAAATTTCAAAAACTAACTTATGATGTTTGTTTTCAAAATAACTATTGATTTACCCCTTACAGTCTTAAAGGAGGGAAAAAGATAATTGTCCCTCATAATCAGTGATTTGGGTCTGGGCTGGAAGGGGAGAAAGAAGGGAAGAGACTGAAGTTTGATTGTTCAGAGCAATACAAATTACAGGTCCTTCATACTGATTTTTTAGAAAAGAAAGTATTATTTTAAAATGCTTCAGTGGAGAGAAAAAACATAATCATAACCCTGAATGTGAATGGGATGAACTAGCTGACAAAATGGAGGAAGGTGACAGGACAGATTAGAAATGAGGCTTCCAAATTTATTGTACATGAGACAAAAATTTAAAACATACAGATTGACACACATAAAATGAGAGAGCTTGGAGTAGAATTTATGAAACTATATCTGGACCCCAAAAAGAGCAATGGTAACTGTGATTTCAGGCAAGAAAATAGCAAAAATAGTTATAGTCAAGAGGGATAAGGAGGGAAATTCCATAACAGGACCAGAATGTCCTATTACCTCAAAGTATCAAGCTGCATCCGTTGAAAGTTGACAGAAAATACATTCAGGATGAAAAATGTTATTTTAAAATAAAATTATAATAAATTATTGTATCAACTAATGCACCATGTTTTATAATGTTAATTTAATCATATGTGTGCACATATACATATAAATACACATGTATACATTCACATATGTATTATATGTACTGTATATATACTGAATGGCTTAGCATATCATTACTAAATGAAAGAGTTAACCAAATCATAAGAAGACTTAGATAATAACATAATTCTAGGTGACTTCAATATACTTCTCTCACAACTAGACAAATCTTATAGAAAGATACATGAGAAAGAAATTGAAACTGAAGAGAATGTTTAAAAAGCTAGAGAAAATAGAATTTTGGCAATAATTTAATGTGAATCTTAAGGATTTTACCTTTTTTCAGGATCAATAACTAACACCTTTACAAAAATTGGTCACATTCTGGAATATATAGAACTCATAAATGCAGAAGGATAAAAATATCAAATATGTCCTTTACAGAAATAATTATTTAAATATATATACTTAATAAGGAACTAGTACAAGGAAACATTTAAATAGAGACTAAACAATTTTATCCTAAAGAATGAGTTGGTGAAAGAATGATTCATGGAAACATAAATAATTATATTAATAGGAATTGGTAATAATATGACAACATAACAAAATTTATGGGATGGAACTAAAACAAGTCCCTGAAGGAAAATTTATATTTATGAAAACATTTTAAAAAGAAAAGAGAAAGACCAACAAATTGAATATGTAATTAAAAAAACTGGAAAACTAGCAATTATCCTGTAAAAGCAAAAAAAGTAGAAAATTTAAATATAAAAATAAGGCAAACAAAATCGAAAACAAAATCCTATTGAGTTGATAAAATTAAGAGCTGTTTTTTTTAAATGACCAAATAAAGTAGATGAGCCATTAACTAATTTGATTTTCAAAACAAAGAACAAAACCAAATTACCAAATTAAGTGACTTTACTTACAAGGGTTTCACTGAAGTTGTAGTTAAAGTGAAGGGATACCTCATAGGAAAATGCTTGATTGGAGCATAAAGGGAACTCATTTCACTAAGGGTTTTGAATATACAAAGATGACATTTACTTATGTGGTATAATTTGAGGGGCACTCAAAAGTCCACCTGACATACATGTATATGTATGAATATATAGTATGTGATATAATATGTGTGTATATATGCACATACACATAGGTATGTATATTTACATCGGGGTGTGAGAGGTGTGTTTGTGTGTATATGTATTATATATGTATACTCAATATATATTTTATACATATGCATGTCTGCACACAATAGCATGTGAATACTATGATGCATATATATATGCATATGCATGTGCATGGTCTTTGTGTATGTATACATGTGTGCATATACACACATACATAAATACATACATATATATCAATAGCTAGTAGTTTGCCATGGTACCTGAAATATTTCCATTATTTTTATTTCTCTGAGTATAGGAATTACGGGTCTCTGTTAAAATACATATATAATTTTGGAGGAATAACACATTAAGCTTACCTACTTGGTAATACTTTAGTATGAATTAGTTTATCTCTGACTAGACCTTGAAGGAATGGGATAAGAAGCAATTTTTAATGGGAGGAAGAAAAGTCAGGTCAATTTTGGCTTCTTAGAATATTACTTTGGGGGCCCTAGGAAATAGTGTCTAGCAAGAGGATATAATTGGGGAGGACTATGAGAAGGAATGCAAGAAGACCAATTTTTCTCAGGGTAAGACCTGTTTTCTTTCTCTCCCCTTCTCCCCTTAGGTTGAATAACCAGATAAATCTTTAAAGAAAAAGCACAGCAGATAGCTTCACACCATGGTGAATGGGGGAAGTTTGGGGATGATAACATAGTAATATCATGTCAGAGAGGGGAATTTCACAGTTCAATATCTTGGATGGAGATTCATTTTAAATGATGGGGAGGTCTAAGGTGTGACTACCCTCAATGTGAAAGCAATGTGGTATAAGAGAAAATTTTCTGGAGTTCAAATCCAGATTTCAGTTTGAGCTTCAGTTTGTTATCTCATCTCTCCCACTTATTTCCTTTGTAACCTTGAACAAGTCACTTCCTCTCTCTAGACTTCAATTTGTCATTTATAAAATAAAGAGATCAGACTAGGTCATAAGTGTCAAAAACATGGCCTTCCCACAACACTCCCTGTTATGACCATCCTAGATTAAAAAGTCATTGGGAAATAATTAACAAAATTAAAAATACACTATAACATAGATAATATGCCACCCTCAGGAATCATTTGTATGGATTGGTGGCCTTGTTTCTATTTGAGTTTGACAAGATGATTTCCAAAGTGGCTTTCTGTTCTGAATCCTGTGCTTCCAAAATGTGTTTGAAGTCCTTTGTAAATGTCCTTTATGAAATAGAAGCAGAAGTAGAGGTCATAGGAATTAATCAGATTAAGGAATTTTGTTCAAATCTGTGATTGTAGAGTTGGATCCCTAAAAGTAAGAAATCACCAAGACTTTGAAAGTTCCAGTCCAGTCATCCTGCTTTTCATGGCCTGTTCCTATCTCTACAATACTCAGGAAGCTGTGTTTGGTTCTCGAAGTTGCCTTTATCTCATCTGGGCTCCGACTCCAGCCAAGGTTGGCCTCTGCTGCTCTTTCCCCCTCTGTTGTGCTCTCTCCAGAGGCCTCTCTACTTAAAGCAACCCCTCTTTAAGGAAAACAATCTTCCCACCATTCGGGGGCTTCTTACTTTTGTCCCAGGACTGAGCGCACAATGAATGACTCCATCAGAGGAGTCTTTTTTGACTTGTGATCTCCAGGTTACCATATTACTAGCTAGGTTTGTCAATTCAATCCCCTTATTCTGTTCTCTCTCTCTCTCTCTCTCTCTCTCTCTCTCTCTCTCTCTCTCAGTGAACATCACTTTCCTTGTGAATCTCTCTTGGAACCCTGCCTCCCCTATCCTCCCCATCTTCCCAATCATCTGCTCTGAGGGAAATTATCTGCTGCAAACAAGATAGCTTAGCGTGCAGCACAGCCCTGACTCTGAGGAATGCTCTTCCCAGTCAATGGAGAAAGCACTAGGCTTTGAAAAACAACTTGGAGAGCAATCTCAGCCCTACACAGCTGCAGCTGCCACCACCTTTCATGGGGGCTGTGAGGAAGGCAGCTCACAGAGAAGCTGAATGGACTCACTCCACTTCTTACAGACTGTGGCCGACACCTGGTCCTTCTAATTTCTCACTTTCCTTTCCTGGATACTTCTCAACTTCCTGGATACCTCCCTCCTCATGTCACCTAACACCGACCTCTTAAGTCCTCCCAGTGTATTTGCCAAATGTTTTTAGATGACAATGAGGTGATTTTTCTTTAGTTGCTACCCAGTACAGAACATGATTGAATAGTAACCTAAGAGTTCTTTTTCTCATGAACATATCTCAGGCTGAGAGGTAATGTAGTATAATGGTTAGAGATCTGGCCTTAGAGCCAGGTTCAAGAAAGGTTCTGGCAGGTACTAGTTATGTGACCATAGGCAAGCCATCTAGACTCAGTGCTCCTGGCAACTCTCTAAGATTCTTAAGTTGCAGGGTAGGTGCCAATTTGCATTGGTAAAAGGCATTTCCTTATTAGGAGTTCCCTATATAGATGAAGTGGGGCAGCTAAGTGGCACAGGATAGAGTGCTGGGCCTGAAGTCAGAAAGACCTGATTTCAAAACTGGCCTCAGACACTTAACAGCTGTGGCCCTGGGCAGATCGCTTAACCTTGTTTGCCTCAGTTTCTTCATCTGTAAAATGAACTGGAGAAGGAAATGGCAAAATACTCCTATACCTTTGCCAAGAAAAATACTAATTGGGGTCCTGAAGAGTCGGATAGGACTGAAAAACAACTGAACAACAGTATAGATGAAATCATGCATCTACTCCTGCCCATATACATATACATGTATTTATATATGTATATAAACATACATACATACACATGTGTTTGTGTGTATATGTAGATATACATGTATACATATATACACAAATAGAAAATCACGCAGGTTGAGAAGGCAAAGATAGGTTGTGATCTGCACTGGTAGAGGGAGTGTTCATGTCAGGGAAAGCACAGTGTTATTGAAGTATTAAAATAGTCTAAAATTATTTTTTCTCAAGAGCAGATCTAACCATGCCACTCTCCTGTTCAACAAACTTCCATGGCTCCCCATCACTGCTAAGATCAAATATCACTTTCTCTTTTTTGTCTTTTAAAGCTCTATACAATTTTTCCTAAACTCATCTTTGCATATTAATCAGATATCACTCATTTTCTTCACCATTGTAGTCCAGTCAAATTGGCCTTCCCTCTGTTCCTCATATATAGGAGCAATATTTGCCATGTAACCAGGCTAATTTTTCCCTAAAACACATTGACGTTGTCCTTGAGATTTAATTGTCACAGGAGACTAAAGCTTGGCAGCTAATATAACTTCCTGGTTGCCTGCATAAAAAAGCAAGATCAGTAGAGAAAGAAAAAGCATTTATTTAGCATTTACCATGAGTCAGACACTGTGTACACATATATACTCAGGTAGTTTATATTCTATTTCAAGGAAACACCAGAAACACAGATAAGTAACTACAGTGCATTTGGGGATGAAGAAAATGGAGGCATTTAGAGAAAGCCACTTGCCTCCTTATCCTTTTCCTTTTGCCCCCAATTCCTGAGACAGGAGTAATGCTCCAGGTCTTAATTTCCTCTTTATTGGTGGTGAATTCATCTCTTTCATTTTTGACACCAGTAATTTGGTTTTCTTCTTTTCATTTTTAAATCAAATTAACCAATGGTTTATCTATTTTATTGTTTTTCCCATAAAACCAGCTTCTAGTTTTATTTATTAATTCAATGGTTTTCTTACTTTCAATTTTATTAATCTCTCCTTTGATTTTCAGGATTTCCAATTTGGTGTTTAATTGTGGATTTAAAATTTGTTCTTTTTCTAGTTTTTTTTTAATTGCAAGCCCAATTTATTGATCTGCTCTTTCTCTATTTTATTGGCATAAGCAATTAGAAGTATAAACATCTCCCTAAGTACCACTTTGGCTGCATCCCATAAATTTTGGTATGTTGTCTCATTGCTATTATTTTCTTTAATGAAATTATCAATTGTTTCTATGATGTGTTCTTTGACCCACTTATATTTTAAGATGAACTTATTTAGTTTCCAATTAATTTTAATCTATCTTTCCAGTGCCCATTATTGAACATAATTTTTGTTGCATTATGATCTGAAAAGGAGACATTTATTATTTCTGTTTTTCTGCATTTGGTTGTGAAGTTTTTATGTCCTAATACACGGTCAATTTTTGTGTAGGTGCCATGCTGAGAAAAAGGTATATTCCTTTCTATTCCCTTTCAGTTTTCTCCAGAGATCTATCATATCTAGCTTTTCCAGAATTTTATTCACAACCTTGACTTCTTTCTTGTTTATTTTTTTGGTTGGGTTTATTTCCTCCTATAACTCATTCAACTTCAAAAATTTAGTTGCTATATCATTTGGTGCATATATATTTAATATTGATATTACTTCATCGTCTAGGGCACCTTTCAGCAATATATAGTTTCCTTATCTTCTGCTTTGTCTGATATCATAATGCTTTCTTTGCTTTAGCCAAAGCATGGTTTCTGTTCTAGCCCCTTACTTTTAATCTGTGTTTATGTCTCTGCTTCAAATGTATTTCTTGTAAATAACATTGTAAGATTCTGATTTTTAATCCATTCTGTTATTCACTTCCATTTTATAGGTGAGTTCATCCAACCCACATTTATAGTTATGATAACTGTGCATTTCCCTTTGTACTATTTTCCTCTTATTTATCTCTTTCTCTCTCTCTTACCCCCACCCTTTCCTTTCTCACAAGTGTTTTACTTCTGATCACCACCTCCCCCAATCTACCCTCCCTTTTATCAGTTCCCCTCTAGCTTCTATTATCCTCATCCCCCTTTACTTCTGTATCTGAGTGTGTTGGCTCTCTGAGCCAATTCTGATGAGAGTAAGGTTTAAGCTTTGCCTACTACCACTACCTGTCCCTTGCCCCCATCTTCCTCTCCATTATAATAGCTCTTTCATGCCTCTTTTATGTGGTATAATTTAGTCTATTCTAAATCCTCCCTCCTTCTTCTTCCATTGAAATCTTCTTTCTCACCCATTTTATTTCGGTTTTTTTTGGGGTGTCATCTTGCCAGTCACCTAATATCCTCATCCTCTAATCTACATATACTCCTTCTAATTGCCCTTATAGTAATAAAGTTCTGAAGTGTTACAAATATTATGTTGCCATATAGAAATATAAGTAGTTTAACATTATTGAATCTCTTATGTTTCCCTTGAATCTTGTATTTGGAAGTCAAATTTTTTATTCAGCCCTGGTCTTTTAATTAGAAATGCTTGAAAGTACTCTATTTCATTAAGTATCTATTCCCATATCTCACCCCACCCCCAAAAAGTTATATTCAGTTTTTGTTGGATAGGTGATGCTTTGTTGTAATCTCAATTCCTTTGCCTTCCATCATGGTCTAAACCCTCTACTTTAATGTGGAAGCTGCTAAATACCATGTAATCCTGATTGTACCTCCATGATATTTGAATTGTTTCTTTTTGGCTGTTTGTAGCTTTCACCTTGATCTGTGAGCTCTGGAATTTGGCTATGATGTTCCTGAAAGTTTTCATTTTCTGGTCTCTTTCAGGTGGTGATCAGTGAATTCGTTAAATTTTCATTTTGCCCTCTGGTTCTAGTATAGCTGGACAGTTTTCCTTGATAATTTCTTGAAAGATGTTATCCAGGTTTTTTTTCTGATCATTGCTTTCAGATAGTCCAATAATTTTTAAATTACTTCTCCTGGGTCAGTTTTCTAGGTCAGTTGTTTTTCCAATGAAATCCCATGTTTCTTTTGTTTGTTTGTTTGTTTTTTACTTCTTTGATAAAACAAAATGTTGATGTCTCACGGAGTCGTTAGCTTCCACTTCTTAATTTTAATTTTTAAGGAATTATTTTCCTCAGTGAGCTTTTGTACTTCTTTTTCCATTTCTCTAATTCTATTTTTCAGAGATATTTTCTTTGGTGGATTTTTGCAAATCTTTTCCCATGCTGTGACTTTTTTTCATGATTCTCTTTCATTTCTTTTCTTAATTTTTCTTCTACTTTTCTAATTTACTTTTAAAAATCCTTTTTAAGCTCTTCTAGTTCTTTTTAGGCCCAAGACCAAATACATTTTTCTTCAAGGCTTCACCTGTAGTCATTTTGACACCACTGTCCTTTTCTAAATTTGTGCCTTGACCTTCCTATCACCATAGTATCTTTCTTATAGTCAAGTTCTTTTGTTGTTGTTGTTTTGTTTGTTTGTTTTTGCTCACTTTTTCCTGCCTATTTTGTGACTTGGTGTTTTTCTATGAGAGTTAGGCTCTGGCCCTGCATTGGCCCAGATTTTTTGTATTGGGGCTCAGGGTCTTGCTGACGGCTATCACTGGCCTTTAAGGCCTAGGTTCATGTTTGCACTGGAGGGTAGGCTTTCCTTCTGTATTGTACTGGGAAGTGGGGCCTCTGTTAGCCTTTCCTAGGTGTGGGGTTTCATTGCTGGCCTGCCCTAGGAGCAGAACTATGCTGTTGGTTGCTATGGAAATAAAGTCTTTCTGCTAGCTGGCTCTGGAGAAGGGAACTGCCCCAGAGGAGGGGCCTTGCTGCTGGGTTTCTATGGAAACAGAATCTTTCTGCTAACTGGCTCTGGGGGAGGGATCTTGTTGCTGGTCGGCTCCAGGAGCCAGGCTCTGCTGCTGGGTTGCTATGGAAACAGGGCCTCTCTGTTTGAGGGCCCAGGAGCTGTGTTCTTGCTGCTGGCAGGCCCCAGGGGCAGGATCTTGCTCTTGGCTATCCCTGGGGCGGGGCCTTTCTACTGGTCAGCAATGGGGTCAGGCCTGGCTGGTGTCCTGTGCTGGGTGTGGGGCTGGTAGAGTAACTGGGCCTTGCTGTGCCGTAGAGATTGCTGGCTTGCCAAGGGGGCTGCTGGCTTGCAGGAGGGCAGGGCCTTGCTGCACTGCAGAGATTGCTGGCTTGCCTAGGGGGCTACTTACTTGCAGAAGGGCAGGGCCTCACTGGTGGATTGTCCCAGGCTTGGAGCCTTGCTGTAGGCCCCCTGCTGTGAGGCTGGCTGCTGCTGCTCTCGGACCTCTCTCTCCTGCCATCCCAGTGAGACAGACCTTTCCTGCCGTGCTGGTAAGCTGCTTCTGTGCTCCTAGATCAATTCTGAGGCAGTTTTCAAGTTGTTTGGAGGGGGATTTGCGAGGGCTCCAGGGAGTTGCTTCCTCACTCCACCATCTTGGCACCAGGCCTCTAATATTTATCGGTTTTTTTTTACTTTTGTCAACTTTGCCTATCTGGTTTTATCATCAAACTTTAAAGTTGTTTTAATTGGACTTTCTCTTATTATTACTGATCTGTTACATTCTTTCATATGTGTATTGATTCCTTAAATTTCTTTGGAAAATTGTCTATTCATATTCTCTGACCCTTTAGCCATTAGGGAACGACTATGGTAGCTGCGTGGTGTAGTAGATAGAGTTCAAGTCCTGGAGGAAGATCTGAGTTCAAATCTAACCTCAGACAAGTCACTTAATCCTATTTGCCTCAGTTTCCTCATCAGTAAAATGAGCTAGAGAAGAAAATGGCAACTCACTACAGTCTCTTTGTCAAGTAAAGCCCAAATGGGGTCAGAAAGGCTCTGACACAACTGAACAACAACAACAAATTGTTCCTACATATTTGTGTCAATTCCCTGTTTTATCTTGGATATCAGACTTTTGTAAGATATATTTTTGTGAAGATTTCCCCAATTATCTGTTTTTCTTTTAGCAGCATTTATTTTGTTCCTGTAAAAGATTGTGAGTTTTAAGTGATCCATTTTATTTTCTGTGGTCACCTCTTGCTTAATTAAGAATTCTTCCCCATCCATAATTATTCAGGTGCCTCCTTTCTTTTTCCTTTTTTAAAAACAAAATGTGTGAGCCTTATATTTATTGTAGGGAACATTTTCATTTGGATTTGATTGCAATATATGTGGAAATATATTAGTCTAAACCTAATTTTTGAGAAACTGCTATTTTTCTCAGTTTTTGCTTGACTATGGAGTCCTTACTCTGGTCTTTGGGTTTGTTGTTGCTTCTGGGTTTTGCTTACCTAGTCTAATCAGTGATCAACATTTTGGAAGCTGTTCTTTTTGAAGGTGCATTTGGTGGGACCAATTATGATTATTCTTTCCTATATTTAAGATTTCCCTATTGCCCAACAGATCTGTGGCATCTTTAGAAGAGTGCCCAACTTTTCTCCAAGAACAAGTTTAGCAAAAGAGCGATTAGAGGTTTCTCTTTTTTTTTTTTTTTTTGTGGAGCAATGAGGATTAAGTGACTTGCCAAGGGTCACACAGCTAGTAAGTATCAAATGTCTGAGGTCAAATTTGAACTCAGGTCCTCCTGAATCCAGGGCCAGTGCTCTATCCACTGCGCCACCTAGCTGCTCCCTCTAGAGGTTTCTCAAAGGCTGAATTCACACACACATACACATACATAAATAGGTTTGAAAGAATTAAATTAAAAAATAAGATTCCATTGAGTTCAAACAATTGTCAAATAATATCCATGATCTAAAGCACTGGCCCTGGAGTCAGGAGGATCTGAGTTCAAATTCAGCCTCAAACACTTGACACTTACTAGCTGTGTGACCCTGGGCAAGTCACTTAACCCTCATTGCCCCACAAAATAATAATAATATCCATGATCAATATTTCCATTTTTAAAAAACAACAGTTGTTTTATCTTTATGTGTACCCTGCCCAAGTCACTCCCTGCTGATAATAATAATAATAATAATAATAATAATAATAACAACCAGTTATATAGTGCCTTAAAGTTTAAAAACCATTTTACATGTTACCTCGTTTGATCCTCACAAGAATCCCAAGGAAAGAATCCCAAGCTGACAGGAGGTCCTTTGTTTTATTATTGCCATTGTTGGGTTCTACCCCCCCCCCCCGGGGGAAATGAGGGTTAAGTGACTTGCCCCGGGTCACACAGCTAGTAAGTATCAAGTGTCTGAGGCCAGATTTGAACTCAGGTCTTCTTGAATCCAGGTTTGGTGCTTTATCCACTGTGCCACCTAGCTGCCCCCCACTGTTCTTTATCAAATCCAATATAATCAACAAATAGCTATGGATTGCCTACAATGTAAAAGCCATGTGCTATTTTCAGTTCATTTTAATTATTATCTACTACATGAATCTGTTCTTGATTTCCACGGTAGTTAGCACTTTCCTTCCGCTCCCAATGAAATTACTTCATTTGTACATATGTGTTATTTCCCCCAGTAAAAGGTAAGCTTCCTGAGGGAAGGACTATTTCATTTTTATCTTTTTACTCCCACTGCCTACCAGAATCACATAGTCAGCACATAGTATCTAATAAGTGAATGTAGATTTGTATAGATTGTTGAATTGAATTGAGGAGAATTTCTTTGAATTGCCCGATCAATCAATTGATTGATATTTCCAGTGAGTAGCCTTGAAGCTGAGGAGAAAAGGGGCCTACTTTCTCTTAAATCTCTGGGGCCAGTGAATTTTGCAGTGATTTAGTTTGACTTTTCTTCACAAAGGTCCCAAATTAGTATTATGTGGTGAAGTGGAGAAAGTATAGGTGGGACCTGGAGTCAGGAAGATTTGAGTTCAAATCCTGTATCAGACACTAATTAGCTGTATGACTTTGGGCAAGTCCTTAATCTCTCTATGCTTCAATTCCCTTTTCTGTAAAATGGAGATGACAGCACCAACCTCACAGAATTGTTGTGAGGATCAAATGAGGTAACATGTAAAATGGTTTTTAAACCTCAAGGCACTATATAACTGGTTATTATTATTATTATTATTATTATTATTATTATTATTATTATTAGGAATTTTATTAGAGAAGGCAAGAATCAAATCAAGTGATGAAAGATAGCAAAATGATCCTGCAGTACCTCACAAGGACCAATGTCAACCTAAGGAATATGGCATGGAGAAGACAATTCAGAAATCTTATGTTATGCAGAATATATTGTATTTCTTGCCTTCCCAATGTGTGGGAGAGAGGGTGAAGGGATGGAGAGAATTTGGAACCAAAAATAAAAATAAAGAAATTACATGGATTCCACATTGTAAATAAGAAGGGGAAGAGGAGAGGAGAAAGGAATAAGTATTTATATATCACCTACTATGTGTCAGGCCCTGTGCTTAGTGTTTATTGTTCAATTGTGTCTGATTCTTAGTGACCCAGGCCCTTCTATCTTCTGCTCTCTCTTGAAGCCAGTCCACGCTCATGTTCATTGCTTCCATGACACTATCTGTCCGTCTCATCCTCTGCTCTCTCCTCCTCTTTTTGCCTTCAATCTTCCCTAACATCAGGGTCTTTTCCAATGAGTCCTGTCTTCTCATTATGTGGCCAAAGCATTATGTGCTATTTATTTACATTATTAACTTATTTGATACAACAACAGTGGGTGGTAGGTGTTATTATTATCTCTATTTTTCAGATGAGGAAATGGAGGAATTCAGAAGTTAAATGACCTGCCCAAGGTCACCCATATAGTAAGTGTCTAAGGCTAGATTTGAACCCAGGCATTCCTGACTCCAAGGCCCAGCATTCTATCCATTTTACCACCTAGCTCCTCCCTAGCTGCCCTAGAAGAACAGCATACCAACTCTGAGTTGGGTCAGCACATGCATAGTTAATATAGAATGACTGACCAGTTAGTTGTAACTAAAACATGATGAATATGGATGGTCCAGAGTCCTTTCAGATGGTTTATTTTTTTTAAAGCTTCTGCTTTTCTCCCTGAAAGGCAGTAGAAGAGTAGGTAGCCAATTGACCCATAGATGGAAGTTGCCAATACTGGGCACAGTATAAGTGATACACCCAGCAGAGAAGGATACCAGGTTCTAGTTTTCACTGTACTGGTAATGAACTTGATAGTAATGTGACCTTAGACAAGCTTCTCTGAACTTCTTTTTCCTCATCTTTAAAATGGGAGTGGGAAGTGTCATTTCCAGAATCCAAGTCCTGTGATTCTACAAAACAGTTAAGTAATTGTTTAGGTGGAGCCTTGGATCCAAATGAGTAAGTTTTCCATGACTCATAAAAATGACAGGCTCTGGAAGAAAAATATGCCAACTTAGGAGAGGGAGAAAATCACAGAGGGTCAATTAAAGCAACACACAGTGGATAAATCAAACTGGCAAGGCCTGTTTTAAAGTCTGAAGCGTCTAAACATTTGGAAACCTAAGACCTTGTTTGTCTGATGTTTTAGAAACACAAAAAATCATCTTGCCCTAGCATTATGCCATACAGTTTCAAGAGGCTTGTGAGGACTTAAGAAAAAAAAAGAGAGGTAGAGACAGAGAATCCTCTTCAGGTTTTTGTCAATAGCGTTGTCACCCTATGACTGGGTTACTTTCCAAAGACCCGAAGTTATTAAAAGGCTTGCAGAACAGACATGACGATTTTGCAAGTAAGGGATTTATGCCTGTTTAATGAAACCAGCCAGGGGAGGACAGATTGAAAATGGGATTTCCAAAGTGGCTCTCACTTTCGGTGCCTGAATGTAGCAGAATCCAAGCCAAATATGCAGGACTCCTGCAGCATGCAGAAGATGAAGTAGGCCTCTGTGAACTGCTGCCTTTTTTTCATTACAGCAGTGGTTATGAAACAGACTCCCTGGGCAGATGGACAGGGTTTTCAGAGGGCTGAGCCTAGAATCAGCTTGGACACTCACTACCTTTGGGCACTTGGGCAAGTCACAGCCTCCCTGGGCCTTAGCGACCTCATCTATAAAATGAGAAGATTGGACTCAGGTCTCTTACAAATCCTGATCTAAGATCTGATGAATTATTCTTCTTGGAGACTCTATTTTCTCATCCTTAGAATCAGAATAGATATCTTCATACTGCTTATCCTGCAGGGTTGTTGTGAGGAGAGCTAAGCACAGGGCAACAAAATGGTACAATGGATAGAGTGCTGGGCCGGGAGTCAGGGAGACCCATCTTCCTAAATTCAAATCTGATCTTGGATACTTAGTAGCTGGGTGACCCTGGACCAATCGCTTTACCCTCTTTGCCTCAGTTTCCTCATCTGTAAAATGGACAGGAGAAGGAAATGGCAAACCACTCTAGAATCCTTGCCAAGAAAACTCCTAATTGGAGTCATGAAGAGTAGGACACAACTGAAAATGACTGAAAAACTATGAAAAGAAATGTGAGTTATTATTAAATCTGCTACCTACATGTCCATGAGTGGGTTATTTAACCTGTGTGTGCTTCCAGCAACTCTAGGACTTGTCTATTAAGTCATAGTTGAGTTACAATCTGTATTGGTGAAAGGAATTCTTCTACTGGGGAGGGGAAAAGAAAGGAATAAGCATTTATACAACACCTACTATGTGCCAGGCACTGAACATAATAAGCACTTCATAGAAAATTACCTCATTTGATCCTCAGAGAAACCCTGTGAAGTAGATGCTGTTATAATCCCCATTTTATAGTTGGGGAAACTGTAAGAGATTAAGTTGTCTTTTCCAGGGTCACACAGCTAGGAAGAGTCTGCAGGCAGCTTTGAACTTGTCCTGGTTCCCAGCTCAGGGCCCTGTCCACTGCACCAACTAGCTTAGCTGCCCCTGCTCTACAGGGAGTTCCCTAGTCATCAAAGGGTGGGTATTACTTTGAGACATTTTCCACAGTTACTAAGCAGAATTCAAATCTGCTTTGAGGGGATTTAGAAGAGGCAGGATGTAGGGTATGTAGCTTCAGGAGTCATGACCTCATCATCTTTGAATCCCACTACTCCAATAGTACAAGGAGAGGACATTTTAAATGCTTTACAGTGAAGTTCAAGGAATAAATCTATCCAAAATAACACTGAACTTAAGAGTCAGGAAAACTTGGGTTCAAATCCCACCCCAGATCCTTACTAGCTGTGTGACCTTGGGGGAGTCACTTAAATTCTTTGGTCTTCGGTTTCCTCACCTATAAAATGAAAGTTTGGCTCAGTGACCTCTCAGATTCCTTCTAGCTTTAAATCTATATATGATTCTATGGAAACACATTACTAAGAAGCTAAACAAAAAGGCCTCCCCTTTTTTTTAACCACATGGTAAGTGGGTGCTGACTCATGCTTCAAAGATCCTATGGTGGACTGCACCAGATAGAGTATGCTTTGGATTTCATTGGCCAGAGCCCTGTTGTACCTGTTACAGTGGGCTAGAGCCAGAGGGTGAAGGGCTTTATGTGCCAAGCTGTGGAATTTGTATTGTATCCAAGAGACAAGAGGAGGCCAGTTTCTTGAGGAGGGGAGTGACACGATTCATCCCGTGCTTTAGGAAATATTTTGGTGGCTTTGTGGAGGATGGATTGGAGAAGACAGAGACTATACCAGGGAGTCCAATTAGAAGGCTGTTAATCAATCAAACAATAATTTTTAAAGCACCTACTATGTACCAGGCATCATGCTAAGTGCTGAGGATAGAAAAGGAGGCAAATGACAGTCCCTGCCCTCAAGGAACTCACAATTTAATGGGAGAGATGGCATGCAAAGAAATAAGTACAAACAAGCTATATATGAGACAAATAACAATTAACAGAGGGAAGACACTAGGATGAAGAGGAGTTGGGGAAGGCTTCCTGGAAAACCTGGGATTGTAGTTGAGCCTCAAATTCAGTAGGCAAAGATGAGGAGGGGATACCTTCCAGACATGGGGGACAGCTGGAGAAAATTCCCAGAGCCAAAAGATGAAGCGTCTTGTTCATGGAGTAGCCAGGAGACCAGTGTCACTGGATCAAAAAGTATGTGGTAGGGAGGAAGGAATAAGAAGACTAGAAAGGTAGGAGGGCACTAGCTAATGAAAATCTTTGAAAATACCAAACAGACCATTTTGGTTTTAATCCTAAAGTTTATTGAGTGGGGTGGGGGTGGGGGGCATTAGCATGTGCTTTAGGGTAGTTACTTTAGTAGCTGAATGTATGATGGTTAGAGTGGGGAGAGACTTGAATCAGGGTAGTGTTTGACCCATCAGCAGGCTACTGCAATAGGCCTAAGGTGATGAGGGCCTTCACTAGAGTGGTAGCAGCATCAGAGATGAGAAAGGAGGGTATTGGAGAAACGGTCCAGGTGAGAGGTGATGCAGGCTTGAATCAGGGTAGTGTTTGAGTGATTGGAGGAAAGGGGGGAAATGAAAGAAAAAAATTGTAGAGAAAGAATCCACAAGACTCAGTAAGTGAATGAATGCATATGGAGAGTGAGGGAAAGAAAAAAGTCCTCGGTTATCGTGAAGTGGGAAACCTGCTTGATTCAAAGGATCATCAAAAATCGTGACATTTTTGGGTAGGGTGGATTTGGAGGGAGGATAATGAGCATATGCCTAAAGGATATCCAGTTAGAGATGTGGGGAGTTCTCTAACAGGGAGCTGATGATGAGGGCTTAGAGAGAGGTCAGGGCTGGATATCTAGAGCTATGAGTGGTAAAATCATAGGCTTAGAGAGTTTGAGCTCTCACATCATCTTGTTTTTTAGCCCTTCATTTTAGACACAAAGAATCTGTGGCCCAGAGAGGGAAATTAACTTGTCCAAGGTCATATAAGCAGTGAGTGTCAGAGCTGGGACTTTAGCCCAAAGACTGTGATTCCAAATCCATCCTTCCTTCCACCGCATGACATTGTCCTCTGTAGAGAGAGGACAAATGAACACAGGGAGACTGATGAGGTCACCGAGAGAGAGAGCATAGAGAAAAAAGAAAAAGGGAACCAGGACCGAGTCTTGAAGGACATGCATGGTTAAGAGGATGGGACATGGATCATGATCAAGCAAAAGAGACTGACAAGGAGTCAAGGAGGGGATGGGTAGAGAGGGAATAACCATTTATATAGGGCTTACTTTGTTCCAGGCATTGTGCTAAGCACTTTGCAACTATTGTGTCATTTAATCCTCATTACAACCCTGGGAAGTGAGTGCTATAATTATACCCATTTTAGAGATAAAGAAAAGGAGGTAAATAATTTTTAAGTTATTAAAGTAATTTGCCCAGGATCCCACAGCTCCTAAGTTTCTGAGGCTGGAGTTTTCCTGACTAAAGGTCCAACATTCAATCCGCTGAGCCACCTAGCTATCCAACAGGTAAGAAGATAACCAGGAAAGAAAGATGTCACAAAAACCTAGAGAGCATCAAGAAGAAGAGAGTGATCCACATCATCAACTTTTTTCATTCCTGTTCCAGAACACAAAATGTTGCTGGAAGACAGAGGATGAAAATAAAATCAGCAATTAGGCAGTGTCAGTGAATATTTATCAAGCACCTACTATGTGCCAGCAGCCGTTCTAAGTTGCTGAACTTGGAAACAGACTGGATATGTGGGAAGGAGTGTGAGAGAAAATGAGGAGTAAAGAATGACACCTAGGTTGGAGCCTGGGTGACTGGGAGGATGGGAGAAAGAGCAAACAGGAAGTCAAAAAGATGGGAGAGTTTGGGGGAGGAGAGAGAAGGGAGGGAAAGAGAATAAATTCAGGTTTTATCCAAGAGACAAGAGGGAGCCAGATTCTTGAGGAGGAGAGTGACATGATTAAGCCTGTGCTTTAGGAAGAAGAATCTGTTTTGGACATGCTGAGTGTGTGAGGCCTCTGTAATGTTCGATTCAAGATGTCCAAAAGGAGGGGCAGCTAGGTGGCACAGTGGATAAAGCACTGGCCCTGGATTCAGGAGGACCTGAGTTCAAATCCAGCCTCAGACACTTGACACTTACTAGCTGTGTGACCCCGGGCAAGTCACTTAATCTCAATTGCCTCACCGCCCCCCCCCAAAAAAAAGATGTCCAAAAGGAGCTGAAGATGTAAGATGGGATTTCAGAAGAGATGTTAGGGCTAGATAAACAGATCAGAGAATTCTCTGCATAGATATGATCATTGGATCCATGGAGGGAAGGGGGTTGATGAGATCACCAAGGGAAATAATATAGGAAGAAGAGGGCCCAGGACAGCACCTTTTACAATACCTATGGTAGGATGCATGGTCTGGATGAAGATTCACCAAAAGAGGATGAGGATTGGTGTGGGAGGTGAAGGAGAACCAAGAGAGGACGATGTCAGGAAACCCAAGAAAGGAGAGAATGTCTCGGAGAAGATATTGCTGTGCTCAAGGCTATAGAGGGAGACCAAGGAGGATGAAGACTGGGGTGGGGGAGGGGGAGCTATAGGTAAAGAGCAGGGTAGAAAGGAGGAACGGGGAGAGATTATGGATGAGACAGCCTGGCTAGAGGGGTAACCTAGGAGTGCATCCCCAAATGCACCAGAAATCTGGCTAGAGAAGGTGAAAGCTCACCAATCAGAGCCCAGGACCCCAAGAATAGGAGTCTGAGAGAAGGGAGAGAAGGAGGTCAGAGTGCAGGTAGTGGGGCTTAGAGATGGCCCAGAAGTGAAGGTGGGAGCTGACCTCACTCTTCCGGATAAAGCCACAACAATAGCAGGTATTTATATAAAGCTTCAAAGATTGCAAATCACGTTACATATATTACTTCATTTGATCCACGCAACACCCCTATTAGGTAAGGTGCTATTATTGGCCTCATTCTATAGATGAAGAAATTAAGGTGTATGGCAGAATGTAAGCTCCTTGAGGGTAGAGACTGTTTTTAGTTGCATTGTTTCCCCCAGCACACAGTGTCTGGTACATAGTAGGTGCTTAATAAATGTTTGAGGACTTAGATTGAGAGAGGTTAAATTACTTGCCTAGCCTGTTGGGCAGGATTTGAACTCGGGTCTTCCTTACTCTAGGTCTGGCATTTGCTCTATTCAACATGCCACCAATCTCCCTCTAGTGTTAGAGCTATTAGGGGCTTTAGAAAACATCTGGTTCCAGTTCAGACCAATCAACAAATATTTATTAAGCATATATCATGTACCACACATGGTACTGTAAGCACTGGGGAAACAAAAAACTAAAAACAGTTCTTTTCTATAAGGAGTTTACATTCAACTAGAAAATACAGTGAACAGAGCACTGGGACTGAAGTCAGGAAGACTCATCTTCCTGAGTTCAAATCTGGCCTCAGATACTTACCAGCTGTGTGACCTTGGTTAAGTCATTTAACCCTGTATGCTTCATTTTCCTCCTCTGTCAAATGAGCTGGAGAAGGGAATGGCAAACCACTCCAGTATCTTTGCCAAGAAAACCCCAAATGGGGTTATGAAGAGCAAGACCTGGCTGAAAAATGACTGAACAACAACCATAAAAACACATGAAAATATACTTGATAATTTGAGAAGGAAGCTTAACAAGATGGGGCTGAGGAAAGATCTTTAGTAGAAGTGACACACAAGCCCCAAAGAATTTAGAAAGGAGAGATGAGGAGGGTGCACATTCTACCTATGTGGGACAACCTGTTGTTTTTATACCCTAAGAAAAGGAGAACCAGAAATGTGTCCAGCTTTACCTAGAACTGGCACCAGAACCCAAGTTTTTGGGACTCTCACCCTGTTCACTCTACATTGTCCCAGTTCTAATCCATGAGTTTAGTGGAAGCTTCCTCCTGTAGCTTAAGGCTGTCTTGAATGCATTTAGAGTGGACCTCACCAATGGTGGTCTGATTTCAAGGGCTGAGCCAATGCCTCCTTCCACCTGATGCCGACATTCTTTTTTTTGATGAGACAATGAGGATTAAGTGACTTGCCCAGGGTTACACAGCTAGTATGTGTCAAGTGTCTGAGGCTGGATTTGAACTCAGGTCCTCCTGAATCCAGGGCCAGTGCTTTATCCACTGTGCCACCTAGCTGCCCCAGATGCTGACATTCTTAAATTCTCTCTTAACATTGTGTCCCAGGTTAAAATAATCCTCCCCTGATATCTATCAATATTCATGACCCTGTGCAAAAGAGTTCACAAAACCCCTTCCCGAGAAGCCACCTAATGTTATGCCAAAGAAACAAAACAAAACAAAACCCTACTAATATTTTTATACTGTTTTAAAATGTTCAAAGTGGTTTTTACATATATTATCTCATTTGACCTTTTCAACAGCCTTGGTGTATAGCTATTATAGATATCATTATCTCCCATTTTCAAGATAGGGGAACTGAAACTTATAGAGGTTAAGTAACCTGCTAGCAACTAGCAAGTGACAGGGGGTAGGATTTGAAACAAAAATTTCCAGTCTCTAAGACTATCACTCTATTTGAATCATGGGAAAAAAGCTTAGGACCCCAGACATTAATCTTACCACCATATGCTATGTGCCGAGGGCCCCTTGACTATTAGGAGTTGCCAGATAGATGTGTGGTCACTAAGGGACATGGTGCCTATGATTGAAAGAATTTGTTACTAATTAGGAATGGCCCATCCAACCCCAGCTGGGTGGTTGTGCTAAAATTCTTTGCATGTCCCAACTTGAACCCCTTAAAGGCAGGACAGCAAACAGAACCAATCTTATGGCCTTGAGGGTTGAGACATGTGCACATTTCCGGGATTTGTGCCTCACTCTTAAACACCTCACTGAAATTGGAGCTGGACCTTATTTCAAATTCCAGAGTCCTAGAAAGGAAGCTATAAATATCCACAGGGAATTGTATCTGAGTCAAGTTTGGGGCTCTCAGTTCAGGGTGTCACTTTCAGGCTTGATAACTGCACTCTCCCTACTGTTTTCTAATTGTTCATCTGCTCATCTCATAGGGATGAAAGACTGGGGGGAAAAAACAACAAACACCCAAATATTTCTGGCCGGTTTTATTTCATATGGAATCCCTTGGGAAATCTTCTTCAAGGTTACAAGGCATGTGAATCTGACCCTTTCCTATAACAGTCACAAACAGCTCTGAACAAAAAATAAGCTGATGTTTCTCTCCCTTCTTCCAATTGCCCATGGGTTTTTGGTGATGAATAGAGCCTTTTTTATCCTGAACCCAGCCAGACTTACTGTGTCCTCTTGCTTCTACTCTCCTGTTTCTGCCTCCCCACTCCCACTCCCATCAAAATATTCATTTTGAAGACTTGTCAAATGAATGGGCCAGGGGCTGAGTGGTATGTGAGAGATGGACCACAGGGTCATAAATTTAGAATTGTGGGGAGCATTAGAAGTCATCAAATCTAGGGGTAGCTAGGTGGCACAGTGAATAAAGCACCAGCCCTGGATTCAGGAGGACCTGAGTTCAAATGTGACCTCAGAAACTTGACACTTACTAGCTGTGTGACCTTGGGCAAGTCACTTAACCCTCATTGTCCCACCCCCACCCCCCCAAAAAAAAGTCATCAAGTAAAACCCACTACTTTTACTGATGAGGACACTGAGATTCAGAGTTGTTAAATGATTTGTTCAAGATCACTCAGCTGGTAAGTACCCAAAGCAGGATTAAACTAGACTAATGAAATGGATATTCTCAGGATGCCAGATTTAGGGCTGGACAGAATCTGGGATGTCAGTCAGCCTATTAAAAGCCCTTCATTCTACAAATAAGGAAGCTGAATACTAGAGAAATGAAATGATTTGCCCAAAGTCACACATATGTAGTAAATTTTAGAGCTGGGATTTGAGCCCAGGTCCTCAGACCCCCAATTCATCATCCTATCGTTACCACGCTGCCTGATTGATGTTCGTCCTTTCTGTATTATTTATCAACAATGAATTAACTACAGAGGATGAAAATCACAGGAAAAAAATCATAGAAATTTTAGCATGAGATCGTTGAGTTAGTCTATTAGTCAACAAACATTTATTTAGCACCTTCCGTGTTCCTGGGCTCTTGAGATACAAAGGCAGAAGTGAAACAACCCCTGTCCTCCAGGAGTTTAAATTCTATTGAGGGAGATAACATATATATATATATATATATATATATATATATATATATATATATATATATATATATATGTATGTATGTATGTATGTATACAAACACACACATCTATCCATATATACAGACACATACATATATATACATATATACATACACACAGATAGATAGATAGATATAGAATAAGATGATGGGGAAGGAAGGATACTGCAGGGTGGCAGAATGAGGGAAGGTCTCATGCAGAAGGCAGAGCTTGAGCTGAGTTTTGAAGGAATAGGAATAGGAGGAGGAGGTGAGGGGTACCATGGACCAGTTCTGACTGGTCTATAGAGGGCATGGAGAGGAGTAATGTACATAAAGGTAGGGTGGATCCAGGTTGTAAAAGGTCAAACAGAGAAGTTTATATTGGATCCTCAGGGTAGCTGGGGCCTCATGCTACAGATGAAGAGTGAGCTCCAGCGAAAGCTAGTTATTGGACAAAGCAGAACCTAGAACCTAGTCCTCTTGGTTTCCAATCAGGTGCTCTCTCCAGTGTTGTGTGCTGCCCACAGGGCTCTTGAGCTTCATCCACATTAAAAGGTTTTTTGTTTGTTTGGTTTGGTTTTTGTTGTTGTTGTTGTTGTTGTTGTGTTTTTTTGTTTTGTTTTGGGTGGGCAATGGGGGTTAAGTGACTTGCCCAGGGTCACACAGCTAGTAAGTGTCAAGTGTCTGAGGCCGGATTTGAACTCAGGTACTCCTGAATCCAGGGCCAGTGCTTTATCCACTGCGCCACCTAGCCGCCCCCACATTAAATGTTTAAAGATCAAATTATTTACTGTATTGAAAGGACTGATACAATTGAGGGATGGCCGAGTGGAAGAGGAATGTCTTACAGAGAACTTTCTCTTCCTTATTATGCTTTCCTGCCCTGTACTGAGCCCTTCTTCCTCTTTCCGATCTTCTAACCAGAATATCAGCACCTTGAAGTGCAAAGACTTTTTTATGCTTCTGTGTATCAGGAGTTCAACACCCCATAGGCTATTAAGAGATGTTAGCTACTAGTGTGCTGTCTTCCTCATTCCCACTCCAGCCACCTTGGAGCAATAAATGTCCCTACAGTTGCTTGATTAGGCTTTTGGGACAGCTTAATCCCCCACCTCGGAAAATGGATTAGTGCAGTGAACTGGATTTACAAGGGGGCATTTTTTTCACACTTGCTAATTAAGTTCAATAGCAGCTTGTATGTGGACAAGTTGTCACGTAGCCCAGGAATGTACAGACTTGTTGTGTGACCTTAGTAAAAAATACTGTGAATTTCAGTTGCCTGGGAAATAGGGGTAAATTCAAATTATATATACAGTGAAAATTGCTGTATTGTGAGGGTCTCAAGGGACATGAAGGGTTAGAATAAATAGGAAGAAGATCAGTGATTTCACTTTCCCATGGATGAATATAGGAGAAAAAAAGGCCTTAATTTTTAGGATGAGAAATGTGAAGTAAGCATGGATAAGACTAAGTTTCAGAGAGGCTAATATATGTAAAAGAAGAGGAGTTGGTATGGTATAGGGGAGAAAAATCCACCAGCACTGGAGAAAGGTTACAGGAATAAGGCTCTAGTTCCCCCTTGCCCCCCCCCACACCCCCTAGGGAACTCTCTAAAATGTACTTTGAACAAGTGCAAGAACAGGACCAGACTATACAAATGGTCTGTAAACTATAGACAGATAGATATAGGTGAATGGATAGATGAAAGAGAGAGAGAGAGAGAGAGAGAGAGAGATGATTGGTTGGGAGATAGATACAAAGATAGATATGTAGGAAGAAAGAAAGAGAGAAAGAGTGGAGAGAAAGAAACAAAGGTAAATAGAAACAAAAAGAAACAACGATAGATAGATGATAGGTAGATAGATACAAAAATAGGGGCAGCTAGGTGGCACAGTGGATAAAGCACCAGCCCTGGAGTCAGGAGGACCTGAGTTCAAATCTGACCTCAGACACTTGACATTTACTAGCTGTGTGACCCTGGGCAAGTCACTTAACTCTCATTGCCCCCAAAAAGAATAAAATTAAATAAAATTTAAAAGATAGATGCAAAGATAGATAGGTAGAAAGAGAGAGAGAAGAGAGAACGAAACAAAGGTAAATAGAAACAAAGAAAGATAGATACAAAGATAGATAGGTAGAAAGAAAGAAAGAGAGAAAGAGTGGAGAGAAAGAAAAAGAAAAAGAGTGAAGGAGAGAAAGTAACAAAGAAACAAAGGTAAATAGTAATAAAATATAGATTGATTGATAGATGATAGATACAAAGAGATAGGAAGAAAGAGAGTGGAGAAAAAGAAACAATGAAAGTAACAAAGAAACAAAGGTAAATAGAAACAAAAAGATAGATAGATAGATAGATAGATAGATAGATAGATAGATAGATAGATAGATAGATAGATAGATAGATAGATAGATAGTCTGGACTAGTTCTCCCTCTCAAAAAGAGTACCTATGTCATATTATGCTGCTCTCTCTCTTTCCACACACACACACACATACACATACACACATTTAACATATATGCACACATGTTTGTATATAGACACATACATCTCCACTAGATTTAGAGTAAGAAGACTTGATAGTCTTAACTCTCAGCTCCTACCTATGCCACTTATGACCTTATTACTTATTCCTTATTATCTGACCTTTGGTAAGATGCTTAACCCATCTGGACCTCATTTTCTTTATCTGTAAAATAACAGGTTTCTACTAAATGGCCTCTAAGTTCCCTTCTAGCATTAATTCTCGAGACTTTAAGCCTCTCCATATTTCATTGTCTTTAAGAACAAGATAAGAGTAATCATCTTGATCTATCCTGCTGGTAAGTGCTGTCTTTCCAGGAGACAGGGGGAGGGATTCATTGACCTCAGAGATCTCTTCCTCTCCATCTCTAGGATTCCATTACCACCTCAGCATGAACGCTGTGGGGCCTGGAGCAACAGGGCTTGTTTTAATCTAGTAATGCTTTTCAAGCCCCATGAATCATCAAATATGCTATGTTGGGAAGACTTTTTGTCAAGTTTTATTAGTCCACCAAGGGCAATTTATTTTCGTTCCCTCTCATTCCTTCTCCACAGGGAGGAGGAGGAGGACTTTCAAGGGCATTATCCCAAGCATTGGCCCTGAGCCACCCTCAGAGCAGCTGCTTCCATTAGCCTGGGGCACAGGATGGAGGGCTTTGCTCAGAGGAAGCCATGTCCAGTCAGTGCAGCTTCAGCCCGGCCAGTGGGTCCTGCTGTTTGCACAAATGGTCCTGAGAGCAACACACTGAGATGACAGGAATGGGGAGTGGGCAGAGGCTGCTCATTATGACATGTTCATTTTCCGCTTTAATGGCTGCTGCTTCAAACAGAAAATAAACCAGCTGTGCTGAGGCTATATAGAAAGTACCCTGTGGAAATTTTGAACCCTTACCTGATGGTCAAGTCAGGCAGGACCAGAGTTAAACTCAGGCTGAGTGGGCAGGTGCCTGCCCAGTATGATTTCACAATCTCCCAAGTATCTCTCTTCCCCTGCTCACATAAAGCTCTATCCTCCAGCTTCCTTCAAGGCTAGGTTCAAGTGCCACCCCCTGCAAGGGTCATGTTCTTATCCTTACTCTCAGTCCAAATTACTTTGGATTGATTTTGCATATATTTTGCATTTACTTAACTGTGTTCTTTCCTTTCTCCCCAGGAGAGTGTAAACTCCTTGAGAGACATTTTGCTTCTGCATCCCTAGTACCCAGCAGATAGGAGGTGATTAATGAATGCTTGTACAATTGAATTGAGTAATGGACCTTTCAGGTGCCTGGAATCCCCACTATTAGTCATATCTTTGGGTCAAGTCATGAAGACCCCTGTTAAAATGCAGAAGTGGTCCCTGGGATGGTGGGGTCCTATGGAAAGCCATTATCATCTGAGAAAGTACACAGGATCACACAAGGATGGGATGCTAGAGCTGGGACTTGAAACCAAGTCTGGCTCCAAGGCTAGTGTATTTTGTTCCACGTCGTGCTGCCTCTCTCACAAGGGAAGTGTAGGGGAGGGGGTGGGAGAGAGAAGCTTTGCCAGTTTCACAAATTTGCCCAGGGCTGCTTACAGCCTCAAGGACTGATGCCAGGCTATTTTAAATAAGTTGCCAGGATTTTTTCTTACCCCCAAAGTATATTTTTAGATTATCCTTTATTAAAAAGTTGATTTTCAAATTAAAACTGAGATCTGTCAAGGGAGTACAAATATTTTAAAATAAGTAATTCCTTGGGGAATTCTTAAAATCCTAAGAGCTGGAAAGGATCGTTGACTATCTAGACCAGAAAATACATGAAATGAGTCCCTAATAATTTGACATGCTTAGCAAATGGACATCGAACCTCTTGCTTGGACCAGATGATAACCCTTTAAATACTTGAAGATAGCCATCATATCCTCCTAGAGCATCCCATTCTCCATCATTAAGTAGCCCTAGTTTTTTCAACTGATCCTCTTATGTCTTCATTTCCAATATCCTCTCTAGCCTGGCCATTCTCTTCTGGACATACTACAGCTAGTCAGTATACTCCCTAAAATATGATGCTCAGAACTGAATATGGTACTCTCCCTGTGGGTCTAACTGAGGTAGAGCCCAAGGGACTATCATTGCCCTTTTCCCAGACACTCTGCTTCTATTAATGCAACTTAAAGTTTCAGTGGTATTTTTTGGCTTCCACATTACAGTGTTTACTCATAGTGAGCTGACAGTCCAAAAAAAATACCCACTCTTTTCCCTCATCATCTGCTCATGAAATTTATTTTTTGAACCCAAGCATAGAACTTTACACTTATTCCTATTAGATTTCATCTGATCAGATTCTAAGCTGATGAATCATTTTAGAATTGGATTCTTTCACCCAACTGTACCTTCTCTCTCTAAACCAACTGCCAATTTGGTAAGCATAGCCTTCTTGACTATATCCAAGTCATTGATTTTCAAAATAGAACCAAGGTCAGAGAATTGGGGATCTTCAGTAGAAAACTCCCTTTAAGTTTGCATCAAGCTATTAATCACTGCTCTTCAAGTTTGGTAAGTTAACCTACTCCAAATCTAGCTATCTGTATTATCATTACCTCACATCTTTCTACCTTTTCCATAAAGATATGAGACTTTAAAAAATATCTTGCATAAATATAGGAATATAATGTCTATGGCATCCTCATTGTGCAGCCAGTTCTGCTATGAATTGATATACATATTACTAAAGATCACCATGCTATGCAAAAATTTGCAATAAAAATCATAGGACTTATGGGAAAATGGGATAAAGGACACAGCACTCAAACACTTTGTCAGACATAAAAAAGAGAGGAACACAATAAAAAGAGTAGCAGTTTTATACATGTTAAATTGTTGAGAAATACATAAATACTACAATAAATCATGGCAATGTGACCCCTTGATGTTCTGCAATTCTAGGGATGTACAAGGTCGCCTGGCAGAGGCAATAATGGTGGAAAGACAGAAGGGGTAGAAGGCATGTGCAGACTAGTTCTCCTTTGCAAAAAGCTCCCACTGCAAAAGAAGATATACATTAAATATGGCTCTTTGCATTGAAAGTTACCTGAAGGTTACTTGTGCAAGTGGACATTGGAAGCGTTGTAGCTTGGGAGTTATTGTGAAGTGGTGGTTTTCTGTATTATCACTGTTTCTTACAGAAGAAATCTCACATAAGCAAACACAAAATTCAGGTAATGCTCAGATTTTCCTTTGATATATCAATCATTTTGGAACAAATTTGAGTTTTCAAAACAAGCATTATAGCAAAATTGACCATTATTGCCTCTGCCAGTCATCCTGTCAAAAAGGAAATTAAGTTCTTCTGTGTTGTTTCTAAAACCATGCCATCTCATAGTGATCACTGATACCCTTTCTAAGGGCTCACAAACCATCCCTTTTGTAAATCTGTCCTGACATCTACAAGTTCTTTGAATACTCTGGGGTTAACTTGTTCTAGGCCTGGTAATGTGGATTCACTGAGGGCAATGAGGAGATTTCCTTACTTATCTGGGATTTCAATTTCCTGTTACCCATTTTTTTGTTCTAAAACCTCCAGTTTGAAGATAATTTTCCTGAATAGAGAAAAAGAAAATGTAGGTTGAGAAATTCTACCTTTTCTCTCTCATCTATTATTCCATTTGCACTCAAAGCAGGGCCATTCCTTTTACTTTGTTCTTCCTCTTACCCTCCAAATGCTTTTAAAAAGTTCTTTGTAGCCTATACCATCCTCTTCAAGCTTTGCTCTATTCAGGGCTTTCATGCTCTTGACTTAATTCCAATAATACTTTTTTGTATTCTTCCTTTGTTTTTATGTTTGGAGCTTTTCTTTAAAAAAATTGGGTGGAGGGAGTCAGCTAGGTGGCACAGTGGATAAAGCACCAGCCCTGGATTCAGGAGGACATGAGTTCAAATGTGGCCTCAGACACTTGACACTTATTAGCTGTGTGACCCTGGGCAAATCACTTAATCCCCATTACCTTGCCAAAAAAACAAAAATAAAAACAAAAACAAAACAAACAAACAAAAAAATGGGTGGGCAGATAGAGCCTCTATGTACCTATACCAGTCATTTTTGACAATCCCCTCTCCTCAGAATAATTCATGTATATGTATCAGAATTTATTTCTTAAATTCATCCACTCTCTTTTGAGGTGTCTTCACCAATAGAAGCTTAGACCAAAGCAATCTACCAATAATCTCTCTGAACTCTTTTCAGTCTTGTCTCTTAATGTTTGGGGGTCTCTGTCAAACTATGTTTGGTATTCCCCAGCTTATCAATCAATCCACTAAAAAGCATTTATTAAGCCCCTACTACAAAGCAGGTGTTCAGCTAGCTTCTGAGATTACAAATTATGAAGAGTGAAGCAATTCCTACTTTCAGGGAACTTGTATATTAATTGGAGAGACAATAGGTACATATAAAAGAACATTCAGAATAAATTTAATAAAGTAAAAACAAAGAAATGTAAAGTAGTTAAATACAAAGTTGTTTGAGAGGATGGGTGTTAGCAGTTGGGACAGGGTAGACCAGAAAAAGTTTCAAGTAAAACATGGTGCTAGAGCTGTCTCTTTAAGAAAGACAGAGATTCTGTGAGGCAGAGGTTAGGAGAGAGTGCATTCCAGGCTTTGGGGACATAGCCAGTGCAAAATCACAGAGACAGGAAATAGTATGTTGTGCCTAGAGAATAGAGAAAAGGCCAATTTGGTTTGATCTAAGAGGGTACAATGAGACTGGAAAGCTAGATTGGTGGTATGGCTATGAAAGACTTTAAAAACTTAAATGGAGGAGTTGTTTTATTCTCAAGGCAATAGGGAGCTGCCGGAATTGATTGAGTAGGAAAGTGGCTTGTTCCTATCTGTTGAAGAGAAATTAGATTGGCAGAAGTATGTGGGATAGACTAGACTACAGAAAGACCTGAAGCAGAGAGACCATTTATGAGGTTGTTGCAAATAATCTAGGAGAAAGGTGATGAGGGTCTGAACTAAGGGTGCTTGTAGTGTGAGTAGGGGAAAGGGGATGGATGCCAGAGATGTGTAAGTAGAAATGACAAGATTTGGCAATGGTCATTCCTCCCAAGCTTCCAATCATTTCTGCTTCAATAACTGACTCCTCCTTATTTGTCTAAATCAGTTCTAGTTTAACTTCCCTTTGGCTTCTTCCCATCTCTACCTTCTGAAGTATGAAATCAACATTACGGCACTTTAATGCCTGTTGTGAAGTTCCAACAATGCATGTAAGACATTTTGCAAACTTTAAAGCATTATATGTTAATAATTGTTGTTCTAATTGCCATTCTCACTCCTCATTCAATTATATTAGTGGTGAAAAAGAGGAGTCAGAGATAATGACATTGATTTCTTTTTAATTAGCACTTTTGATACCTTTGACTGGAGATGTCAGACATACAGCCACAGTTGCAAACTGCTTAAGTGCTTTCAGAACCAAATAAAAATATAGTTCCTATCTGATTATAGTATATTGATATATATTTTTTTAAAAGAATGTGCAGTTTTCTAAGTCAACATGTGGCCCACAGGGATTCTTATGTACTGATTAGTGGCTCCCATTTCTATTTGAGTTTGATACCACTGCCACAGGCAAATCATGAACAAGCCAAATAATGCTCCAGGAGAGTTAGGAGGAGGTGTTCTACTCAAGTCTGGGGCTAGAACAGACCAAATTAAGGAACTGATCATTGATAACAGTTAAAAATGTAAAATTTAATTTTACAGGGTGGAGCAAAAGTCACGAAAGAGTTTGATGTTTTAATAACTTTTTTGAAAAACAATTTTTTTATTTTCACCACTTTCAAGATTTTATTTTTCACACATAATATAAATTCATTTCCTATATGTATTATATATGATGCTATGGTATTATAAATTAAAAACAAAAAAGAAAGGACTTATTAACTATTGAACCCCCTTCGTGACTGTTGGCCCACCCTGTACATTGTGTTTATCTTTCTAGATTGTTGTTGTTCATCTTTCATTCTCTCTCTAAAATAATTTTAGGTAGTTTGATTGGTCTGGCACAGAATAAGTACATTAATTTAGGTAGAATTGTCATTTTTATTATATTAGCTTGGCCTATCCATGAACAATTGATATTTTTCCAATTATTTAGATCTGATTTTATATATGTGAAAAGTATTTTGTAATTGTATCCATATAGTTCCTGGATTTGTCTTGGAATCATATTTCATTCTCCCAGAAGACCAATGACATCATGAGGGTGATGTCTTGACTTGCCCTCTAGATTTATAGTTATTGAGGGTAGAGTATATGCCTTAGTTACCTTTCAGTCTATCCCAGATGAACATAAGCCAAGCTTGTAGCAGAAAGCACCCAGGAGTTCTCCAGGATTGCAGTGAGTTACAAAGAGGGTGAAGAGAGTTAGGTTTCATGACACAGGTAGGTAAAAACCTACATTAATGGAGGAATGGTGCAGGCTGAAGCCTCTTTAGGTGTAATCAATCAGAAAATGTTTATTAAACACCTATTCTGTGCAAGGCCCTGGGGACACAATGTGAGAAAACAATGGTATTTGGCAGACGCCCAGGGTCCCTACCTGAAGATTGATTTGGAATTGATTGAATTGGGTGAGACTGACTGAGAGACTGACTGAGAACCTACTTAAGGTTGATTAAATCAACCTGGCCAACCCTGAGTGGTGTGTTGTTCTCAGAGGCTGTAGACTATAACATCAACACGAGACCACCCTCAACCAATCAGTTTGAAGGACCTCCCCTTCTGGGGGAGGGGACAGGAAGTAGGAGGTGAGGCTGGCTCTCTGGGTCTGCCCTTTTTGTTCTCGGGACTTTGGGTTGGTGGCAGTGAGAGAGAGAGAGAGAGAGAGAGAGAGAGAGAGAGAGAGAGAGAGAGAGAGGGAGGGAGGAAAGGAGATAGGCTTTTCTTCCTTTACTTTCTGTACTCCATGTGTTCTCTTTATTCTTTAATAAATGTTTAATGCCAACAATTGGTGCTGACATTTCTAGCTTATAAGTAAACCTTAGCTAGTTCTCCCCCCACAATGGGGGTAGAAACAAGGCAACCACACATTAGATTTTAAACGTCACACACAAATACAAAGAATGAAATAAGCCATTCTTTCACGGAGTTTGCATTCTAACTTACAATCTTTTTTTCCCCACTTTGGTGGGGAAGTGAGGGTTAAGTGACTTGCCCAAGGTCACACAGCTAGTAAGTGTCAAGTGTCTGAGGCAAGATTTGAATTTAGGTCCTCCTGAATTCAGGGCCAGTGCTTTATCCACTGTGCCACCTAGCTGTTCCCTCTAACTTACAATCTTAGGCCAAGAACCAATTTAGAGACAAGAGCAATCAGCTTGTTCAAAGTGTAGTGATAAGGTTGGTACCAAGTTAACAAAACAGGGTCCAAGGACCCAGAAGCAGAAGGAGCTCATGAATAGTTTATGTAAGTAGCAATTTAAGATTGAGGTCAAATAGCACATTCCATCAAAGGAAGATCAAAGGGCAGGTCCCAACAGAATATCAGATGGCTGGGGAGAAATTTGCTTCCTTCCAGCTTATCTTCTGCCCACAGTAGCCACATACTGACCATCACTCTTATGGCTCTTATAATAACAACAGCAACCACACAAAGAACAATAACATCAACACAGGAATAGGGCCAGTACCTATAATGTCATTAGTAGAGGGAATCCCTGGATGAGGAAACTCCCTCTACCAATATAGATAGGTGCCTTCTCTTCAGTTTCTAGCCAGTATTTCCCAGGACACTGACAATTCAAGTGACTTAACCCATGTCACATACCCAGGATGTGCTGGAAGACAAAGTTCAACCCAGTTCTTCCTGGCTAGAAGGCCAGGTCTGTCTCCACTGTAGCAGACTACCTGTCATTCTATTAAAGATAATATAATAGTATGTGTATAGTGTTTTAAGATTGCAAGATGCTTGAAGTATATTATCTCATTTGATTCCTACATCAATCCTCTGGGGCTGATAATGTTTGTATCTCCATTTGCTAGATAAGGAAATTGAATCTGAAAGATATTAAATTACTTGCCTTAGGGTCAGACAGCTAATAAGTGTTTAAAGCAGGTTTTTATTAATTCTAAGCCCAATACTCTTATCAACTATCCCAAGTTACCTGTTAATGTTAGAGGATGTCCCTGATTAATGTTAAGGTATCCCACAGATGGCTCGGTGACTTATACCATGTTCCAGTTGGAAAAGGCTTTATTATCTATTTTACCTGCCTTTGATTTATCAGTAAGGACTCTAAGCCTTTATGACTTTAATGCCAGTGTTCTCTTTACTATACCATGGTGACAATTGGAAGAATGCCAGTTTTGGAGTCCAAGAATATAGGTTCAGGGGCAGCTAGGTGGCGCAGTGGATAAAGCACCAGCTCTGGATTCAGGAGGACCTGAGTTCAAATCCAGCCTCAGACACTTGACACTTACTAGCTGTGTGACCCTGGGCAAGTCACTTAACCCTCATTGCCCTACAAAAAAAAAAAAAAAGAATGTGGGTTCAAATCTTTGCCCTGACATTACTGACATGACATTAGGCAAGTCACTCAACTACTCTTGGCCTCAGTTTCCTCATGTGCAGTATGAAAGGGTAAGACTAGATGATCTGTGAGGTCTCTTCTAGCTCTGAATCTGTGATCCTATTCAACAGTGATGATTCCCCACCCCAGCTTACACATACCCCTAAAATATTCAGACTTGTTGCCAAAACATAAGGCTATAAGTTAAGACTTCGGTTCCTATTAAAATGCAGATGTTCTTGGGAGACATACTAGCATTTATTTATATCCAACTTTAAATGAGAGATCTGAGGTCAAGTTTTGTTAAGGAGGATCAAAAGAAGAAAAAGTCACCTGGGGTACTGGGGCTAGGGGCTGGGGAGACTACCAGGGAATAGGGCCAGAAGCTACTTTCCTGATCTTGCTTAGGGACTTGGAGACTGGTATAAATGCTCAGAGGATGCCGCCAGGGAGATCCCATGATCCCTTCACACCCAAGGGGAGAAGGATCTCAAGCAGGCCAGAGGATACCAGCGTGTTATATTGTTGCTATGTGGACAAGGAACCAAGACTGGGGAATGGGGATAGGGAGAAATATTCAAATGTTCAAAGAGAAAGCCTGAATGGACAGTGTCAGCTAAATGGTTTAGGAAAAATCACAAATTCCGATTCATCAGAAGTTGGGTTTGGGGAGTCACAGAGTGATGGAAGGATCCAAAAAAACTTGAATGAGTTGATGATCTCTTATAAAGTAACTTGCCCGAAATAAATCTATGTTGCCTTGGCTGGTCAAAACCCTGGAACTGATCTGTTCATGCTGGTTTGGGGGTTGTTTATATGTAGTTGAGAACCTTGCCATGATTAAAAAACACTTTTAAAAAATCCAACTCTGAAGAATCCGCTCCGACTCCTGGTTTGTCAGAAAGGGGCCCACTAAAAACTTCCTAATCTCTCCATCCACACCACTGTGATGATTTAATACCTCATAACGGAAGTAATATTGTGATAATTACACAAAGGCAGCAATTAAAAAATATTGCTTGTTTCAGGGCTTATCAATTGGTTGCTGGTAATTGACAACAGAATGTGTTTTTCTAACTCGGCGAAATGATATCCTCTTGCAAGCTGGCACAGTAATTATTATATTTGTACAGTACCAGAGGACTTCCAGCCAGTGTTGGACAGGGAGTTGATTAAATCACCCAGGTGTAATTGAAGGTTTTGATTGCACTGATCTAAGATGATCAGAGTTAGCAACCTAGCAGTGCCCATTCCCCTTTCCATCACCTACTTTTTAAAACTGGAGGATTATCAGTTTTCTTCATACACCCCAGCTCTTAGAGTTCTGCTGTGGAAGAGTGAAGAAGGCACTCTGGAGATCTTTTCAGCTCAGTAAGAATGAGAAAAGAAAACAGATCCCTCAGTCTTGACCTGGAAGGCATCATTTGTAATAAGACTAAAAATGTTTCTAAATGCTTCATTTATTTCTTTAGACTGTAAGTTCCCAGAGGGCAGGGACCCTCTTTTCAGTTTGTTCCTAGCATGTATGTTCTCAAAGCTTCTTCATTCGCACCTGAGGCTACAGAGTAAAAAAATGAGAGTCACCTGCTAGTTTATTTTTTTGTGGCTAAATCAGTTTAAAAATCTCTCACTTTTGCAAAAGCAGTGATTCAGCCTGCTGACTTCTAAAAGGCATCACACTGAGTGAGGAGGGGCTTTGTGGACTGTGGTTAATAGAACCCCCTGAATTTCAATTCATTCATACTGTATGTATAGTATAGACAACTCCTAGTTCTTTTTATTCTGCCTTAGATTGTCTCCTCTCTTCCAATACTGTGTCACCAACTATTTCCAAATGGATAATCCCATAAGCTTCTCAAACTCAACATGCCCAAAACAGAAACTCATTTCTCTCCAAAAACATTCCTCTTCCCAATTACCCTATTTCTGTGATCGAAAACCTTAGCATAATCCTTGATTCCTCACTCCCACTCACCTATATATGCACTTGCCAAATCTTGCCCTTTCTACCCTGACAACCACTCTCATATACATATCCTCTCTACTCACACAGCCACCACACTGGTCCAGATCCCAATCACCTCTTGCCTAGGCTATTGCAATTGCCTCTTAATTGATGGCTTAAGTCTTTCTCTATTCTAATCTATCTTGTATAGCTGCCAAAATGATTATCCAAATGCTCAGGTTTGACCATGTCACCTTCCGCCCCAATTCAATCGACCTGACTCCAACCTAGACATATTATCATTTTACTCCCCTTCATGAACACCTCACTACAGCCAAGCTGGCCTTCTAACAATTTCTCATATGTGACACTTCATCTCTTATCTTCATGCCTTTGTGCTGGCCATTTTCCAAGCCTAGAATGCACTCTCTCTTCAATTCACCCTTTTACAATATCCAGCCTCCTTCAGGGGTTAGATCAGGTACCGCATTCTACATGAAGTCTTTCCTGTTACTTGTCAGTTGCTAGTGCCTTCCCTACAAGATTATCTTATATCTATTTTGTACATGTCCATCTATGGACAGGTTGTCTCCTTTGTCTAGAATGTAAGTTCCTTGAGGGCAGGTGCTCTCACTTTTGTCTTTGCAGCATCAGTATCTAGAACAGTACCTAGTACATAGCCAATACTTAATAAACACTTGATGGATTGGACTTCGTAGTCATACCATAAAGCTGAATAGCCATGGGTATCCTGGAAGTGATTCATGGACATGGTGAGACATGAGCTGGTCTTTTGAAGAAGTCCCATTTATGTAGGTAACAGAACTGGGGTGTGAAAAGTCCCAAAGTCAAGAATATACAAAGTACTTTTGGAGTACAGTTAATAAACTAACTTGGCAAGAGCAAAGATTTTTAAAGAGAGCAGGAAAAGGAGATAAAGTTGGAAAGGCAAATTATAGTCAGATGATAGAAGATCCTGAATCCAGCTAAAGAGTCTATACTCTTTTTTTGTATGTGAGGCATTTGGGGTTTTGACTTGCCCAGGGTCACACAGCTAGTAAGGGTCAATTGTCTGAGGCCTGATTTGAACTCAGGTCCTCCTGAATTCAGGGTCGGTGCTCTATCCACTGTACCAACTACCTGCCCCTGAATCTATACTCTTAATAGACAATAAGAAACTACTATTTTTTTAAATAGGGAAATAATATTGAAGTGCAAAGTCACTCTGGCTGTGGCATGAAGGATAAGTCAGATAATAGGATTTTGCAAAGCAATTATTCTTAAACTTTGTGTGTCAAAGACACCTTTGACAGACTGGGGAAGTCTATGGGCCACTTCTTAAGATAATATTTTTAAGTGTATAAAACAAAATCCATAGGATTAAAAAGATAATCAATTATGCAGAAATATAGTCATCAAAACATACAACAAACAAACAAACTTCACGGACCCTGGGTTAAAAACTCATAGTGTAGAAAGAAGAATACTTGTTTGGAGGCTATTGCTGAAGTTGAGGGTTGAGGTGATAGGGGCCTGCACTTGCTTGGTGGCAATAGAAATGGAAGGGAAGATTTGAAACTGATATCTCAGGAAAAGCAGGCATCTCTCTTTTTATTGTTTCCTTCTACTATATTATGGAAACTCCTTTCACCCAGGTGGTATTTTGTTGTTGTTGTTTTTTGTTTGTTTGTTTTGTTTTGTTTTTGTGGGGCAATGGGGGTTAAGTGACTTGCCCAGGGTCACACAGCTAGTAAGTGTCAAGTGTCTGAGGCCGGATTTGAACTCAGGTACTCCTGAATCCAGGGCCAGTACTTTATCCACTGCGCCAGCTAGCTGCCCCCGCAGGCGGTATTTTGAAGGAAGAAGCTATAGGCCTTAGCAGCTGAATAGATGATGGAAGCAAAGGAGGGGAAATCTGTGAATTCAATTAGGTGTCATGAATTAAACTCATTTCAATTCACTAAATATCCATTAAGTGCTTACAGGTCATTGTACTGGGGATACAGAAAAAAAACAAATCAGTTCTACTCCTCAAGGAGGTTGTATTTGGAGAAAATAATTTGTATACCAGAAAGTATATTCAAAATATTATAATTTTGGGGGCGGCTAGGTGGCGTAGTGGATAAAGCACCGGCCCTAGATTCAGGAGTACCTGAGTTCAAATCTGGCCTCAGACACTTGACACTTACTAGCTGTGTGACCCTGGGCAAGTCACTTAACCCCCATTGCCCTGCAAAAAAACCAAAAAACAAAAAACAAAACCAAAATATTATAATCTCAAGAGGGAGAGAATGCTAATAACCGGGGTCATCAAGAAAGGCCTCATGCAGGAAGTGGCACCAAAGCTGAGATCTGAAGGAAACAAAGAACTCTACAAAGCAGGAATAAGGAGACAGTGAATTTTACAGATGAGGGACCCCATGCAAAACCAGAGAAATGGAGATCCAGTTTGACTGGAATGGAGAGTGTGTAAAGTAATATGGTAGGAAATAACTAGAAATATAAGTGGGGGACAGTTAGATGAAAGCTTTAAATGTCAGACTGAAGATTTCGTATTTTGTCCTAAAAGACAGTCTGTCTTTGTCCATTCTCAGTTTCCCCTTGGAGCTAAAAGTGTAGGCGTGCTGACTGGCCGATCTTCTTACAAGGCTCCCTCTCATTCCTAGAAGGCAACTGTGAAGGGAGCCACTGAAGATTTTTGAGTAAGAGTATGACGTTGAGAGACAGTATGGTATAGTAGATAAAGTATTGGCTATGGAATCAGAAGATCGGCGGTTTAAATCTCATCTTCAATATTTACTTCCTGTGTGACCTTGGACTAGATGACCAGTCACTTAACTTTCCTCATTTGTAAAATGAGAGGATTGGACTAGATTACTCCTTAGATCCCTTCTGGCTCTGACCTTATAGTGTGTTGAAATTGTATCTTTTATATGACTTTTTTTTTGGGGGGGGAGCTGGGCAATGAGGGTTAAGTGACTTGCCCAGGGTCACACAGCTAGTACATGTCAAGTGTCTGAGGCGGGATTTGAGCCCAGGTCTTCCTGAATCCAGGGCCGGTGCTTTATTCACTGCGCCACCTAGCTGCCCCCTGAAATTGTATCTTGTTATGTTCCCCAGCACCACCCCACCAGTAACATGGTAAAATAAGTATATAAGTAGCCAGCATAAGGTAACATTAAATAGGAAACAGTGATTAAGAGTGTAAGGAAAAAACTGAGAAGCCATTGTTAAAACTTCCTCCTTTACTAGCTGTGTGACCCTGGGCAAGTCACTTAACCCCCATTGCCTAAAAAAACAAAAACCAAAAAACCAAAAAACTGCTTCCTAAATTAATTAAGGCCATATCCAGAGACTAGAGGTACTAAATAAAGCAAAACCGGCTAGGCCCTACCAGAAAAAAAAAAAAAGAAAAAGGAAAAGGAAAAGGAAAAGAAAAAGAAAAAAATATGATCCTCAGCCAGCAAGCTACAGATAAGCAACAGACATGCCCAGGAAAAAAATATGTTAAAGAGGCAACTTTAAGGTGGTATGGATAAGATTTAATCCTTCTCCACTACGAGAACCTTCTAAGAATAAGGCCCCCAAAACCCTGCCTCTTGAGCACTCCTCCAACTTCTATGGAGCCAAGCTGCCAGGGTGTTCCCATCTCTTCTCCAAAGTTACCTAAGTGGCCTGTGTGGCCTTCTCACTCCCACATCTATTTCCCTCCCTGTCTGCCTCCTTCTTCCAGCCCATTCCCTACTCTGTCCCCAAGCAATCTGCCTCAGGACTCTCTGTGCTTTATTAAAGTGTGATTGATGCATTGTTCCCTTCTTGCTGCTGGTGCAATCTTTCCCAGCGAGTATACAAACTTGTTTACTCTGACCTGACCAGGAAGCCCCTTGTGGTCCCCTTCCTTAAAGCATAAGCCGGGCTAGGATTTCATTTGTCAAAAGCAGCATGGCGGAGTGCGGGACTCCAAACCCACTGATAGAAAGCAAGAGCTGGCAAATGAACCCCGTGCCCCTCCCTGCAGGGTCTTCCCCTCAGGTTCAAGCTTAATAGGACATATGGTCAGATGTGTGTTTTGGGAATAAGAATTTGGCAGCTATGTGGAAGATGGATTGGGGGGAGTTTGGAGTTAGGGAGACCAATTAACTCATTGTAAATAAGCCAGGTTAGAGTTTTGAACTAGAGTGAAGGTGATGTGAATGGAGGGAAGGTGGGATGTGTGCGAAAGATGGTGTATAGGTAGAGCCAACTAGACTTGGCATTCTACTGAGAGGCAATGTGAGCTGGGGGGGCGGGAGTGAAGGAAGCAATGGTTCTGGAGTCTGAGGACTCCAGACAGTCAAATCCTGCCTCCATCATTTACAACCTTTGTGACTTTGCACAAGTCACTTAACCACTCTGGGCCTCAGTTTACTTATCTGTAAAAATTAGAGGCTTGGATTAGTTGGCCTTGGAGGTTGCTTCCATCTCTAAATCAATGATCCTATGATTTGATGTGGAAATTGAGGAAGTGGGAAGAGCTAATAATGATTTCAATGCTGTGAATCTGGGGTGCCCTCAATAGAATGACATTCTCCAGCAAGGTTCAGCTCCCCAGGAGTGAAGTAAGCAGACTCTGTGGGTGATCCACATTTAGGGATTAGTGTAAACCAAACAAACATGTTCATGTAGAAATGTAGCAAAGATAGTTGCTTTAAACAATAAAAAATATTTTACATCTTTTATGTAAAACAAGAACAGCACCAGAATATATCACTGAAGTTAGTTTTGTTGCTTTCGTTGCTGAGTTGTTTTCAGTTGTGTCTGCCTCTTCATGACCCCATTTGGGCTTTTCTTAGCAAAGATACTGGAGTGGTTTGCCATTTCCTTCTCCAGTTCATTTTACAGATGAGGAAACTGAGGGAAACAGGTTTAAGTGACTTGTTCAAGGTCACTAAGCTAGTGATGTCTGAGACTATTATTTGAACTCAGGAAAATGAGTCTTCCTGACTCCAGGCCTGGCTCTCTACCCACTCTACCCCCTAGCTGCCCAATTATTATTATTTTATTAAGATTGTTTATTCTTAATCATTCAGAGACTGTCCAGTTTATTAGGAATATTATTGTTGCTAAATTCTTCTCCTTTTTCTTTCAGCTTTGTTCTTGCTGTTGGCCAGCTTGGTGACAGTGGATGATAGAGTGCTGGGCTTGGAGTCTAGAAGATTCACCTTCCTGGGTAACCCTGGGCAAGTCACTTAATGCTATTTGCCTCAGTTTCCTCATCTATATAATGAGTTGGAGAAGGAAGTAGAAAACCACTCCAGTATCTTTGTCAAGAAAGCTCCGAATGAGGTCATGAAGATTTGGACACAACTGAACAACAACCAGTCACCAGAAGGGAATCCAGGAAAGGAGTAGGTTAATCCCCAAGCAGTCAGTTTCACTCTTCATCAGTTTTAATAAAAGACTTCTGGGAGAAAGGAGAAGGGATGACTGTCTGCTAAAATTAGATTTGGGGATTATCTCTGGAATTCCTTTATCTTAGGCCCTACCCAGCTCTATCTTCATCTTCCAACTTTCCCTCCTCCGTTGCCCTCTCCATTTGCATGCCTAATTGCAAAATGGTAATATATCCTTCTTTCATTTGATACCCTCAGATACTTGGTTACCAAGCCAACTCTTCTGAGTCTGTCTTCTAGGAATGAGAAGGAGCCTTGTAAGAAGATCAGCCTGTCAGCACGCCTACACTTTTAGCTCCAAGGGGAAACTGAGAATGGACAAGGACAGACTGGGAAGTATTTCAGGCTATTAAAATCTTGGCTTTAAACTTGGACTGACCCTTGAAGAAAGGTTTAGGAAAGATACAGGTGTCATTTCTCTTATTTTTTCCTCCAAGGCATCACCTTAAGCCCGGTAGGCACTCAATAAATGTTTGTTAAATTGAATGCAGTAGATCCATGCCTGGAATACCATCAAGTCTATATTAATTAGCTAGGTTTCCCCCCAACTCTGTATAAGTCAGGGGTGCTGTCTTACAAAGTTTTTTGGAGCCAGTGTATGACTCATTCTAGGGGGATCAAGGAGAGTTTTGAAATCCAATAGGGACATATAGACTGCATCTCCTCAAGACCTGGGTCCTTAAGGGAAAAAAATTACCTACATATGGACTGTGCTCCCCATGCAAAATAAGTGGTGAGTGCCAGCCGTGGAACAGATGTTTGGAATCTTGCCACGTGAATGTGCATGTGGTCCTGGCCACTCTTTTTTCTCTTCTTTGGTCTCTGTGCTTCTGTACTGAGTTGCAGCTCCTTTGCAGGAGGGTTGAACATTGCACAGTCTGCAGCTGTGAGAGGGAAACAGAATTAAGAACAGCAATTGTGAATGAAGAAGAAAAGTTTCTCTACTTGAGGAAGACCGGAATCTCAGTGAGAGCGGAACATTAGGGTATTTTGCAGTAAAGTACTAGGAAATCCCAAAAGTACTTAATAGATGAAAGTGTTGTGGCTCTACAAGTGCAGCCAATTATACTACCACTACTACTAGGACTTAGACGTCCACCTTAGGCTTTGCCACTGACATTGGCATCGGAATTGGTATCATCCCTTCCACCTGTGCTACTTTTCCCTCAACTACCACAATTCAGAAGCTCACAATGGATCAAGAGGCTTCCTCATCCCAAATCTCTATAACCCCTGGAATGACTTATGCCCAGCTGGAAAGTTTGATCAATAAATGGAGTCTTGAGCTGGAGGACCAAGAGAAACACTTCCTTCACCAGGCCACCCAGGTGAATGCTTGGGACCGAACATTGATTGATAATGGGGAGAAGATTACTTCTTTACACAGAGAAGTGGAGAAAGTGAAGCTGGATCAGAAAAGGTTGGACCAAGAATTAGACTTCATCCTGTCACAGCAGAAAGAATTGGAAGACATGCTGGCCCCGCTGGAGCAGGCCATGAAGGAGCAAAGTGGGACGATCTATCTGCAGCATGCAGATGAGGAGCGAGAGAAAACTTATAAACTAGCAGAGAATATAGATGCTCAACTAAAGAGCATGGCCCAAGACCTCAAGGACATTACCGAGCACCTGAATATGTCTGGAGGGTCTCCTGACACCAATGACCCACTCCAACAGATCTGCAAAATCTTGAATGCACACATGGATTCGCTTCAATGGATCGATCAAAATTCAGTCTTGTTGCAGCAGAAGGTGGAAGAGGAGTCAAAAGTTTTCGAGAGTCGTCGCAAGGAACAGGAACGTAGCTACCGCATTGTGTTTGATTAAATGGCCTGAGATCTCTTGGATAGTATTGTTGTGTTGTTCATTCCCTGTCCATTACATAAAAGGTCCTAGGGTATAAAGTTGAGTAAAACATAGTTATCGACTGCAGTTGTTTTTTGTTATAGTAAAGTCCATGTGGGTATTTTTCTTACATTCTGAATCTTAAATAAAATGTACAATTCATCCATTGCAGATAATTTATGTTACAGTAAAGTTTGTTGAAATTTTTCTCCATTCTCCATTCTCTATAGTGGTAAGAGAAAACTATGCTGCAGTTTGCATTAATTCTATCAAAATTTTGTGAATCTCTTTATGTCCATTAAATTGCTTGATGCTTTATGAAGTCTTCAAAATAAAAAGGTTGAAATCTCATTGAGAGCTGAACGGTATGCTATTTCACAGTATGATGCTAAGAAATTCTGGTGTGTATCTCTCTACAAGCCACATAAAGCTGACCCCTACAAAATCTGGGCCAGTTCTAACTGAGTCCTTCCCTGGATGACCGTCCAAACCAACAGATAGCTAGGGTTACCTAGTGATTCAGGTAATAATCACCTATGTTTCTATAGCACTTTTCAATGGACAAAGCTCTTTTCCCCTCTAGCCAAGTCCCAGTCGCCTAAATGGGATGTAAAGGCTGGGTTACTTACCCAGTTACTCACTGCATTTATTTACCCAAAGTTTCTTGAACTTCAGGTTCACCAAGCTTCCTGGTTAAAAGTGACTCTTCGCGATAGACCATACAAAATACCAACAGTTTTTTTTTTCCTTTCCTGAACTATTTAGTAGATAATTTAATTAATTACTAGTAATAAGCTACAACTTACTTATGCCTTATTATAGGTCTCAATTCTTTAGAAGCTGCAGGAATTACATGATTCACAGGAAAATTATGTCACTGGCAGAACATCTGTGTCAGGCAGCAGCTTGGGTTCATCAAAAGTGCTGCACAATTTCCCCAGTGCAATCCAGAGACACATGGTAGGTAATGAAGAGGTTTAAGGGAAGTGAAAAGGGGACCATGTAGGCTGAAGCATATATCCAACGATCACTTGCATGTAAGAAGCAGAATAAGCAATATTAGCCAAGAACAGTATGATTGGAAAAAATGGGTTGGTCACATATTGAGAGTGACAGATAACCCATGCAAAGCCCAAAGGCTTTACTGGTACTCATGAAATGTTAGAAGGCCTATTGGAAATCTTCTAGAGCATTAAGTAGAGCCAGTGGATGATTTGAGGGAAAAGACATAGACAAGAAATGAACAGGATGAGAAGAAACTGATGGGCTATATGTGGTATGCCTGAAGGGAGTATTCATGTCCATGAAATCATGGATCCTTTGGTAATGTAAGCAATTAACAAAGTTCTTGATTGACATGGATCCAAGTTCATATCCTGGAGGTTCCTTAATAATTCAAACTCTTGGATTCATGGTTGCCCTCAGTCCATTAGGAACATCTGAATTTGACTAATTTCTAACTTTTCCCTAGGGGTATTCAGTTTCTCTTGAAAACAACTGAGAGTTCAAAGGCATGAAGCATAGACCACACACAACAAAGAATTCAGGGTGGACTTGTGTTTGAGCTAAGAGACAATCCAGAAAATGTTCTCTCTTGATGTCATCCACATTCCCCAAGGATCTAGACAGTTGTTCCAGACTTACAGAACCACCATGAGTTGATGATTGTTGTTCAATGTCTCTTGGTTCTTGAACAGCAACTTCAGATCTTAATCTTGATCTCATAGATAAAAAATTTTAAAAAACAGTTCGGCAAAACTAAACTACAGAGTCAGGAAGTATATTTAACATTCAATATGTATATTCTCCCACTTCTACAAATTTTTTTTTCTCATTTCTCCTTTGGAGATAACTTGTCATGGTAAATATACAGTGTAGTTTTCTTTTTGTTGTTGTTGTTTATTGTTATTGTCATTTACATTGTTGGAATCATGTTCATTGTTTTCCCGGTTCTCCTTATTTCACTTTATGTGAGTTCATATAAGTTTCCCCAGGTATGCTTCTCTGAATTCTTTGTATTAATTGTTTCTTTTCGCACAATCATATTCCATTATTTTCTTTACCACAATTTTAGTTTAGTCATTCCTCAATCCATTGGAACCTACTTTATTTTCTGTTACCACACACCCCCACCCCCTCACCCCACCCTGAAATATTGCTATAAATATTTTGGGATTTTTCCAACCTCCTTGCAGTGGAATTTCTGGGTTAAAGGGTGTAGACCTTTTTGTTACTTATTAAGCATACTTTAAAGTTGCTTTCCAGAATGATTAGACCAAGGCATAGTTATATCAACAGTATATAGGTATACTCTGCTTTCCACAGCTGAGCTCCCCTTTCCTTTAAAGGGGTGGGTACAGATGGTCAATGCCATTTATTGTTTGGCTGTATTATAACACATCTGTATCCTTCATCACTCATCTTCTTTTGGGCATCCTAATAGTTTAAAAAATAAATGAAAGATTAAATTCAATCAAACCACCAGATTGAACAAAAATTTATGCAGCACTAAATAACTCAGTTGCCTGAATTTTAAACTTTTAAAGTAGTCATTTTGAGTAGGCTTTTGAGACATCTCCTTTACCACAGACATGGCAAAAAGTTAAAAAAATAAAATAAAATGCAGTGGTGGTGCCTCTTGTTTCTTGATAACCACACCTCACCTTTCATCCCATGAGCTCAAAGCCTTTCCTCAGACTCATTAATTCTTAACCTTTCTTTGAGGCCAGTCAATGTCAAGTATTATTAGCTCCATTTTAAGTATTATGAAACTAAGGAAAGCAATGAAGTCTATTGACTCAAACATGTTCACACAGGGAGATGGGGCAGAATGAAGTGAGGGGGCAAGTCCAGCTTTCCCTCTCTCCAGGGCATCTAGCCAAGCAGCCTCTCAACTGTGCTTGAAATGAGGGAACTTGGGTGGGGTGGAGCTCTAGGAATGTGACATTGAAGGAAGAATTACCTCTTTGCTTCATGTGCTCTTCATTCAGACAGCTCTTCAGAGGGCAGGGACAGTATCTTTTATTCCCTCATTATTCACAAAGTACTTTCACTTACATTCATTTTGTTTGTTTGTTTTTTTTGGGGGGTTGGTTTGTTTTTGTTTTTGGGGGGGTTGGTTTTTTGTTTTTTTGTTTTGTTTTGTTTGCGGGGCACTGAGGGTTAAGTGACTTGCCCAGGGTCACACAGCTAGTAAGTGTCAAGTATCTGAGGCTGGATTTGAACTCAGGTCCTCCTGAATCCCGGGCCGGTGCTTTATACACTGCGCCACCCAGCTGCCCCTGTGCCACCTAGCTGCTCCTCACATATATTCATTTAAAAAAATTTTTTTCACATACATTCATTTTTAACCCACCAAGGACTTGTTAAATACCTACTCTGTGCATGGAACAACTTTAGGTATTAAAATTTCAAAGATTAAAAAGTTACATAATGCCTTCTATTAGAGGAGAGGCAGATTGGCACAGTGGACAAAGAGTTGACCTTGAAGTCAGAAAGACCTCTGTTCAAGTCCCATCTCTGACACATACTGAATGACCCTGGCCAAGTAACTTAACTTTTCACGTATCTAGGCAGTTCTCTAATTCTATAAGTTGCAGACCTCATTAGTAAAGGGAACTGCCTATGCCAATGAAATTACAAGTCCAGTCCCTGTCCTACTTTCTCTCAAAGAGCAAGTTTAATGTGAGGAGGGAATGCCACATACAGGAATATGTAAGCGAGGCAGCACGTGACAGGAGGAAAAGTGATGTCTGGACTAAATGATTTAAGAGTTTTGAGGAGGAAGAGGTTCTTTTCAGCTGTGGGAATACCTGAAAAAGCTTCATGGAGAAAATGGCCCCTGAGCTGGCCCTCAAAGGGAGAGGAAGATGTCAAAAGATAGAAATGAAGAGAAGGTGCATCTCAGGTGAGGAAAAGAGCCTGCAGAAATGGAGGAAGGGGAAGGAGTACAGGGCAATAACACAGGAGGAAGAATAGGGGGAAATCATCCCAGAAGGTGGGTTAGTCAATTTTGGAAGGGTTTCAACGTTAGACAAAAGAGTTCATATTTTGATCCCCTGGTAATGAGGTAATGAGCTATTGAAGCATGAGCAGAGGAATGAAATTATGAGACATGTGCATTCAGAATATTATTTTGGCAGCTCTATCGAAGAGGGGCGAGACTTGCAGAGGCACGCAGGAGCCAGAGCCAGTTCATACTGGCTAGGGAGAGCTGAATGTTAAATTTTCAGTGTGAGCATTTATACCTCAGAAATTGACAAACTCTATAAATCAGGGCTTGATTTATTGTTTTGTCAAATGTCTAGACTTTAAAAAGTGTTAGAGAAAATAGAGATTACTTAATATGGAATTTAATATACTTAATGTAGGTTGTTTAAAAGTGCATGATGGATGCATTTGGGGTGGAGGTGGCATGGCAGAACATTTAACAGCACACCCTTGGGTGAAAATAAAGGTAGGGAAACCAGCTAGAGGTTTGTGTCACAGTGGTTCAGATGAGAAGCAGTGAGGGCTTGAATGAAGATGGTGACAGTGTGAGTAGAGAAGAGACGATTTGTGGGGGCACCTAGGTGGCACAGTGGATAAAACACCATTCCTATTCAGGAGGACCTGAGTTCAAATGCGGCCTCAGACACTTAACACTTACTAGCTGTGTGACCCTGGGCAAGTCACTTAACCCCCATTGCCCCGCCAAAAAAAGAGAGAGGTATTGTGGAAGTAGGACCATTCGGTCTTGGCAACTGATCAGATAGAGAAGGGAAAGGAGAGTAAAGAGATAAAGACAACTGAGTTTTAAGCAAGAATGATGGAAGAATCGTAGTGGTCTAGAAGGGAAAGCAGAAGTTGGGTTAGAGGGGACAAGTTGTGTAGGAAAGATTATAAGGTGAGACATGTTGAGTATAAGAGGCTTGCAGGATGTTTAGGTGGAGATAGGTATACAGTAGGTTGACAGATGAAGGAATGGGCCAGGGGAGAGATGGGAACTAGATGGCAGATAATGGGAGTCATCTGCATAGGAATGAAAATGTGAACAGATAAGATCAACCAAGAATAACTAGTCAAAGAGAAGAGAAGGTCTAGGATAGCACTGTGAAAGGTGGCCTTAATTGGGGAGAAGGAATGTATACTGAAGGGAGGATATTGAGAAGAAGCAGTCAGAAAAAATAACCAAGGCAGAGAGCAGTATGACAAAAGCTAAGGAGTGGGGGGGGGGGAGGGCGGGGGGGGGGCGCGGAGGTGTAAAGGGAAGGAATGAGAGGGGGTCCTTAGTTTCAGGAGATGCCCAAACTTCAAAGAAGAGGAAGGCTGGGCAAAGGTCATCAGATTTAGCAAATAAGTATTATTTGAGAGGGAAATTTCAATAAAGTAGTGAGGTTGGAAACTAGATTGCAAGAGATTAAGGAGTGAATGGTTGGTAAGGATGTGAAAACAGCAACTACAGACTAACCTTTCTTTGAGCTTATTGTTGAAATGGAGGACAGAGAAGACAGTAATTTGAATATATGGCAAGGCTAAAGGAAGGTTATTTTAAGCAAAGGGAAGACTGAAGAATGTAGGTAACAATGGATGAACTGTTAGATGGAAAGCAATTGAAGAAGACAAAGGAGGAGAAAGAGAGAGAGAGAGAGAGAGAGAGAGAGAGAGAGAGAGAGAGAGAGAGAGAGAGAATATGATCTTAGTTGAAAATACCCAAAAGAAATAGGAGAGAATAGCACCAAGTACACAAATAGAAGTATTAGTCTTAGACAATTCTTCCACAGAGAAAGGAGTAAAGGAAGAAGAGATAAGTAAAGATATAGAGAGGCTTTTAGGTATAGAAAGGAAGAGGTGAACAAGTTCATGATGGATAGCTTTATGCTCTTAGTAAGCAGACAAAGTCATTTGCTGAAACGGGGGGCGGGTAGGATTAGGGGCAGAATTGAAAGTCTGAAGGTAGAAAAAAATGAAAGTCACATTTAGGAGGCAGTTAGTGGCTCAGTGGATAGAGGGCTAGGCCTGCAGTCAGGAAGACCGGAGTTCAAATATGACCTCAGATACTCACTTAGCTGTGTGACCCTGGGCAGGTCACTTACTCTGTGTTTGCTTCAATCCATTGGAGGAAGAAATGGCAAGCCACTCCAGCATCTTTGCCAAAAAACAAAACAAAATAAAACAAAACAAATAGGGTCATGAAGCATCAGACATAATTGAACAACAATCAGGGGAGAGGAGTTTTTAAGGCAAGTGGATATTCCTGAGCACAGGAATTAGAGTGACAGGAGGTAGGAATTTGTTAGACATTGAGCAGGGAAGGTATATGGAGAAACTGGCAGAGTCAGTAGGCCCCAAGGTTCTAATTAGAACAGAATGTTAGTATGAAGGCACCTCTGCTGCTGATTTCCCACACACAGAGCACACACTCTTGATTATGGCAGGGGAGAGGGGAGCTGAGGCTTATACAAGAGGCTCCTGGGATGAAGAAGGCCTCTGTCAAGGGAATGGAAATTCAGTAGGAGATCTAAGTCAAATAAATTCTGTAGGCTCACAGACACAGAGACTAGGACAATCTGAAACTGATTAATTTAAAACACTGTAGGGAAATGAGTCACCAGGCCCAACTTTATTATATCTCAGGTTTCTGGGATTTTTGAAAAATGATGGAGGATAGAAAAGGTGCTGCAGTATTAGAAATAAGTAAATGGCTTTTCCCAGGGTAAAAAAGAAGATGGATTTTTCAAGTTATAGACTGGAGAATTTAACTTCAACTTCTGGAAAATTTTTGAATTATTGATTATAGTAATAATAAACATTTATTAAGGACCTACTTTGTGCCAGGTACTATGCTAAATGCTAGGGATCCAAAAAAAAGCAAAAGATAGTTCTTGCCCTCAAGGAGCTCACTGTCTAATGGGGGATACAACATGCAAATAACTATGTACAAATAAGCTATAGACAGGATAAATTGGGGACAATCAACAGAGGGAAAGGTGTTAACTTTAAGGGGGATCAAGAGAGGCTTCCTGTAGAAGATTTTTTTTTTTTTGCAGGGCAGTGAGGGTTAAGTGACTTGCCCAGGGTCACACACACAGCTAGTGTCAATTGTCTGAGGCCGGATTTGAACGCAGGACCTCCTGAATCCAAGGCCAGTACTTTAGCCACTGCGCCACCTAGCTGCCCAGAAGATCAGATTGTAGTTGGGACTTGAAGGAAGCAAGGGAACCATGGAAATAGAAATGAGGTACTACTACTATTTTTTTTTCTTGACTCGATTACATACCTGGAAGACTGTTATAGATATACTCTACCTAGGTTTTTTGCAGTGTAGATCAAGTCTCTAATGATATCATTTTGGACAAGATGAAGAGTTACACAGCTTGAGGATAGGTAGTATAGTGAGGTGAATTGAGAATTAGTTGAATGAATGGACCCCAATGGGGTCCTTTCTCATCTTCCCAATTAATCAATTGGAATAGAGGGCTTTAGTGGAAAGCCCCAAATCTCTGTCCTTGGCTCTATACTGCTTATCATTTTGATCAGTGACTTGAAGACATAAATGGCATACTTATGACACAATGCTCATAGGAAAGCAAATAAGTCTAGACAATCAACAAAATAATAAATGGAGCTCTGATTTGGAGGATTTACTTATTTCCAAGGTGTTATTGCTCACTCAAAATTGAACAATCTCAGCCCAGTGAGATGGCTCCAACAAACTTTCCCATCAATGAAGGTCATTAAGTAGAGGTTGAATAATCTCTATTGTGGTATAGTTATAAGGGTCTTCTGTTAGGACATAGGTTGGATTAGATGGTCTCTGAGGTCCTCCATCCATGTTTGTAATTATGTAATTAAAAAAACAATGCCACCTGCTACAAAAAGATCAAGAAAGGTCAAGGAGGATGAGGCTTAAGACCCACTGGATGTGGAAAATAATAAGAGGTCATTGATCACCTTTGAGAGCAGTTTTAGGAAAGTGGTAGGGACAGAAATCAGGCTTTTAGGAGCTTGAGAAGTGAGTGGGTGGTTAGGAAGTAAAGGCAGTGAGAATATACTACTCCTAGAAGTTTAGCAATGAAAGGGAAGAGAGATATAGGACAATAGCTTGAAGGGGTTTTTCATTTAATCATCACAACCCTGTGAAGTAGGTAGAATGGTAATTATGATCTTCATTTTATAGATGAGGAAACTGAAGCTCATAGAGGCTAAATGATTGGCGTAAGGTCATCCAGACAATAATTGGTCATTTTTGTATTTGAATATGTGTTCTCTAGTGTCGGTTTCATTGTGTTTTCTAATATGGTCATCACTTCTAAAAAGAGAAATATATTTCATTTCTCATTATTGTGATAGGCAAGACCCGGAAATTCCATATAAATTATCAAGTTGTTCATTATATTCTATTATTTGAAATGCAAATGGAGGTATCAGTTTGCAAGGTCTCCAAATCGGAAGGTTCCTTGAATCATTTTGATGTTTAGCAATACACATTGCAGAAATGGTCCTTTTCTCCATCCTGTCATAGCTATTTATGGTCAGGATTAGGAAAATGAAAGAAAAAAAGAAAAGATAAGGTGAAAAGGCAAGTCATATTTAAAAAAATATGGAGGTAAGGAAGAAACAGACCAAGTAGCAGGAGAATGGCATTTCTCCAAAGCAGAAGATGTTGAGGCAGTGAGCCAAGATCAGAGTGGCAGAATTTGATGGGATAGCAGTGAACTATAGGATCTATCTCCCTTTTTTGTCTGTTTGGCCCATTCCTTTCCCTTTCTCCCTCCCTTCCTTCCTTCAATTCAATAGTTCATTTCTGTGTGAGACATTTTTACATAATGTCAAAAGTAGCTCAGCCAATAAAGAGTGCAGCCAGAAATACCTGAATGCAAATTCTGCCTCAGACACTTAATAAGTGCATGACCCTGGGCAGTCATTTAACCTCTACTTTCCTCAGTTTTCTTCATTTGTAAAGTGGGGCTAATACTACATCTACCTCCCAAGGTTTCAGTGAAGATCCCTTGAGAAAAAGTGCTTTGTAAACCTTAAAGTGCTATATAAATGTTAGCTATTATTACTTGCTATTATTACAACAGTCTCTGACCCTAGGTTCTAGGAGAGGAGAGCATATAACTTGGGCACAAGTAAATAAATACAAAGTATATGCAAAGGAATTTCAAGGGAGAGAGAGTGCTATTAATTGGGAAGATGAGCAAAGGCCTCCTGCAGGAGGTGACACCTGAGATGGCCTTGGAAGGTTAGGGAGGCATCTTACGAGTCAGATGTGAGGAGGGAGTGCATTCCAGGCCCCTTCTAGGAGACCATCTTTATGGAGATGTTACTGGGAGACAGAAAATTAGGGTATAGTTACCAGGCCAGTTGGACTGGAATGGGGAGAGCATGACAGGGAAAAATATGAAATGTGACTCTAAAGGTGGATGGGAGTCAGACTATAGAGGGCTTTAAATACACCAAGCTGAGGATTTCATATTTATTCTAGAGGTAGTAGGAAGCCATGGAGGATTTTTGAGTTGGGATATGGCATTGTCAAATATGAGTTTTAGCAATATCAGTTTGGCAGCTGTGTGAGAGATGGCCTGAAAAGTGGGAAGATACTGGAGGCAGAGGGACCAATTTAGATGCTATGGCCAATAAATCTGGCCAGAGGTGATAAGAGTGAAGGCTTCCTACCACCGTCTTCACTTTCATTTCCTCTTAAGGCAGCCCATTCCATTTTTGGACCACTCTAATTGGTACAAAATCTTCCTCTCTATGACTTCTACCCATAGCTCCTATTTCTTATCTTTGGAATCAAATGGAATAAGTGTAATATCTCTTTCACATAATAGTCCTCCAGATACCCAAAGACACCTATCATGTTCCTGCTTAGCCTTCTCTTGTCCAGTCTAGGTACATCCTTCAATAAACTGTTATAGGGCATTATCTCAAGGCCTATAATCATTCTGGTTGCCTTCCTGTGGACAACCACTAATGCCCTCCTCTCCAAAATTATCTTCTGTTACTATGTATATATGTATAAAGTAATGCAAGATAATATATTACATATAAAATGTGCAGTTCACTCCTAGTGCCTGTATTTTTAAGATCTGCTTAGATGTCAGAAGGAAGATAAACTATGGGCACTGTAGTAGTGACGTAGGCGTGAGAGCATTTATGAGAGAAGGGAATCTGTAGGGAAAGGGAGAGCTCAACAATGACAGCTCTGTTGGCAGTGGAGATGGAGATGGTGAGTGGGATCTGGAGAGGTACACATGTTAATATTCAAGAGATAACATGCTTTACCAAAAGGGGAACAAAAAAAGGGTCCCTGAGCTTCTATGAAACAGAGAAAACAGAAGAGCAAAGGACATAGAACAAATGACTGGGAAAAACAGCAGTGGTTGAGACTTATTATTATAATTCTAGCTGAGGAGAACTGAGGATAGAGGACGGTGAGTCATGCTCTTAAGAATCTGTCACTCACTCCTGGTCTAATTTGAGTTTATTTTAAGGCTTGGGTTGGACACAGGAGATAAGGGAGTTCAAAGCCCTCTGCTGGTTGCTGAGCACTTAGGGGTATTAGTGCTACAGACTTTGCTAAAGGCAATCAGACCGCCCCCAGACAGAGAACATCATGCCTTAATGCTTTTTCTTTAGTCAGACTGAACAACCAGCCTGAAGGATTTGTATCATCATCAGGTATTCAAAACTAAGGATGGGGGAGGGGAGAGGAGGAGACAGGGAGAACAGAGAGCCAGATCCATGTCCTTTGGGTGACAAACCACAATTTTTTTTTTTGGTTTTGGTTTTGGTTTTGGTTTTTTTGGTGAGGCAATTGGGGTTCAGTGACTTGCCCAGGGTCACACAGCTAGTAAGTGTCAATTATCTGAGACCGGATTTGAACTCAGGTACTCCTGAATCCAGGGCTGGTGCTCTATCCACTGAGCCACCTAGCTGCCCCGACAAACCACAATTTAATAGCTAAGAGATGCTCCATTTTCCTTTATCCAATGCAACAAATACCTCCTAAATACATACTAGGTATAGGATACTGTTATAGTCACTGAGGGAAATAGAGATTGGGAGAGGACCGGTAATTTCATTAACATGAGGAATACTGGATTTGGAAACTGTCTCTACCAAGGTATGTTGGCAATTACAGTCTTAGAGAGTTGCCCAGAGCCCTGAGAGTCAAGTGACTTGTTACACAGGGTTGGTCACATAGCCGACGTGTCAGACGTTGGACATGAACCCAAGTCTTCCAAGGCCCAAGCTCTCTATCCACTACACCAAGCTTCCTCTCTGCTGGTGGAAAAATTAAGTTTAAATAAAGTACAATTCATGCCCTTGTAGAGCTGTCTTATGAGGAATATGACAAATATACTAGTGATTATGTTATAAAATAATACAAAATCACAAGCTCTTGGAGATGGAAGGGACCTTAGAGGCCATGTATTCCAAAAAGTATCTGATAAGTCTTCTCTACAACATATCCAACAATAGCTATCTAGCCTTCACATGAAGATCAGAGAGAAAGGGAACTCCTCTCTTCTCAGGGCAAACCATCCTATTTTTGGACCACTCTAATTGGTAAAAAATTCTTCCTCTCTGCAACTTCTACCCAGAGTCCCTATTTCTGTTCTCTGGAACCAAATGGAACAAGTCTAATCTCTCACATAATAGTCCTCCAGATATCTGAAAACACTTATCATGTTCCCCCTTAGGCTTTTCTTGTTCAGTCTAAATACATTCTTAAATTGTTATAGAGCATTATCTCAAGGTGTGTCATCATTCCGTTTGCCTTCCTGTGGACAATCACTGCCTTACTCCCAAAATTATCTTCCATCACTATGCATATATGTATATGGTAATATAAACTATATAACTATATATATATTTATATGTATGTGTACATGTTACTTCCCCTAAACAACTGTGAGTTCCTTGAAATCAGAGACTATTTTGTTTTTGTCATTGTATTAATATTAGCACAGTGCCTAGCACAGAATTGTTTTTCATCCTTCGTTTCTTTTCTTTTTTTTTTTTTTGCAAAGTAATAAGGGTTAAGTGACTTGCCCAGGGTCACACAGCTAGTAAGTGTCAAGTGTCTGATGGCAGATTTGAACTCAGGTCCTCCTGAATCCAGGGCCTGTGCTTTATCCACTGCACCACCTAGCTGCCCCTCATCCTTCATTTCAGAGAGGATCAATGACATCATGGATGATGTCTTGATTTGTGAGAGAATTGGATTTAAGTGAAGCAGGTTTAGTTGCAGAGTTATCGGCCTCACTCTCTTCCTAAGTCATCAAAGTCCAGTGGTAAGATAAAAGGAAAGACAACTGGCAATGGCCCAGGATGCAGTGAATGACCCTGACATCTTCAGTGTCTGAGCAAGTTCTAAATACTCCACAGCGCCTGCTTCAGCTGTCTTTGGAACAAATTGTTCTCATCCACCCATTCCGTAGGGTGGGGGTGGGGTGGGGTCTTCCCATGCTTGCGGTAGACATCCCCTTAACTCAACAGTGGGTTTGAGACCTGTCAGTTACATTCAACCTGGTTTAGCTCGTCTGCCAGGATAGTTTTACTGGGGTGTAGCTGCTGCTCATGATGCAGCTTCTTGAAGCACAAAGTATACTTGGTAAATGTTTTTTGTTTTTGTTTTTTGGTAGGGCAATGGGAGTTAAGTGACTTGCCCAGGGTCACACAGCTAGTAAGTGTCAAGTGTCTGATGGCAGATTTGAACTCGAGTCCTCCTGAATCCAAGGCCAGTGCTTTATCCACTGCGCCACCTAGCTGCCCCTTGGTAAATGCTTTTTAATTCATTGATAGACTGACACTCTCCAGCTTTTCAATATCATTTTAAAAATGTATTTGCCCCAAATTGTATATTGCACTCCAGGTGTCAGTGCCCTCATTTTAGATGTTACATTGTTCAATGAAGATTATATTAAGCATTTTTGGCTGCCATGAGTCCCTCTTGATTCATAATTAAGCTTGATGACCCTTTTTGTTTGAGCTGTTATTTAGCCAGACTTCCCTCGAAGTGTAAATTGTTTACAAGTGTAAAATTGGTTTTTTCGACTCCAAAGCTGGTTTTCTTTAACTTGTGAGAAGTGGACAAAAACAGAACAGAGTGTTCTACTAACAGCTGTATTCAGGCTTAATGAAACAGCTGGGAGCATAAGTCCTACCTTTATTATATAATTTCTTGCTCCTTTGTTGCAGTTATGCTTGTTAATTTTGTTAGTGCAGGTGCAACTTACTTTATGGATTAATGTATTGCTGAAGATTTCTATATGAATTATAGTTTCAATAACATATAAACATCTCTTACCACTGATTGAAATCACCATTTCACAGATACCTATGACTGTAAGGTGTGGACATGACATGTTGATTTCTGAGAGTCCAGGGAATATGATCAAGCCAAGAGGGGAATGACTAGTTAATATGGACAAGACCCAAGTAAAGTGAACCTCACCACCATAACAGGTGCAAAAGGTGTAGTGAATAGCAGCAATAATGATGTTAAAAGCAGACCATTTCCCCTGCATTTTCAGCTCCTGGACCTTTCTTCCATTACTTTTCTCAGCTTTGGCCCTTTGAGCCCTGAAAAGGGGGGAGGGGTGTTGGTAACCCAGAGCAACTCTAAAAAGCCCACCTGGGGATTCAAGGTAACTTCCAGGCCAACCTGAAAAACAAATATTTTCTGCAAAGGAAAGAAGTAGGAGCATGGCTTATACACACAGAGATTTCATTTGGATGTAAGGAAAAGTTTTCTGTTAGGAGCTACCTAAAAGTCGAATGAGCTGGTTTGGGAGGTAGTGAGTTTTCCACCACTGAGTATCTTCAAGAAGAGATTGGATAACCATATATTATTTTTTTTTATTTTTTTTTTTTAGTGAGGCAATTGGGGTTAAGTGACTTGCCCAAGGTCACACAGCTAGTAAGTGTTAAGTGTCTGAGGCTGGATTTGAACTCAGGTACTCCTGACTCCAGGGCTGGTGCCCTAGCCACTGCGCCACCTAGCTGCCCCGATGACCATATATTATAAACATTACTGATCTAAAGGGTCATGTCCATATTTCTCATGTGCATTTTATATTGAGCACTAAATGTTATCCTTAACACTTGTGTTTTTAACAAGCCACAACAAAATTGGACAAAGCTTCTCTCATCATAATTTGCCATCAGGAAGTCACTAGATGTCAAAACTGATCAACATAGTTTTCCCACAAACTGACCTTGGCCTACAGGAATCTAGTAGGACCAGATGAGCTCTGCTAAAGTCAGTCCATTTTCTGTGAAGGCAGGCAACAATGTCATATGACTGCCTAAAAAGCTAATTCAACTGTGGATTGCATTAGAATGGGCATAGTGTCCAGGAATAAGGAGGTGATAGTCTCCCTGTGCTCTGCCTCGGTCAGAATATATCTGGAGTTGTGTGTCCATTTATGGTCATCTTTCTTTTTTTTTGTTTTGTTTTGTTTTGGGGTGTTTTTTGTTTGTTTGTTTGTTTGTTTTGTCGGGGCAATGAGGGTTAAGTGACTTGCCCAGGGTTACACAGCTGGTGTCAAGTGTCTGAGGCTAGATTTGAACTCAGGTCCTCCTGAATCCAAGGCCACTGTTTTATCCACCGCGCCATCTATCTGCCCCCTGGTCATCTCTCTTTTTTTTTTTTTTTAATGAGGCAATTGGGGTTAAGTGACTTGCCCAGGGTCACACAGCTAGTAAGTGTTAAGTGTCTGAGGCCGGATTTGAACTCAGGTACTCCTGACTCCAGGGCCGGTGCTTTATCCACTGCGCCACCTAGCTGCCCCGTGGTCATCTCTTTTTAAGAAGGACATTGTTAAGCAGGAGAGTGTCCAGAGGAGAACCAGCAGGTTGGTAAAGAGTCTCCAGTTCAGGCCATAAGAGGGTCAATAGAAGGAATTAGTGGTATTTAGCCTGGAGAAGAGACTTGGGGGACATCAAAGGCATCTTCAAAGTACTTGAAGAGCTGTCACTTGGAAGAATAATTAAACTTGATCTGCTGGTCCTGGAAGGCAGAACTGATATCAATGGGTGTGAGTTGCTTAAGGGTAAATTTCAGCTAGAAGTAAAGAAAAACTCTAATAATTAGAGCTATCTCAAAGTGAAATGGGCCTTTGAAAGTGGTAGTGGATTTCCCCTCCATGTTGGTTTTCAGGAAAGTCTGGGTAACCAGCTGTTGTGCATCTCATACAGGGCATTCTTGTTCAGGTACCAGTTGGATGAGAATTGGGCCACTGAGGTCTTTTTCAACTCTGAGGGTCTATGATTATCAGTCTAACTACTACTAAATACCGAAGGGACGTGGGGCATAGTAGAGTCTGGTCTGCTCTGCCACTGACTTACTTGGTCTTTCTAGCTAAGGCTCTCTATCTTTGTATGCCTCAGTTCTTCCCTTTAGTGAATTTAGTTTAGAATTAATTTAATTAATTAAAATTAGCCAGTATTTTGCAGATCCAAGTGTTGTGTCCACCAATCTAATGAAGAAGAGCAGCACTGCAGATAATCCTGGGTTCAAGTTCCGGTTCTCATTCGGAGGTTAGGATAAGCGATTAGCTTTTTCTCTCCAAGCCTCAATGTCCTTCCTCACCTATGAAATAGAGATGATACTTGAACTACCTATCTCACAGTACTACCATCAGGAATTCACTTTTGTTAAACCTTTAAAAAGTTCTAACGAAAGGCAAGATAACCATAATACATATCCCAAATACTAGATTACTTAAATCTTATTTGTGTTTGCATGTGCAAACAATTCATTTCCTAATTTTACCTTTTTTAGAATTAAATTTGTATTTCTTGTTTTTGTTTTTGTTTTTTTGCAGGGCAATGGGGGTTAAGTGACTTGCCCAAGGTCACACAGCTAGTAGGTGTCAAGTGTCCGAGGCTGGATTTGAACTCAGGTACTCCTGAATCCAGGGCCAGTGCTCTATCCACTGTGCTATCTAGCCGCCCCCAAAATTTGTATTTCTTAAAGATACGCCATCTTGCTGGACAAAGGAGAAAGAGACCCAGAACTCACAGAGAGCAAGAGGAAGCCTGTAAGGAATTAACATTTGCTCCTTATGAAGGAATTGCACAGTGAGCAATCAGCAAATGTTGGGTGGAATTGATTACCCACAGGCAGATAACTGAAAGCTAATAATGAAGGGGAGGTGGAGGAGTTAAGAGCAAATGGATACCATTGAAAAACAGAATCCAGGCATTTCATTTCTAGGCTGGGCACCGTGGACACCAAATTTTGCTGCCTCCCTTGCCTGGCCCCAGCATGCTCCAATGCCCTTGTCCCTCATGACACCTTGTCTTTAGCATCTTATTTTCAATAAAAGGTCCTGGAATATTTCATGTAACAAATGTGGGGTGAGGCTTTGGCATATTTGAGGAATACTGTCTATAGGGTGGCATTTTCTGTGCATTTGGGGGCAACCAAGGCTGTTGGGGATTTCACACCCAGGATGCCAAGCCCAGCAGTATCCAAACACCTATCTGCTGCCTGACTCAATGAGGAGAAATATGAGCAGCTCAGGGTAGTTGCTTCTGCTACTACTGAAAACATCCCATCATGGGTGACAGTGGAAAAGATACTTAGGATCAAAGAGACTGTTGTTGAATTGTTTCAGTAGTGTCTGGCTCTTCTGATGCCATTTTGGGGGTTTTCTTGGCAGAGATACTAGAATGGTTGGCCATTTCCTTCTCCAGCTCATTTTACAGATGAGGAAACTGAGGCAAACAAGGCTAAGTGACTTGGCCAGGGTCACACATCTAATAAGTGTGTGAGGCCAGATTTGAATTCAGGAAGGTAAGTGTCCAGGCCCAGCACTCTATCTCCTGCACCACTTAAGATGATGCTGTCTCTGATTAGCAGGCTGAACAAATCCCCACAGGAGTAACCTATAGAAATGGGAAGCAGGGGGTGAGATTTCTGGGGTAGAATTTTTAGGGGTGGGCCTGTCAAAGACTGGTATCATCATTCCATAAGTAGTATGGTATACTGCTAAAAATGCACGGCCAAGAATCAGAAAATTCAGGTCCAGATCCTGGCTCTGATGCTTTCAAGCTTTATGACCTTGGGCAAGTCACTTCATGTCTATGAGACTAAGTTCTCTTATCTGTTTAATGGTCAATAATCTTTGACCTATCTGCCTTACAAGGTTTGTTAAGAGGACATAGTTCTTTTTTTTGTTTGTTTTTTTGTTGTTTTTTTTTGCGGGGCAGTGGGGGTTAAGTGACTTGCCCATGGTCACACAGCTAGTAAGTGTCAAGTGTCTGAGGCCGCATTTGAACTCAGGAACTCCTGAATCCAGGGCCGGTGCTTTATCCACTGCGCCACCTAGCCGCCCCCGAGGACATAGTTCTTTGAATTTTAAAGCACTGTAGAACTATGAGTCAGTATTGACAATTGTTGGGGTCAAAAGGAAGAAGAGGGAGATGAAGATCAAATTCAGCCCAATAAGAAATCACTAAAAGTATCTCAATAGCCACTGAGCAAATACTAAAAATGCACTCTACTTCAGGGTATGAAGTGTGGAAAAAAACGGAAAGGAATAGAGACTTCCTGCTGGAGGTAGAAGGAACCTCAGACACAATTGAGTTTAATCCCTATATTTTATAGGTGAGGAAATTGAGGCCTAGGGAAGTTAAGGGACTTGTCCAAGGTCACAGAACAACAGAGGGAGGAAGGAATTCAATCCTGGTTCTTTGTCTCTTTATCAGTGCTCTTTCTACTGTACCACATTGAGTTATGATGGAAAGGGACCTTAGAGATGATCTAATCCAACCTCTATCATTTTACAGATGAAAGAAAGGCAAGGAGAAGTTCAATGACTCATCTAAGGTGATACAACTAGTCAGTATCTGAGCTAGGATTCAAACCCAGGTCCTCTATCTCTAAGTCTCAGCCAAAATTCCACCTTTTATAGGAAGCCTTTCCTGATCCCTCAGTTGATAATCTACAATTTTTCCTGCAAATGGCTTGTTTGTACATACTTCTTCACATGTTGCCTCCACCATTACTTTGTGGATAGAAGACAGATCTGGAGTCACAAAGATCTGAGTTCAAATCTGGCCTCAGACACATATTATCTGTGTGATCCTGGGTAAGTCACTTAAGCCTATTTGCCTCAGTTTCCTCACCTTTAAAATGAGCTAGAGAACACAATGGAAAATACTCCAGTATCTTTACCAAGAAAGCCCCAAATGGGATCATAAAGGGTTGGACACGATTGAACAAGAAGAAGTAATCCCCAGAGTTTAGCCCAGTGTCTGGAATATAGTAAGTTCCTAATAAATATTTCTTGACCTACTGACTTTCAGGTTCACCCTACTGGCTCTATGCAAGTACCAAGGTAAGGGCAAGTACTAAGAGGATGGATTCATCTGCCTCTTCCTTCCCTTCACCCCTGGCTATCCTTTATTGCACAGGACAATAACAAAGAAATAAACAGGCTCCTAAGCAATGGAATGAAACAAACCCTCCAGAAGGGCCTGAGTCTGTTCTCCATCCCCATTCAAAACCTTCTTTTGTATAGTTCAGTTGTGGAGATGGAGAAGAAACCCTGGTTAGTAATTCACATGAATTAGGACTATACTGGTGAACCATTCTCAAGAGCTTTTTTCACTTGATGATGGCAATTATTTTCCCTTTTTTCTCCTAATGGTGTCTGACTGGCCTTTTCTTAAAACCACCAGTTTTGTGCCTTCTCAAAGGACACAGGGGTCAATGGTATAATGGAAAGAGAATGGGATTGACTGTCAGAAAGCCCAAATTCAACCCCCAATTTTGCTATACAGGTACTGGGTGACTTTGGGTGTATTATTTTGCTCCTCTGGCCAAAGTTTTCTGAAGGAAAGGGTTCCATTCAATGTTTTCTGAGAGCCCCTTCCAGTCCTAACATTGCTAGAAAATGACTGTCCAGTTTGGAGGAGAATGGTGTCAGAAGTTAATGATGATTCTCTACATTTACACACTTTCTGGTATAATTCTGTAGCTGCAGAATAAGAACCGGGTTACCTTTGAGCTGCCAAGAGAGGAGTTATTTTTGTTGTCCTCTCAGATGACTATAGTAGCCAAAGGAGCCTTTAAAAATTATCTCCTGTAATTATGTACTGAGAGCCTAGTTTGAGCAGGGCATTCAGCTAGATGCCATGGAGAATACTTCCACACAGAAGACACGGTCACTGCCCCAAAGGAGATTAAAAATCCCTTTGGGAAGCCAAGAATTACCCACATGAAAAATAAACTCGATACCAGATGGCTTCTGATACATGAGAAATGAGGAGTTGATGATTGCCGTGGAAGTTCAGAGAAGGGGGAGCATACTGTAAGTTAAAGTGGTCAAGAAGAAGAAGGAGGGATTTGAACTGGGTCTTGAAGAACAGATAGGATGGAGATGGGAGAAGTGACGCAATTTAGTGGAAAGAGTTCTGGACCTGGAGACACAGGACCTGATTCTGAACCCCACATCTATCACTTATTAATTGTGTGAATGTGGGAAATCAGAGAGGCAAACCTCTCTGAGCCTTAGTTTTCTCATCTATAAAATGGGCCTGATATTCTTGGTACTGCCCGGCTCACAGAGTCGTTCTGGGGGAAGGGCTTTGTAACCCTTCCAGTGCTTATAGAGATCTGAATTACAATGGTTACAAGAAAGTCTCATTGTGGTTTAATTCTCAATAAAGACTCAGCAGGGGAAATACATTTTCTTCAGACTGGCATAAGCAAAAAGGTTTCTCAAAAGATATTCACGTATGTATCCTTTTAAAGGGTCTTTATTACCCTGGCACCAAAGCCCTTTTTGTATTCAGCAAATAGGGACATGGGAGGGGAGTTTAAAAAGGGAGAGAATTCTGAAGGTAAAGCCCTTGAGAGGGTGGGGATGGGGGCTCAGTTCCTATGGGAGGAGTGGCTCTCAGGGGCTGGAATAGCAATAGATTTCTCCTGAGAAGAAAATGGTAATAAACAATTACCCTCTCTCCTTCCCTCTTTTTTTCCCTGCCTTCCCCATGGAGAACTGAGCTGTTACCCCAAGTACTGAGGAAAGTACAGTCTTTATTTTTCAGAATTCATTTAGACCTATGAATGATTTCTCAAGTGAAGCCTCTGGCTGCATTTTCTGACTCACCTCTGATTGCTTTGAAAATGGTTCTGATGTCAAAGACCAGGCATTATAGTAGTTGGGGAACTAGAGACGACCCAGAAATGACCATTTTACCTTCTTAGTTGGCAGCATGGAAAACCAGTAACCTTGGAGAGATTTGAGAAAGAAGAAATATATAGTCCAAGGGGAAAGTCGGACCTAATCCCTCCCCCCAATTACCCAACCCTAATTCTTTCTGTGTTCCCCATCCTCTCCCAACTGGCACATCCAATACAATCCACTGGGTTGTCTCTGCCTTCTGATTCAACAGGGCCATTTGAGATGCAGTCACTTAGAAGTTAGAATTGCTTCCACAGGGAAAAAAAAAAAAACAATTTCCAAAATTGCCTAGGAGCTATGACTAAGAGGTTTTGCACAGTAGGGTTTCAGTGGTGTTTTTATTTTTTCTTATTTTGACTAAAAGGGAAAAAAACAAATCTAAAATTAGCCTTTGGTGGTTTTTCTTTTTTTCTTTTCTTTTTAATTTAGGGCTTTGTCAGCATGAGATTTTTTTTTTTTGCAATAAGCAATATTACAATTCCTTGACATTTTCATTGCTGCTTCTTGACATATTTAGTAGGGCTTTAAAGGTCTTCTTAGCAAGAAGGAAAAAGAAATGACCATTCCCAAAGCACCATATGTTTCCAATTGCTATCTCAGTTGCTGGATGCCAGGCCTGGGCTTACATCTTGCAGCCCAGGATAATTTCTTGAGGAAAGGTGGGTCTCCTTTACTAAACTGCTTATTAGGACCTCAGGATGAACTCAATTCCATTTCACTTAATTCAGTTTGACGAATGTTTATTAAGCATGTACTGCAAATGCACTGCAATCAACAAACAATTAACAAACATTTCTGCAGAGACCTTTATATAAAAGGTTAGGTACAGAGGAGAACACAAAGAAATATGAAACCGGGTGGGTGCAGGCTTGCTTTTAAGGTGCCCACAGTCTAGCTAAAAGAAAATTCACATTAAAAAAGAGAGGTAACAATATATGGTGGTAAATGTTGGCAATAAGCATTCTAGGACTTCAAAGGAAGCAAAGCTCCCTATGGGCTGGGGTGGTGAGGGAGGACTCTAGGGAGGAGGTAAAAAGGAAAGGGAAGGAAAGAAGTGTTTATTAAGCACCTACTATGTGCCGGGTACTATGCTGAGCATTTTACAAATACTTTCGCATTTGTTCCTCACTAGATCCTTGAAAAATGAATGAAGAAGAGGGAGAAATTCTGGGTGAAAGTGATGTTTATGTAAAGGGGAATTTTCATGGCATGTCTGAAAGATCATGAGTAGACTAGTCTAGTTGAAGTGGAAGGAAGTGGGGGGCTTGGTAGAGGAGCAATGGTTAGCAGGAGACAAGGATGGAAGTATATTTTAGCTTCAGATCTTAGATGACCTTGAAAGTTCGGACTTGATCTTCCAGGGAATGGGGAGTCATTAAAAGTTTTTGAAGAGGAGAATGGAATGATCAAGTATTTAAGGAGGGCAGACTGAAAAGAAAGGGATTGGAGGCGGTAAGGTCAATTAAGAGCATGGAGTAGGTGAAGGAGGTGACAAACAGAATCTTAAGAAAGGGATGGGTAGAAGAGAAATCATGAAAGAAGACTTAATAAATCTTGGTAATTTATTGATTGTGAGGGGCCAGAGTGAGAAAGGCCAGAGATAGTGCTATACCTATGGACTAGGGCAAGGCAGGGTAGCAAGATAAAACCTTTTTTCTAAGACAAACTCACTTGATTCCTTCATTCTTCCCTGGTTGATAGAAGCTTGAGAACTAGCTTAGGGGTACTTATCCATTTCCATGCAACTAGGACATCTTATCCCAATGACCCCAAATGCTATTCTGCCACAGGTCACCCTCTTCAACCCTATTTGACACTTCAGGCAGAATGTTGGGGCTTTGGGGTTGTGAGATACAAATAAATCTGTCACATGCAAAATAATATGAATTTTAATTTTGTTCCTGGAAGGTTGGGGAGGATATTCTATGTGGGGAAGGACAGTGAGTTTTCTTCCAGGGGTTTAGGATGGGGGCTAAGGTGGTGAGTTAAAAGATTAAAAGCAGTTTGGGATGATTCAGAGCCTTCCCTGACAAAGGACTAAATAACTTCTCAAGGTCTCTCTGGGTACATGATGGATTTCTGGGAGACCTCTCATGAAACTCTCCTTCTGATGTGAAAGGAAGGGGGACAATTCTAAAGATGACAGAGTAGTCTAGCTTCCAATCTTGGTCCTTCTTGGAAGCACCTTTCTCTGGGAGGGAGCCAATGAATGTCAGTTATAATGGGGACTTCTTGGATATAAACTCCATTTTCTTTGAGAATCTGACTCCTTCTATAGAGGAAATCCTTTGAGAACCTCCTCTGAGGTTATTATTTTTACCTCCTTTTTTCATGAGGTGGTGTATTGAAGACAGGGACTTAGACAATTTGTCCTCTCTCTGGGAGGAAGGGAGGGAGCTGCTGGCTTACTTACAAAACCCCCAGCTTTTAAGCAGAATAAGAACCTATCTTTTCCTAAATTGCAAGCACAACCCCAAGGACCAGACTGTCAGAAAACAGAAAGCAAGTAAATCAACAAGGGAACAGTAAGGGGAAGATGTCTGGAGGGGAAAGTCAACATGAGTTCTTTCTCCATTCTCCTATTGTGTTTTGAAAAAACAAAACAAAAAACCTGAAAATAAACAGAATAAATAGATAACTAGAAATTCTGAAAATCAAAGAAGAGAGAAATAAAATCAAAAACAAAAATTGAATTAAGAAATAAAATGAGTTGGTCTTTTTAAAAGACTAATAAAATAGAAAGACAGCTAATTTTTAAAAAAGAGAAAGGAAAACAAAGTTGCTACGGGGCAAAGGTATCAAATGCATGTCATTCTGGCTACACATAGCCCACAATACTCCTGAATGTACTCTGAACCACATTCAAATGCAATTGGGAAATATTTAACAAAACAAATAAAAATAAAATAAAACATAGATAAAGTTAATATGTGGTTTTATAGGTCAGTACGTGGCCCACAGGAATCCTTATGTACAATTTAGTGGGCCCCATTTTTATGTGAATTTAACACCACTTCCTTCAAATTCTATAAATGTGTCAAAGCCCAGACTTCTCAAGGAGGGGTATCCCAATTCCTTCCTAAAACTAATTCTTCCACACTATACCCTTGTTCCCATCTCCTACTGCCTCCTCCAAGACTTTGCTCTAAAGGTAACTACCTCTTTCTCATATGTCTCTTTCTAAACTTACTCCTGCAAATATGTGTAGGTCAGTTAACCAACAATGAGCAAAGAGGAAGGAAATAAGCATTTATTGAGCACCTACTATGTTCCAGGCACTGTGCTTTGCCCTTTATAAATACTACCTCATTTGTTACTATGTGCCAGGCACTGTGCTAAGGATTGAAGACACTGAGAAAGGAAAAAATATGGTTCTTGTCCTCAAAGTGCTCATATTCTAATGGGGGAGGGGTGAATAACATGAAAATAGCATACAAGATATATAGAGAGTTAATGAAAGATAATCTTGGAGGGATTAGATTAGCAGTAGAGGGTAGGATGGGAGATGGGATTAGAAAAGGCCTCCCCAATATTAAAAAAAAAGATTTGATCCTTCTACCCATGTAGCTACTATTGCATCTCTCTCCTTCCCTTTACTACCAAACTTTTTACAGTTTGAGAAAACTGAGACAGATACATTAAGTAATTTGCCCAGGGTCACATAGCTTGTAAGTGGATAAGGTCAGATTTGAACTCAGTTCTTAGCCCTGAACTCCAGGCTTAGCCTTTATGTACTGTGCCACCTAGCTGCCTCTAAACTGAGAGGACTGTTTCAATTAGGAAAGAACAGGTCAATAGTGTTAAATGCTACCTAACAGTCAAAGAAAATCAGGATGGAAAAAATGCCTCTGGCTTTGAAGATAAGGATTTCATTGATCTCTTAGAACAGCTTGGGGAGTGCAGTGAAGGATAAACCAGATTATCCCAGGGAAAAAGAGAGTGAGCAGAAGGAAGTGGAGAGAGATGATGGCTCAGACTATTTATTTCAGAAATGCCTACTGCACCCTGAATCAGAGAGGGCCCACCATGATGGTTATTTGAGGGCTTCCACTGGGTTATCTCAAGTTCAAGTGAGCTTATGCAAACCTCAAAGCACCAGAGAAACTCCAGTGATTATTTTTCTTATTCAGGGGGAATGGGAGAGACACCATCTAACTCTTCAAGCAGGGCCAGCACACGCATGGGCCGGCACCGAATGACGTCTTCTGTTCCTATCCCCTTTCTCATTGCCATTGCCACTCTGCACCAGCTGAGATTTCCCCAACTCTGCTACTCCCCCCCTCCTCTGTTCCACTGCCTTTGATGAAGGCCATAACCAGAGGGGAGCAGGCCAAAGAGAGTAGGAGGATGACAAAACACAACATAAATGTCAGCTATAAATGTCAGCTATAACCTCCCCAGTTTCCTCATAGGCCATCCATGCAAACCAGCTGTTTGGCTGTCCAGAGGAGGAGACATGGCTTCTCTGGGAATAGGAACTTGGAGCAAACTTGGCTAATGCAGTTGAGATCAGCAAGGGTAGACTGACCAGTGATTGCAGTGCTGTTCTCACTTGTTTCTTGCACTGGTCTGTGGTAGCAGATCGAGTAGGGAACAACCTAGGCCAGCATCAACATTGTGAAAACCCAGACAAGAAAATTATCATGACAGGGAAGGAAACTCGAGGCCAAGGAGCCTCTGCTATCACCTCTCAGAGAGCTGTACCTTTCAGCCTCTTCCCCTATCCTGTACTCAGTCGCCTCATTCCCTGTGATGAATGAATGGATTCAAGAAGCCTTTTACTGCTCAGTGTTGTGCTAGGCACTGGGAATACCAATATAAAAGTTAATCGGTCCCTGACCTCAAGGAATTTCTATTCCAATATGAGGAAACAACATGTATATGCAGATTGTAGTCAGAAAGGAAATTTCTGAATTTGGAAATTTGGAAAATTAAGGGAAGCATAGCATGTATATTGGCATACCCTTTTGAAAAGTAATGACAGTATTGATTTGATTATAGTCTGTTCCTTTCACATGTTTGCTAACACACTCATCTGCCCTGTCACCCCTTTGCTTTCTCCGCACTAAGACCGATTTCTTTTACTAATGAAGTAAATATGCTTTTATTCTCTCCTAGAAACAGGGTGTCATATTTGACCTTAAGGATTCTAGAATACCCTGAGAGGATTGTGGGGTGTCCCTTCTATATGCCCTTGATTTGAGGTCCCCCAATGGCTACGTCCCCCCCCATTTTAGTGTCTAATTATCAGCACCTCAGTTCCATTTAATCCCTTAACATCTCTTAGCTTTTTCAGAGGGATATTTATTTCAAAGATATAGTAAGAATAAACACACAAACATTTTCCACAGTATCTCAGGGTATGCTCAACCCTAGAGCAATTCATTTTCTGGGAAGAATAGGCTCAAGACTTCTTAGTTCTTACATGGAATTGGTCCCATCAAGTTCACAGTCAAAGATGGCATGACTGCTGGATGAGTCCTTTTCATACCTACTACTGAACTGGGGTCATGAAGGTCCTGACTTGCTTCTTGGGGTATCAATGCTACACTGGCTCAGGAACCCCCGACTCTGGAATTCTGGGGTGCTGGAATTTCCGCTGAACCTTCCAAACTTACAAATCAGAGGCTCAATCTCCTTCACCTAAAAGGGAAAAGAACAAGCATGTATACCAAGGACTACTGCACTCAGATGGGAGAAGACCCCCACAGTCTCTCCATGCCATAGGTAGATGAGTCACTGACAGAGGCAAAGAAGACATGGCTAACATTGATAGGCCTTTGGCTGGAGGCTGATAACCTTCATAGCCAATCAAAGAGCCCTCCCTTTCAAAACATGGTGTTGGGGCCAAATTTGATATAGGGAGAGTTAATTGAGTGTCTAGTTGTAATATTGGGGTCCCAGAAATAATGAGGGACCTCTCGGCCCAAAGCTCCCTCCCCTCTGAACTGCCTTTTTAGATATTTCCCCCAGGCCAATAAGAAAGGAGCCTAACAGCCTCTTTTCCACAAATGAATCAGGTTTTATTAATGGGAATAAGATAAACAGCAAAGGTGAAATTAATAAAATCAAAGACAAGGGAATAGGGAAAAAGAAATACAGATAACCCCCCTAACTCTAACCTAAGTCTATACAATCCCCAAACTCACTTCCAGTTCAGCTAATTCAAAAGAGCAGGGCTCCTATATTAACTCACCACCTGGGGTCTGTAACTTCAATGGAAAACAGCTTTGCAGTCAGGGTCCACAGGACAAACTGCCAGGAAAAATCTCTCTCTTGTCTGCTCCTGCCAGCTCATCTGACCCGAAAGAAAGTGACTCTGGAAAGAGACTGAGCTCCCCTCAGCAAGCGTTTACTCTCCCTCCCCCAAAAGGGGAGGTCCTTCAAACTGCCTGTGGAGAGTGGTTTCTCCTGCTGATATCAGCAGCATACGTCACTCAGGACAGGACAGGTGTGGCCCATACCAATCAGTCTGCCAAAATCCATTTTTTTACCACATTGGTAAGCTGGCTAAAACCAGTGACAGATTGTCCATGAATACTCCATAGTGTCTTCAAGGCACTTCCATTCCTTATCATTGCAATTGTCTCCAAAGTAAGCACTAACTTTACTCCTCTGCATGGGCAGATCCCATCTAAGCCATACTACACATATTGCAGACCCCCATTAAAGCAAATTCCACACACTAAAGGTATTACTTCTTCCTGACACTCCTACTTTGTCAATTCTTCATTCTCATCCCACTCCCATCATGATCATGATAATGGTGTTTAGCCATTTTTTCAGTCATGTCTGACTCTTCATTACCCCATTTTGAGGTTTTCTTGGCAAAGATACTAGAATGGTTTGACATTCCCTTCTCCAGTTCATTTTATAGATGAGAAACTGAGGTAAGCAGGGTTAAGTAACTTGTCCAGAGTTACACTGATAGTAAATGTCCTAGGCTGGATTTGAATTCAGGAAGATGAGTCTTCCTGATTCCAAGTCCACTGCTCTATTCACTATACCACCTAGATGCCCAGGGGAACCAAGACACTGAGGCAATTGTCAGGAAGCAAGAAAACAAACTAGATGCCATCTTTTAGGAAGGATATAGACAACCTGGGGCTCATCAAGAGGAAATCAACCAGGTTGGTAAAAGGAATAGAATCTACATTGTACTAGGATCTGTGGAAGGGTCTAAAGACATTTAACTTGAAAAAGAAAAAAAATTAGGGGAAATGTGATACAGTAAAACTTTAAGACAACTATCTTGTTGCTGTGTCTCATCCTCTGCCATCTTGCGATGAGGCTACAAATCTGGTATCAAGTGATGTCAATGAAACTTCCAGGGTCCCAATCACGAGTGGTCATCCAGTGCCAGATTTGGGACCTCAGAGGTCATTTAGTCTAGAGGTATCAAGTGTTGCCCCAACCAGATTAAAATATAATTGGGAAATAGTTTTTTTTAATGAAAATACAATAGAACATAGATAATGTTAATATGTGGTTTTCTAAGTCAATATGCAGCTTACAGGGATACTTATGGTTTAGTAGCCCCTGTTTCTATTTGCGTTTGATAGCACTATTCTAGTTCGACCCTCTCATTTAGCCTATTAGGAAAACTGAAGGTAAGTGACTTGCCCAAAGTCATACAGGTAGGTAATTAGTAGAACTAGGATTCAAACCCAGATCCTCTGACTCCAAGATCAGTGCTTTGTCTACTGTGCCATGCAGAGTTAGAGGACCTGAGTCTAAATCCTATTTATGATACTTACATCATGTGTGACTATGGACAAGTCACAACCTGTCTGGGCCTCAATTTCCTTATCTGTAAAATGAGGGGATGTTGGATTAGAAGAGTCCTGAGGTTCCTTCCAACTTTAAATCAATGATCCTACAAACAATAAGTTATCTTGAATCTCATGAAGCCAGAGACACTAGAGGGTTTGTGTTTCTGGGAGCTCTGAGATCAGAAGTCAAATGTCTGCTGCACATATGGGTTATCTTCTGCGTGTGCTACATTCCTAACTATATTGGGATAGGTTATGAAGTGAGCATAAATTGTAAGCTCTGTTCATCCCAGAGGACCTGATTGTCAATCATTGACTGACCCAGACACTTGGCCAAACTCCCTGTTACTTCTACCTGCCATTCATAGCCCAAGCTATTCAGTATTTGCAGGGATAGTCTCAGAAAGCTGACACTGCTGACCCCTGCTATGATAAGCCATTCTAGGATGCCTGAATCCACTGCTGCTTCTCCTATCTTATAGCACATACATTTTCACTTCCTCTTTCTCTTGTTCCGCTGATTCATTCTCCAGATGTGGAGGCAAAAAATCCTTTCCCTCCTTTTGTTAAGGGTAAGCCTGATTCAGGCTAGGACTCTGCTGGTTCAAGGTCAATGTTGGGATAAAATGAAGCCCTCATAGGTCACTGACCAGTTAACTTGTAAAGGTTATACAGTAGCCTTTAGCTTGGGGAGATGAAAGAGCCCTCCTGACTCTTCTCACCCCTGCCTTAATTCTTTTTTTTTTTTTTTTGGCTTTGCAGGACAATGAGGGTTAAGTGACTTGCCCAGGGTCACACAGCTAGTAAGTGTCTGGGGCCGGATTTGAACTCAGGTCCTCCTGACTCCAGGGTGTCACCTACCTGCCCCCTGCTTTAATTCTTTATGGAAGTCTGGTCAGGCGAATGAGATGTCATGTGGTTCCCTTGGACTTGGGACATTACCAAGTCTGAAGGCCCAGATTCCACAAGAAGAAGCCATTTTATGTTTTTAGGTGATCAGGAAGCTATGACAATACAACCAGGGCTAACAAGAAGCCATGTCAAGGGAGGTACAGGGGCCAAGCCAATCCCAGGGACAGCTTTGTCACCTTTTAGGGAAAACTAGCCTAACCCATGTAGAAGAGGGAGATATCAGTCCTATCCATCTTTATGCTCATTCCTAGCCACATCAGCCCTACCCCTGCATAGTTTATATTCTCCTCTTCGAGGATCACTCAGTTTTTATCAGCATGTTCATATCCTTGTTGTTGTAATATACTGGCTTCCAGGTAATTCTCCAGTCTTTTTTGAGGAATTCACTACCTAGCTTACAGTTTTCCTCTCAACCTCTACCTCTGTTCTCAGATTTGAAGACTTCAATACACATGCTGATATACTCTGTGGCATTTTGACTTCCTATTTCATAAACCTTTGCCATGATGTAAACTTCACTTTACCTAAGCCACACATGAAGGGGAAATCCTGCCTTAGACCTCATCTGACAAGGACAATGCCCAGTCAAGGAGATTATCACCCTCTCTAGTCCTGGATACTACACTTCTCTTAAAGCATCCTAAGATGATATTGGTTTTCGTTGATGGCATGTCACCCTCTGGTTCATATTGAACTGGTCAAATAAAAACCCTAGATCTTTTGTAGATCCTCCTCCTTTTTGCATTTGTGAAAGTTATAGTTTGAACTCAAGTGTAAGAATTTACATATGCCCCCACATTAAATTCCTTCTTTGATTTGGTGGTGTGACATAGTGTAGAGGTACACTCAAAAGGAATGGGCCCACTAAAACAAATATAAGGATACCTATAGGGGTGATTTGACTTAGAAAATCACACACTAACATTATGTTTTATTATATTTGTATTTATTTTGTTAACTATTTCCCAATTCCACTTTAATCTGGTTCTGCTGAACTCACAACCTGGCACGGGACAAGTATTTGACACCGCTATATGTCACTTATGACAATTGCTAGCTGTGTAATCATGGGTAAGTCACTTCAACTCTCAAGTCAGTTGATTCATAACAATGCCAAAAATATCTACCTTATAAGGTTGTTGTTGTTGGAATGGGGGAGGGAAGAACAAATGAAATTAGAATGAGATAATATTTTTAAACATTTTGAATGTCATATAAACATCAGTTAAAATAGAATTGAAAACTTTGATTCAATATTCTAGCCACTCAAAGTATTTTTGTATCCTGACTGTCATTCAGTGTGTTGGCTTTCCTCCCTATCTCTGTATCATCTGAAAATTTAATAAATCATGCCAACCATTTTCTTATTGAAGTTATTGATAAAAATGCTATAATCATCATCTAAAACCTGCCTACTTCCTCTTGATATTTTAACCAAAATACCCTCATAGATCATTCTCATAAAGATCTTATAAGCATTTAAAATTTTTTTCATATTGGTCAGCAGTTGCTGAAATCATTTCAATTGTCTTTCTTTTGTTTTTTTCAGGATTGCAATGTTTATGATATTTTTTCCTTTCTCTTGAAATCCCTTGAAGTCTTCCCTGTGATCAAGACTGGCTACTTTTCCTGATTTTATCTTCATAATGGCATCTGACACTTCCTCACTCAGAATCTCTGAGTTGGGGATTCTAGTCCAACTTATCCCCAGACAAATATTCCCTCTGGAGCACAGTGAACAAGTTATCATCTAGACTTTTAGGCTTTGCTTTTTTTTTACTTTTAACATTCATTTTTAAAATTTGGAGTTCCAAATTCTTTCCCTCCCTTGAACCCCTCCCCTACCCATTGAGAAGACAAGAATATGATACTCATCATGAAATTGTGCAAAACATGTCCATATTAATCATGTTGCAAAAAGACAAAAGAAAAGGAAAAACAACATGCTTCAATCTTTATTCAGAGTTTTTTTTTTCTCTCTCTCTGAAAGTGGATAGCATTTATTATCATGAGTTCTTTGGAATTTTCTTGGATCATTGTTTTAATTAAAATAGCTTAGTCTTTCACTATGGATCAGCATTACAATATAGTTATTAATGTGTAAAATGTTTCTGCTTCTGCTCACTTTACTTTGCATTACTTCATATAAGTCTTCCCAGGTTTTTCTGAAACCAAGATCCCCCTCATGATTTCTCATAACACAATAGTATTCCATTACAGTCATTCCCCAGTTGATGGGCATGTCTTCAATTTCCAATTCTTTGCCACCACAAAAAGAACAGCTATAAATATTTTTGTACATGTAAGTACTTTTGCTTTTTCTTTTATTTCTTTGGGATACAGACCTAGTATTGGTATTACTGGATGAAAGGGTATTACCTTTTTATAGCCCTTTGAATATAGTTCTAAATTGTTCTCCAGAATGACTGGGCCAGTTCACAACTCTACCAACAATGTATTAGTATGCCTATTTCCCCACATACTCTCTAGCATTTGTCATTTTATTTTCTGCCATGTCAGCCAATCAGAGAGGTATAAGGTGGTGTCTCAGAATTGTTCTAACTTGCATTTCTCTAATCATTAGTGATTTAGAACATGTTTTCATATGACTATTGATACTTTTGGTTTCTTCTTATGAAAACTACTTGTTTGTATCCTTTGACCATTTATCAATTGGGGAATAGTGCATATTTTGAAAAATTTAGCTCAGTTCCCTGTATATTTAAAAAATGAGGCCTGTATCAAAGAACTTACTATAAAATGTTTTCCCCAGTTTTCTATTTTTCTTCTAATATTAGCTGCATTGGTTTTATTTGTGCAAAATCTTTTTAGTTTCAAGTAATCAAAATTATCCATTTTATTTTCCATGGTCCATTCTGTCTTTTCTTTGGTCACAAACTCTTCCCTTATCCATAGATCTGACAGGTAAATTTTTCCATGTTACCCTAATTTGCTTATGGTATCACCCTTTATATCTAAATCATGTACCCATTTTGACCTTATCTTGGTATATGGTATGAGACATTGGTGTATGACTAGTTTTTGCCAGACTGCTTTCTAGTTTTCCCAGAAATGTGTGTCAAGTAGTGATATTTTTTTTTGCCTCTAAAACTTAGATCTTTGAGTTTAGCAAACACTAGATTAATATGGTCATCTATATTGTGTATCTAATTTATTCCATTGATCCACCACTCTATTTCTTAGTCAATACCAGATTGTTTTCATGATTACCACTTTATAATATGATTTGAAGGGGCAGCTAAGTGACACAGTGTATACAGTACCAGCCCTGGAGTCTGTAGGACCTGATTTCAAATCCAGCCTCAGACACTTGACAGTTATTAGCTGTGTAACCCTGAGCAGGTCATTTAAATCTGACTCTGAGCAAATCACTTAAATCTGACTGCCTCACCAAAAAAGAAAGAGAGAGAGAGAGAGAGAGAGAGAGAGAGAGAGAGAGAGAGAGAGAGAGAGAGAGAGAGAGAGAGAGAGAGAGAGAGAGAGAGAGAGAGAGAGAGAGAGAGAGAGATGAAATCTGGTACTGCTAGGCAACTTTCCTTCATATTTTTTTATTGATTCTCTTTATATTCTTAACCTTTTGTTCCTCCAGATGAACTTTGTTATAATTCTTTTCTAGGTCCATAAAATGATTCTTTTGTAGTTTGATTGGTATGGTACTGAATAAGTGAATTAATTTAGGTAGAATTGTCACTTTTATTATATTGGCTTGACCTACCCATGAATAATGAATATCTCTCCATTTGTTTAGATCTGTGTTTATTTGCTGAAATGTTTTGTAATTGTGTTCATATAGTTCTTAGGGTTTTCTTGGCAGGTAGATTCACAAGTATTTTATATTGTCTATGTTATTTTAAATGACATTTCTCTTTCTATCTCTTCCTGTTGAATTTTGTCAGTTGCTGATGATTTATGTGGGTTTTTTATATCCGGAAACTTTGCTAAAGTTGTTAATTGTTTCAACTAGTTTTTCAGTTGATTCTATAGGTTCTTTAAGTGTACCATCATATTGTATGCAAAGAGTGATCATTTTATTTCCTTGTTGCCTATTATAATTCCTGAAATTTCTTTTTATTGTCTTATTAATATGTATCTAGCATTTCTATTACAATATTGAATAATAGCAGTGATAACCCCTAATCTCATTGGGAAGGTTTCTAGTTTATCCCCATTACAAATAATGCTTACTCTTAGTTCCAGTTTGATATAATTTATCATTTTAAGAAAAACTCAATTTGTTACTCTGCTTTCTAGTGTTTTTTAATAGGAAGGGGTATTATATTTTGTGAAAAGATTTTTCTTCACATATTGATATAATCATGTGATTTTTGTTGCTTTTGTTACTGAGATGATCAATTATGCTTATATTTTTCCTAATTTTAAACCAGCCCTGCATTGCTGATATAAATCCCACGTGGTCACAGTGTATGATCTTTGTGACATTTTACTGTGGTCTCCTTTCTAGCATTTTATTTTAAAATGTTTTATCAATATTTATTAGGGAAATTGGTTTATAGTTTTCTTTCTCTGTTTTTGCTCTTCCTAGTTTAGGTATCAAAGTCATGTTTGTGTCATAGAAGGAATATAGTATTAGAATGAATTATTCTTTAAATGTTTGGTATATACTTACCAAAACAAACCAGGAATTAAATTAGCATAATTATAAAACACTGTGTAGACAGATAAAGTCAGATTTAAATAATTGGGAAAATATTATTTATGGCTAATCAAGAAATATATTAAAATGACAACTTTACCTTAACTAATATATTTATTCAATGCCCTCCAATTTAGATTACCCAAAAATAATTTTACTGAGCTGGAAAAAATAATCACAAAAGTCATTTGGAAGAATAAAATGTCAAAAATATCAAAAGAATTAATGAAAAAAGGAAGGAGGCTTAGCAGTGCCAAATCTTAAACTACACAGTAATTATCATAATTAACTGATACTGGTTAAGAAATAGAAAGTTAGATCAGTGAAACAGATTAGACATACAGTACACAAAAACAAATGACTATATGTGGAGGAAAGCAACAAATGTTGGAGGGCATGTGAAAAAACTAAGACACTAATGCACTGTTAGTATAACTGTGAACTGATCCAACCATTTTAGAGAATCTGGAATTATTCCCAAAATATTATAAAATTGTGTATACCCTTTGACCCAGCAATAACCCGATTAGGTCTGTTTTCCAAGGGATTGGGGGAAAAGGAAAAGAATTTATATATTCTAAAATATTTATAGCATCTCTTTTTGTGGTGGCAAAGAACTGGAAATTGGGGGATGCCCTTCAATTGGGGGTGGCTAAACAAGTTGTGGTATATGATTATGATGAATGCTACTGTGCTATAAGAAATGATGAGCTGGTTGATTTTTATATTGTCCACAGTTATTTTAAATGGAATTTCTCTTTTTATCTATTGTTCCTGGACTTTGTTGGTAATGTATAGAAATGCTAATGATTTATGTGGGTTTATTTTGTATCCAGCAACTTTGTTAAAGTTGTTCATGATTTCAAGTAGTTTTTTAGTTGATTCTCTAGGGTTTTCTAAATATAACTTCATATTATCTGCAAAGAGTGATAGTTTTGTTTCCTCATTACCTATTCTAATTCCTTTAATTTCTTTTTCTTCTCTTATTACTACAGCTAACATTTCTAGTAGAATATTAAATAACAGAGGTGATAATGAGCATCCTTGCTTCACACCTGATTGTATTCTAGCTTATTAAAGGTAATGCTCACTGATGGTTTTAGATAAATATTACTTATCATTTTAAGGTAAGCTCCAGTTGTGTTTATACTCTAGTGTTTTTAGTAGGAATGGGTGCTGTATTTTGTCAAAGGCCTTTTCTGCATCTATTGAGATAATCATATAATTTCTGTTTGTTTTGTTATTGATATGGTCAATTATGCTGATAGTTTTCCTAATATTGAACCATTCCTCCATTCCTAATATAAATTCTACCTGGTCATAGTATATAATCTTTGTGATGTATTGCTGTAATCTTTTTGCTAGTATTTTATTTAAAATTTTGTATCAATATTCATTAGGGAGATTGGTCTATATTTTTCTTTCTCTGTTTTGGGTCTTCCTGGTTTGGGTATCAGCACCATATTTGTCTCATAAAAGGAATTTGGTAGGACTCTTCTTCACTTATTTTCTCAAATAATTTATATAGTATTGGCATTAATTGTTCTTTAAATGTTTGGTAGAATTCTCTTGTGAATCCATGTGGTGCCAACTGATTTTTAGAAAAACATGGAAAGACTTGCATGAGATAATGAAGAGTGAAATGAGCAGAACCAAGAGAACTTCGTACACAGTAAAAGCAATTTTGTTCTAAGAATAACTTTGAACAACTAAGTCATTTTGAGTATTATAAATACTAAAATCAACTACAAAGAACCTATGAAGGAAGATACTATCTACATCCCAAGAAAGAACTAATAAATAGAAATATGTATAGTATGGTTTTACATACACACACACATATTTGTGTCTAATGGTAACCTTCTCTAGAGTCAGGTGGTAGGGAAGATAAAAAAAATTAAAAGTGCACATCAGAGAACAAAAGAAAACTTAGAAGGAAGCATAGAAAAGCAGGGTAACTGAAAAGAATGTGTAGTATTTCTTACATAGTTTTGCAAAAAAAAAGTAAACTATGAAATAGAAATTCATAGTTTTATGTTTAAACCTCTTTTTATGTTGTGCTGTTTAGATGGAAATGGTCTCTTTTTTTGTTTTTGTATTTAAGTTCAAAATGAATAAAAAAATTTTTAAAGAAAGAAAAACATGGTTGGGGCAGCTAGGTGGCGCAGTGGATAAAGCACTGGCCCTGGAGTCAGGAAGACATGAGTTCAAACCGGGCTTCAGACACTTGACACTTACTAGCTATGTGACCCTCGGCAAGTCACTTAACCCCAATTGCCTCACCAAAAAAACCAAAAAAAAAAAAAACCCCAAAAACAAGGTATTTATCACCTTCTCCTTATTGATACTCTCTTTGGGGGCAGCTAGGTGGCACAGTGGATAAAGCACCAGCCCTGGATTCAGGAGGACCTGAGTTCAAATCTGGTCTCAAAACACTTGACACTTACTAGCTGTGTGACTCTGGGCAAGTCACTTAACCCCCATTGCCCCACAAAAACAAACAAACAAACAAAAAACAAACAAACAAAAAAACCCCATGGTTGGTAGAAATCACCTGTAAATACATCTAGTACTGAGATTTTTTTTTTCCTTAGGGAGCTCATTTATGGCTTGTTCAATTTCTTTTCCCTAAGATAATTGAATAATTTCCAAGATAATTAAATATTTAAGTATTCTATTTCCCATTCTATTAATCTGGGCAATTTACATCTTTGTAAATATTCATGGATTTCACTTAGATCATTGGTTTTATTGTCATATCATTGAGCAAAATAGCTCCTACTAATTGCTTTGATTTCATTTTCATTGGTTGTATATTTACTCTTTTCATTTTGTATATTAGTAATATGGTTTTCTTTTTAAAATTATATTGACCAATGGTTTATTTATTTTATTGCTTTTTAATAAAATCAGTTCTTAGTTTTATTAGTTAATTTTTTATTCCAATTTTATTACTCCTCTGATTTTCAGGATTTCAATTTGGGTATTTAATTGGAGATTTAAAATTTGTTCTTTTTTTGGTTTTCTTTTTTTTGGGGGTTGCATGCCCAATTTATTCAACCAATCTTTCTCTCTTTTAGTGATATACGTATTTAGAGATATAAATTTTCCCCTAAGTACTGATTTGGTTTTATCTCAAAAATTTTGGTATGTTGTCTCATTGTTGTCATTCTTTTTAATGAAATTGTTTATTATTTCCATAATTTGTTTTTTGACCCACTCATTCTTTAGTGTTAAATTATGTAGTTTCCAACTGATTTTTTGTTTGTTTTTTTTGGGTGAGGCATTTGGGGTTAAGTAACTTGCCCAAGGTCACAAAGCTAGTTAAGTGTCAAGTGTCTGAGGTTGGATTTGAACTCAGGTCCTCCTGAATACAGGGCTAGTGCTTTATCCACTGCGCCACCTAGCTGCCCCTGTGCTAAGTGCTTTTACAATTATTTCATTTGATCAATTGATTTTTAATCTATGCTTCCAATACTTGTTATTGAATGTAATTGTTATCACATTATGGTCTGAAAGGGATTCATTTACTATATCTGCTTTTCTGTCTTTGTTTGTGAGGTTTTTATGCCCTAGTAAATAATCAATTTTTGTGAAGGTGCTATGTACTGCTGAGAAAAAAAAAAGGTATATTCCTTTATATTCCTATTTAATTTTCTCCAGAGGTCTCTCATATCTAACTTTTCTAAAGCTATGTTAACTTCCTTATCTTTTCTTATATATTTTGTTGTTAGATTTATCTAGTTTTGAGAGGAGTAAGTTAAGGTCACCCCACTAGTATAGTTTTACTATGTATTGCCTCCTATAACTCATTTCACTTTTCCTTTAAAAATTTGGATCCTAAGGGCAGCTAGGTGGTGCAGTGGATAGAGCCCTGGCCCTGGAGTCAGGAAGACCTGAGTTCAAATCCGGACTCAGACACTTGACACTTACTAGCTGTGTTACGCTGGGCAAGTCACTTAAACTCAATTGCCTTACGGAAAAAAAAAAAAAAGAATTTGGATTCTATATCATTTGGTGTATATCTGTTTAGCATTTATACTACTTCATTTTCTTCATTGTCATTTTGGCGCTTCCCCATCCAGACTTTGTTTGAAGAGCACCAGTGATGGGCAACTGACCACCTTCCAAGGCAGCCCATTATACTTTTAGATAGCTCTAATTGTTAGAAAGTTTTTCCTTATTATATGCTAATATCTTTTATTCATTGTTCTTAGTTCTACTCTATGGAAATAAGCAGAACAAGTCTAATCTCTTTTCCACATGTAGATGACTATCATGTTTCGCTTGTCTTTTCTTCTTTTGGTCTCATTAAATATCCTTTGCTGCTTCAACTAATGATCATATAGCATTCTATCAATAACCTTCCAAATGTAGCACTATGGTTGCTAGTTGCCATAGAGAAAACGGCTATGTAAGTATATTCTTTCCTAGAATTCACTAGTTTTTGTCCCATATAACTTCTTACTATAGGATAAAATTCTAGGAGGAAAAATAAAAGAAAGAGTATCACATTTTGGGCACACTACACAAGAAGGGAGCCAGCAAAGGTGAGATGTTCAGGCCTATGTATTTTGTCCTTCAGGCCTTGAGACCCTGAGAGTTCCTCTTGTGGATGATGATTTTAGGAAGTTGAGAAGTGATTCTTTCCTTCCCCTCTTCCCTGTATGGAGCTGATGGGGCATGCTGATGAGAGTGCAAAAATGATGAGAGGCCAAATGGGAACTTACATCCACCAGTGAGACTGTGAGACCAGTGACTGTGAGAAGGAGACTTAGCTAGAAGCTCATGTTTTTATTAAACCTGACGCCCCTTAAGGATGTCTTGGCAACATATTGGATATGATAGATGAGGGAAGTGAGGATGACACATAGGTAGCCTGAGTGACTGGGAGGATGATGGAGTCTTTGGCAGTAATAGGACAGTATGGAAGAGAACATTCAGAGAGGGAAGATAATGAGTTCAGTTTTGGACATGCTGAATTTAAATTGTATATAGGATATCCAGTCTGAGCTGTCCAATAAGCAGTTGAAGATGTGAGACTGGAGGTCAGCAGAGAGGATAGGGCTGTATAAGTCAATTTGAAAATCATTAGCATAGAGATGATAATTGAATCCATAGGAGCTGATGAGATCACCAAGTGAAATATTATAGAAGGAGAAGGGAAGAGGGCCAAAGCAGAGCTTTGTGGGAAATCCAAGGTTAGCATGTGTGACCTTGATGAAGATCCAGCAAAGGAGACTGAGCAGAAACAGAAGCATTCAGACAGATGAGGGGGTACCAGGAGAGGGCAATGTCATGAAAACCTAAAGAGAAGAGAATATTGAGGAAAAGAGGGTCATCAACAGAATAAAAGGCCCAAGGTCAAGAAGGATGAAGATTTGGAAAGGGCCATTAGATTAGTTAATTAAGAGATTATTAATAACTTTGGAGAGAGCAGTTCCAGTGGAATGAAGTCAGAAGCCAGAATGTAGATGGTTAAGAATAGAATGAAAAGAAAGGAAGAGGAGGCTCCTATTATAGAAAGCCTTCTCAAAGAGTTTAGCCACAAAAAGGAGGAGAGATATGGGCCAATAGTGGGAATGAATGCATCAAATGAGAGTTTTTTTTTTTCTGAAGATGGAGGACAGTACAGAAGCAACCAGTATACAGAGAGAATAAAGAGGAGTAAGAGTGAGAATGATAGAGGGAGGAATGTGGTGGAGAAGACAAAAGGGCCATTCTTTATGTGAGACGGAGTGAAGGTATGGTGGTTGGTGGAAGGCTTCCAGGAGCAGTGATATGGGGAGTGAAGATGAGGGACCTCCTCATGAATGGCCTCAATTTTTTTCAGTAAAATATGAGGCCAGGTCCTCAGTTAAGAGGTTGGAAGTCATGGGAGGCCTCAGGAAGGTTAGCAAACTGGTACAGCATTTGCTAAGGCAGGAAACTCCTTTAAAGTTGGAAGGATGTTTCGGCATCCAAAACAAAACCCAGCCAGAGCTTGCCAGGAGGGTGAGATAAATTAACACAATAATCCAGGTGTGGTCTGACCAGGGCAGAGTACAGGGAGATTATCAGAACTCTAATCCTAGATGCTCTGCCTCACTAAATGCAGCCTAAGCCTTCTTCACTGACATATCACATTGTGAATCTTATTGGGCTTGTAGTCCATTAAAACTGAGATCTTTTTCTACTATTCTACTATTTAACCAATGTAGCAGAGTGAGAATAGCTTACTGTTAATATACCAGCTAATCTGTGGGATTTCTTTTTACCTCAAGATGATCTGAATTAGCTGGATCTCAAGTAAAACTCTCTGAAGGTTTGTTTTCTCTGCAATTCTTTTATCCCATTTTGTGAGTTGTTACTGCTTATAATCTTCCATTCTCCTCCTGAATTATATTTGTTGAATGAGCTTGTACTCTGAACCAGTGTTATACTCAGCTGCCATCTCTCTTTCTCTGCCTGGCAAATAGAACAAATGTTTGCTGCAGGAGGTGGTCTCTGACCTCTTTGGTCTCCTTGTAGTTGGTATTGCTTTTCATTAGTTAAATTTTTCTAAAAAATGCAAAGTCACAGTCAATGTCCTTACTTTTGTCCACTTCCCATTTTCAGAACTGGACTTTGTTTAAATAGGTCATGACATATGTTCATGTTCAATATTTTTTCATCTGAATCTTCTCTTCTAACTTAGTGTTTTCTCTGGCCTGCAATGATCAGATTGCACACAGATAGCTGATTCTAAAAGGACCGTTAGATCTGTAACCAGTCATTTCCTGTCTGTTAAGCTATCTTCAATTTCATGGAAATGCATAAACTAAAAATGTGAGGCAGGACCTTTTCACTCCCAAACCACCAGGGTGCCCACACACAGCTATTATGTTTCTTCCCTTTGTAATTGCTTTCCTTCCTCTGACAGAATAGAAACCTTTCTAAGACATGGAATCCAAGTTGAGGTAGTGGGTGGTCTGACACATCCGCCTCCAAGCTCCTTAATAAATTCACTTTGGACCTTGGCAGGCAGCCTGAAGCCCCTGCTTTGGGACTTCAGTCCTTTGGGTTAAGGCATTGTCTCAGTAAAACTCCCCTTTAAAAATGCAACTACTTCTTATAAAGATAACATTTAAAGCAAAACATTTTCTTTAAATTCTCCCCCTGCCCCCAACCAGGTTAGAAAGTTGGGCAGGCAGATTGCAGAACTCTTGAGAGAAAAAAATGGATGACAAAAATATTTTCATTTAAGTCTAGCACAGCTGCTTAGTACACAGTAGGAGTTAGATAAATATTTGTTGATTGATGGATTGACTAAATGGGAGGATTAGGGAGGAACACTTCTGGAACATAAGTCTCTCAGACTCTAGTCTTACTGGGACAACTGAGGCAAGATGGGGACATTGTAGAATCAACCAAGGACCACGACAGCATTCTAGCCCAGGGGTGAGACAGGAAGTGCATGCAACCCCAATAAAAGACTGAAACTTTGGGAATTCAGGTTGTTAGGCAAATAGCTCCCTAATTACTCTCTTGCTCCCAGATCTAGTACAGACTGCTGGCTTGAATTTCTGCTCCTGTAACTAGTTTTCCACTTCTCGGTCAAACTGCTGGATGCTGGTATAATGAAGAAACCCTAATAGCAAATGGCCTACCCTTTGGTTTACAACTGCTTGGATTTCAGTTTTGGATTTGCTCCTCCCTCTCCCAAGGAGAGGATCACTTCTCCATGGCCCCAGTGTTTCTTCCGGCAACTGGCACAGGGCACACACTGTCTCTTTGCTGGTCTGGATATAATGCCATCGTCTGAAGAAGACAGTTTAGTGTAAAGGCAGCAGAGAGCCCTATAATGAGAGACAGTGAAGAAACATTTATTAAGCTCTTAATATATTATAGGCATTATGATAAGTATTGAGTGAGAGGGATATGTGTGTGTGTTTGTGTCTATTGGGGGCTAGAGGAAGGAAGGGGAGAAGGAGGAAGAGGTGATTTGAAAAGGAGAAGAGGATTTTGAACTGATGGAAAGGGGAAGAGAATCAGAGGGAATCTATTTTTTATTCCCTTTTGCAAGGGCTATATCAAAGTTGACAAGATCTCTCATGATAATTGAAGTATCAGTGTCATACTGAAAGCAAATCTCTGGTAATGGGTTGCAGTAAGAAACTTTGTCTATGGGATTTATGCTTGTGGTAGGGTGGGGATTGATAGAGACCACTTCTACCTTTAAGAGGGTACGATTCTAAGACAAATTTGGAAACAGAAACAAGAACAAGTAGGAGGAAATGAAAGTTTCTTCAACAAACAAGATGATGCTTCAGTGTGGGAAATTCCCTCCACCCATTGAAACTGTCTGTGCTTAGACAAATCCTAGGGAGTTGCCTGAGACAAATAAAGGTTAAGTAGTTGACCCAGAGCCACACAGCTTTTAAAATGTCAGAATTAGGATCTGATATCTTTCTGACTTCCAGATGAATCTGACCATTACATCACAGTGCCTCTAAATAAAAATAAATGAGGTGAAATAAACTCAAGACATTAAAAAAAAACCCCAGCCCAATTCAATAAACATGCATGAATGTTTACCATGTGAAACAATTTCACTCTCATTCTGGATGCATAAATGAATACCTTTATACCTTCCCAAACCACACTACCATGTTGATGCCCAACAACATTGTCCCAGAATTTTAACCAGTTTTCTTAATTGCCTTAGGTTTACATTTTCAATAGGGAAGCTTTTATTGGTTTCTTATACTACTAATGCCAAACACCAGTCAGATATCCTAGCCCCTCACCCATGATTAACCAATCAATCAATCAATAAGCATTTATTAAGCACTTACTTTGGTACTGTGCTAGGTGTTAGGGACAGGGGGAAAGACAAAGAATGAAACAATCTCTACTCTCAAAAAGCCATCATGTGGAGGAAATTAAGGTTCCAATGCTTTCCCATATCAAATTAAGGAGAGTGACAAGAACTTGGTATACGCTGCATGTGCCAATTCCGGATGACCTTTCAAAGAACTTTTGATTCCCTTCTTCTTCCTCATATAACTTGAAGGTCATCATAAAGTTATATCTTAATCTGTGGGATATGAAGGATTATAGAATCATAGATCTTGAGCTGGAAGGATTCTCAGAGGTCATTTAGTCCAAACTTTTGACTTTATAGATGAGGAAACTGAGTCCAGACAGTTTGTGACCTGCTCAATCTATCATATAAGTAGGAAATTATTGCTGTCCACTTTCATATAGGTAGTGAGTTATAAATGCATGTGTGGATTCATCCTTGATTATCCCCAGCCATCTCTGTGTGTTCCTTTGTGGACCTCATGCCCTGTGGAGTGTGAATCAAAGCATGCCTATAATAAAGGTCTATTGATTCTTTTTTGTGGGGCAATGAGGTTTAAGTAACTTGCCCAGGGTCACACAGCTAGTATGTGTCAAGTGTCTGAGGCTGGATTTGAACTGAGGTCTTCCTGAATCCAAGGCTGGTGCTTTATCCACTAGGTCTATTGATTTTTAGCATTACTGGATGATATTCTTCTTTGAAAGCTTCTAGTTCTCACAATGTAGCTGAGGTATCAACAAATCACAAACATAACTAACTATAATCTAGCCCAAATTTCCCTGTCTTGTCATTTTTTCAATCATTTATTGAACCAATATTCATTAGGCTCCTACTTTGTGCAGAATCCTCCTAATGTCTTAGCATGGCATAAAAATGACCAGGAATTCTTAAAGTTTATGCCAGCATAAATACATTGCTGGAATACCTTGGAGAATGTTCTTAGAAACAGACTGAATCTGCTTTCCATGAATAAGTCTGCTGGCCAATTGGTGAAGAATTCTTTAGTCATGACAACTCACAAAACAAAGTATAAAATTGCCCCCTCCCCATGCCAATGACAAAAAGGGGCCAAAAGGATGTTGGGAATTGTGGGTTTTAGACCATTCATGTGCTTTAATTTGGCCATCAGTATTCTAAAAGGGGAGATCATATTTTGATTATTGAATAAATATGCCACTGGAAGAAATGAATTGAATCCATCTTGATTTTCTCTCCATAAATAAAACCAGACAGAAAGTTAAAGGGATGGCTCACTGGTTCTCCTTGGAAAAACAAAGAAAATAGTCGCCAGAGTTGATTTTATAGTATTCAAAGGTAAGAAATAACATAATTTTGTGTAATGTTTTGTCTATGATAAATATAAATGAAAATACCATTAGGAAAATAATTGAAGACTAATGCAACATTGTTGTATAGGATAAAGAGGTAGAGAAATTCTTTGAAGAATACAGTAAGACTCTCCAACCGAAATCCACACAAACTCTGAGACTTTGTGAATTCAATGCAAAGGTGAGAACATGAAAATGATAGAGGCCAAAGATTGTTGGATTACTTAAAAGTTTCATTCCTACATATCATGAATATTTTCTTTGAAGAAAGAATCAACAGGTGCTCAATAAGGCAAACAGAGAATACATCGAAAAAAATGAAACCTATTATATTAAAACGACAGGAAATGACATGTTGCTGATGAGGGGAGTCATGCCTGAGTCAGTTATTAATATATAGTGAGATCAACAACTTGTCAGAGCAGAGATTAAAATTAGAACAAAACTAAAAGGAAGAATAAAAAGGAGAAAAGGGAAAGGAGAATAGTTTATGACCAAACAAGAGATAGAGAATATTATGAAATGCAAAATTGATGATTTTGATTACATTAAATTAAAAAGGTTTTGTACAAACAGAAGCAATGCATCCAAAATCTGGGAAACAATTTCATAGCTAGTATTTCTGATAAAGGCCTCATTTCTAAAATATATCAAGATCTAAATCAAATTTAGTCATTCCCCAATTGAGAAATGGTCAAAGGATATGAACGGGCAGTTTTCTGATGAAGAAATCAAAGCTATCTATCTATTGTCATATGAAAAAAATGCTCTAAATCACTATTGATTAGAGAAATGCAAATTAAAACAACTCTAAGGTACTACCTCACACCTATCAGATTGGCTAATATGACAAAAAAGGAAAATAATAAATGTTGGAGAAGCTGTGGAAAAAATGGAACACTAATGCATTGTTGGTAGAGGTGTGAACTGATCCAACCATTTTGGAGAGCAATTTGGAACTATGCCCAAAGGGCTATAAAGCTTTGCATACCCTTTGACCCAGCAACAACACTATTGGGCCTTTTTCCCAGAGATCATAAAAAATGGAAAAGGACCTACATGTACAAAAATATTTATAGCTGCTCTTTTTGTGGTGGCAAGGAATTGGAAATTGAGGGGATGCCCATCAACTGGGGAATGGCTGAACAAGTTGTGGCATATTGATGTAATGGAATACTATTGTGCTGTAAGAAATGATGAGCAGGAGGAGTTCAGAGAGACTTGGAAGGACTTACATGAACTGATGCTGAGTGAGATGAGCAGAACCAAAAGAACATTGTACACAGTATCAACAACACTGTGTGGATCAACTGTAATGGACTTGACTCTTCTCAGCAATACAATGGTCCAAGAGAGTTCCAAAGGACTCATGATGGAAAATGCTCTCCAAATCCAGAAAAAAAAAAGAACTGTGGAATATGGTTGCAGATTGAATCATACTTTTTTCCCTTTTGCTCTAATTCTTCTTTCACATCATGACTAATGCAGAAATATGTTTAATGTGATTGTCCATATGTAGCCTATATCAGATTGCTTGCTGTCTTGGGGAGGGAGGAGGGAGGGGAGGGAGAGAGAAAAATTTGAAACTAGAAATCTTATAAAAACAAATGTTGAAAACTATCTCTAAATGTAACTAGAAAATAATAAAATACTTTTATGATGAAAATAAAATAAAATGTGTCAAACAAAAAAATAAAAGCATCAATAAACAAAAAGGAGAAAAGTATATTAGACAACTCAAACAATTGAATCATAATCACAGGTTATTGATCATTAAAGACAGGATATGAATGGAAGAAATGGCATAGACACTAACTGTAATAAATTCATACAGAGGCTTAACTGGTATTAATTATTTGTCCTAATGAGACAAAAAGAACCTAAAAAGATCATTAGTCAGCAAAACTTGACTTAGTTGACAGAGAAATATGACAGCTTATTATTATATACTGTTGTTGAACTCCTTATTATTATATGGACTCATTTTAAAATTAATATTAAATGAACTAATTTTGAAAATTATTATATGAACTCATTTAAAAATTCTTATGGAGAAATATGGCAGAATATTAATGAGCTATATCATCTCAAAAATGAAGAGAAGCAATGGAGGATAAAAACAGTTAAAAGAAACCTTGACAAGAGACCCAAGTAAGTAAAGCTGAATGACATTGTGGTATAATAAAAGATCACTGTATTTGGACTCAGTAGATCTGAGTTCAAATCTTAGCTCTGCCACTTATTACCTCAGCAAGGCACAAATCAGGGAAGCCTATGCTCACCAAAGGTGCCATTATCATTGAGGATATCCAGTGAAGAGTACAGGTTGAACAGGAACACTCTATAGATGGTGATATCCGTGAGGTGCTCCAATTTGTGGGTTACCTTATGCCCCAGACCCTTGCAGAGCCCCCTGAATAAGATCCATAATTCAGCAGGAGTCTGGTCTAATCATCCATACAGGAAAAAGAATGATTTAAACACGAATAACTATCATCAGTATTATGGCGTGCAACATACAGATTCAACATACATATCTTGGATAGCCTATTTCAGATTGCTTATGGTCTCAGGGAGGGAGGACAGTAGAAAGGAAGGGAGAGAACTTGGATCTCAAAATTTTTAAAAAGAATGTTAAAAATTGTTTTTATATGTAATTGGGGGGAAATTTTATTTTTAAAAAATGGATAGAGAGTTTAACCTAAAATTAAATGGGAGGAGAAGAGCAAGCTGGATTGCTTTTGGAAAACTGCAAAGCTCCTTTAATGATCCCTAAACTTCTCTCTAAAAGAAAGGATTGTCTTTTTAAAACCAATATCTTACTGGTTTGATTGTATAGCTGTGAGTCATGTAATACTACAATCTCTGAGGCATTAAAAATGCATATGAGTCAGAGGGCAATGGAGAAGTGCATAATGGATGTGAGGAGGCTAAAACACATAATCAGTGAGAAACTATGAAAAAGAACTAAGAAAAGGTTGTCATAAACATAATGTAGGATTTTAAAAAGTAGATAGCTTGGTCATATGGCAAAATAATGGAATAATTGTTGGAAAAGCTCTTTGCTGCACTATCTGCATGATGTCAAAAGTGAAGAGGACACATCAAGTGTTGAACTTATGGGAGAACATTGGCAGGCAATGCATAGGATGGGCAGTCATTGATGAGTTGTAATCTGTATCATTGGAGGAGAGTCACAGCTATGATACACGCATTTGAATATATGTGATATCTTTGGGAAAGGTATATCTCTTTGGGCCATTCTGAGAATATTTCTCTAATCCTTTGTAAAAATCAGAATATTCTATGTCTACCCTATTTCCCCCATCTACTAGTCTTGGAACCTTGTTATGAAAGGGAATGAGGTTAGTCTCATATGATTTGCTACCCTAAGCTAGCTCTTACTGATTCCTAATTTTACTCCAAAGTGCTCAGAAACCACATGTTTAGTCATTTATCTGGAATCTTATAAGGAATTAATTGTCAATATCATTGGTCTGTGCTTTCTGGGATCCATATTTTACTCCTTTTTGAAAATCAATACTTTATCTATCTTAAGCCTCTTTGAACCTTTCCCATTTTCCATTTAGAGTCATCTATAGTGTGGCCCACTCATGCTCATGCTACTAATCCCTTTCTCTTATAAGGACCAAGAGAGTCTATCTGAATTCTCATGCCTGGCTTTCTTTCCCATCCTACTGTGGTCTGGGTCAGGTTCACAGCACCATAACTTCATGACTAATGTATTCAGCTTTTGAAACAAAGCTGACAATATTGACCAGGTCAAATGACTTAGGTAGAATTATTATCTTTGTCAATAAATTGAGCTAGTGTTCGGATTTGTTAGGAAGAGAACTACTGTTAGTTAGATATGACCAAGATGGGGGCAGCTAGATGGCGCAGTGGATAGAGCACCGGCCCTGGAGTCAGGAGTACCTGAGTTCAAATCCGGCCTCAGACACTTAACACTTACTATCTGTGTGACCCTGGGCAAGTCACTTAATCCCAATTGCCTCACTAAAAAAAAAAATAGATATGACCAACATAAGTTACAGTATCCATGAGGACATTTTCAGAGATTCTCCCAACAGGCATAGCAGCAGCAGCATTTATATGATGTTTTAAGGTTTATGAACCACTCTACAAATATTATCTCATGTAATCCTCACGACCCTGGGAAGTAGGTACAATTATTATCCCCATCTTACAGATGAGAAAACTGATGCAGAGGGTAAGCAATTTGCCTAAGATCACATCCGGCATTGATGCAGATCATCAATAACTATTTGTTGAGCACTTGCTCTCTGCAAGGTACTATGGTAGGGATGGTGGAGTTAGAGATACAATAATATTAAGTCCCTGTAGGATACTATAGAGAGGATTCTTGTTCAGGTTTGGGTCATATTACATTAGATCACAGGATTACAAATTACTTTAGATCACAGGATCACAGCTGAAAGGCACTTCTGAGGTCATTTAGTCCAACCTCCTCAGGTTATAGAACTACACAACAACAGAAGTTCCTTAGAATGCTGAGAACTCTTGTGAATACTTAGAGACCAACACTTTAGGAAAATATGATCCATAATGGAGAATACTGATGTTTACAAAAAGTACTTAAAGGAATCCTTGAACCAATTCAAGTGTGTTATCATTACTGGTTTTAAAGGAGATAATGTACTCTGCAAACCTGAAGGTGCTGTGCAAATATCACTATTTTTTTCATTATTTTTTAAACATGCCTATACAGGAAGAGTCTGAGGAGACTCTTTCTGTAAAAGATATTATTTAACACCCACTTTCTCCTCAGTTAGTCAATAAACAATAATTAAGCACCTACCAAGTGCCAGCTACCTGGCTTAAGTGCTGAGGATACAAAGCAAGGCAAGAGGCAGTACCTGCCCTCAAGGAACTTGCAATCTAATGGGGGATACAGCACATAAAAACACATTAAAAAGAAGATGAAAAGGGAAGGGTAGTACCTTGTATTGGGGGCATGATGAAAGTCAAAAGGAGAGCAACCAGGTGGGAAATGATGAGGTGGCTGTGCTGGGAACCCTCCTTAAATAGAGGCTCTGAAAGAAGCTCTCTGATGTCCACCCTTCACCCCTCTAGTCCAACAGAGGAAGGGGAACCCCAGGGGCACAAGGGACTGAGGAGGCATGAGTTTTAGAGTTGATGGGATCTTTCAGGAAGATGAATTTCTGGAGACAGTAATGAAGTCCAGAAGGGTAACCAGGTGGTCTGTATTACCTGCTGTGTAAACATTAGAAAAGTCAAAGATGTAGTCTCTGTCCTCCAGGAGAGGTAGAAGTCTGCTCCTGGATTCATGGCACACATCCATGAAGAAATGCAATAATATCAATTGCTTACTGATATGGAACACCACCCAATTACTTCCACACAAGGACCTTGTGAATGTGCCATGGCGATGCTTATAGAGGCACAATGGTCAGGAGAGTAGGGTAAGAATGAGGAACGTCTAGAAACCATCCCACATAAAGACCAGTTGAAGAAATCATGGATCTTTAGTGCTGAGAAAAAGAAGACTCTCAGAGAGGATATGAAGTATTTAAAGAGATGACATATGGAAGAGAGATTAAATTTTCTCTGCTTGGATCTTAGACCAGTAATCTCCAAGCTTTTTTGATCACATATCCCTGTCAATAATAAATAAACAAATGTTGAGCATAGCCCCCCAATGTATGTATAATTATTTCTAAATCATATATATGTGCTATTTTGTGGGTAATATAATCTCTCTTTCCTAGTGGAAAAAAAGGGGAGGTGACCTAGAGGGCAGAGGTAGGTAAACTGGAGTCAGGGGACTATAGAATTTTCTGAATGGCTGCTGCTTTGGGTGTCTGGGCATTAGTCAGGTAATAAATGTCCTAAGGCATAACTACTGGCACCTAAGAGAGAAGGTTGGGAGCCTGAAGTAGGAGGTTGTCTTGGGGGATAATGGGTGAAGACTAGGAATCATTGTGTTTGAATTGAGTCTCAGGATGGGCCATTACAGGGAGGATGGGATTCAACCCATCTTCCTCCTCTTTGGTTGATCACACAACCCTTAGTGTCTTGATATGGCCCCTTCTTTGGAGACCAATGATCTAGAGGGCAGAAATAGGATCAATGAGTGAAAGTTACAGAGAGACAGGTTCAAGATGCCTAATAATTAGAAAAATGGGCTGTCTCAGAAGGTAGTGAGACCCCCCCACGCCCCCCCCACTGGAATTCTTCAAGTAGGTGTTGGATGACCACTTGTAGAGGAGATTCCTATTCAGATATTCATTGACTGCATGGCCTCTGGAATCAAGGCATTCCCTGAGGGAAATTGGGGCAGTGTCAGAGAGTCAGCCATAGCTGTGGGTGACAGAGAAACAAAAATAAGTTAGAATCAGGGTCAGAGTGGAATAGCAGAAAGAACACTAGATTTGGAGTTATGGGGACTTGGGTTCAAGACCTGGTTCTACTATTTACTACTATCTGCATGACTTTGAGCAAATCATTTTACTTAGCTTCTCAGTTTTCTCATCTATACAATGAGGAGGTTGGACTGGGTGACCTTATGGCCTTTCCAATTTGACAACGATATGAGCAAACCAACAATTCACAACATTCAGCCATGCATAGTGATGAGACTCCTGGGATTTGTTAAATGTTGCGAAATTATTCCCTCCCTAGAAGTGTAAATACAACCCTGTCTGCAACCTCCAACAGTTTTGTCTAGTGAACTGTTTCAGTCACTGGGGTTGATTCGTAGACACTCCCAAAGGAAATCTATTTTTTCAGAGAGTTTCCCACATGGGCAGAAATGTCTACCAAGGAATAGAGATATGGGAACATACTTTTTTGTGTATATAATTTCAATCTTTCTCTCTCTCTCTCTCCCTCTCATACACCCTCTCCTTTTCCCTCCTTCCCTGTGGCTACAAGAGGGGAATGGAGCAAAGTGACGAGCTAGACTGGCTGAGGAAAGATGTATAAAAACAGAAGAGAGGTCTGCAGGATGGTGAGTGCTAAGTATTAAAGACAAAAAAATACAAACAAGCAAGATAATCCCTGCTATTAAGGAGTTCACAATATAAGGGAGAGTGGGGAGAACACAGAAATGGGAGAGGAAGATAAAAGAGAATACCTGCTTTTGTCCGGTGGTTAGGAAACAGCTAATACTGCAACTGACTTTGTACCCACCATAGGGGAGAGGGTGAAAGGACTAAGCATTTATTAAGCACCTACTATGTGCCAGGTGGAGTGTATGGGGTGCTCAAGGAGGACTAACACCTCTGCTATGAGGGCTCGCTAAGCCCTTTTCAGAGCTGCTCATCCACTTTTGGTGTCCACCCATCACCCAACTCTCACCCGTGGTTCCACAAAGCTGTAGTAACTTCAGCAGCCACACCCTGGTAAAACCATCTTAGCAGATGGCATAAACCAGGTTAAGATTAGCTGACAGGGGCAGCTAGGTGGCACAGTGGATAGAGCACCGGCCCTGGAGTCAGGAGTACCTGAGTTCAAATCTGGCCTCAGACACTTAACACTTAGTAGCTGTGTGACCCTGGGCAAGTCACTTAACCCCAGTTGCCTCACTAAAAAAAAAAACAAAAAACCGAAAAGATTAGCTGACAGACCTCACACCTATCAGTAAGTTAGGGGGACGTCTACCCCAAGCATATGAACACTTCCTCCAATGGAATGGACTGATGAGAACTATTTGTTCCAATGGCCATGAAAGCAGCTGAAACAAAAGCTGTAGAATTTAGAATTTGGTTGGATGTTGAAAACACCAAGGTCATCCACCACATCCAGGGCCATTATCAGTCATTTTGTCCTGCCATGGGACTTGGATGACTCAAAGAGAGAGTGTGGCTGACAACTTTGCACCATTCGGCCTCACGTAAATCCAATTTATGTGCAAGTCAAGACAGCACCCATCATCCACTGTTTTACTCCAACACCATGATGTCATTGGTCCTCTTTGAAAACAAAAGATGAACAACAGTTATGTGCTAAACGCTAAAAATATCATCTCATTTGATGCTCCCAACAACCCTGTGAGATAGGTGCTATGATTACCCATATTTACAATTGAAAAAACTGATGCAGAACAATTAAAGAGCTTGCCCAGGGTCTGGACTTGAATTCAGATCTTCCTGGCTCCTGGCTCAGTGTTCTACCCACAAAGCTTTCTTGTGGACTTAGTCCCATTAATATTGTTCAATCCAAACTAACTTTCCCTAAATATTGCTACTATTCCATTTTAAAACCCTTTCAACAGGCACCAAATCTATTTTCCCAGGTTCATAGACCCTTCCCTTCATCACCAGCCTGCTCCCACTGTTCATTATAAAGTTCTGTGCCATAATGGCACAAATTGACATAGAAAGGTCAAGGATCAATCAGGAAACATTTATTAAGTACCTAGTCTGTACTAGGGCAATACTAGGTTCTGGAGATACAAAGAATCTCTATTTAAAAGGAGTTTCTATCTCATACCACTTATTTTTTTAAAGTTCCCCCAACCCCACCCACCATTTCCATATAAAACCTTGAACTCTTTACTTTTTTCTTTTTTTTTTTAATTGTTTTTGCGGGGCAATGAGGGTTAAGTGACTTACCCAGGGTCACACAGCTAGTAAGTGTCAAGCATCTGAGGCTGGGTTTGAACTCAGGTTCTCCTGAATCCAGGGCCTGTGCTCTATCCACTGCACCACCTAGCTGCCCCCGAACTCTTTACTTTCTAATGTTATGTTGATTGTAACCCCGTGAGCATGTAATAGAGCTCTCCTACCTACTTCTCAGTGACCAAGGGGGGCTGAAGGATTCAGGAACTTATTGGAATAATGAAGCAATTCCCTTATTATGAGTTCTTTAGCCCCACAAGAGTGACAAGGAAGGGCTACATCAGTTTAAATAAGAGAAATAACTTCCAGCTCCTCTCTCTCTCTCTCTCTCTCTCTCTCTCTCTCTCTCTCTCTCTCTCTCTCTCTCTCTCTGTGTGTGTGTGTGTGTGTGTGTGTGTGTGTGTGTGTCTTCCTTTTTGTCTCTGGAATGTGTGGCTAATAGTTCTCTCTCCCTGAATTTCCTATGGAGGGTGGGTGAAAAGAGGAAGCTCACCCTTTATTTCACCCTACCAGAATTAGCTACTGCTCCCACAAAACAAGTAGAGTAAGGGTTCAGTTAAGTGAGCTTGAGCCTTGGACTCTGGCTGCCTCTTTTGCTTTGTATTTCTTTGCCTGACTTGTAGATAACTGAACAGCAATCCTAAAATGCACATATCCAGCCTTGGAGGTCACCTTGTGTGCTCAAGAGGACCACTAGTCAGTGTGGGAGGTACTTTTTGTATATCTGGGTTTTTTGTATATTTTGTTTTGTTTTGCAGGGCAATGAGGGTTAAGTGACTTGCCCAGGGTCACACAGCTAGTGTCAAGTATCTGAGGCTGGGTTTGAACTCAAGTCCTCCTGAATCCAGGGCCAGTGCTTTATCCACTGCACCACCTAGTGGTTCCCCCTATATATTTGGTTTTGGTCTTCTTGGAGAAGACAATCAATTGCCAGTCAGAGGATGACTCCAAGTCATGGGCTGACTTGCCAGATGATATGGATCTAGAAGAATTGTTTGGACAGTGTAGAACCAAGGTGAAATATAAAATGTCTTTTCATTAGTTTATAAAACTTCATCATGTCAATGTTTTAAGTATCTTTAAGTATCTCCCAGTGTATTTCCTGGGAGAATACAACAGTAGTTAGATTATACCCATTTTAAGTCTTTCATCAGTGTATGATTGTAAGTCTTGCATATGCTAAGCATGCCTTTGTGCAGAGCAAATGAAGCTGGCCTGTACCTTAACTATACTGTACATTTAGTGCCTTTCTAGTTCTCCTTTTGGAAGCAAGCCTAAATATGACCCACACCCTAAGCTGTAAGTAATTTTTCCTGGGATATCAGGGTGGGAGAATAAAGTCAGAGTGCCGTCCCTTCTCTTGAGTGATCATAGTTCCCTTGAAACAGAACCCGGTTGGCATATTCATGGGTCTAGAGCAAAGTAGCTCCTTAATAAAGAGGGTGAGGGCATGATAGCAACAAGAATTTGGCAGCAAATGACAGAAATTTCCATGTAAAATGTAGCTTAGAATCTAGTCAATACATCTCCAACTTTACAAGGGAATTCATGGAGCTCAGTGGGTACAGTACTACCAGACTGGGAGTCAGGAAGGACTGAGTTTGAATCCTACTTCAGACACTCACTAGCAAATCACTTAATCTCTTTGGGCCTCAGTTTCTTCATTTTCCCTCATCTGTAAAGTGAGGGGGTTGGACTCAATGACCTCTAAGATCCTTTCCAGTTTTAAATCTATAAGCCTATGAATTTGTGCATTTGCTGTCCTAGTTATAGCCTGATTAGTTTTGACCTTTGGGGGGGGGGGGATGTGGGGCAAGATCTTTAACATCTAGTGTGCAAGGAGCAAGTGGCAAAAATTGCACCTACCTGATCTGTCCTAACAGTACAACCCAAATTCTCACATTTTATTGCTGGGACAACAGAGGACAATTCAGAAACACAATGTGTGCCTTTACATTCCAGTGTCAGAGTCTACAAGAGCTAACTGGGATAGGAAATGTGTTTACATTTCAGCTGTCCTACTTACCTTCAAAAGTATGGAGAAGCAAAATACACCAGGGCCGAGTGCTAAGAAACCCCAAGCTGGCAAGAATATAGCAAAGGGAATTCAGAGCAGTTGATCTGGTTGGAAAATTCTTTGGGCAAAACAGTCTTGCTCTGCTGCTGGAGACTGTAACCCAATACTGGAAAGGAGATAAACAACAGGATTGACCTCACCATTTCATTTTCTTCTCATGTGCTCTTAGCTAATTGCTCTGCGTTAGGGGGAAGCCTGCTGCAAGGATGATAGAGAAAGAAGATGAAAGTCAAATTAATCCTTTCAGTACAAATACCAACAAAATTGGGCTTTGCACATAGTAGGCACTTAATAAATGTCTGTCAGGGATATTTGTAGTAGTATTTTTGTAGAAGCAATGATTTGGGAGAAAGGCAGGTGTCCATCAATTGGAAAATGGCAGGATGAACGGTGGTGTTGAATACAATGGAATATTTATTATTACCCTTTAAGAACTGAAGAATATAATGAATTCAGAGAAGCATTGGAAGACTTGGATGTACCATCAAGTGAAGTAAGCAGAACCAGAGAAACAATATATACAATAACTCAATTAATGTAAATAAAGATATAGTTCAAAGTAAACTAAACTGAGTACCTTGGGTAGAAAAGTATTGACTGGTTCAAGAAATGAGGTCATGAAATATAGCTCCCTCCACACTGCTTGGTAGTGTCAAAAATGTCTGGAATTCATTTAGGACAAAGTAGAAACCACCCCAAATCTGACAAGGCCTAATATTTCAATGTGGATTTACCTCCTACTTAGCACTTCTTCTAGTCTGTGCTCAGAAGCACCAGTGGAAAGATGAATAAGGACACGTCAGGGAAGCTAGTTTTCTAAGTTCTATTCCTAAATTCATTTGGTTAGTCTTGCCAAATCCCCTCAGATTTACAAATGCTAGGAATGGGAACCCAAGGGTGTTTGAGGTTGTTCTGACATTGTTTTCCAAAACTAGTTTATAGTTATACCCCCTTGTCGTTGTTCAGTCATTTCAGTCATGTCCAACTCTTGGTGATCCCATTTGGGGTTTTCTTGACAAAGATACTGGAGTGATTTGTCTTTTCCTTCTCCAGCTCCTTTTACAGATGAGGGAACTGAGACAAACAGGGTTAAGTGACTTACCCAGGGTCACACAACCAATAAGTGCCTGAGGCTGGATTTGAATTTTTTTTTTTTTTTTTTGCAGGGCAATGGGGTTTAAGTGACTTGCCCAGGGTCACACAGCTAGTAAGTGTCTGAGGCTGGGTTTGAACTCAGGTCCTCCTGAATCCAAGGCTAGTGCCTTATCCATTGCGCCACCTAGCTGCCCCCTGAATTTGAATTATGAAGATGAGTCTTCCTAATTCCAAGCCCAGTGCTCTATCCATTATACCACCTAACTGCCCTGTCATACCCCCTTGGAACCAAGGAAACTAACCAGTCCTGTTAGAAGGGTGACACCACCAATTTCCCTTCACATAAGCAGGTTATCATTTCCCCCCACCTTATCAGACTAGAGCTGAGAAGTATAGGGTTCTATCATCCTATTCTATTGATCTTCAACTAGACTTGATGACTGAGGGATCAATTGAATTCAACAATCATTTATTAAGCACTCACTGTGTGCCTGACACTGTACTGGTATTGAGATACAAACTTTTTTTTGTGAGGCAATTGGGATTAAGTGATTTGCCCAGAGTCACACAGCTAGTAAGTGGTAAGTGTCTGAGGCCGGATTTGAATTCAGGTACTCCTGACTCCAGGGCTGGTGCTCTATCCACTGCGCCACCTAGCTGCCCCCGATACAAACATTTTTTTTAAAAGTCTCTACCATCAAGAAATTTCCATTTAACTTTAACTGGGAGGGATAAATAAGTAAAGAGCTGAGTACATACAAGATAATTTCAGGAGGGAGGAAGCAGGAACAACTAAGTGCATCAGGAAAAGCCTCTGGGCTCTTGAGCTGAGCCTTGAAGGAAGTCAGGGATTCTAAGAAACTGAGGTGTCAGGGACTACATTTAAGGCACAAGGGACAGCGTGTGTGAAAGCAAGCAAGTGGGAGATGGAATGCTGAATTCAAGGGAGAGAAACGCAGGTCAGTTTGGCTAGAGTGTAGAAGCCCTCTTTCTGTTCAACCTGAAAGCAAGCAGACATTGGATAGATGATAGGTGATATTGGCTATCAAAAGGCAAGTTTATCATACAGATGTCACTTTCTTCTGCCCATGGATTTCTCTTTTGCTAAAACAAGATATAACACAGGCCCTGGGGCAAAAATCCCCTCTCTGTAGAAGGGTTAATAAGGGTGTTAGGACCAGGTAATAATAGTTTTGGCATTAAAAAAAAGATGAAGATAAAAACGTCTGTTCCTATTTGTTGTTGCTCAGTCATTTCAGTCATGTCTGACTCGTTGCTCTGTTTGGGGTTTTCTTGGCAAAGATACTGGAGTGGTTTGCCATGTCCTTCTCCAACTCATTTTACAGGTGAGGAAACTGAGGGAAACAGTATTAAGTGACTTGCCCAGGGCCACAGAGCTAATAAGTATCTGAGGCCAGATTTAAACTCACAAAGTTGAGTATTACTGACTTCAGGCCCGGCATTATATCCACTGAGCCATTTAGCTATGGCCGCCACCACCAACACCACCACTACTGACACCACCAACACCACTGCCACACCAATACCAACACCAACACCACTAACAACAACAACAACAACAAACTGGTTTTGGCATTTAAAAAAAAAAGATTTAAAAATTCACTTTGCTGAATTGTGTTTCCAGGAGATGTAGTGCCTATCTTTGATTTATTTGTTTTCAGGTTTGCAAAGCTGGTCCAGGGGAGGGGAGCAAACTTCCCTTCATCTGGGGTCCCCACAACTTCAACAATCTAGTGTGGGCTCCGCCCTTCCCTACCCTCCTCCTGGTTTCTCCCTTGCCAGAACCCTGCCTGTTCCAGCTCAGGCAGTCAAATAAGAGAAGAGGTGGGTGGTTGAGTAATTTATTTGTACTTGCATGCTTAATTTAAATCATACATAGCTCACTAAATAGGAGCTTTTGGCTCCCGGAAAAGACATGTGAGCACTTTTGTCTGTGAACCTTTCCATCTGTAAAGATGCCCATCACTAAGCAGAAAGTAAAAACTCAGCAATTCATGTCACATTTAGAAAGAACTGGGCTCTGGGCATATTCTTGATCTGGTCAAGAGCATTTCTTTTTTATCCTTATTTCTTTGGTATTCCTTTCCTCCCAGACCAGCACATGTTTATTTAAAGTTTAAGGTCTGCTGGGACCTGTACATAGAGAAGCGTGGTGGGGTCCAAGCACAAAAAAGGCCTTCAGCTATTCTCTTCTTTGTCCATGAGCCTCAAAACTAAGTGATTCTCCATAGAGCTTTCCTCACATGCTGCACACAGTGGGTGTCTAATGTATGCCATTAACCGACTGCCAGACTTACTGACTTGCCCCATGCTAGCTAGCATCAGCAGATAGCATGGCTAGTGTGGGTCATGGCTGACATCCAAGTGTTTGACTGAGGCATTTGGAGACACCTTGAGAAAATGTCCTGAATGGGTGTTTTGGACAAATCTAACATCCCATTTAAAGGAGAAGAGCTTGCAGCTTTCTTCAGGTTTTTCAGCTTGGGCTCTGCAATCTGGCCCAGTCTGTTTACAGATTGGGACTAGTCCAGGATGGGAGGTCAAAGAAAGTGCAGCTTCATACATAATGTATGTTGAATTGGAATAAGGACCCTATTATACTCCACTTTCTCTTGCTTGCCTTCTAAGACTCTCTACCAACTGTAGGCTCTGTGATTTGTACTTTAAACAAGAAAGAAGTAAATGTCCAGGTCTCTGCAATTTTAAGTTGCTTCAGTTATGAAGATATCAGTAGGTAAGCTCTCTCAGGCCCCAGGTCTGAATATTGGGCAACCCGGGGTGAACTCACCCATATCTTTAGCCTCTCCCTTTGCTCTGGTTAGGGAGGATGAAAACAATGTGGAGAACAAATAAGATATTACACAGAAAACAAAAATCCTAAAGGAAACTAATGGAGTTGGAGCAGATAATAAATTACTTGCCTATTTCTAGATGCAAATTTCTTTACCTGATATTGAAGATCCTTGTTGTCTTCTCCATTGAAATGCAAGCTCCCTGAGAATAAGAATTGTTTCATTTATTTTATATAATAATACCAATATAGTATAAATATATATATGTATGTATTCTATAACATTGTTTGGCAATATTTTAATATAGCATTTATAGGAGGCAGCTAGGTGGCGCAATGACTAGAGCACCAGCCCTGGAGTCAGGAGGACCTGAGTTCAAATCCAGCCTCAGACACTTGACACTTACTAGCTGTGTGACTCTAGGCAAGTCACTTAATCCCAACTGCCTCACCAAAAAAAAAAAAAATTAAATTAAAAAAATATATAGCATTTATATAAGGCTTTAAGGTCCTTTATATATGTGATCTCATTTGATATTCATAACAATCCTTCAAGGTAGGTGCTATTGTTAGCCCCATTGTACAGATGAGGAAATTGAAACCGAGGGAGGTTGACTGACTTGCCCAAGGTCACACAGCTAGTGAATGTCTAAAGAAGAATTTGAACTCAAGTCTTCTGGACTCCAAATCCAAGTACTTATATCCCTGGGGCAGCTAGGTGGCACAGTGGATAGAGCACTGGCTCTGAAATTAGGAGGACCTGAGTTCAACTCTCACCTCAGACACTTACTAGCTCAGTCACACTGAACAAGTCACTTAACTGCAATTGCCTTAAACATCCGGGGCCATCTCCAGTTATTCTGATGTATATCTTGCCACTGGACCCAGATGGCTCTGGAGGGGAGAGTGAAGAGAGTGAGGTTGGTGACCTTACACAGCGCCCCCTCCCTTAAACCCAGTTCAGTGCAAATTGTGACATCACCCCAAAGGACAAACAACATCAGCAACTTCTATCCCTAGCAAAGTGCCTACCTAGCACATAGTAAGAACTAGTGGATTGATTGACGGCTCCCACCTATCTTTTCAGCCTGATTTCTTATCACCATATCTCAGCCAGCTCTTTACCCTCCCCCATTTCTGTGCCATTTCTTATACTGTCTCCCCTCCTGGAATTTAGTTCCCCTATCCAAGTCTACTGAAGTCTTACTCATTCATCAGGGCCCACCTTGGGTACTCCATGCAGCCTTCTTTCATATTACAAAATGGAAGTGATTTCATGAACCCTCTCCCCTCCAACAGTCTCATAGCACTTGGCACTTCCCTTCACAGACTGTAAATTCTTTGAAGATGTCACTGTTATAAACAGGGGAAGCTAAATAGCACAGTGGATAGTGCTGGGCCTGGAGTCAGGAAGACTCCTCTTCCTAAGTTTAAATCTTAGCCTCAGATACTTACTAAGCTGTGTGACCTAGGGCAAGTCACTCAACCCTGTTTGCCTCAGTTTCCTCATCTGTAAAATGAGCTGGAGAAGGAAATGGTAAACCACTCATATCTTTGCTATGAAAACCCCAAATGGAAAAAAAGAAAAAGAAAACCCCAAATGGGTTCATAAAGAGTCAGACCTGACTGAAAAATGATCAAACAACAACACTCTTAGAAACATCTTTGTGCCCCTCAGTGCCTATGCCTTGTACACTGTTATGACTTAATAAGCATTGAATGATTGAGTGAAATAAAAGATATTATCGTAACAAAACAAAACTTATTTAAGCATGTTTTTGGAGTTGAGATTTGTTTTATTTCATGACCATGTTCATTGATAGACATTTATTTGGGTAATTGTGGTCTGGTGGAAAGAGTAGTAGATATGGAGTTCGAGGACCTGGGTTCAAATTCTGGTTTTCCTATTTACTGGATGAGTGGCTTTGGCAAGCAGCATAACTTCTCTGAACTCCAGCTGCCTCATTTGTAAAAAATTATTAAATTGAGATGGCCTCTAAAGTCAAAGCTTTATGATCTATAACCCTACACGAAGAAATATAATTAACAGTCCCTGCTCTTATGAGTTTTATAATCTAGTCTTACTTTAATTCTCTGGAGTGGGCACTCCCTCCCCCATATAAATCACAATCCCTCTAAGACTTAGTTGTCAGCCAATCAACGTGTATTTTAAATCGCTGACTATGTGCCACAGACATTGTGCTAGGTGCTAGGGATGCAAAGAAAGGTTAAAAAACAAAACAAAACTCAGTCCTTCGTCTCAAGGAGCTCACAGTACAGTAGATCGTATTTAGAAGTTAGTCAACAGTATTGCTAACACAGCAGCTAACCCTATATGAACCTCTCTGAACTTAGCTAGGTTGGGCGTGGACAACAAACATGTACAATTCATCCCTGGGCTCATACTGAAGACTTTCCCAACATTGGGAGTTTGTGCTCTATTGGCATGGGGTAATTTCCATACTACAATGCTACATCAGAGTACGACTTTCGTGAAGAATGTGGGGGAAAAGATCATATGCATAAATCATAAGACTATGAGTTGGTATTTGCTAAGTGCTTGATTTTTCTAATGTTTTAGAGAGTTACATACATGAACATGATACTATAAACCTATATTTCATATTTACCACAGTGCCTAGGATTGTTCCAATTCAATTCAATTCAGTTCAATTCATTCCAACTAGCATTTACCAAATGACTGTTATACCCCTAGCACAGTAACAAATATGAAGTATAAGATATTGTCCTTGCCTTCAAAGAGTTTACAGTCAATCAATTAATTTATCAAGTGCCTTCTATTTGCTAGGCATTGTATTAGATGGGAGCAGGAGACAAGGAAAGGGAATATGCATTTATACAGTACCTACTATGTGCCAGACACTGTACTAAATGCTTTTTATAAATATTATCTCATTTGATCATAACCCCATTTTACAATTGAGGGAAATGAGGCACACAGAGCATAAACGACATGCCCAAGCTTTCACAGCCGTAAGTATCTGAGGCGGGATTTGAACCCAAGGTTTCCTGACTCCAGAACCAGCACTTTATCCACTGTACTAATTAGGTACTAGAGATACAAGGGGAAAATTAAACAGTGTGACTGGGAAGACAAGATTTAGATTCATGAAATAATTTGATAAACAACTGTTGAACATAAGTGCTAAAATGTATATTGAGGCCAAAAAACACTATAGTCTTTGTGATATATGGCTTGTTAACAATATAGTAGCTACTAATGAAGTATTTGAACCTGACTCCTTTTAAATTGAGCTCCAGCCATCTCAGATCAGCAGTGATTAACTGAGTCATTTATCCTAGACAAAAGGATTGACTGGAGAAAAAAAAAATCAAAGAAAATTAAGACTAGACTCCCACATGGGTCAAAGATCACTTAGCTCCTTTAAATGAGTTTATGGTTCTTGGCCCAGATGAATTATTTCCAAGAGTACCAAAAATTTATAGCTGTATCCATGGAATTAATCTTAGGAATCATGAAAAATGGAGCAATACTAGTAATAAGGAAATATGCCTATTATTTAAAAGCAAGAAAAAGTAGTACTAGAAACTGCTCAATAGCAAAATGGACATCAATCTCTAGCCAACAGAGATGGTTCATGTGCACTTAGAAAAGAAAATGGTAATCACTAGAAGTCAATGAGGGTTCATTAGGAAAAAGTCATGACAAATTAACCTCCTTAGCTTTTTTGATAAGGTTACTACTAGTAGATCATTGCCTAGTTAGAACATAGCAGCTGCTTAATAAATATTTGTTGAATTGAATAGCATAGATATTGTGCATCTTGATTTCTATAATTTATTTGACAATCTCTCTCATTATATCTTTGTTGACAGAGTGAAAGTATGTGGGCCAAATGAGATAATTGGTTGTACTTGAAGGTAGGTATACATAAGTACCCAATGAATATTAATTTATGACTCATCAGGCAACTAGGTATCACAGTGGATAGAGTACTAGTCCAGAAGTCAGAAAGATCTGAGTTCAAATCTAGCCTCAGATATCTACTAGCCGCATGATACCAGGCAAATCAGTTAAAAAAAAAAAAAAAACTTTGTTTGCCTCAGTTTCCTCAACTGTAAAATGGGAATAATAATTACACCTACCTTGCAAGGTTGTTGTGAGGATCAAATGAGATAACATTTGTAAAAAGTGCTTAGCAGGGTGCCTGTTATATAGTAGAAGCTATATAAATGCTTCACTCTTTCTTTTCCCTTCTCAATCTAGAAGGAGTTCATTAGAGATAAGCCATGGGGCTCTGTTATATTTAGCATTTTTTTACAGTCTTGGAAGGATTCAAAAATATGATGATCAGATTTCACAGAATCTCCAAGTTAGAATGAACCTTGATTGGCCATATGATCCAACCTATACCTGAACAAGGATTACTTCTAAAACATACCTAATAAGTAGACTTATAGCTTTTGTCTGAAGATCTTCAGCGAGGGGGACCCTGCTCAGTCCCAAAGCAATGACCCACTCCAAACTGGAAATTCACACATAGCAGGAAGAGATAGCTAAGAAGATAGATGATGGCATCAAAAATTCAAAATATTCTTGGCAGGTTAGACTGACATACTGAAACCCACAAAATGAAATTTAACAAAGATAAATTCAAAATTTTTCATTTAGGTTCAACAATTGCTCAAGGACAAAATTGATGGCAGGTATTATTTTTTTAAAAGTCTGGGGACTTTAGTTGATCCTAAACCTAATATGATACAATTGTAATTAGCACAGATGCTTTAAAAAGAATTATTGCAAGGGGGCGGAGCCAAGATGGCAGAGGAAAGACATTAAGCTCACAGGGTTCCTGATATAGTAACCCCAAAAACAGCAATAAAAGAACTCTTGGGGCAGAAAAACACACAAAAATAAGGGCTGAGAGTTTTCTCGAGTTATAGATAGATTTCAGGGGACCATGTTGGGCCACAAATAAAGCCTAACCCCGCAATTGGGCCAACACACCAGACACCCGTCAGAGGAATTTGCCCCAGTGCCTCGGAATCGGCTGCAGCACCGGTGTCTTCTGGAACTGAGCATGCAGTCGGACTGAATGGCTGGCCTGGGGTGGGGGGGGTGGTAAGTGCAAGGGTACCAGTGGATTGGGGGGAAGGATTCGACTGTCCCACCCCAGTGGGCAACCAGGAAGAAATCCTGAGTGGCAGGAGACCCAGGTAGGGGAGGGGAGAAGGGGAGTAGTCTCATCGGAAGCTGAGAACCACACCACAGAAAGCTTGGCTGGTTGGTTTCTTAGTAAATAGACCTGAGGTTATCTCTGGACCTGAGAACAGGCCAGGTGAGATTAAAGCCTGCCCCTCCTCAACCCAAAACACCTGGGATCCTCTGAAGCTAAGAACAGGAGTAGAGCCGAGAAGCAACCCCTGCCCCACACCCCCCAGTGGAGAGTTTAAAATCAAATGAAAGTGAGGCCAGGCAGGCTGAGAAGAAGCCCGACCATTCCCCAGGCCACGCTGTAGCTTGAACAGTGTGTCCTGGAAGCAGCACCACACTTAAAGAAGGAGTTAAAAGACAAGAAATAGTAAGCCAGTATGAGAAGGCAGAGAAAGCAGAAGACCATTGAAAACTTCTTTGGGGGTAAGGTAGACCACAATACAACCTCAGAAGAAGATAACAGGGTCAAAGCTCCAACATCCAAAGCTTCCAAGAAAAATATGAACTGGTCTCAGGCCATGGAAGCTCTCAAAAGGGCCTTTGAAGAGAAAGTAGGAGAAATAGAAAGAAGATGTAGCGAAAAGGAGGAAAAGAATGGAAAGGGAAATGAGAGCGATGCAGGAGAGTCATGAGAAAAAAGTCAACAGTTTGAAAAGTCAAATGGAAAAGGAGATTAAAAAACTGTCTGATGAAAATAACTGCCTAAGAATTAGGATTGAACAAATGGGAGCTAGTGACTTTATGAGAAGTCAAGACACAGTAAAGCAAATCCAATTGAATGAAAAAATAGAGGGCAGTGTGAAATATCTCCTTGGAAAAACAGCTGACCTAGAAAATAAATCTAGGAGAGATAATTTGAAAATCATTGGACTACCTGAAAACCATGACCAAAACAAAAGCTTAGACACCATCCTCCAAGAGATTGTGAGGGAAAATTGCCCTGATATTCTAGAAGAAGAAGCTAAAAAAGAAATTAAAAGAATTCACCGATCACCTCCTGAAAGAGATCCCAAAAGGAAAACCTCCAGGAATATTATAGCCAAATTCCAGAACTCCCAGGTCAAGGAGAAAATAATGCAAGCAGCTAGAAAAAAGGAATTCAAATACTGTGGAGCTCCAATAAGGATAAAGCAAGATCTAGCAGCCACTACATTAAAGGACCAAAGGGCATGGAATATGATATTGCAGAGGGCAAAGGAAGTGGGACTTCAGCCAAAAATCACCTACCCAGCAAAACTGGGTATAATTTTTTCAGAGGCAAAAATGGGATTTCAATGAGAAAGAGGTCTTTCAAGCATTTGTGATGAAAAGACCTGAACTGAATAGAAAATTTGACTTTCAAATACAAGATCCTGGAGAAGCATAAAAAGGTAAACAGGAAAAAAGACTTCATGAGGGATATTAAAAGATCAAACTGTTTACATTCCTACATGGGAAGATAACACTTTGAAATCATAAGAACTTCAGGGGCAGCTGAGTGGTGCAGTGGATGGAGCGCTAGCCCTGGACTCAGGAGAACCTGGGTTCAGGTGTGACCTTGGACACTTGACAATTGATGGCTGTGTGACCCTGGACAAGTCACTTGGCCCCGGTTGCCTCACCAAAAAACAAAACAAAACAAAACAAAAATTCTTCACAAGTAATTCACAGAAGACAGGGCTGAACTGAACATGAAGGGATGATATCTGTAAAGCATTTATGTTTTGTTCTTTGTAGGGCAGACAGGGAGGGGTGTCTTATGTCTGGGGCTGGATTTAGGCTTGGGGGGCCTCCTGGGTCCAGTGCTGGTGCTTTGTCGACTGTGCCACCTAGCTAATACATGATGACATCATTAAAATAGGGTTGAGGTGTAGGAGGAATAAACTGGGGGGAGGGAGAAGGGGAGAGATGGTCTGGGGAGAGGTATTTCACATGAAGGAAACAAGAAGAAAGCTTATGGAGGAGAGTAGAAGAGGGGGAAGGAGTTGGGGAGTGAGTGAACCTTAATATCATAAGAATTTTCTCAAAGAAGGACTAACATACATACTCAAGTAGGTATAGTAATATAGTTTTGCCCTGGGTGGGGGGGGGAGAAAAGTGGGGGGGGAAAGGGAAGGAGGAAAGGGCAGATTGGGGGAGAGAGCAATAAAAAGCAAAACACTTTCAAGGAAGAGGAAGATGTTCTGCATTACTGTACCAGTATGACATACTGAATTGCTTGATCTCATAGAGAGGGTTGAGGAGGGAGGGAGGAAGAAAAATTTAGAACACAGAATTAGCTCAGGGACCCTGATGTCATTGGAGTGGGCTCATGGAGGGAATAGCTTGGAGGAGCAATCTATTTAACCCTGTAGGAAAATAGGAGGGGAAGAGGAGAAGGAAGGAAGGGTGAAAAAAGGGAGTGCAGAGCAAGGGAGAGGATAGTCAGAAGTAAGGCACCTCTGAGGAGGAATAGGTAAAAAGAAGATAGAGTAAATGTCATGGGAAGGGAGTGGGATGGAGAGAAATAATTATGATGATTGATTATAATGGAAAAATGTATGGTACCTACTTTGCTGGACTTTTGTGAAGAAGATTCTCTGTCAAGCTTAAGGTAATATATAGAGGTTGTGATGAACACGATGCTATCGGGAAAACCTGGAGAGACCTACATGAGCTAAAGCAGAGTGAAATGTACTGTATACAAAATAACAGCAATAGTGGGGGATGATCTGCTGGGAAGCATGTGGTTGTTTTCAGCAAGGCAATGATCCAGTATAACCCTGAGGGGACTTATGAAGATTGCAGCCTATCTGCAGAGAAAGAACTGATAGTATCTGAAAACAGATGGAAACACATTTTAAAATTATTTTTCATTTCCTCTTTGACAATTCCTTAATCTGAAGTTTGGGGTTTTTTGACTGTTTTCTCTCACAACTAGCTAAAATGGGAATTTTTCCATGACTACTCATGTATAATTTATTTTGAATTTATTGAGTTCTTGTGGGTGGGGGGTGGGAATGGAGGAGGAAGAGAAGTTGGAACACAAAGTTTTTTTAAAATTGATGTTAATATTTTGTTTTTACATGTATTTTGGAAAATAAAATTCTATTCAGAAAAAAGGAATTATTGCAGTATTAATAGAAATATAATATTTAGAATGAGGGGAGTGATGATATCACTGTTTTCTGAACAAATTAAACCACACCATATTGTGTTCATTTCTGAGTGCCACATCTTAAGAGGGAGATTAACAAATGGAAGAATATTGAAAGAGATTAACTAGCTCCTCACCTCTGCCTCATAGAATCCTTAGTTTTCTTCAAAACTCAGCTCTCATCCCAACTCTTAAAGGAGGTCTTTACTGAACCCTTTTGTTTTTAATGCTCTCTTCCTCCCTAAATAATCATGTATTTCTTTAATTGTCTATAGGTTTTTCCCCTTTAAGGATAATGTAAACTCCAATAGAAAGAGGGTTATTTTTCATTTTTCCTTTATATCCTGAGTGAACAGCTCAGTACCTTCTAGATAGTAAGTATCTAATATACACCTAATGGTTAGGTTTGATTGGACTGGGATAATGTAAGGTCTAGAAATATATTTCTATAGGGCAACATTGGAAGCAATGAATGGAAGTTATAGGAGGGGAGATTTTTGGCACAAGAAAGAACTTTCCAGCAATTAGTTCTAGCTACAGATGGGATGGTAACCAGGAAAAGACTTGAGGTATCTGTCATTGAAATATTTGAAGAGATACTGGTTGAGAGTGTTGGGAAGGACTAGTTGATCTCTGAGGTTGTTGTTTTTGTTGTGTTGTTTCAGTCATGTCCTACTTTTCATGACCCCTATTGGGGTTTTTTCGGCAGAGATACTGGAGTGTTTTGCCATTTCCTTCTCCAGTTCATTTTATAGATGAGGAAACTGAGGTAAATAGGTTGAAATGACTTGCCCAGGGTCACACAGCTAGTGGGTATCTAAGGCCAGATTTGAACTCAGATCTTCCTGACTCCAGACCTGGTGCTCCAGGCTTCCTGAGTCCAGGCACTGTGTCACCTTGCTACCCAGGTTCTTTCTAACTCTCAAATTCAATAATTCTTTGGAAAACCTCTTAAGAGATTATTACTGGGGGCAGCTAGGTGGCGCAGTGGATAAAGCACTGCCCCTGGATTCAGGAGTACCTGAGTTCAAATCCAGCCTCAGACACTTGACACTTACTAGCTGTGTGACCCTAGGCAAGTCACTTAACCCCTATAACCCTGCAAAATAAAACAAAAATAAAAACAAAAACAAAAAAGAGATTGTTATTGTCTAATAGAAGAAGGTGGGGTGTGTAACGATTAGAATGATGCCACCTGCTAGAGACTTAATGTAGAAGAGCTCCGCCCATGAGGTGAAGATCTTTGAGGGCAAGACCAAGCGTCTTTTCTTTGGCATCAGGAAGTGACGTTTGCTTGTGGGAGGAAGAAGGGGGGCCTGGTGCTCTGACTCGGGCCCTTCCTCCTGTGGACTCTGGCGGAGAGCGGAGCTAGAAATGTGCTCTCTCTTTAATAGATAGATAAATGTAGGCCTTTCCCTCTCTCTTTACCAAATTCTTATTCTCCTTAATAAATGCTCAAAAGTGTAACTCTTGCTAAAGCTTATAATTTACTGGCGACCACTCATTAGATATTTTAGACAGACTAGCTGGAATTTTAGCCCTTAACAGGTCTAGCAGAGAGGGTCCTGGGCATGGAGTCAGGAAAACCATGAGTTTAAACAAACACTAGCTGCACGATCCTGGACAAGTCGCTTAACCTCTTTTGGCCTCAGTTTCCTCACCTGTAAAAGGAGGATAATAATAGCATCTACTTCACAGAGTTGTTGTGAGGATCAAATGGGATAATATTTGTAAAAAGCACTTAGCATAGTGCCTGGCACACAGTAGGCACTATATAAATGCTTATTTCCTTCCCATTGAAAAATACCTGCCAGACTCTTTTCATGCATATAATACATCTTTTTCTCCTTGTGTGGCCTTTCAGGACACAAATTCCCCAAAGGTAGAGAATGCATATGCATATGTATGCATGCGTGTGCATGTATATGTGTGTACATAGACATATATATGTATATGTGGGTGTATATCTGGGTGTATCTACACACATGTGCTCAAACATACACATATATGTATACACATACATACATACATACTCACTAACACACACATATATTCCAGTACTTAGCAAATAGTGGCCTTTCTTTCACATTGGGAAAAATTGTGGGTTGTGATAATCCCACTGAGGGAATCTTCTTAGAACCTTGGAAGGGGTGAAAAAAGAGCTCCTTCCCTTTGTATGAGCTGAGTGATGCTGCCCAGTGGTTTTTAGAGCTTTGCATCTTAGATTGAGGCTATGGTGTGGGTGAAGAGAAGCGAGTTTGAAGATATACTGCCAGTCTGTTCGGTCGTATTGCTTGTGGACTTCCAGATAACTGACTTTTGTCCCTGGTCTCATCTTTCAGTCATTGGGGAAGCGTGACTCTAACAAAACCAGAAAACAAATTTCTAGCCAGATGATAATTCAAAAGAATGAAAAGCACCAATCTTTGAGTCTGGATACAACAGTCCCTGACTTGGGGGTTCCATTGACATGTCTAATGCTGCTTCTATAGGATGGTCTTGCGAACATTCACATAGAAGAAAAGGAGTAGAAGGGGGTGAACAACTATTTGTCTTTCCTTTGGAATCAAAAGTAGGAATAGATCCCACACGGTGAACCCAAGATTTAGTATACACACTTGGGCATATAACAATTCCCTAGCAATGACTGATAAACTCAATGCACGCTGATTCCTGATGTGTTTCTGTGTTTAATAAAACATTGCCAGGGAGCAGCTAGGTGGCTCAGTGGATAAAGCACTGGGTCTGGATTCAGAAGGACCTGAGTTCAAATCCAGCCTCAAGACACTTGACACTTACTAGCTGTGTGACCCTGGGCAAGTCACTTAATCCTCATTGCCCTGTAAAAAAACAAAACAAACAAACAAACAAACAAACAAAAAAACATTGCCAGAATAACCAGAAATTTGTCTCTCTGCCCTGCTCTTCCACTGGACAAGAGGCTATTAATCCATCTGAGTGGACAGAAGGCCAGAGAGATGCTCAGGAAGCAAATGGGATACCAATGACCTATAACAGTGGATGGGAGCATGGTGTCTAGAAAGTAAAAGAGGCCTGAGATATGTCCCCGAGGCCATAGAGTTGTCCAGACAGTGGACAGCAGGCCAAAGATCTGTTCCTAAGATGGTACGAAGCCAGAAGGGTATCTGGAGGGTGAATACGAGGCCAGGGATCTGTCTCCAAGTGAGCAGGAAGCCAGGAAGTCTTGTCAGTGAAGTCACTTCACTGCCTGAAGTGAAGGAGGAGGGGCAAATATAAAGATTGGAGGGGTGGGGAGGTGGGAGGAAATGTTCCCATTATAGATTTAAAGGAAGGAAGAAAGAAAACCTTTATTAAGCACCTACTATGTACTACATACAGGGTTAAGTGTTTTACAAATACAGTATTATCTCATCTGATCTTCACCCTGGGAAGTAGATGTTATTATTTTTTTACTATTTTACTATAGAGATACTTGAGGGGGACAGAGATTAAATGACTTGCTCAAGGTCATACAACTATTAAAAGTCTGCATCAGGATTCGAACTCACATTTTCCTGACTTCAGGCCCAGTACAGCATGCACTGTACCACTTAGCTATTTACTAAACTAGAGGATTTAAAGGGCATGGATATATTAGTCAGGTAACCTAACACAGAGTACATAGATATAGTGAGTAATCAAAGGGTTCACAACAGTTCACTGATATACTGAGATCCAAAAAAAAAAAAAAAAAAGCATTGAATGATGAGTTTGAGACCCTTCAAGTGGATAGAAACTTGCGTTCAAATCTCTGCCCTGCAGCTAACTAGCTGTATGACCTTGGTTAAGACACTACATTGGATCTGTTTCCTTGAAAGGCTGTGGATGAAGAAGATCTTTCAGGCCCCTCCCAGGTCTTACAGTCTGTGATTCTAAATAGGATTGATTTGAATAGCTCGGTACTGAAAGTCTGGGTATCTTAAGCACACACTGACCCTGAGTTCAACAGCAAAAATCCCTGATTTCTGTGGTAAGTAAAGATGAATTGTGTGGTAAACTGGGAATTTGGGGCATGCATAGAAAAGCACTTCCAAAAAGAAAAAAGCAAAACCAACCCCAAACCAAACCCCGGGGCACTACCCCACAACTCCTGTAATTATTCAAATGAATACCAATGGGGCTCTGATAATTCAATAAAAACTTCTGGTTTGCATGTTTGGAAGTATGTTTTACATTAGTATGCAATTTCCACTTGGTTACAGTGGAAAGGAGCCTCGCTGCCCAGTGTCAGGGTGTGTGAGAGAGTCAACAGCTCTGCATTTCAACTGTGGGAACCTTGCAGGGAAACCTGACACCCAGCAAAATACACCAGGGCTTGGGTTCAGCTACGCTGGAAAGGATGAACCTGTGGCCTCTGCATGAGAGGTGTAGAGAATAAAGATGAAATTCCTCCTAGCTGACAGGGCAACCCCACCACATACCAGTGTTCTTGTAATCCCCTCAATCTTCTCTCTACTCCTTCCTTCCTTCCTTCACCACCTTACCCCATCCCAGACCATTCTCCACCCTCATCCCATTCACCCCAGAAGCATCTGAAAGAGAGTAAGCTTTCTGCAAACTCTGGTGGAGTTAACTTTTTTGTGAGGATTTTAACTTTTCAAAACCTCTATCTTTAATTTTTTTTAATGTTAATGCTATTTGAGTAACTGACCTTCCAGATGTTCCTTTGTGTATTATTAGAATGTTCAAAGGTCAGAAACCCAAACACAGAGATTGCTTAATTTATCAATAGCAAGTCCCAGACATCCATGTCTTCCATATTTTGAGCAAAGCCATATTCATATTATTTCTAGTAGGTCATCTTTTCCCCCTCCTCTTCTCCCTGGTCCCAGAGGCGGTCAAGTCCCATTTCCCACACCCCTCATCTACTTTTCCAGACCTTCTCTGAGGAATCAAGAACATCTCCTAACCTACGGCAGAATTGATTTTGGTTATCCTTGCCCGAGACCTGAGGAAGAAGGTTGTGGGACCTGAGAAAATTTCAGACCAAAGACACATAGTATGACCTCATGGTGTGAGAAACAAAATGGCAGCCTAGAGCTCCTAAAGGACTATTTCAAAACATTATGGAGACAAGTATCACTCTCCCCCAGAAGACTGCAGATGATCATTCTTCTTCTTTAAGGTTTAGTCGTATCCTCCCAGTGCCTTAACGACTCTCTGGCTGTCCCTTTCTGGTGTGGGGATGTTCCTTCCCATGAGAGATTAGGTGTTCTGTCAGAGGTAGAAGAGACCCCAGACATCATTCAGTCTAAGTCTTTCATTTTATAGATGAGGTAACTGAATATTTGAGGTAACACAGCTAGTAAGTGGCAGGGCTAGGATTCCTCAGCCCCTCTGGCTCCAAGCCCTGTGCTTGTTCTACTTCACACTGCCTCAGATATTTTTATTCTATATAAGAGGCCACTGGGGAAAAGGTGCTGGTGCTTATGGCTTGGGTGTAGCACCTCAGACAGATGTTAGGGGGCCCAAGGATTGCTTAAAGGCCATGGGTCAGGAGGCCAAAATAAACAGAGTAGATGTGATTCCTGCCTCTCAAACTGAACATGATGGAACAGTCACAATGGATGGGGTGAGAGTGGGGGTGGGGGAGCAAAAGCCTATAAACTGGGGAAGATTATGAAGCAGGTTTTGTGCTTATTAGTCAATCAACTAACATAGATTCAATGTGAATTGTGCCCAGGATCTTGTGCCAAGAGCTGTGGGAGATACGATGAACTATATGGCACCATCCCTGTCCTACAAGGATCTCATTATTAGGGCACTTTACAGTTTACAAAGTACTTCCTCAGTAAGGATTTGTGAGATAGGTAGAGCACGTATTATTATACCCAATATACAAATTAAGAAACTGGGGCTTAGAAAGATTAAGTCATTTCCATAAACAAGACTCATCCCCAAACCTTCTGATTCTAAGTCCAGTCCTCTCCATTTTAAATTTGCACTCTAATGGGGGCCTTCTGGAGACGATGCTGTGACCTAAAGCACTGACTTTAACAGGTTTAGTTTCAGACATCATGACAGGCTAGTGAGGAAGATATTTTAGGCAACCAAAAAAGATTTTCTTTCTACTTATCTTCCACTCCAAGATACAGATCACCTTTCCTCATCAAAGTTTCAATAAAAATGGGAAGGAATCTAAGGAAAGACTCTAAATAGCTGAATCCTGAGACAGCAATGAAAAGTTTTGCACAAAAGAGTTACAGACCTACTCTCTAGAGTGCTCTCTTTTATGCTGTAGCTCGGTAGCACAATGGATAGAGCACTGACCCTGAAGTTGTGAGGCCCAAATTCAAATCTCGTCTCAGTCACTTACTAGCTGTGTGGCCCTGGGCAAGTCACTTAATCCCAATTGCCTTAAACATCAGAGGCAATCTCCAGTTGTCCTAATATATATCTTGCCACTGGACCCAGATGGCTCTAGGGGAGAGAGTGAGGTTGGTGACCTTGCACAGCCCTTCCTCACTTAAATCCAATTCAATCCAAGTCATGATGTCACCCAGATGTCATGGTCCTCTGGGAGAATGAAGGACAAACAGCAATGACAATAACAGAACTCTGTACTTTCTCTGCCTTGGGAAGACAGTTGGGTAGCTGATGCCAGTCCTTCTCCATAACTCATGTAGGGTTCCAGAAATTCACCCATTCTTCAAATCCCAAAAGGAACACGGGGTTGATTCACATACACCCCTAAAAGAACCCTCTAACATACATCCTTAACCCTTCCCTTTTTTTGAGGATGGGGAAGTTGGGGATCACTCCAAATCTTCAACTCACTTAAATAACTGTTCTGGGGAAAAGCTTCCATATCTAAGAAATCAAGGGAGATGGGTGGGCAAGAGTGCTAGTGGGAAGAGTATACTGAAACAGAGGGTCAACATGTTTTAAAATGGAGGAATTGTTGACCTTCTCCCCCTGCATACAAAATTACACATATAGATTTTTTTTAGCATCAAGACTATCTTTTCATGTGACAGAAAAAATTCAAAAAAGGTCCCAGGCCCCTAAGTTTATGTTCAATAACTGTAGTTGTTTGTTCTTATTCAAAATTTCCATCATCCCTGTGACCAAATGATTTTTCGTTGTGTACTCTGGACATGCAGACATAATGCTCCATCCCATGTATTTCTCGGGATATACCCAGTGACCCATTGCTGACATAGTAACAAAGCCATGGCCCTATCCCCTGTGAGGGAAACATTCCCGAGTTTAGCTGTTATCGGGAGTCTCAGATGATGCTGACACCAAGGAAGATCCGTCTAGTCAGGGGAAAAGCATGGGAGCTGAGTGCAGCACTTTCTGCCTAAAGAGACTCAGAAAGCATTACTGGAGAACCGGATCCAAAGGGTCAGAGACTGAGAGATCAAACTCCAGGGGGAACCAGGTACAGAGCTGTCAGTGCCAATCTGTGGGATTTGTTTACTCCACTCCCATGGCCTGCGGAGCTGTTCTTATGGGCAGGCATGTCCCCTGCCAGCCTGCTTGAGCCCCTGTTAATCCCCTGCAGCTGTGCTGGCAGCAGAGTCCAGACAGCCTCCACCACTTTTAGCAAAACTCTAAGCAGCCTAGTAAGCTTTTTTGCTGGTGAAAGAGATGGAAAGTCTTGTTTAAAATGAAAACTTGGGATGATTCCAAGCACGAGAACCCGCCCTAAGGAATACTGTAAATGAGATGACTTATCTTGAGGTTGTGTGGTGGTCAGAGGCCTAGACTTAGAGTCATGAAGACGAGGAGCTGAATCTTACTCCGGATACTTGGTAGCTGTGTGGCCCTGGGCTGGTCACCTAGCCTCAGTCTCTTCATCCATAAAATATGGATAATTACAGCACCTACCTCATAAGATTGTGGAGGGGATCACATCAAGTATCAGGGCTATAAAAAGTCAGCTCCTAATATTATTTATCTACCACCTTCCTTCTCTATCAGGGCTTACTTCTCAGTTCCTTGCTCTTCTTCCATCTTTTCTGCCATCCATTCCCATTATGATAAACTCACTCATACTAAATTGGTCTGGCTGTCAGAATCCCTTAACTGTGGCTGGATTTGGAGGTCAAGAAGTCCTGATTCTTGCTATGTGTTAGCCCATGGGCAAGTCACTTAATCCTTCAGAGCCTCAGTATCCTCAACTGTAAAATGAGGGTACTGGACTGAGGTTCCTTTTGGCTTAAAATCTATGATCCTAGTCTAGTCCTTGGAGATAATTTTCTTTTTAGTCAATAAATCCCCAACAAGATTCCCTATAAAACATGGTTAATCACACTTTCTTCTCCATTGTGGCCATTGCTATTACTGCATCAGGCTAATTCAAAGGGGTAAAATTGGATTACTGCCCAGGGATACTAGAATAATCAAGCAACTAAAGAAACAAACAAACAAACAAAAAATGTCATTTTCAACTCAGAAAGAGCCTCTCGTTTTTCTTTATTCCTAAAACCTATGACACGTCTCCTCCTTATCATCCTGGCTGATATTAATGTGAGTAAAGGTGTGTCCCGATCCCAGAGAGGGCAGCAAGAATGATGAAGGTGAAAAGATACCACACAAACAAAGACAAGCAATAACAGCAGCAAGAAAGACCCAAGAATATGGTTTGGCAAATGGAATGTTGGTTTTGGGGGCACTTTGCTTTTTGTCATCTTCTCTGTGGGGCCCAAAGGTTCTGGCATTGAACACTCTAGACTGGGGCAGCTAGGCCATGATGCCAAAGATGACAAATTGGAGAGGGTGGGACTAGCTACGGGGTGGAAGGTGGAGAAAGACACAGAGGTGGTTCTTCTCCTCTTACTCCTTCTACTCTACTTCTCTCTGTCCTCTAAAAAGAAGACACTAAAAATTGAGGTTCCAGAGTGATTTTCTCCAATTACAAAGTTTTTCAATGGAATTAAACCCTACAAAGAAAAATATTTTTACTCCTATATCCATCCAGGAAAGGAGGACAACAGGCTTGTCATCCGGGAGACTCATAGCTGTAACTAGGGCAAACCTGTCCCAGGGTGCCAGATTTGTAGGACAATGAGAGCTCTTGAAGTCTTTCAGCAGCATAGAATAAGTCTATCTAGCACTTAGTTCACCAGAATAATTTGTTAAAATAGGAATTTTAAAAAAATACTAGAGAGCAAGTTAGGCTGAATTCTTCCACATCTTGTCCTGCTTTCCACTCCTGTCATTGAAGGAAAGCTTGGGGCTCACTTGCCCTGAGTGTGATTTTCTCTAGGTATCTGCCTCTAACACAAACATTCCTAGTTATGGCCCTGAGGGGGTTAATACTAAATTTAGAGAAATATGGGAATTGTGAAACAAGAAGGGTAGAAGAACCAAAGTTGGCACTCAATGGAGCAATACTCAAGCTATACCAAACTTAAGGTGCCTCCAGCTGAAACTTAGCTCATGGGGATGTCACTTTGGAAGGAAGCTATTAGCTCATAGAAGCCAACATTTGGAACCAGAAATCCATTATGTGAAAGTAAATGTATCTGGACAAGATTATTAGGGATGTGCAAACCCAAGGGTGTCTGGGGTTTGGCTACACATCATGTCCCATTGTTCAAAGGCTCCTGGAGAGGCAAAATTTAAAACATATTTCTGCATAGCAACTTTCCTGTTTAGATTCAAATCCATGTGTTTCTTGAGGAGCTGACTACCCAGGGCCTGTTTCCCACTTACGGGGTTCTCCTCAACCAAAAATCCATCTGCTGATTGGGGCTCTTGTATACAAAGGAAGAACCAAAGGACAGCCTTGTAAGTTTATAGGATCAGAGACATGGAGCTGAAAGGCACCTTAGAGGACATCTAGTCTAACACCTTTGTGTTATAGAAATTGAGGTCCAGAAAAGATAAAGGACTTATCCAAGGTCACTTAAGTAACATGTGGCAGAGCTACGGTTAGAAGGTTCTCTCACTCCAAGCCAGCACTCAAGTTAACTGTTAAGTACTTCACTCAAGCATGGATTTGATTATACTAGAAGTCAGGTCATGTTTCCTGTGATGAAGAAGGTACCTAGTAACATAAAAGATGTGGTGGTGGTGGTGGTTGTGGTAATTGTTGTTGAGTCCTTTCAATAATGTCCAACTCTTCATGACCTCATTTGTGAAGTTCCTGGCAAGGATACTGGAGTGGCTGGACGTTTCTTTCCCCATCTCAGTTTACAGATGAGGAAACTGAGGCAAATGGGGTTAAGTGACTTTCCCAGGGTCACAAAGCTAGTAAGTGTCTGAAGCTGGATTTGAACTCAGGAAGATGAATTTTCTTGATTCTAGGCCTGACACTCTAAATACTTCACTACCTAGCTTCCCCTTGACATAAAAGATAATCTGGTAAAATACTGCAACTGATTTTCCCTGCGGTCATGGATACTAATCTTGTTACTCAGTAGTTGTATCTGCATTTAGTGCTAGAAAGTCTAACAATGAAGGTATTCTTCATTTGACAGGGAACAGGTTGTACAATATGTCTCAAAATTCACTGAGCCATTGAGGTCCCAGTTGCCCTACAATTTCTCCATCAGCCCCACCCACTCTTTCCAAGACCATTCTACCATTAATTTTTCCATTGTGGTGACTGGGTTATTCAGAATCCTACCACTATTGTGGATCCCCATGAATACCAACAAAAGAAAAATGAAAGCAAAAAAAGTAGAGTGTAGTGGGTTTTCTCCAGGCACCCTGCCTGCCCAGCTTCCGGAGGTGTACCTGACTTAGGTATAGGTCTGACCTAGGAGCCAGATACTATTTCCATGACTGTCCTAAATTAAAAATCCACATGGTTGCAGTAGATTCTCATCATGACCAAACCTCCTATTACCTACTACCCACCACCCACCACCCAGTGTGCTTGAGTACATACTTTGGCTTTAGCTCATGTGACTTGTAATGATTGGAATTGTGAGATTTAAAATTGGATATTAGATCATAAATCTACCCTACTTAACCTTTCCCTTAATTTATCTCCCAGACTAGTAAATGGAAGAAGCTTCTGGTTTTCTAGATAGACCATTTATTGTATGGTAGTCACAAGGTGATGTTGATTAGAAGGATAGGAAAGTAGAAACACAATACAAATCATCTTAAGTCTAAGCTTAGTCTATATTCCGTATAAAACTAACCAAAAGAGAAGGCCACCTTTGGGGAGAGAGAGACCGTCTGTGCAGCGCAGCGCAGTCAGGAGACCAGCAGAGCAGGAAAAAAAACTCCACTTCCATTCTCTCCTTGCCTTTTAAGCTCGCACCCCGGAAGTTGAGTGCGTAGCAGGCAGTCTGACATGCGCAGCAGGCGGACTGGCGTGCGTAGCTCATGCCATTGGTCTCCTCCCCGAAAGGGTGGTCCTTAAAACAAAAACAAAACTGGTGTCTTTCAGTTATCCTAACCGACTGTTAAAAAACTTTCATATTTTTTTACCACAGAATGATGCCATCTGCTGGAAACTAACTATAGGAAAGCTCCACCATGAGGAGAATGCCTCTGAGGGCAAGGCCATGCGGCTTTTCCTTTGCATCAGGAAGTGACATTTGCTCATGGGTACTGTCTAACAAGCCAATCATCTTGAGGAGCCTCCCATTTCTGGGAGGAACACATGAAGTAGGACCCTGGGGGAGGAGTGCTCTCTCTTTGGGTTCCTGACTTTATCGTGGTGGAGGAGAGAGACTCCGGAGGACGTCACAGAAAATTGAGGAAAGATAGGATTGCCAGGCTATAGGAATTCTGTTCTCAATCTTTCTCTTTCTATCTTTCAATAAACCCTTAAAAATCTAAACTCATTTTATCAGTGATTTTAGTCAGTTTCCCCCAAAGCTGGGGGAACAGATTAGAACCCACTTTTAGAATTTTAAATTACACAGACTTATATTGAATCTGGTTTTCTGGAGTCGTCTTTAAGAGCTATTCCACTTTCAAAGTCTTTGTCTGTGCCAGTTCAAATGCTCTTCCTTCACAATATTGTTCCAGAACCATTTTACCTATTGCTGACTCTCATTAATGCCATGCCACATGACAATGATCCAAAAGATTTAGACCCAGAGCTCACTCACTAACATGGGCATCAAAACCACTAATTTCCTGAAGCTCCCAAGTGTTTTGAAGTCATTCAGTGGTTGTTAAAGTCTTCTCTACAGTTTCTGAGTGTTTGAAATAGGGAAGGGGGTGAGTGGTTTGAGACATAAATTATTTAATCTCTTAATTTTCTTCTTCCTTGACTGTTAGCTGAGCACGGGTTCTCAGCATTTACAGTTCTCGGAGGTCTTAAGGCTGTTCTTCAATGCACTCATCAAGGAGAAAAATAACTTAATTAGAAAAGATGAAAAGCTTGGGAGAAACCCTAGTCTGACTCTCTAAAAGCGATTTTCTGTTTCATTTGACCAAGGTTCTTGGCAACATTCAAATTTCTAATCCTGCTTAATCACACTAAGAGCTTTAATCCAGGCTCCTTGATTTATCGGCACATACCTTCACCCCTCACCCCACCCCCAACTCCTCTCTGTCTCCCTCCCATCAAACATCCCAAAGAGCTGCCCTGTAAAGGAGCTTTGTTTGACGTTTAAAGTCAAACTATCTCAGATCAATCTTAAACCAACAAATAATGCTATTTTCCATATGCACAGTATTGTACTCTGCTGGGGCTATAGAAAATACCAAGATAAATAAGACAGTAGTCACCTTGTGCTCAAATAACTCACAAACTAAGGAGAGCTTGAGGTCAGGGGAGAGGATTAAGACTTAAAAATAGAAAAAAGCTAACTAAAAATATAAATGCATATAAATGCTCACTAAGATGTGATATAAGCAGAATAAAAGAATTTGAGAGTTTGTGACTTCATAGCTGGGAAAGACTCCCCTGAACCACACACTCAAGAAAAGGTCATTTAGGCTCTGCTTGAAGAACCTACATTGAAGGGAAGGAGCTACTTTCCTAGGCAATGCATTCCTCTACTGCAAAGTTTCAAGTGTTAGGAAGTTTTTCCTGATATCAAACCTAAATTTGCTTCTTTGCTACTTCTACTCATTGCTCCTGGTTCTGCCCCAAGACCAGATAGAAGTGGCTTTAATAGAACAGGTCGATCCCTCCTGCATATCATGGCCTTTCAAATTACTTGAACACAGCTATCACATCCCCTCTCAATTTTCTTCTCTCCATATGAAACATTCCCTTCAATTGATCCTCACTTGACATGATCTCAAGGCTCCTCTCTCTGTCCTTCCCCCTCCTTTATCCTTCTCTATACTGTTCTCCAGCTTTCCAATGTCCTTCCGAAACTGCAATGCTCAAAACAGAACAAAATAACCTAGATATGATCCAACCAGGGCAGAGTACAGTACCACTATCTTCTCTTTGTTCTTGAGGTCATCCATCAACGAGCAAACATTTATTAAGCTCCTGCTGTGTGTCAGGAACTATGGCAGGAAATAAGGATACAAAGACAAAAATGAAATAATCCTTGCCCTCAGGGAGATTATTTTCAAATTTGGTAGAAAACCCACAAATGCAAAAATACCCACAAAATAAAGTCTATAAGCTCCTGGAGGTGGGGACTGTCTTTGGTTGTTCTTTGTATCCTCAGTATTTTGCAGTGTTTGGCTCATAGTAGGTGCTTAGTAATGCTTATTGACTGACTCTGCCTCTCTTAAAGAAGCTCAAGATCACATTAATTGTTTCTTTTTAATATATATCACACTAATAACACATTGAATTTCAATGGACTAAAACCCATAGACATTTTTCATACAAAAAACATGGCTCCTCCATGTTGTACTTGTGTAGTTAAGTTTTTAACCCAAGTGTAAGATTTTTTTATTTGTCCCCACTGAATTGCCTATTCGTATCCTTTGACCATTTATCAATGGGGGAATAGCTTTTATTACTAATAATAGCTAATATTTATATAGCACTTACTATATGCCAGGCATTGTTCTTTATTGTTTTTTGTTGTTGTTCTATAAAGTAATACTTTGGTAGTTGGATTGGCATGGCACTGAATAAGCAAATTAATTTAGATAGTATTATAATTTTAATTATATTGGCTCAACTGATCCACAAGCAATTGATATTTATCTCATTATTGGGGTCTAGTTCTGTAAAGGGTGTTCAGTAGTTGTATTCATGAAGTTCCTGGATTTATCCTGGCAGGTAGGCTCCAAATGATTTCTATATTTTGTAGTTCTTATGAATGGAATTTTCTCTCTATTTTTTTTCTGCTGCATTTTTTTGTAATTTAAAGAAATGCTGGGGCAGCTAGATGGCGCAGTGGATAGAGCACCAGCCCTGGATTCAGGAGTACCTGAGTTCAAATCCGGCCTCAGACACTTAACACTTATTAGCTGTGTGACCCTGGGCAAGTCACTTAACCCCAATTGCCTTACTAAAAAAAAAAAAATGCTGATTTTTATGTGAATTATTTTATAACTACAATTTTGCTGAAGTTATTGTTTCTATTACTTTTAGTTGACTCTAGGGTACTTAAAGAACCCTAGAACCTTATCATATCATCTATAGAAAGAAGTAAATTTGTTTTCTCTTTGCCTATAAATATTTAGGGGAACAATTAACCAAGGCTCAGAATGGTCACCTTGATCTCAGTCATCAAGGAGTGGAGGTGGGAGGTGGGGCAGAGTCCAATTCTGAGCCTTAATCCAGCATTTGGACATCCATCAGTGTCTGCTCTTGCTCCTTCTTCCTTCCAAACAGCAATAAATACCCTTCCTGGGGGCAAATATAACTTAGGGAACTAGCTGTCTCACATGTTTTGTTTTGTGTTTTTTTTCTCCTTGGATGTTCTCATGAGATTAGTTAATGTTGCTTGAAAAATCAGTGAATATAAAGGATTTTTGTGCTTATGTGGCTGATGCCAAAGAAAAGTCTGTTTGTGCTTAAGGCCCCAAGGAAGTTACTCAGCCCAGTGAGTTAATCGTTTTGTGTTGCCTTGGTCCCCTTGAGAGTGCCAAGGTCACTAAAGCAGTGATATGGTGGCCTGCTTTAGCTCTGGCTGTGCCTGCTCATGTTGCCCCTCAGGGCAGTGTTAACATTTACACCCAATTCTTTTTCTTCCCTGAATTTTACAAAACATCAAATGTCAGGCCTCACCTACCTCGAGAATCTGCCCTCCCCATCCTGTTGTTGTTTTGTTTTTAATCACTGATTTAAGAAAAAAGATGGGTGACCTCCTTTTGTCCTCCTCTTTCTACTAATCCATTTTTCTCACCTATATTTTAGAGGAATGTCCTTTGATGAGGTCATTATTGTAGAAGACAGAAATACAGTTTGGATGGAGAGGTACAGGGAAGCATTGAATTCTAGTGATAGCTCTGCCAAGAAATTGTTGTGTGATATTAGAGAAGTCATTTCATTTCTCTGTGCCTCCATTTCTTCATCTATGAGATGAGAGCATTGCACCAGATGATCTCTAACTTTTCTTTCAGTTCTCTGACCCTGTGATGCCAGAAAACAGACTCTTCTGTGTTTCGGCTCACACATAAACAAAAGAGGATAATTTTAGTAGCAGTGGGGCCCCAGGGAGCAAGGGAACCTAGGGGCAGGAATTCCAATTTCTGATCTGCAGCTGAGGACCTAATTGCTCAAAAAAAAATCACATATACTCATCTAGCTGGAACTTTAAAAATTATGTAGGCCAACACCCTTATTTTATAGATGAGAAAACTGAGGTCCATAGAGATGGTACAGTTTGGATAAGGACAGGCAGAGCGTAGTGCCAGAGCCTAGAGGAGAAGTCGGGTCTTTACCTAGTATACTGCTCTTTCCAGCACGTAACTTTGCCATCCTTGGCTTAGGTTATAAACTCTTCAAAGTTAGAGGGTGAATCTCTCTAGTTCCCTTACTAAAGAGGTGCCCAGATCATGGAAATAAGGACCACCACAGATACTTTTTGATGATGGTAAAGATGGTGGTTTTTGTTAGTGGGGATAAAAACAACACTTGAAAATCATTTGAATTCATTTGGAGAACATGCATTTGTGGCTAAAAAAAATGAGATATCATGACTAGAACAAAAATGATGTGTTAAATGAGGGAAGAAGCAAGATCTGAAACCAAAGCCTACCTACTGTCATGCTCTAGTTTACAGAGCCAAAGTCCCCTTTGAGAGGCAGTGTAGTGTAGAGACTAAGAAATTGAAATCAGGAAAGGCCCAAATTTTAAGTCTCATCTCTGAAATAGATTTAGTTGTGTGGCCCTGGGAAAGTCACTTAACTTTCAGTGCTTCAGGAAAAGCTCTAAGTTGCAAAGAGGGTGCTGCTGCACATCAAAAGAGGGCGTTTCTTCACCCATGAGTTCCCCGTATGAAAAAAATCAAAGTTCCAGTCCCTGTCTTTCTTCTCCTCCAGAAGGTATGTCCATCAGTCCCAGCTCTTTGGTTCCAGGCAGGTTCAAAGGCTGGATCCACAGTGTCTCCTTCTTATTGAACCTGGAATAGGACCCCTCCTCTGAAGCTGGCTAAGTCCCTTTCATAACTTTAAGGTCCCTAGGATCCTGGACTCCTTTAAAACTCAGATATCAGCCATTACTGGGAATCTAAGGTACATTTGTCACCTCTTTCAAAGGTATTTGCATCTTGAAACTTCTCTCTTTCCATAGAATCAGATGCTTCGGATTAAGCTTATACACCTAGCAAAAGGCACCGGAGTCCATCAGTAAAGACCGAAAGACCTTTCCAGTGTCTCTAAATTCACATCTAGATGAGGCTGCCTTCCTGGCATTAGCAATCATGTTTATTGATAAATTCATTAATATAAGTAGCATTTATTGGTGGGCTGTGAATTCAATGTGAGTCAGAAGTATTATATGGCAGCCTAAAATCTGTTATGACCTTGGGCTTTATTAATAGAATCATAGTACCTGGGTCTAGGGAGACTCTACTCTGGTCATAGCCTACTTATGTAACCCTCCTTAGTTCTGTTTTAGAAAGGACATTGACAAATTAGAAGGTACCCAGGGGAGGGTGGCTGGAATGATGAAGGACTCTGACATTGTGCCATATTGAAATGGGTTGAAGATATGGAGAATGTTTAGCCTAGATAAGAAAAGACTAAGAAAGGATTTGACAGCTAACTTTGACAGGCTCTCATCTGAAAGAAGGATTCGTCTTACTCTACTCATCTTTCAGAGGGCAAAACTGGGAACAGAGAATTACAACAAGGCAAAATTTTGATTTGAAGTAAGGACACACTTCCAGAAGCAGAGTAGGTCAGTGGAAAGAATGATGGATTTGGAGGCAGAGGTCCTGGATCCAAATCATGACCCATATTTGTTATCTCTATGACATTGGACCAGAAATTAAACTTCTCTGGGCCTCAGTTTTCTTATTTATAAAATGAGAACTGGACTAGATAATAGTCCAAAGCTTCTCATTCTGTAAAGACGAAAGGGCTCAAAATGCAAACAGAGGTCTCTGAGGATCCTTCTGTTCCAGAACACTGATCTTGTGATCGCTCATTTGAGTTATCCCAAAGTGGAATGAACTTCCCTCAGTTCTTCTCCAGGAGGTTCTCCAGGGTGACCACTCTCATGTATCTCATAGAGGGGATTCTTTTTACCTTCTAGGTTGGATTTGGTGACCTCTGAGGTCCCTTCCAACCCAAAGATCCCATGATACCATAGGGTTTTCATGCAGATTGCTGCTCAAACATTGAAAGGTAAGAGTAAGGCAGGTTCCCTGGCCCCCAGAAGTTTACAGGTTAGTTGGATAGATAAGATGTGCACACAAATAAGTCTGCTAAAAATAAGAACAGTAGAAAGGACAATGAAAAACAGAATGGGAAAAATGGAAGAAGCTGTTCCATAGGAATCAGAAGCCCTGGGTTCATGTCCAGGCTCCAACACTAACTAACTGCAGTACCTTGGACAAACCAAATCTCTTTGTAGCCCAGGATTTCCCACCTAAAAATGTGGATACTGACACATGCCTATTAACGGCACTAATGCCTCATATACTTATTTAGTAGTGTAAGGGTTTTTTTTTGTTGTTGTTGTTGTTGTTTTTTTTTTTTTGTGGGGCAATGGGGGTTAAGTGACTTGCCCAGGGTCACACAGCTAGTAAGTGTTAAGTGTCTGAGGCTGGATTTGAACTCAGGTCCTCCTGAATCCAGGGCCAGTTCTCTATCCACTGCGCCACCTAGCTGCCCCGAGTAGTGTAAGGTTTTTAACCCCATTTTACTGATAAGGACACAGCCACGTGATCACACAGCTAGCAAATATCTAGTAATAATAATAATAATTAACCTACTAATATAGATTATTATATATTATGTTATATTTATTGTATACTATATTATAATACAACCTATCAATACATATTAACATAGAGCCAATAATAATGTAGCCTCTATTCTGTGCCAAGCATTGTGCTAAGCACTTTACAGTTGTCATATTATTTGATCCTCACAACAACCATGGCAAACAGGTGCTATTATTATTATTATTATTATTATTATCCCCATTTGACAGATGAGGAAACTGAGGCAAGCAGGCTTAAGTGACTCACCCAGGGTCACACAGCTAATAAAGTGTCTAAGGCCAGATCTGAACTTGAGAATTCCCCACTACTGGCCAAGAGTTCTATCTACTGTGGCACCTGTCTGAGGTGGGATATGAACACAGGTTTCTTAACTCCAGATCTATCCACTATGTCAAGTTTTTGTGAAGAACTAGTGTAAACTTTGTTGGGCTATGTAAATGTGAAGTGTTATTATTGTGAATGTTCAGAGAAGAGAAAGAGAAACTCTAGCCAGGAAGATCAGGAAAGCTTCCCAAAAGAGGTAGCCTTTGAGCTGGACCTTACAGAATAGACAGGATTTCACCAAGTGAATATTGCAGAAGGGCATTCCAAATGAGGAAAGGTTCAGGGTAGAAATATGTGAGGCATATCTGAGGAATAGTGAGCCATCCAGTTTGGCTGGATGACAAATGATATTGGGTTAACATGGAAAGGTATATGGAAGTCAAATTGTGGCTGGCCTTCTTACATATTGTAAGGATCCTATACCTTAATTTTTTTTTTAGTTTTATTTTTGGAGACAATGAGGAGCTATCAAAGGTTTATAAGCAGAGGAGTGATGTGCATTAGGAAAATTAATGTCACTGTGTGTAATGGATTGTGGGGGTAAGTGAAAGATAGAGGGACTGGTTAAGAAGCTATTATAATAGAATAGAATTATAATATATAATATAATTATAATAATATAATTTTTGCAAAAGGCAAAGATCTGCATTAGGGTGGCAGCAGTGAGAATAGAGAAAAGGACACAGGTGGGAGAAATTTTGCAGAGGTAGAATCAATGAATCAGCAACTGATTAGATGGGGAGGTCTGTAGAAGGAAGAGTTAAATCTCTTAGTATTGGTTGCTGAAAAAGGATAATGTTCATAAGTGCAAAGAGAGGTGAATTTTTCTCCTGGCTCTACCCTTTATTAGGCGTGTGATATCTGGCAAATCGCTTCACTCCTTTGGCCTCAGTTTTTCATCTATAAAAATGAGAGCGTTATACTGGATGATCTCCTTCCAGCTCTAAAATTCTGGGATTCAACCACAGCTAAGTTTAGTAGCAAAGAGAACAAAACCATCCAAGAAATATCACTGAGTGAAACCTACTCCTTATTCTCCTTTAATCCCTATGCCAATGTATGCCTTTGGCTCATAGATTAATTGAAGTCATAGTGGTCTGATTTCTTTATCATCACTAGCCTCACCCATTAAGAAAGATTACTTAATGTCTACTCTGTAGAAGGTACCAGGTTCCACTTGGGGAATGTTTCTGGAAAACAATCAGCAAGGACATCTCTGAGCTTCCAAGTCGGCCCTCATTGGTGTGGCTTTTGTTAACATTGTGAAACTTAATAAAAAAAATGAACAAGCAAAATAATAACCTTCCAGTTCTAGTGGAAATTTTAATGTCAATAGCGAGGCCCCTTTTCAATGAAATACCTTGACTTCAGGCCCCATACAATAAAAATGAAAATGGAAAACACAGATGCAGAGATGGGTGTAAAAAGAGGGAGGAAAGGGGGAGAAAGTGTTGATGAGGCTAGGCAGAAATTATAAGGGGTTTTTATCTTTTTTTTCTTAAAACATTTTAAACTTGATAATAAACACCAATACAACCAGTTAAACTTGCTTTCAACTAGTTACATTTAAATAAATAAATTCGACAGGTAAGTCACCATAGCCCAGTTACTTTCTCTAAATCATCAAGACCATTCATTTGCTTTCACTTTTCCTCTCAAATGGTCACACTTAGTGTGCATTCCTTAATTTAGATTCTGTCTTTTCCATTTTGCATTATTTTATATTCCTTATACTGTCTATCTTTTTTTTGCTTGGCAATGAGGGTTAAGTGACTTGCCCAGGGTCACACAGCTAGTAAGTCTCAAGTGTCTGAGGCCAGATTTGAACTCAGGTCCTCCTGAATCCAGGGCCAGTGCTTTATCCACTGTACCATCTAGCTGCCCCCATACTGTCCATCTTAATTGTGTTATATAATCACCTTACATTAATGTACCAAGATATTTTCAATCATTTCCCATTGTTGGACATTTAAAATACTTCTAGATTATTGGGGGGGGGCTTTTGGGGGGGGGAGGGTTTCCAATTGCAATGTTGTTATGAAAATCTATGAACAGATGGTTCTCTTTTTTTGGTTGTTGTTGGGTACTTTTTAAACAACACTCTCCGGGTATATTCCCAACAGTGGAATTATTGAGTCAAAAGGGATGATTATTTCTGTAACTTTCATTGTGTACAACCAGATTCTTCTCCAAAAAAGGTTTTACAAATTTGTAATTCCTCAGCAATGAATGACTGTATTGCCTGTTTTTCCACAACTTTGTTTGCATGCATTTGAATGGGTTTTTTTTTTCACAATTTGATGGGCTCAACTGATTGTTAATAGGACTATTAAAGCATGATCCACAGAAATTTCTCCAGAAACCTAAAGTTTAGCCAAGAAAAATCTATAAATATGTTCCTGTACTTGTGCTTTATTTTTATCATCATGGTTTTAGTCTGACTTCTACCTAGTATAATATTCAAGAGAAGCATTAGAATTCCTTGGAGCTAGAAGAGGCCTTAGAAATGAGCTAGTCGAACCTTCTCATTTTACATCTGAAAGAAGTGAGACCCAAATAAGGTTAAAAGACTTGGTCAAGGTCATATATCAAGTTAATAGTAGAACCATGACCAGGGCTCAGATACCAAGATTCCCAATATTAGCTCACAATTATATAATACCTAAAGGCCTCCAAAGCATTCTTCTCACAATGATCTAATTAGATATGGAGTGTATGTAATCTGGTTTTCAAATGAGATAATTAATATATTTGTAAAATTTAAAGTGCTATATTAATATCAATGCTCACTATTATTCCCATTTGATAGATAAGGAGACTGAGACTAAGAAAGGTCCCCCAATTAACCCACATTTATCCAGCCAGTAATTGTCAATATTGGGGTTCTAGCTTGAGTCTTCTGATCCCAAATCTAGAGTTAACCTCATGAGAAGGAGAAAAAGGAATCATACCAAAAAGGAACCACTAGTATCATATGGCAAATGAACACTGATTCTTAAGATTCATGTGTCAGTCTGAGAGGAACATTTTTAGTCTGTGTTTGCTCCATCTCAGAATCACTTCATAAGCATTTACAATCTTGGTACAGCCAAAGCTTCCTTTTTTTTAGTCTTTTCTCCAAGCACTCCTACAGGCTCCTGGCCAGGACTAAACTGTCTTCCACAAGGCCAACAACATGATGGTCTAACTTTCTAATCAGGGACTTGAACCCAGACCCATGACCTCAAACCCAAAAAGCAGTGGACTGAACCCAGATTAAAGCCCAAATATGGCTTCCGAAAAGAAAAGGAAAAAAAGAACTGCTGAAACTTTTTTTGTTTATCTTCTTTTAAAAATGAAACTCCTATCATAGTGAACCAGTTCAGTCTAAAACTTCATGCACACATTTTCCAAAGCTAGTGAATAAACTGAGGACATCTTAGTATTCTCCAAAATGAACCAATAATATGCTGGGTTTGAATCCCAGCTTATAATTCAGCACAGAAAGTTACCAGGTATAAAAGATAACAGGATTCATTCCTGGGCCTTTTTTTTTTTAATCAATGATCCATTGTCAGTTGGGGAAGACTTCAGCTGCTAGTAGTATATGAGGCATTCCTGGGTACATGCCTTTGAGCTCAGGGCTTTTTCAACTTGCAGTCTTTACTAAAATTTTCATAATTCCCAAATCCCAACTCAGGACACCAAGCATTCTTGTCTTTCCTGATCCCAAGTGCTTTCAAATTTCAGTGTCCACAAACAAACAAACAAACCAATTACTGATATTTATATAGCACTGTAAGGTTTGCAAAGCACTTTGTGGAAATTATTTCATATGATTCTCCAAACAACCTTGTGATATACATACATACATACATTCATACAAAAGGTAATATCACCCTCATTTTTTTTTGTGGGGCAATGGGGGTTAAGTGACTTGCCCAGGGTCACACAGCCAGTAAGTGTCAAGTGTCTGAGGCCGGATTTGAACTCAGGAACTCCTGAATCCAGGGCTGGTTCTTTATCCACTGCGCCCCTTATCACCCTCATTTTACAGATGAGGAAACTGAGACTCAGAAAGGTTAAGAAACTCTTTTAGTCATATCACTAAGAAATGTCTGAGGCAGGATTTGAACCCAGGTCTTCCTCATTCCAAGTACAGCATCCTTTCTAAATATTTGGAATCGAGAAAATTATTACATTTTAACTATCCATGAGACTTCAGTTAAGCCACCTAAACTCCGAGTGTCAATTTCTTCATCGGTAAAATGGGAATGATTATATCTATAGGCAGGATTCAAACCCAAGTCTTCATGATCCTAAATCCAGATTTCTACCTACTGCATCTGATTCCTGATTACCTGTCTGTTTTCCTCTGCTTCTGCTTCCAATTCCAGGTGTCTTCTCCTAGGACTTTCATCCCCTTCTACCTCCAACCCCACACCTTGTACATACTCCAGACTTTAAGGCTACTTTCTAAAGTTTATGAACAGAAAGAAAGTGTATCTGCAAATTCAGAAAGTATACATTGGGATACAATAATGAAATGTACTTCTAGAGGAAATCTGTCTAGCTCCACACTAATTGGTACAAAATTATTTTGCTCCAAATTTCCTTCTGGCCTTATTTGGACATCTAGAATTATCCTGGGCCAAGAGTGGCACACCAGCACATCTCCCTGTCTCTCATTTCTAGATCACGATAATAATAACTCAAATTTATATAACTTTAAGATGTATAAAGTACTTTTCTCACAGCATCCCAGATAGGGATGGCCTTCAGAAGACACTTAAATTGAATTTTGGATCTGTGCATCTGGCCCTTTGGGAATCAGATCCTTCTTTCAATCCCTAACTCACTTTCGGCCAATCAGGAAGCCCTTATAGGAAGCCTATGGGACACTCATTGGGTTCTATCTACAATATTGTGAAAATTCTTAGCTAATGAGTTTTTTTTTCTGGTAAAAACTCCTTTATTTAAAGCTTTGAGTTCCAAATTTTATCCCTCCTTCCCTCCCTCCCCTCCCCCCTCCCTGAGGCAATAAGCAGTCAGATATCGGTTATACATGTGCAGTAATGTAAAACATCACCATTAGTCATTTTGTGTAAGAAAACTTGAATAAAAGAAAAAATGAAAGTGAAAAATAGGATGTATCAATCCATGTTCAATCAATATCAGTTCTTTCTCTGGAGGTGGATAGTATGCTTCACAATTGGTCTGTTGGGATGGTCTTAGATTGTTGCATTGCTGAGAAGAGTCAAGTCATTCATGGTTCTTCATTGAACAATATTGCTGTCACTATGCACAACGTTCTCCTAGTTCTGCTCACTACACTATACAACAGTTCATATAAGTCTTTCCAGGCCTTTCTGAAATCATCCTGCTTATGATTTCTTATAGCATAATAATATTCCATCATCATCATATACCACAGCTTGCTTAGCCATTCCCCGATTGAAGGGCATTCCTTTGATTTCCAGATAATGAGAGTTTTAACTTCACCCCTTCCCACCAAGAGAATACCACTGGCAAGTCAAGAAGTTCCCATTACCTTGAAATAAGAATAATTTCATGTAAAACAAAGGTCATTTTCAAAGTTCACAAAAGACTTCCCCTCCCTTTTATACCAGCTCACATTATTTTAGTGTGGTTACAAAGACTTTTCTTCTCACCTGGTATTACTCATCTTTCACAAGTAGACAAATCCTATTTATTTCCAAGGCTGGCCTAGTCTGTGAAAGGGTGTACTGAATATATGGGTGCCTAAGTCTAATGTTAGCAGCATAACTTACAAGAATGCAAGTTCCCCATTTCTCTCCAAATGCTACCTGCAGTTCCAGTCATACCCATCTGCTTGTAGACCTTGACCCCTTCTAGGGTTTGTTCCAGAAAGCAGAATGAAGAACAATGGGTAAATAAGAAACTTAGACTTGGTGTCAGAGCAATCCCAAAATGGAATGAACTGCCTCATTCCTAACTGGAATTCACCCCTTTGGAATCTTTCCAAACCATTCTAGCCCAAAATAATGCTTCCCTTTCTTGACTACCTTCTAAGTCCCACACCATCGCCATTCATCTTGACTTGTCTTGCCACTGGATTTCAATGATTCTGGAGGAGAGAGTGAGGCTGAGGACTTTGCACAGGTCTGCCTCACTTAAATCCAATTCATAAGCAAATTAAGACATCACCCTCATATTGTCATTGGGCTCCTTCCAGAACGAAAGGACCACTACTACCAACAATAATATAAGCACTTAGAATCTGTAACACACCACAAGTACTTGATTATGCATTTACTTAGGTCATACTCTCTTTCATGAATTAATATAATAAAATAAAGTCTTATTTCCTCAGCAAATCTGTAAAGAGCCCTGAGAAAAGAATTGAATCTTGGCCTCTATTTAGGTCCCTCATTTCATATTCTACTAAAATCAAGGGTCTGTGATTTTATCCCGGCAGGAACTCTTGGTATGGAAATTCCTCCACCATTGCATACCAGGAGCTCTTCTGTGTTTTGTGGTCTTAGATATTTGCCTGGGGCACTAAGACCTTGGATGACTTGCTTTTATCCCAGGCTAGATTGTACCACAAGAAGGCCTTGTACCTGGGTCTTCCTGCCACTCAGGCCATCTACCAACTGTACCCATCTCTCTATGTCTCATCATGCTGGACACAGAGCAGGTGCTCAATTAAATATTTGTTGAGCTCAAGTAATTTTATCCTTCCCTCTCCTCTGCTTTACCTGAAATTCGGACTCCTGTGAGACTCCACCGTGGAAATTAGAGCTACTGTGCTATTAGAGTGAATGAGTAATGAGGCTTAAAGTGGCCTTTACAATGTCTCCTCTGTTAACCAGAGAGACACTTCAAATGCCAAGTGCTTCCCTCATGAAAGGTGGCATGAGATCCAGCAAGCCTCATCTAGGATAGTTATGTTCAAGTCACTGAAGATCTGTCATATGGAAGAGAAAATAGACTTGGCATGCTAAGTGGCACAGCAGATCAAATTCCAGATTGGAATCAGGAAGACTTGAATTCAAATCTCTGTCTCAGACACTAACTGCATTACCCTGGGCAAGTCATTCTGCCTATCTCAGTTTCTTCATCTGTAAATAATAGCACCTACCTCCCAGGGTTGTTATGAGAATCAAAGAAGATAATTTTAAAGTGCTTAGCACCACAGTACCTGGCACATCATCATAGGTTCTTTATAAATGTTAGTTGTTATTATTCTTATTGTTGCTGCTGCTGTTGTTATTTCTCATGGCCCCAGAAGCCAGAACCAAGAGCAACAGGTGGCTATGGAAATTCAGGGGAGCAACTTTTGGCTCAAGGTAAAGGGAAGCTCTAATTATTAGAGCAACCAATGGCGTACACTACTGTGGGAGACAGCGAGCTGCCTTTCCTGGGGGAACAGGGCATGGGAATCATCAAGTTGAAGCTGGCCATAGTGGAGATTCTTGTTCAGCCATGGATTAGATCCAATAACCTCTGAGGTCCCTTCCCAAATCACAGAATCATAGAATTTGAGAGTTAGAAACAATCTTTCATCCAACCCATAAATGGAAGGAGTTTCTATTATAACATACCTAGAAAACAGTATACCTGACAAATGGTTATCCAGCCTCTGTTGGAAGACCTCCAGGGAGGCAGCGCATCCCACTTGGGATAGCTGACACCAGGTCTAAAATTGAAGACACCTTATTCCACCAGAGTTTTCTCTTCCTCAAATGAAACGTTCCCAGTTCCTTCCATCTATCCCAATATGACCTGGACTCAAGGCCCTTCACCATCTTGATGGAGGTACTGGTGATCATTCTCCACTCACCTTCCCTTTTTTTTTTTTAAATTTTTTTTTAAGTGAGGCAATTGGGGTTAAATGACTTGCCCAGGGTCACACAGCTAGTAAGTGTTAAGTGTCTGAGGTCGGATTTGAACTCAGGTACTCCTGAATCCAGGGCTGGTACTTTATCCACTGCACCACCTAGCCGCCCCCACTCACCTTCCCTTTAGGCATTCTTCAGCTTATCAATACTTTGCTTAAACTGCAGTCCCCAGAATTATATATAATAATAAAAATGAGATCTGACAAAGGAAGATTACAGTGGGCTTACACCTCCCCATTCCTGGAAGCTATCTCGCTTTAAACTCTGAGCTTCTGTGTTACTATGCCCTGAGGATAGGACTGCACATAAAGAGTTAGCTGTGGTCCTTGGGGAGTCTGGGAGGTTGGGAAGGGTCTTTCTAAAGCCACTTCTGTCTTCAGATGGTTTAGTATTCAAGGAGCTCTAGAGTATCTAAGGGCAAAGGTTTGGTCCCAATATAGATGCCACTTCTGGACCTTAGTCAGACCCCCTCAAATACTCAAGTTTCATTTTTAAAATGTTTACTTTGAACAAAAAAATGGAATTGCAGCGTCCAGGGGCAGCATTAGGCAAAGCAAACACACTGTTTGGCAACATTTCTTGACCCAGAACAAGGTGGTAGGCTGTGGAATTGTTTTGCAGGAGAAATCCATGAGAGAAAGAACATGAAACAACAGGCCGGCAGAGCACTGCTAGGCCCTGCAGTGTGTCTCAAAATGTAGGAAATATAATTTAAGATCATTTGGCTGGTGCTTCACTTGCCGCCATTGCAAATATTTGCTGTGTAACTTATGGCCATAACAAAAACCACATTTAGCAAGGTTTCCAGCATGCTCACACAATGCCTCTCATCATTTTACAATGCATGCTGTCTCCCAATCCTATATGCCAAGTTAGAACCAGGGACCACATGAAAAATCAATTCCCGCCTAGGTCTTTTATTTTAAAGTCACTTCAAGTTTTGGTTATTTTCTCTCCCTTCCTCTATCCCTCCTTCCTTCCTTCTTTACCTCCTCCCCCTACCCACAAGTACTGGACAAAGGAAATGTCTCATGGGAAGGTCCAGAGGCTAGAAAGCTTTACTTTTTTAAAAAATTATTTAATGTGAAAAACAAATTTTCAGAGCCCACTTCATTTAGGGACTAGAATAAAATCATAGACATTTGATCCACTGATGAAGCTGCCAAAGATTTGCTCAGCATGATAACCCAGGGCTGGGGGCCAAGGGTGAGCTAATACAGTAATTACTTTCCCGATACAAGGGGAGCTAAAAGCAAAAGGCAGTCCAACTCATTTCCCTAAATGTAGTATGTGAACTTTAGGGGGCTTGACTCCTTTTGTCAGGGTTATTCCTCTGTCTCCTTCATCCAACTTCATAATCAGTCCTATTAAAATGAACTAGCTAATAACAGAAGGAAAGGATCTTCTTTCGAGATCAACATAAAATCTACATGGCTTTGGAGGGACCCAGCAGGGTAAGGCAGCTTTACCTCCTCCATATAAGAGTCAATAATTCCTCTATGTCCTTCAGGTGACCCAACTACCTTGGGGAACATGAAAGATTTTAAAGCTAGATCCTTTCCTGGTGTTTCTTCTCCCTGGTGGCTTCGTGGGAGAGAAGAGAATAAGCATTTATAGAGTGTGTATTATGTGCCTGGCACTGTGCTGAGTCCTCTTTTCATCCATTGCTATCTCATTTGATCCTCACAACAACACCAAGAGATGCATGCTATTATTATTACCATTTTACAATTGCAGGGACCGAGGCAAAGACTAAATAATTTGCCCAGGGTTACACAGCTGGATTAGAATTAAGGTCTTCCTGTCTCTAGGTACTCTATTGACTGGGTCACCAGCTGACTTCTTGGATGGATGATCAACCCTACAAAGCTAATCCTATTCTTTTAATAGCAGTTTTCTGACACACCTCAGTGTGCCTGCCCTTTTTAGAGATTTAATGAGGTCAAGGAGATAGGAGGCTAAAACAAGCCACTTTGTAAGAGTACTCTTCTGTATCTTTTTTTTTTTACTTTAAATTTGTACGTGTGAACTAAGACACCAAAAAAGGAGCTTTTACATGCACACAAGAAAATACAAAAGTCACTATCTCGATTTCACACCACTTTCTCTTTTTAAAAGTATATAATTAATTCTATGCATTACTTTCAAAACTATCATGTTTGTGCTTCCTTCAGACCAAGGTTCTGAGAACCTTCTGTTCTCTTCCAAAAATTTTTTTTAAATATTATAATGGATCTCTTTTAGGAGCATCACTGTTACTAACCCTCTCCCACCCTTCAACCCCCAATTAATGAAGGGGGAAAAAGGAGGAAAAAATACCTCATAAAAAATAAACATAGTCAAGCAAAACAAATACACAGAGTGGTCATGTCCAAAAATGTGTCTCAAATTTTGTGTCCATCAGCTTTCTGTCAGGAGGTGGACGACATGCCTTCTCACAGGTCTTTCAGAAACATGGTTAGCCTTTCAAAGTTGTTTTTTAATGATGTTTTTGTCCTTTTCACATTCAGTTGATGGGTTAATTGGTCTTCTGACCTATTTTATCTTTTTTTCCTTTCATTTCTTTTGCTGCTGTTGTTGTTGTTGTTGTTCCAAAAGATGAATCTTTGGATATTAGAGAGGGGAGGAATCCATTCAAAAGTAAAGATGATATAAAAACAAAAAAAAATTAACAAAATTAAAATAAGAGTTCTTTTCTGGGAATTTCAAGGTGGTGATTACTTGGAGATAGAGAATTTGTTACTGTGAGAGTATAGATGGGTTTAAGAAGAGATGACATAAACTGATAGATGATCAATCTATAAGTTATTAAGGAAATGTAAGAATGATAGAATCATCAAATTCTACTTTTGGGAAGGGGAAAAAGATAAGGATTAAGTCATTTATTAAGTGCCTACTTTGTGTCAGGCACTGATTTAGAAAGAGATTTACAAATATGATTTTATTTGATTCTCACAATAACCCTGGAAGTTAGGTGTTATTATTATCCTCATGTTATAGTTAAAGAAACTGAGGCAGATAGAGGTTCCGCTACCTAGAGTTACATAGCCAGTAAGTGTCTAAGACCAGATGTGTATTTATTTCTTTCTGACTCTGGGTCCAATGCTCTACCCACCATGCCACCTTGCTGCTTCAGAGGTCACTTCATCCAAGTCATTACCTGAAAATAGGCTCCCTCTACAATATCTCCAACAGATGGTCATCAAAGTCTCTTTAAAGGAAAATGTTTGTTAAAATTAATTAACCGGGGGCAGCTGGTGGCACAGTGATTAAAGCGCCGGCCCTGGATTCAGGAGGACCTGAGTTCAAATCCGGTCTCAGACACTTGACACTTACTAGCTGTGTGACCCTGGGCAAGTCACTTAACCCTCATTGTCCCCACAAAAAATACTTAAAAAAACAGGGGGGCAGCTAGGTGGCACAGTAGCACAGGGGAGCTGTGTTATAGGGACAACCTTTCTGGATTCTTTCCATTTTCACATTAAAGAAAAAAACACATAAGAGACAAAGAAAAGGGGGCAGCTAGGTGGCACAGTAGATAAAGCACTGGCCCTAGAGTCAGGAGGACCTGAGTTCAAATCCAGCCTCAGACACTTGACACTTACTAGCTGTGGGACCCTGGGCAATTGCCTTACCCCCCCCAAAAAATGTGAATGGATCAAACAATCCAATAAAACAAACAAAAAAAGAACTTTAGCAGCAGGGAAAATCATCATTCCAGAAGCAGCTCATTGTATTATTGGACAGTTTTTATTTTTAGAAAGATCTTATGAACAGGCTTAGCTTTCTGAGGCAAGCTGGTAAAAGATCAACATACCCTCCTTATTTGGACAAGTGATCCAATCTTTAAGCAGAATACCACTAGTGTGGAAACACCACTAGTATATCTGGGGAATTAAGCATGAGCCAAAGAGGTTCAAAATAATTATATTCTCAGGGAACATCCCCATTGGGAAGCTTGTGGCCATTCAGGCATCCCTTAGGCTCTTCTTTGTCTCTCTCTTTTTTTTTTTTTGCAGGGCAGTGGGGGTTACGTGACTTGCCCAGGGTCACCCAGCTAGTAAGTGTCAAGTGTCTGAGGCCAGATTTGAACTCAGGTCTTCCTGAATCCAGGGCCTGTGCTTTATCTACTGTGCCACCTATCTGCCCCCTCTTCTTTGTCTCATGAGATTTTTTTGTCTTTAATGTGAGAATAAAAAGAATCCAGAAAGGTTTTTCCTATAGCACAGCTCCCCAAAGTTGTGCCTTCTCGGAGCTATGACAGGTATAGTTAAGTCAAGTCAACAGGCATCTATTAAACACCTACTATGTTCCAGGCACCATGGATACAGAGAAAGGCAAAGAAACAAACATACAAACCAAGTGTCTGTTCTCATGGAGCTCAGAGTCTAATGGGGGAGACAACATGCAAATAATTATATACAAACAAGAGATATACAAGACAAATTGCAAATAATCTCAGAAGGATTGGGACTTATCCCAGCCTTTGGGGCAGGAACTCACTATTTGACAAATATTTCTGGGGAAATTAGAAAGCAGTCTGGTAGAAACTAGTTATAGGCCAATATCTTACACCATAGACTAAGATAAGCTCAAAATCAATACACGATTTAGACATAAGGGGGGATATCATAAACAAATTAGAGGAGCATGAAAAAATTTCCTGTCAGATCTATAGATAGTGGAAGAGTTCATGACCAAACAAGAGATTGAAAGGATCACAAGAAGTAAAATGGATAATTTTGATTATATGAAATTAAAAAGGTTTAAAACAAATAAAACCAAAGCAGCCAAAATTATGAAAACAGGAAATGAGGAGAAAATATTTACAGTGAGTTTCTCTGATAAAAATTTCATTTTTTTAACACATAGAGAATTGAGCCAAATTTATAAAAATAAGAGCCAATCCCCAAATGATAAGTGGTCAAAGGATATAAAAAGGCAGTTTTCAGAAGAAGAAATAAAAGCTATCGTCATATGAAAAAAAAAATGTTGTCAGGGGCGGCTAGATGGTGCAGTGGATAAAGCACTGGCCCTGGGTTCAGAAGGACCCAAGTTCAAATCCAGCCTCAGACACTTGACACTTACTATCTGTGTGACCCTGGGCAAGTCACTTAACCCTCATTGCTCCGCAAAAAAAAAAAAAAAATGTTGTCAATGAATGACTACTATGAGAGAAATGAAAATTAAAACAACTCTAAGGTACCACCTCATACCCATCACATTGACTAACATGACAGAAAAGGAAAATGACAAAGTTTAGAAGGGATATAGGAAAACTAATGCCCTGTAGTGGAGTTGTGAACTGGTCCAATTTGATAGCTGAATGCAGGATGGACTAGATTGGGGAGAGACTTAACAAAGGGAAACCAAGGATTATGCTATGTTAATAGTCTAGACATGAGGTGATTATGGCCTGCACCAGGTAGGTGGCAGTTTCAGAAGAGATAAAGGAGTATAGAGAAGAGGTTTTTCAGTCTGTATCCCATGTGCAGTGACAGATTCTGGAGCACATGCCCATTATCTTTACCTAGGAGAGGAATAAGCTCAGCTTGGTTTGATGAATAGAGGCCTGAAGTGGGAGTCAGAAGTCCAGGGTTCTAGTCCCAGCTCTGTATCTGTCTTGATCTTCCTAATTTCTCTTGGCCCCAATTTCCTTATCTATAAAAGGAAGTTATTGGTTCAGTTGTTGGCTAAGGTCCTTTCCAATTCCAAAATATTGTGATTTCTACTTCAAAAAGGAACTCACTCATTTATTCATTCAGAAAATACTTAGTGGTGCAGGGAATGATGTTAAACCAAAATAATGACAATAAAACTAAGATTTATTTATCACATTAAGATCTATAAAGAGCTTTTCTCATAACAAACCTGAGATAAGTAGCCTTTCAGAAGCAGTGTGATATAGTGGATGGAGAGTTGGACTGGGAAACCTAAAGAGCTGCATTCAAATTCCTCCTCTGACACTTACTAGCTGTGTGACCCTGGGAAAGTCATTTAAGCAATCAAACAAGCATTTATTAAGCACCAACAGTGTGTCTCTCTCAGCCTGTTTACTTAGCTGTAAAATTGGGATGTATGATAATGGCTGTATGATCCACCTCATAGGGTTGTTGAGGACCAATGAGATGATACAAACCACTTTGAAAACTTTAAAGCCCTGTATAAATGCCAGTTCTTTTTAATACTTCACACATTTCTATCCTCTTAGTGACTGCAGCACATAAATGAAAAGTTTCATTAAACAAAGAAGACAACTTTATCGAGTTCGTCCATGGAGATTTCTATAACCTAACTCCCCCATCCTGAGAGTTTCTAATTCTAGCATCCTTTAGCTCTCAAATTTAAAAAAAAAAAGAAAAAGAAAAAAGAAAACATGTTTTGGAAGCATTCCTGAACAGCTGCATTCTGTCCTTGGGTTATTTTGAAATCTTGGTTAGGAAAAAGCTACTAGCAAAGAACTCTAGTAAAACCTTGATGAGGAAAGTGATAGAGTTGGGGTTGGGCTATCTTCTGAAAGGCCCCCGGCTTCAGGGTAGGGAACTGAGGGAGGAGTGATACTTAGCAATCTTGTCTGGGTAAGAAAAGCCATGCAAGGAAGAGCCCAAAGAAGGAAAAATACTACGTCCACAGGCCATGTGCTTTACTGGAGCACAGACGAGAGGTGGTGGAGGGGAGGTGAGTGTTCTCCACTGTTAATGCATAATTCTATCACCTTGTTAATGGTAATGGGGAACATTCATATAACACCTACTATGTGCCAGGTACCATGTTAATAAGCACTTTATAATATCTCATTTGATCCTCACAACAGTCCTGGGAGGTAGGTGCTCTTATGAACCCCATTTTACAGATGGGAAAGCTAAGGCAGGCAGAGGGTAAGTGACTTACCCAGGCTCATGTCATTAGTAAGTTTCTAAGGCTGAGATCTGAATTCAGCTCTTCCTGATTCCAGGCCTGGCACTCCATCCACTGGCTCCATTTTGCTGGCCTGGTTGGACTTCTTGCTTTCATATCCTATGAAAACAGCTGTGACTTCTCTACTTCTATGGCATAAGGCCTCTTTTGAAGGTTTTTCCAGAGTTATTCAGGATTGGAGAAAAGGTCTAGACCATTCTTTTAGTCATATGACCTAACAAATTTCTAGAATAAGTTATGGGGTCAAGGTTCTAGGGACCAGAAATTGATATTGCTTCCTCCTTCCCCCCTCTCTCCTTTCCTTCATCCCCAAAGGAAAAGTATACAAATTAGAAGAAAGGTGACTCATAAGGCCTCTGAAAAAGATAAATGCTCAGTTTGGTAGGTCTGTCCTTTTTGCAGTTGCTGGATTGAACTGTTTTCCCAAGTGAGTGTCTTGGCCTTTGAGTTAAGCATCCCTATAGCTGCCTGAGCTCAGACTTGGCCACCATCTGTCTACTCTTAATACGATGTTTGTTTGGACAGAGAACTAGCTAGATGAAGGCCTCACCTTCCCTGAGTCTGTGATGACTAAAGCATGCCTACTATCAATCACTCAATCAACTAATCAATCCACAATGCTTCTAGAAGAAAGATTCTTAACATTTTTTGTATCCTGGTGGAAGCCTGGTCAAGACTGGATCCCTTTTCAAAACAATATTTTTAAAAGTATGAAATTTTAAAGCATATAGAAAACCAATTATGTTGAAACAAGGATGTATATATACGTTTGACCATTAACTTGTAGACAGCATTATATAATATATTTATATGCACACATAGTGTTTTCTCATCTAAGTTCATGGACCTCCTGAAATCTATTTATGAACCCACGGACCCTAGATTAAGAACCCTGACAAACCAGTCCCAGCTCTTGTGGAGTTTCATCAAGGGAAATAACATGGAAACATATAGATAGATAGATAGATAGATAGATAGATAGATAGATAGATAGATACACACACATACATATATACACATATATATACACACATATATACACACATATACACACACATATATACACATATATATGTGTGTGCGTGTGTAGATAGATAGATAGATAGATAGATAGATAGATAGATAGATAGATAGATATAGATATATGTAGATATTAGGTAATTTTGACAAGAGAGGCACTAGCAGCTTGAGGGATTGTAAGCCTCATAGAAGAGATGGTGTCTGGGCTGAGATCTGAAGGAAGTTCAGGATTTAAAGAGGCAGAAATGAGGGGAAAATGCATTCCAGATATGGGGACAGCCTGTGCAAAGGCTCAGAGATAAGAGGTAAGATATTATGTATGGGGGACAGCAAGCCAACCAGTTTGACAACAAGCAGGTCGTAATTTGTGCTATGTCTAAAAAGGTGGGCCCAGATCCAGATGATAAAGACCTTTAAACGTGTAACTGAAGAGTTGGTATTTGATCCTGGAGGCAACGGGGAGCGGATGGAACTTTTTGGTCAGGAGAATAACATGGTCAGATCTGTGCTTTGGGAATTTACTTTGGCATCTCTGCAGAGGATGATTGAAGTTGGAAGATATTAGAGGTAAGGAGATCAATTAGGAGGCTATTGTAATAGTTCAAATAAGGTAATAAGGACCTAAACTAGCTGTTAGCCATGTGAATGTAAAAAAAGTAATGGGTGCTAGAAACGTGGGGAGATGGTATCTCAAAGATTTGACAACAAATTGGATATTGGGGGTAGAGTTGAGGGAGAGTGAAGATGAGTCTGAAATTGTGGATCTGGGTAACTAGAAAGATTGTGAAGCCACTGACAGTAATAGAAAGGGTGGGTTTTGAAGGGAAGATGATAAGTTCTGTTTTGGTCATGCAGGGTTTGAGATACCTACTGCAAATCCAGTTGGAAATATCCAATAGTTAGTTGATGATGGGAGAGTGGAGTTTGGGAGTTTGAGAGAAAGATTAGGACTTGAAATAAAGATCTACAGAGCCACAATCTGGAGACATCAGTGGGGGTGTGGTGAGATGTGGGGGGGTAGTATGGTATTTTTCATCTTACAGCTGTAGAGATGAATGCCTCTGTTCTCACCACTCTGCTATTGCTTCCCCCAGGTACTACTTCCTGGGTGAAGGAGGGGATGAGTGTGTCTGTTCCCTATGGTCTGTCTGTGAACCTAGAAGTCTGGAAAGACTTGTGCAATCCTGTTTTCCATTTACAAGTGACCTACAGGAGCCAAAATTGTTTATTTACTGGTATTGCACACAAAGCTGTTTTTCTTCTAGATCCCTTGACATTGCCCAGATTTCAATGGAGCGCTTCGGCTGTCTATCAGCTTTCCTTAGCTCTTGTCTGCATGAGCAGCTCACCTTCTTTTCTGGCCATAAATCTTGGGTGACATCCTTAATACAGTCCCTCTCCTGTGTAATTTTTCATTGGTTCTGTGTCACAGCCTATTCACCCCCATCATGTGCCTCTCCATTGTCCTCTAAGTGACCCTCCACTTTAATTCTTCAGAGACTGTGGCATTCCATAACTTGTGGCCACACAGCTTGAAGAAAAAAGGAAGGGATAATGAAATACATATGTGTTAGTGTGTGTATATAGATCAAAAGATCTATGATGTCATTTGTCAGTACAAGTACTGCCTCTGTCCATAAATCAATCAATAAACATTTATTAAAGTGCCTACTATGTGGTAGGTACTGCATTAAGCACTAGGGATACAAAAAGAGGCAAAAGACAATCCTTGCCTTTAAGGAGCTCCTTGTCTAATGGGGGAGATAACATGTAAACAAATCTATACAAACAAGATATATACAAGTTAAATAAGAAACAATTAACAAAGGGAAGATATTAGAATCAAGAGGTCTAAGATCAGATTTTAGTTGGAACTAAAAGGAAGCCAGGAAAGTTAGGTATAGTTGAGGAGGGAGAGCTTTCTAGACTTGGGGAGCATGCTTGGAGCTGAAAGGTGGAGAATCTTGTTCATGGACAGTCAGGAAGCCAGAGTCACTGGATTGAAGAGTACGTGTTGGGGAATAAAATATTTTTTTGAAAAACTAGAAAGATATCAGGAGCTGAGACTATGAAGGGCTTTGGATACTAGATAGAGGATTTGTTGTTTGATCTAGGAGGTAATAGGGAGCCACGGAAGTTTACTGAGTAGGAGGTGATGTGATCAGATTTATGATTTAGGAAAATCACTTCTGTAGATGAATGGAGGAGGGATTGGAGTTGGAAGAGACTTGAGGAAGGCAGTACCACCAATGGGCTATCACAATAATCAAGGTGAGTTGAGGAGGGCCTGTTCTAGAATGATGGCAGTGTCAGAGGAGAGAAGGGGGCATAACCAGGACACTGCAGAATTAAAATCAAGAGGCTTTGGCAACAGGTTAGATATGGGGAGTGAGAGATAGTGAGGAATTAAGGATGACACCTAGGTTATAAACCTGAGAGACTAGAAGGATGGTATTGCTTTCTATACTCATAGGGAAAGTAGGAGAAGGAGAGCATTTGTGTGGAAAGATAATGAGTTCTGTTCTGGAAATGTTTAGTTTAAGATATTGACTGGACATTGAACTTGAGATTTCTGAAAGACAACTGGAGATGAGAGATTGGAGATAAGCAGAAAGGTCAGGACATGAAGATTATAACCCACTAAAGTTTAGTCTATTTTCAAAGGCTACTATAGTCAACCTCCCAACTTAGCTAGGCTGGTCTTCTGTTGGTAGTCTTTGCTGGAAGCCTTTCCATCCTGATAAAAGTCAAGCATTTCCTTTCTGTTAGGTTATTGAGGCTATCAAGATCATACCATGAAAAGCTTGAAAGAACTGGCAATGTTTAGTCTGGAGAAGAGAAGCCTTGGAATGCTAGTTGACGTTCTGTCATATGGAAGAGAGGTTATGTTTGTTCTACTTATGTAAGGAAAATCTTGCTAATAATTATAGGCATCTAAATGTGGACTGGACTGTTCTTGAAGGTAGAGATAGTGTTAAGGGAGTGAAACTGCCAAAATTGTAAATGACTTCTATTTTGATGTGTTACCCCTCTGGGGTTATTTGGCAGCAGCTGCTGTCTAGAGATGAAAAGCCTTAATCCAAAGGAATGAACCTCTAATGTTAGAATTTTGAACACCATATGTAGGTTCACGGAGAAGATATTTTGTTTCTAGGAAGATAGATTTCCAATATTCATGAAATTATTCTTGTGACAGACACTATATACACAAGTGCTAAAGGAGTTATTAGAATTAGGGCTACAATATCAGATCAGAAATTTGGAGAACTAGTCTAATCCTTCCAATTTATAGATGAGAAAACACGAGTCCAAACAGGTAAGGTGATTTACCCCCAAATATGATCATGCCACTGGATTGGAAAAGATCGGGTTATGTACCATTCCTAAAGAAGCTAAGGAATGTTCAAATTACCAAACAATTGCACTCATTTCACACGTCAGCAAGGTTATGCTTAAGATTCAGCAAGCTAGGCTTCAGCAGTATGTGAATCAAGAGTTACCAGAAGAGCAGGCTGGTTTTCAAAGAGGCAGAGGAACTAAAGACCAAATTGACAACAGTTGCTGGATTATGGATTCCATAAAAGCATCTACTTCTGCTTCATTGACTACACTTATGTCTTTGACTGGGTGGATCACAACAAAATGTAGCAAGTTCTCAAAGAGATGGGAGTACTAGATTATCTCATTCATTTCCTGAGAAACCTGAATGCAGGCAACGTTTAGAACCAAACATGGAACAACTGATTGATTTAAGATTAGAAAAGGAGTACAACAAGACTGTATATTGTCACCTGATTTGTTTGACTTATGCGCAGAATACATCATGTGCAATGCCAGGCTAGATGAATCAAAAATTAGAATTAAAGTTGCCAAGAGAAAGGTCAACAATCTCAGATATGCAGATGATACCACTCTGATGGCAGAAAGGGAAGAATTAAGAAGCCTCTTGATGAGAATGAAAGAGGAGAGTGTAGAAGTTGGCTTTGAGCTTAACATTAAAAAAACCCAAAAACCTAAGTTCTTGGCAACTGGTCCCATCACTTCCTGGCATATAGAGGAAGAAGAAATGGAAGCAGTGTCAGATTTTGTTGCTGTTGTTGTTCATCCTGGGTCAGATTTTATATTCTTGGGTTCAAAAATCACTGCAACTGCAGACATGAAATTAAGATGCTAGTTCCTTGGAAAGAAAGCTATGGCAAATCTGTACAGCATACAAAAGCAGAGACATCACCGTCCTAACAAAGGTGCATAGAGTCAAAGCTATGGTTTTTCCAGGGGCGATGTATGGCTGTGAGAGTTGGAGTATAAGGAAAGCTGAGGAGAGCTGGGCACTATAGAATCAACCCTTTCAAATGGTGGTCCTAGAGAAGACTTTTGAGAGTCCTTGGACAGCAAGGAGGTCAAATCAGTCAATACTTAAAGAAATAAATTCACACTTTTCACTAAAAGGTCAAATGCTTGGAACAGCTAGGTGGATAAAGCACTGGCCCTGGATTCAAGAGGACCTGAGTTCAAATGTGACCTCAGATACTTGACACTTACTAGCTGTGTGACCCTGGGCAAGTCACTTAACCCTCATTACCCCGCCCCCCCCCAAAAAAAATAGGTCAAATACTGAAGCTGAAGCCTAAATGCTTTGGCAGGACTCATTGGAAAAGACCCTGATGTTGGAAAAGATTGAAGACAAGAGGAGAAGGGGAAGGCCGAGGGTGAGATGCATAGTGTCATGGAAGCAGCTGGAAAAGGTGCTGTATTCTATGAGCAAAGCAGAATCGAAGTAGCTTAAAAGAAATGAGAGATATGCAAATTTAGAGAATCCACCCCAAATGTTCACATGATGATTTGTGCCCTACCTGTGGTAGAATCATCTGAGCTCATATTGGTCTGATCAAACACAAACAAATTTGACTCTAACATAGTGATGTCATTTTGCTTCTCTTCAAGAACAAAGAACGACAACCAAGCAACCATATAATATAGGATGCAGCCATTTGAAGCTCTCTATAATCTGACTCCCACCTATATTTTTAGACATTTCCCATTATATTCTTTACATGCCATGTTACCCCAGACTGTCTTGTGCTATTCCCCAAACTCAACATTCCATCCCTTTCTTTTATGCTTTTGGATAGGCTCTCCCCTAGCTCCCTCACCTCTGCCCTGGTGCTACGTCCTAGGAAGAAAGACTTTCCTGATTCTATCTAGTCATTAGAGCTCTCTTCTTCCATTAATTTGTACTTACTTAATTGTTTTACAAGTTACTCCCAGAGACCGTATGACAGAGAGACTAGAATACCAACCTTAGCATCAGAAAGCCTCTGCCTCTGCCTTAACCTAGTCGTGCCCCACACAATTCTCTTAGATTTGTTACTGATGAATTGCCAGTCCTTATTGGTAGCAGAATTTTCCTAACTAAATGAAAGCATAGTTTGTACCAAACAACAATAATTCAAAGGAACAATAGGATGTATGTTGCTTCAGGGCAGGCAGAGGTGGTTTAGTACTTTTGTCTTTGTCTTTTCAGTTATTCCCAGCACAATGTGTTGAACACAGTAGTTGTTTAATACCTGATCCTGAATTTGTCAAATTACCCAGGATTTTTGTTGTTTTTGTTGTTGTTTAGGCTGTCATGTCCAACTCTTTGTGACCCACTTTGGAGTTTTCTTGGCAAAGCTACTAGAGTGCTTTGCCATTTCTTTCTCCAGTTCATTTTACAGATGAGGAAACTAAGGCAAACAGAGTAAAATGAATAGCCCAGGTTCACACAGCTAGTAAGTGTCTGAGGTTGGATTTGAACTTAGGTCTTCTTGACTCCAGGACCAAAACTTTATCCACTGTGCCACCTAACTGCCCTGCCCAGTGTTACACAGGGCAATTCTAAGTAATTCTGACTTCAAAATGAGTGCTCTTTCTATTATATGCTACTTCATATGTCCATGGGTGCCTACATAGATAACCATCTGTGCCCACACCCCCCTCCTCTAAAGTATGCATTTATTTTATGGGACTATCTCATCAGGGGTCAGAGGGAGCCACTTGACCTCTGCTGAGGAATTAAAGAGTATTTGTGTGACAGATATTCCCTTCCATATAACTTTGATTGAGAGGGTCATTGTTAAGTACTCATAAAGCATATCATCAGTACTGACAAGATAGAGGCAACTAGATCTTTTTCTGAGCAGCCTTTGAAGGTGTTTCATGATTGGACAGGCTTGAGGTCTTTTTCTTTGGTTTTGTGTGTTTTGCAAGGGGAGAGGGGTTCCAATGAACTACTTGGGTTAACCATTATTGCTCCATGAACACCCTCACCTCCATGTTGTTGATACATGTCTTTAAAAAATGTAATATTCCTTTAAGTATTTCACGCATTTTCCATCTCCACTGTAAGCTTCTGGAATACGAGAACTAGGGCTTACACTTTTGTATCCATGCTGTATCTAACATGGTGCTGATGACAAATCAGACGCTTCAAAATAGTTATACCATTAGCTCTCAGTGCCTTTTCACATGTCTTTGGGAAGATCACCTATTAAGGATAAGTAAAGTCTAAGAAGGCGTAGCTAGGTGGAACACTGCATAGAGTGCCAGTGCTAGAGTCAGGAGGACCTCAGTTCAAATCCAACCTCAGACTCTTACTAGCTGTGTGACCCTAGGCAAGTCACTTAACCTTTATTGCCTCAGTTTCCTCATCTGTAAAATAAGCTGGGGCAGCGGGGCGGGGGAGAGGGGAATGGCAAACCACTCCAGTATCCCTGCCAAGAAAACTCCAAATGGGGTTACCAAGAGTCAGGCATGATTGAAATGACTGAACAACAGCAAAGTTGTGCCTATGTACTTAATCTTGCCCTACATTCCTAAAGTGTGACCTGATCCCAGTTTTGGATACATATAGGATCATAGGGTCACATATAGAGAATTGGAAGAGACCTTCTAGGTCTTCTCTTTCAACACCTTGAGAGACAACAGGACTTTCCAAGGGCCACACAGATGGTAAACAGAAGAGCCAGGATTCAAACCAAGGTCCCTTGACTCGCTTGTCTGCTTTAAATCCCCCTGTCTATTCCTGTGCATGGCAGATTTTTTTTATTCTATTCTATCTATATATGTCATGTAGGAAATAGAGTCAGAAAGAACCTTAGAGAACTTCTAATCCAATCTGCCCATTTTACAGATGAGCAGCTGAGGCCCACAGAGAAATGACTTGCCCAGAATCACTTATGTAGCAAAGCCAGGATTCAGGCCTAAGTATTCTGACATGAAATGCCTCCCTCTTCCTGCAAAATCCAACTGCTTCAAAGGCAGTTAGGTGGCACAGTGGATGAAGCACCGACCCTAGATTCAGGAGGACCTGAGTTCAAGTCCGGCCTCAGATGCTTGACACGTACTGGCTGTGTAACCCTGGGCAAGTCACTTAACCCTCACTGCCCCACAAAAAAAAAAAAATCCAACTGCTTCTTGTGCACATATATCTTTCTAGGCTAAAAGTAAAAGAAATACTTTGTGTGAGTCTTGCAGTATGGTGTCTAGCACAGAGAAAGACATAATTTGGGATTCAACAAATGCTTCTGGATGCTGTTTAGGAGAGGGCGGGAGGGCATTATTATGAGGAGCGGGGGTTTCTGTCTCTTAATTGTGTTTCAGTCAGAGTTAAGGAAAATTGGAGATTTAATGAAGTAATATTGAACTCGAAGCATTCTTAGAAAATTATGATTATGCTGATTATGTGCTGACAGCAGAGCATTCGGTCTGAGCCATTTTCCCATTAACAGTGATCAGTTTGCTCTCATCCCTCCCTAGTTTCTCACCAAGCCCTCTTTGCCAACAAGCACACACTGGTGAGGCTGCTATCTGGGGCCCTGGAATAGAGTGACGTTAGCTGGCCCATGTGAGGATTAAATCTCTGACCTTCTCCTCATTAGCTCCATGCTCTCGCCAACTGGGAAATAATGCAGACTCTCTAAGTGTTAGCAAATACTGACCTAAACAGATACAGGGGGGAAAGGCAAACATTGTCCCTCTGACATCAGCACAATCTGTTTATGGGAATTGAAAAGACAGAGAAAGCCCTTTTACAGGGCATTTCTGGGTCAGTAACTCTCATCTCATGCACTAACCACTAATTACTGGATTATATTAGCAAATTATTTTTCTAGCCAATCGCTAACTCTAGGCTTATCACCCACTCCTCCAACAAACATAATAGTATTTAAATTTTCCCTTCTTTTGTTCTCCCTCAAATGTCAGTGCCTTTGGTGTCCTTAAACCCTAAACATTTTTTATGCTAAATTTCTCAAGTGGGACTAAATACTATCCATGCATTTGTATATATTAAAGATAACCACCCATCTGAATCCTTCGAAGCCCTGTTTAGGCTCCATTCCTTCTACAGGACAATATTTCATCCTTCTGCAAACTACCACAGCACTTCCGGTGTGAACCACACATCATTCAGGACTTTATCTTTTTTTATACAACATTAACTTAACCAGAGCTACACAGCTAGGAATTTTTGTACCTTATCTAAGTACCACAAACTGTACCCAGGATAAGTGACATGAAGTGTGTCCTCAGTTGAAGAGGGAGGTGGGAGGTGGGAAGAGAATTGTGAAAGAAAGGGATAAAAGTAACAGAGCTCTTAGGTAGGATACCAGAATGGGTAGGGAGGAGTTCACCCCCAAGTGCCATTAGTGGCTTTCTATTTTAGCTAATTTTTTAGTGGCTTTCCATTTTAGCTCATTTTTCTTGCAAATCAATTGCTAATCTCTGTGCTAGTGTTCTTAGTGCCCTCCAACACTGGCACCCTTGGACAAAGCACCATTTGCCCTGACCTAGTTTAGGCGCTAGCTTTATCTCAACTAGATATCAGACCTCTTAAAGACAGAACACAATTTTATGCTTTTTATCCTCACAGCACATCACATAGTGGCCTGTACATACTATAGGATCAATAAATATTTGACTGATTAATCAATAAAATAATTACTTATTGATTATACTTATTTAGAATGGCACCAAACAGCTATTCACAACATTGTGGCATTATTATGGACATCCAGAGTAGTTCATGGCTCAAAGCAAGCTCTGAAAATAATACCAATACTAACAATTTTAATCAACCAAAAATATTGCTAAATATGAAAAACTTTTTTGAATAAAAGTATTTTATTGTTTCCAGTTACATGTAGAGATAGTTTTCAACATTTGTTTTTATAAGATTTCCAATTTCAAATTTTTCTCCCTCCCTCCCCTCCTTTCCTCCCTACCCTAGACAGCCAGTAATCTGATATAGGTTACATACACACATACACACACACACACACACACACACACACACACACACACACACACATATATATAACATTAAACATATTTCTTCATTAGTCATGTTATAAGAGAAAAATCAGAACAAAAAGGGAAAACCTCAAAAAAAGAAAAACAACAGCACCAAAAACAAAAGAAATAGTATGGTTCAATCAGCATCCATATTCCACAGTTCTTTTTTTTGTTCTGGATTTGGAGAACTTTTTCCATCATGAGTCCTTTGGAACTTTCTTGTACTGCTGTATTGGTGAGAAGAATCTAGTCTATCACAGTTGATCAACACATAATATTGATGATACTGTGTACAATGTTCTTCTGGTTCTGCTCATCTCACTCATTATCAGTTCATGCAAGTCCTTCCAGATTTCTCTGAACTCCTCCTGTTCATCGTTTCTTATAGCACAACAGAATTCCATTACATTCATATATTACAACTTGTTCAGCCATTCCCCAATTGATGGACATCCCCTCAATTTCCAATTCCTTGCTACCACAAAAAGAGCAGCTATAAATATTTTTGTACATATGGGTCCTTTTCCCTTATTTATGATCTCTTCAGGAATAAGACCCAAAAGTGGTATTGCTGGGTCAAAGGGTATGCACAGCTTTATAGCCCTTTGGGAATAATTCCAAATTGCTCTCCAGAATGGTTGGATCAGTTTACAGCTCCACCAACAATGCATTAGTGTTCCAATTTTTCCACAGCTTCTCCAACATTTATTATTTTCCTTTTTTGTAATTTTAGCCAATCTGATAGGTATCAGGTGGTACCTCAGAGTTGTTTTAATTTGCATCTCTCTAATCAATAGTGATTTAGAGCATTTTTTCATATGGGAATAGATAGCTTTGATTTCTTCATCAGAAAACTGCCTGTTCATATCCTTTGACCATTTAAATATGAAAAACTTTTAAGCAACTTTTCTCAAGCTGGGTGAAAATTGTTCAAGGAGATTGAGAGACACAATTCCCTGCCCTGTGCTCTCTCTGGAATTTAAGTGAGATGGGAATATCTCCTCCCTAGCTCCCCCAAAAGAAAGTTTTTCCCCAGAGCAAACCTGAGCAGCCTAGCTCTTCAGATTTGCTCTGGAGAATAGTTTTCTTGCATGGACAAGATTTTTACGTATTACAAAAGCAAATTCTGTAATAGGACACCAGGTATATTCTGATAGTCTGATAGTTCACATCCTTTACTAAAAAGAGAGATGTCAATCCTGGGGGAAAAAATAACCTTGATGTTACTACAACACAGTTGGAAGTGAATTTAAACTTCCTGAGGTTCCATATTTATTGAACAAAGTCTAGTAGGGCTTACCAGATGTTGGCCCCTGTCACTAATGAATGACAGCTCCCAGTTAATTCAGTTTTCAACTGAAATCAGGGGAAATCTGGATCTGAATCCTGCCTGTGACAATTAACTCATTGTGTGAACAAAGACTTTGAGTCTTGATAATGTCATCTATAAAGTGGGCATAATGCCTGCAGCATTTACCTCAATTCCTCAGATGGCTATGTGGATTAAATTCAGATATAAATTATATATATATATATATATATATATATATATATATATATAGAGAGAGAGAGAGAGAGAGAGAGAGTACATATACTATATACATATATATATGTAGCCTTGCAAATTATAAAGCATATAGATGTCAATTATTATTATTACAAAGGAACATAATAATGAGAAGTGTGTATGCTGGTATAAGTTGAAGTTTCAGAGTAAGAATTTTCCAAAGTCATCTTTATGTATACCTACACACATATACACATATATGTAGGCAGCTAGGTGGTACAGTGGATAGAGCACCAGGCCTGAAGTCAGGAAGACTGATCTTTGTGAGTTCAAATCTGGTCTCAGATATTTACTAGTTGTGTTATTTTGGGCAAGTCACTCAATCCTGTTTGCCTCAGTCTCCTCATCTGTAAAAATGAGCTGGAGAAGGAAATGACAGACCATTCCAGTATCTTTGCCAAGAAAGTCCCAAATGGTATCATGAAGACTCAGACAAGACTGAAACAATTGAACAACAAAATACAAATATATAACAGCATAAAATAATATATCATATGAAATAATAAGATATATGTACATATAAAAACATTCAAATTTATGTACCCTTCGTCTTATTGGATTTAGAACTGGAAAGGACCTCAGAAATTACATATCCCACCCATTTCATGGGGGAAAGCAGGGATATAAAGTGACTTGCCTGAGGCCCCATAGCAAGAAATTACCAAAATATTAATGGAAGAGTGAAGCTGCTACAATTTCTGTGATTTCTCCCTCCTCTTACCACCTCGCATATGATTTAGCTCCTGTCTTCTGATGCTCCATCTTGTGGGATATGTGCTGACTCCTCAACTAGATTATAAGTGCCTTGAGGATAGGGATCCCTTCTGGTGTATTGGGAACGCCCCCTTGCATTCAGAGTTTGAACATTAATTTTTTTAAATGGGGGCAGTTAAGAACACCTATGTTACATGAGAAGCAAATGATATAATATGCATTAAGCATGTGCTATACCAATATTAGTTATTTTTACTATCACTGAGTGTTTGTTGAATGAATTAAAGAATTGCCATGATTCAAGATAAAGATGAAAGTTTGATTTCAACTAGGAGGTGTAATGATTAATATTGTGCTAGACTTGGAGTCAGACCTGAGTTCAAATTCAGCCTCAGACACTTGATTGCTATTTGATTGTAGGCAAATCCTTTAATCTTCCCTCTGACAGTTTCCTTATTTGCAAATTAGTGATATTCATATCACTAGGTTGTTGTGAGGATAAAAGGATAAAATTAAATAATAATCAGGAAACACTTTGTACACAATAAAATGCTAGCTATTATTATTACATGGAGATCTAAGAAGAGAAAAGAACCTGATTCCCTAAATATCATCCTCATGGAAACTTAAAATATGAAAACTTTCAGTGACTTCACAAAAATAATTCAGCACCTCTGTCCACTTGCAAAATATCTCTAACAAACTCCTACAAAATCTATAGGATCATTTTAAAGTTATGTCCTTATTCAACTTTTTTAAAAAATTCAGTCTCAGACATTAATCAGTCAATATTTCTCAAATGTTTTCCTACTTGCCAAATTGGTCCCAGGTGCTCTTTGACCTGAAAGTGTATGAACAGGGGATAGTCATTTAGGCCAAAATGTGGAAGATCAATTTTAAAGGCCATGCCACCAGGGCATACTCTGAACCTTTCAAAACTGCATCAGTTGTCAGTTCACTTTCCACTTCTTTCGTTTATACTCACCTGTCCTGGCACTGTGGCTCATTCTGACAACTCTTCAATTTTAGCTTGGATTTCAGTGCCCATTCCCAAGTGATTGAGTCTGGCTAGCTCTCTCTTATCTGTCCCATCCCTGTTCCCTCCTCTGGCATGAAGGACTTGCTCTTTGATCTGCCTGCTTGCTGACCCTAGGCATTGTGGGTCATGTGAGTGATCCCGACCACAGTCCAGCCTCGCCTACTGCTGACTTCTTGCTCCATATAACACCTGCTGAACCTAGACATCCTGGTGACTGTCCTGGGAGTTTATGTTGAGGTGAAACAAAATAGTTAGATATTCTTTTCTCCCCGCCCCACCCCCAAGTCCCACGCCCAGTACCATGTATCATCTCAGGATGTGCACTGGGGCAATAATATAGTCTTTTAGCATTGTTAAGTCTAAAGGTCCAAGAAAACAAAATTGTGGAATGCAAATTATTTATATTGATGATGTCTTTAGACAAATTACTTAAAACTATTTGACCTCAGACAAGTCACTTTATTCCTCTGGGTCTCTGTTTTCTCACCTATAATATGAGGGATTTGGAGTAGAACATTTTCAGCTCTAAATCCTGTGTGTACAAATTAACAAATTTTTCATTTCAGGCCTACAATTTTATCAGTGTGAGGAACTCGACAAGCATAAATTTATTCTTTTTTACTGGTTCTACCAATCAATACCTTCTCTATAATTTATAATCTTAGAGAGTTATCTGGGGTACTGACAAGTTAAGTGATTTGCCCATGGACATACAACCTGGAGGTGTCAAAGGTAAGACTTGAATCTATATCTTCCTAACTTTAATACCAGTTCTCTATCCACACTGACTCTCAAAGATTAGACGCATCAATAATTTATTTTTTTAAGAAAAATTACTTTCTAATGTTCTTTTTTAAAAAAAAATTTGAATTCTAAATCCTCTCCCTCTTTCCAATCCCTTTGATTGAAAAGGCAAGCAATATGATGTCAATCATCAGTTATACATGTGAAGTCACATAAAACATTTCTATATTAGCCACGTTGCAAAAAAATTAAAAATCAAGAAAAATTTAGAAAGCAAAAAAAATATTTTTCAATCTGTACTCAGAGTTCAGAGGTGGATAGCAATTTTCTTTTTTAATTTTTTTTGAGGGGGTGGGGCAATGAGGGTTAAGTGACTTGCCCAGAGTCACACAGCTAGTGTGTGTCAAGTGTCTGAGGTCGGATTTGAACTCAGGTCCTCCTGAATCCAGGGCCAGTGTTTTATCCACTGTGCCATCTAGCTGCCCCCCAGAGATTGAATCTAAGAACAAGGTATCATGGTTGATGGGAAAGATGATCTGGATCTGGCATCATGGGACTTGAATTTAAAACCCAACCTTTCTGCTTTGCTGTTTATCACCTGTGTAACCTCAGCAAGTCACTGAACCTCTCTGGGCCTCAGTTTACTTGGCTGTAAAATGAAGAGAATTAACTAAGTCACCTCTGAAGTACCTTCTAGCTCTAAATTCATACAATTCTTAGTCAATAGAGTACTAGTCACTCTGGAACTAAACATAATTGACCATTCTGACTGCAGGTAGCTCCCCCTTGTTTGATTTTCAGGCCTGACTCTTAGTTACCTGCTTTTTAGATTCCTCTTTGGTTAGTCTCTCCAACCTAGATCATCGATACTCTCCTTGGAATCTATACCATAGGGCTATGTGATAAAATTCTCTCTGCAATAGTCTTCCCTGTTTCTGAACCTTCCAAGGAGGAGTTCAAGATCCCATTGTCATGAAAATCCCAAAAGTTGATATTCACTCAAATCTTCCTGGTCTGTCTCAGTCTCACCACCTTTCCCCATACCTGTTGTCTCTCCATAAGTGCCCTTTGCAATTTTCTAAGAACTGTCTCTTGACTGGCTTTCTAACTCTTTCATCTTTTGCATTCTATTGGAGGAAGTAGGGAAGGCAATTTCAGAAGGAATCAGTGATCTAGGTTGGGGAACCTAATCAAGGAGGAATCTAAAAAGCAGTGTTAAAGGCTAAAATTCTAGCTAGTCTGTGTAAAATATCTAATGAGTGGTCGCCAATAAATTATAAGCTTTAGCAAGAGTTAGATTTTTAAGCATTTTTTAAGGAGAATAAGAATTTGGTAAATTATTAAAGGGAGAGCGCATTTCTCACTCCGCTCTCTACCAGAGTCCCCAGAAAAAGCCATGAGTCAGAGTGCCAGGCTCCCCCTTCCTCCTCCCACAAGAAAACATCACTTCCTGATGCCAAAGAAAAGACTCATGGTCTTGCCCTCAGAGACCTTCACTTCATGGCGGAGCTTTTCTCCAGTAAGTCTCCAGCAGGTGGTGTCATTCCAATCATTACAGTAGGAAGCTGAGAACCAAGCCTGGACATCAAACAAGGGGGAGTCGCTCATATTAGATCAGGATGTGAGTCATTTGGGGCCAATGCCTAGTACGCCCTAGATCTCCACTCCTAGAATCCCTTCCTGGTCTCAGAGGGTAGTAGCCCAAAGAGTAAAGAGACTGGAATCTGCTGAAAGTTGAAATATACACCTCTCCACTTCCCCACCCCAGGAGGAATAGCTCTAGATGAGGAACTTGCTAAGTTCTTTATCCAGATTAAATTGGGCCTACAACTTCATCCATGAAAATATCCCCAAACACCAAACCAAAGTTGGTCCTGGTCACATGCCACTGGGGTATGAGGCAGCTAGGTGGCATGGTAGATAGAGTGCTGGACCAAGAGTCAAGAAGAATGTAGCAACCTCAGGGACTTGCTAGCTGTGTCACCCTAGACTTAATTTCCATCTGCCTCAAGTTTCTTCATCTCTAAAATGGAAATCATAATTGTACCCACCTCTCAGAGTTGTGCTAAGGATCAAATGAGATAATTATTATAAAGCAGGTAGTCTAGTGCCTAGCACTTGTTGTTGCTGTTGTTGTTATCACTGGAAGGGACTAACAATGGTTAAGACCATTGTTAATGAAATAGAGCCCCTACTGGAAAACTTTAAAAAGTTTTGCTCTAGAGCTAAGTGGGGGCTCCTGTTTAGGCCAAGACCCCCCAAAGACAAGCAGGAGCTTAGGCTAGGACAGGGCTCAGTCATAGGACTACTCTAAACTACTTCCAAACAGTCGCAATGAGACAGCTCCATTAGGCTGCTTTGTTGAAGGCATTGAAAGATGAACTTGTCACAGGCAAACAAGTTTGATCCATAATAAAGCTGCCTTACTCAGTGAAGGGAACATCAGCTCACAGTCGGGGTTCAAATCCCAATACTGTTGCTCCGGCTTTTACTACCTGTGTGAACTTAGGCAAGTCATGACTGCCTTGGGCTTTAATTCCCTCATCTGTTAAAAGAGGGGGTTGAACAAGATGATTTCTGAAGTTCTTTCTAACTTCTCTATAGAATCCTTGGCCATCTTGATTAAGCAGAGCTACCAGACTGCATCTCAGCATCAGATCTAAACTTCTAAGTCATGGACCTAGAAGGTCCTTGGCTCCTGACCCTGATGAGACTCCTCTGGATGACCCACAGGGGCACATGCAACTAGATGGGGTCTAGTGTCAGTGGCCCCCAGCAAAATGAGCCTGGCAGGGGCGGAGGGGGGGGATCTCAGAAGACAGAGGGCCAGGGTCCTACTAAGACAGATGTGATCAATGTGTTAGATATCTTCGCCTAATTGTTCTTCTTTAATTATAAGGGAGGGAATATTCTATTTATAGCATGCTCACACACACACACACACACACACACACACACACAAAACAATCCAATAACTTAGAAGAGGTAGAGAAAAGAATTTAGTTACATTGTGAGGTGAGTAGGAATTGGGGGAAAGGATAAAGCCATCTATCTGGATGCCATTTTGGAAGAAGCCTGGTGGCCAGAGACAGAGCTTCCCTCTGGCATGGTAGAGTAGGAAAGAGGATCTGGAACTGGAGACACGGAACTTGAGTTCAAAACCTAGCTCTTTTGCTTTGCTATTTACCACCTATGTAACCTTGGCAAGTCAATGAACCTTTCTGTGCCTCAGTTTACTTATGTGTAAAATGAGGAGATTGAACTAGATGATCTCTGAGGTCCCTTCCAGCTCTAAATATATACAGTCCTTCATCAAGAGAGTACTAGTCACTCTGGAACTAGCCATCAGAGACCATTCTGACCTTGTATAAGTCCTCCTTGTAGGTAAGCCTCCTCTGCCCAAGTTCCATTATAGGCCTAGATAAACCAGAGAGAAACTCTAATTCCGAACCTGTGTCTAATCTGTTCTTCTGTGTTCTTGGAGGTGTTGAGAGGCAGTGATGATTTTAAGTATACCTCTTTCTATTATTGTCTCCTGGATTTTGTTTTTACTCTATAGAAATAAGCATTTTACTATCGCCTCCCTACCTGTGTTTATATAGGCAATCTCCCTTTCAGATATATATAGTTATAGATATAGATAGTTTTTAAATTCTCTAGAACTTAGTTTTATTCAAAGTACTTTTTTGGAAGGCCCTCCTGTGTATTACCATTATTTCTTCTTCTGAGATTTTGTTGTTCCAAGAAGAGCCCTGCTTGTCTCTATTTTCATATCTCAGTCTGTTCCTTCAGGAACAACATTCTGCTCCATTGGTCCTCTCTGAAGCTAAACAGTCATCTGAAAATGTCAGCCATGTTAGCAAGGCCAGCCCCTTTGAAGGGCATTTCTCAAAAGCCTGAACTTGGTATTATATGTTTTGGGGAAGAGGGTATGGGTATCTTGGGATTATTTATGATGTTTCTGGGGGCCATATCAAGACTCCCAGGGTGTAATAGCTATGTATGATTGGCTTTGGAACCCTAAGTGACCTCTAAATGAAATTGGCCTCCCCTCCTGGAGAAAACATCACAAATCCTTCCCTGATGAAGCTCAGCTATGTCATGGTCAGTGTTGGAGAGGAGCACTTAAGAGAATTTTCTATGTGTGCTGAAACATTTCCACACAGCAGCATAGAGTGAGAACTTTCTCTAGTAACAAGCTGCAATGTAAGCAATGCCCTGGCTTCCCCAAATCCACAGCCCATGAGGTTATCCAAAGTCTTTTTAACACACCTGAACCATTTAAGGCACTGGGGGAATGTCAATATGTGGAGACAAAGGTTGTTTCAATACAATACCAAGCATTCAAATGAAAAATGGAAAACTTTATTAGTCATCTGAATGTGGTTGAGTAGCTTAGTATTTGGATGTTGTATGGATAAACATCTGAATTGTTGACTGAATTTTTCACTTTTCATCAAAATGTTATAGTATTATATAGATACAATAATAATGAGTATAAATTTTAAAATGGAACACAAACAAAATTAATGTTTAATTGCTATTCCTCTTTACATGATTACAATATAGGCAGTATGGCCTAGTAGATGGAACACCAATAAAATCACAGATTTGGCCAAAAATCTTTTTTAATTAAACCTCACATTCATATGGAACATTAAAGTTTGAATGCATGGAGTATTGAGACAATTATCAAGATAATTCAACTCTTACATACATGTAAGGACCTATTTTTGAGGAGAAGGGCTCTAAGATCTGAATTAGCCAGGTGACCCTCTGTGCCAATCATATTTGCCAGATAATTACTCATTTTTCCACTTGTCTTTATTTGACTTTCCCAGCTTCCTTTGTTGAGCAATTTCCTTCAAAATTGAAAGTGTCCATAGGGATTCACGATTTGTTCATTCCCAATAACACTAAGCCTGGTTTTGAATGTTGTCTTTGAAAATATTTATAGTTGAGGGTAATGTTTGAGGCTAGCCACTTTATTTAATTTTGGACTGGACCAGGGATTAGGAAATCTGATTTCTAATCCTGGCTTTGCACTAATTAGCAGTATGGTCATGGACAAGCTACTTCAACTCTGTGGGCCTTAGGATTTTCACATGTAAAATAAAAGGTTTAGACTAGATCAGAGGTTGGCAATAAATATATTTTATTTGAAGATGTAAGGGAAGGAGGAGTTGTCTTTTGGGCTATAATTTGCCAACTTCTGGATTTGATAATCACTAAAGGACAGATAGGTGGTACAATGTATAGATTGCTGGGTTTAAATGATACAATGTCAAATCCAGCCTTATATACTTACTAACTATGTGACCATGGGCAAGTCACTTAACTCTGCCTCAGTTTACTCTTCTGTAAAATGAACTAGAGAAGGAAATGTCAAACTCCTCCAGTTTCTTTGCCAAGAAAATCCCAAATGGGGTCACAGAAGTTGGACACAAGTGAAGCAAATGAACAACACCAAAGGATCCCTTCCACTTTTAAAGTTCTATGTTCTTTGATATGATGTTTTAGCTAGATGGTTAAATCTTTAAAAATTAATGTTCTCTGTTGGTCGGGGTTAATGTTTTCTTCACTGTTCTTTTAAAGATACAAGATATGCATAAACATTGAAATGGGAAGGAGGAAAGTCTTATTGCAATGGCCAGCTTAACAATGATTCATTGTTTATAGGTCATTTAAGGATTTGGGCTCTTTTTTTCTTTTCTCTCCCCTTTCAAGACTTTTCTGTACCCCACAATCATGCAGAGATAATTGACAATTTAACATTAAGTTTCAGTTTTTGTTCCACTTTAAGTTTTATATATTACAGAGGCAGTGTGGTATAGTAAGTCAAGTTGTGGGCTTCGATTTAGGCAGGTAGGAATCTAAATTCTACCTTCATCAATGACCTGGTTATTTATTCTTCTGTGTGCTTCAGGAAACTCCATAGGATCATAGATTTGGAATTGAAAGGGAGTTTAGAGATGATCAAATCTAATCTCTTCATTTTGCAGATGAAGAAACTGAGGTCCAGAGAATTTAAGTGACTTGCCCAAGGTCATACAGCTAGGAAGTATCTGACACAGGAGTTGAACCCATGACTTCCTGACTCCAAGTCCAATGTTCTACCCATTATACCATGCTGCATCTCAATGTGCATCAGGGGAAGAAGTTTCCATGATGGAATTTCTCTGTCCTGATCAAATTACAACTCCTTTCTGTATAGGTATCATTCATCAAACTCATGAATATATTTTTGTATTTTACACTGGAATCTTGCCATAATATTCTCCTTGGAATCTATAACATGGGGCCATGTAATAGGTGAAAGAGTATCTATATAACAAGCTGGATACTTTGGGCCTTGAAAACACTTTGAATCAGGTCCAAGAGGGACCTAGTCCATCTGGAAATCCATGTCATTACAGGTCATATTTAGCAAGACTCTAGTGTGTATATTTGCAAAAGAGATTTTTTAAAAAAATCAATCAGGGTTACAAAGTAGGTTTGATCTTCAAAATGAACATCTACTTTTGCATCCACAATATTATGTAAATAATAAGAAATCACACTTGTTTATATAGCACTGTAAGGTTTACAGAGTGCTTTCTTCAAAGAAACTCGAGAAATAGGAAAGACTAGCACTATCATTCTCATTCTACAGATAAAGAAACAGACCAAGAGAGTTTGAGTTTCATGTCCAGGGTGGCATAAAGAGTAACCGAGCTGACCTCAGAGTCAGGAATACCTGAGATTCACTATAAATAAACAATGAGCTAAGCCTCAAGTATCTATATTGTTATATATTTGTATATGTATTTGGCGTATATATATATGTGTGTGTGTATATACATATATACATATGTGTGTGTGCATGCATGTTTGTGGACCTGTGATTTCACTGATATAAAGACCTCCTAGTGAAGAAATTCCCTTCATCAATGTAGATTGCTAGTTTTTTGGCAACGTAGAGTCTTTAAGCACTAAGTCCCTGGACAGGTCCAGGGTCAGTCATACAATGAGGATGTGTCAGGGGTTGAACTTGTCCTCAGTTTTTTCTTATTCCCAGGTGCTTAGCTCTCAATCCTCTATCTCATGCTTCTTCTCATATATAAAGATGAGATATATTCACATACAAACATACATACATACACACACACACACACACACACACACACACATATACACATATGGGCTCCACTCCTGACTTTCCAAACTTCTTACTTCACCATTCTCCTTCATAGTATCTTCTATTCCCATCCTTTTTATTTCCTTTTAGGTGTGGTCTTTCCCTATTTGAATGTAAGCTCCTTGAAGGCAAGAACTACTTTCTTTTTTTTTTTTTTTTAGTGAGGCAATTGGGGTTAAGTGACTTGCCCAGGGTCACACAGCTACTAAGTGTTAAGTGTCTGAGGCCGGATTTGAACTCAGGTACTCCTGACTCCAGGGCCGATGCTCTATCCACTGCGCCACCTAGCTGCCCCAAGAACTACTTTCTTTTTGCTCATATATGTGCTTAGCCCAGTGCCTGGCATACTGTAAGAGCTTAATAAATGCTTGTTGACTTCTTGTGCATACATATATACATATATACATATATGTATACAGATAAATGCATATACATATGTGTATATACACATGTGCATATATACGTGTGTGAATTTTGAGCTTAGCTCTGTTCATTTGTAGCATCTAATATATGTATATAGTGATGAGCTATAAGGGTCATGTATCCAACTGCATATCACACATTCTTCAATAAGCATTCTTCATCCACTTGGTCAATACCATCTGCAAACAAGGTCATCTGTAAGACCTTGTATCAGGAGGAAGGGTTCTTAACCCGAGGTCTTTATATCCCTCCAAGGGGTCTGTAGTGGGATTTCAGGGCATAGAGGGGGGAAAAATCATATCCTTATCTCAATAGAAATGGTTTCTTTTGTATTCCTGTGTATTTGATTTTATGCATTTAAAAACATTAGTCTGAGAAGGGGTCCATAGACTTCACCAGACTGCCAAAGAGGTCTACGGCATGCAAAAACATCTAGAGATCCCTAGTCTAGAGGTTTTCTTTGACTTCAACCCTGCCCCAATCTCTGTCATAATGGCCAAAACCTTTGGCAAGCATCCATCTTGCTATTAAAAGAGTATCATCGACGATATCTCCTATTGTGTCTTTTAAGAAAGTACTAGGGGGCAGTTAGGTGGCACAGTGGATAAAGCACCAGCCCCAGATTCAGGAGTACCTGAGTTCAAATATGGCCTCATATACTTGACACTTACTAGCTATGTGACCCTGGGCAAGTCACTTAACCCCCACTGCCCCGCCAAAAAAAAACAAAAAACCCAACAACAAAGAAAGTACTAGAATATTGAAATATATGTTTGGTATGTATAGGAACACATATATGCATATACATACATATATTAATAATGACTAGTATGCAAGACTATAAAACAAATTAACTTAATCCCTGGCTCTTCCTATTGCACTGAGAGGAATGAGGAATCTCTAGTTGCAGGTCTTCACATTTCAGGGCTGGGTCCCTTGTTCTCTTGAAGGATGGTGTCAGTTTTGTTTATGAAGAGTAAATTGCCCATTGCTGTTCAGCTGTTTATGGTATCACCCCATGATATGGTATGAGGCAGGGTGGGGCTGTAGGAGAAATGATGGTGACAGTGATGGCAGGGCTAGGGTGAGGAGGGGAAGGAAAATGCCAGCTCTGAGAAAAACAAATGAAGCCTCTCTTCGCCATCTCTTTAGTGTGCTCCAAAGAAAGCATTTGAAAATCATCTGTCTTGTTAACCACAGCAAAACTTAGCAGCAGCAACAAAATCCACACAGAGGGTGGTGAGTCTAGTGAAGTCCTTCTGTCACCTCCAGTCTCTGCCAATCAAGATTATAGACTTGTTCTTTGTTTCTGCTCATTTTCTTTTTTAAAAAAGAGTACCATCCTGTTTGTTACATGTCCATTTTTAATGTCATATTGGTGCCTTTATAAAAAAAAAAAACATTTTAGTTACTTCTTGATATAACCCTTCTTGTCACTGAACCTTCTCTTATATTTTTCTTATAAGAAAAATATTTAAAGAAAACTGACTAAGTGGCCACATCAGGTAATATATGTGTGCAAAATTCTGCCTCTGTAGTGAGATGAAGGAAGTGTATTTCATCATTTTTTCTCTAAATTAAACACTAAATGAACCAACAAACATTTACTAAGTGTTTTCTACATGCCTGACACTATGCTAAACTCTATGGGTTACAAAGACAAAAATGAAACACCCCCTATTTGCTGCTTATAGTTAATTCGAGTTTAGCTGCCTTGTGTATATTCTTGTTGACATGAAAATCATTTTTGTTATATTATTCTCTTGGTTTTGATTACTTTATCCTATATCATTTCATCTCAATCTTCAAGTGTTTCTCTGACTCCCTCCGACTTTTCATTTCTTCTGACACATTAATAATCCATCATATTCATATATCACAACTAGCTCAGTCATTCTCTAATCAATGGGTACCCATGTGGCTTCTAGGGTTTTGCTACTACAAAAAAGCTATTTATGCTCATTTTCAAAGAAATGTGCTGAGCTGGGAATAGGCTCTTTCTTTGCCAAAGGTCATCAAATGCCAACCAGTTACCAAGTGAATGGAATTTAATTCTAAAGGCCCACAGAGAGAAAATAATATCCAACTACTTTGTTTCACCTCAACATAAACTCCCAGGACAGAACTTTGTGTTTAAAATGTTGAGTTTGGCTCTGCAGTACCTAACCCACTGTGGATATTAAGGAGACAGTGATGGATGGTGAAGGTGATGTTGAAGTACCTAGTGACTCTGGCCTATGCTTTCATACAGTATTAGGAGCAATTAAAGGGAAAGAGGGAGAAAAGAGAAAAGGTGTCAACTCATAGGAAGCCAAATTCAATGAATCGACAGCTATTCAACTCTATGGATTCCTCAAGGCCAGCGCAGTGCAGACCCTGGGTTTGACTTGAAACAAGTCTAAAATGAAATTTCCCAGGAAGACCTGGCATTGTATTTGTGTCGTCTTCACTGATCTGAAGATCATACTTATGGTAAGTGGTTGGTGTGGCTATTTTAGCAGTCCTGGATTGAACTGGAATTTGCAGCCTTGTGCATTTCTACAGGGAGAGGAAGGGCAGGACAAGACAGTTCTTAGGGATGATGTTGGTCCAGTCTAGATGCTATAAAAATGTAAATAAACCCCAAAGTGATGCCCGAGGCCTTGAATTGAGGGGTTTGCCTGGCACCAACCCAGGCTTAGAGTATACTGAGCCAAATAAGCCCAATTTGTTGCCCTCTCCACTCTGCGCTTGTCAGTTATACTAGCTATTACCCAAGCTTTGAGGACCACAGACATTTTTATTGGGCTGATGCTCATTCCTTTGTGCTTGTCTTCTATGAAGGGAATCTCAGTATCAGGGAAATTGGAGTAAATGGGTTCACTAGGCCATGATCAAGCATGTTCTCTGACCATTTAAGAATGTGTGGGAGACCCTAGGGAAAAATAAAAGATATTGAGACATGGGATGGAATGGGGGAGGAGAGAGTAGGAATGAGGGAAATAGACTTCTTACATGCTTAATCCCATTTTCTTAAGCACCTGTTCCAAGGATCATAAGATTATAGAATCACAGATGTAGCAAGCTAGAGGAAATCTACGCTAATTCTCTCATTAGACATTTGAAGAAACTGAGGCCCACAAATGTTAAGTGACTTGACAAAGCCATATAAATAGTAAGAAGAGACGCAGGACTTGAACCCAAGTCAGTGCTCTTTTATGCTGCGCTAAAAATCTACTGCACATGTGGTGAGATAGGTATATTTTCAAGACTAATCAAATCACCAAATAAAAAGTTTCATGTTTAAATCAGCACTATTAAGTTAGAGTCCTATTACCCCAACATGTTAACTACTTTCCAGGGGGACAATAGCTGTTGAGAGGTGGAATGGTGTAGTAGAAGGAGCTAAAAGAAAACTGAGAGGCAGCTAGGTGGTGCAGTGGATAAAGCACCAGCCCTGGGTTCAGGAGAACCTGAGTTCAAATCCAGCCTCAGACACTTGACACTTAATAGCTGTGTGACCCTGGGCAAGTCACTTAACCCTCATTGCCCTGCCAAAAGAAAAAAAAAAGATTTCAAAAAAAAGAAGAAAAGAAAACTGAGTTCAAATCCTAATTCTGAAGTGAATAAGCTATTTATCTTCTCTAAGTCTCACTTTCTTCACTGTAAAAATGAAGTAAATGAAAATATGACAAAGCATTTATGAAATTTTTACTATGTATTGGGACTATGCTAAGTGCCAGGTATAGCTTGATATAGCTATTTATAGAGGCAGCTAGTTGGCTCAGTGAACAGAACACTAAGCCTAGAGTCAGGGACACTTGACTTCAAATCTATCTCAGACATTTATTAGCTGTGTGACCCTGGACAAGTCCCTTAACCTCTGTTTACCTTAGTCCAATGGAAAAGGAAATGGCAAACTTCTCCAGTATCTTTGCCAAGAAAGCACCATGGCCAGTATTGGCATGCTATGGGCCATGGAGTCACAAAGAGTCAGACGTGATTGAATAACAACAACAACAAGGGATACAAATACAAAAAAAGTAAAAAATGGTACCTCCCCTCAAGGAGTTTACATTCTAAAATGGGAAAACAACATATATATGGAAGTATTAGCCAAGGAAGGGAGTTTTCATTGGAGGAATCATAGGGGCCAATGAGTAGATCCATAAGTATGGTTGCATTACCTACTTCACAAGGCTCTTTGGAGGAAAAGGTTTTGCAAATCTGAAATATATATATATATATATATATATATATATATATATATTATATATATGTATGTATGTAATAGTGTGAGTTATTATTAGGTCCTGTCTTAACTATCCTATGCTCCTCAGCACATAGGAGCAGTTGAAGGATAGCTGCATGCAGAAATCAAAGCATTCAGGGTTTTATTCCCCCTGCCTTTATTATTGAAGCAAAAAAGAGTCCAACTTTCCTCAAAGATGAGTGTGGACCAATTGATATTTTACATGGTATTTGAGGCAAAATTCCCATGGAACAAGAATGTTCTCTTATAAAATATCTACCTTCTCTTTCACGGATGGGAAAACTGAAGCCCCAAGATTAAAGGAATTAGGTCACTGTTACTGCTGAAGTTAGAGAGAGGAAGAACAACATAATTATTTAAAGAAATGACCCAGCTATTTCCCTTTTCCTTCTGACCACCAAACCTCTCACTCTCTCTTACCCCATCCATAGAAATATTTCTCAACCTACTACCTGGCAGGCCTTTGCTGTGTTGTAAATGGGCACACCTCCTCACTAAGCTGCTGAGGTTTGCTAAGGTTTCTTCCTCAGGCCTCCACTAGATTCCTTTCTGAGAACAAGCTGGCTTATTGGAGGCAAGGTGGTGGGAGTTCTTCAGGCAAACAAAGGAGATCTTTGGAAGGAGTATTACCAACATTTCTGAAGCCACAAAAGCTGCCCTACACGGGGATAATAAATCTTTATCTCCCCATCTTGTTTTGTAAGGTTGGCAAGAATACACTGTGGCTCAAAAGGGAGATGATGTAGGTGGTGAGAGCTTTTGTTGAATGTCAGCACAACACGACTCAATGGAGCCACACAGGCCTTGAAAAATCAGAGAGCTGAGGAGGGACCCTGGGCGAGCCTGCCCCAAATGGACAGAGTCACATGGAGGGTATCTTTCCCAGCCCTAGACTGGATTCACTGCCTAACCCTGAATTGACAAGGGCCTCCTTTTTTTGAATACCTACTCAATGAGAACCTTGAGAGAGTATGTAGTTGTGCAAAGAAAAAGATGTTGTCTGCTAGTGAATCTGTTTCTGTATTACCGTCTCTTAACTGGGCAAAAAAGAAACCCTCCTCCTTGTTTCATATACTTTCAACAGTAAACCAGAATATGCTAGCAGATTTCAAAGTCTTGCCTAAAGCAGTCCCCCTCCCCACATACATACCTTGTGCAGCAAAATTTTACTGTAAGCAAAATGCCCCTACACTTTCTGCCCCACACCAACATCTTTCTATAGACTTACTGGTCCTTCCCTTAGAAAGTTAATTAGTAGCAAAAGCCCAAAAAAGAAAGGGGGAGGGTAAAGAGAGATGATACAGAGATACAATTGACAGAATTGGCATGAGAAGGGGGCTGGTGAGGGAGAATGACCTCTAAGTTGGGAACCTGGATAAGTAGAAGGATTTGGACTGTCATTGACAGAAATAGGAAAGTTAGAGGAACAGTTGGGTTTAGGAGACAAATAATGAGTTTGATTTGGGACATATTGAGTTTGAGGTACATATAGGATATTCAGGTATATCTGTACAGCAGAAAGATAGGGGTGTGGGTCTGAAGCTAAGCAGAAAGGTGCTATATTGATCAAAGGTTTCTCTGCATAAAAGTGATAGGTCAACCCATGGAAAGCTGATGAAGTCACCAGGAGAGTATTTAGTAGAGGGAGAAGAGAAGAGACCTCAAAAGAGAAATACCAATAGTAGGCATACCTTATGCCACTAAGAACACCACTTGGCCACAATCAGTCAATCAATTAATCAGCAAATATTTATTAAGCACTTAGTATGTGTCAGGCACTATCTGGGGATACAAATGAAAAAAATGAAAAAATTTTGATGATCCCACATTCTAGTATCAAAGACAACAAGTACTTATAATAATGTACATTATAAATGTAATATAAACATATATAACACACTAATATATACAATAATATATGAAATTATAATTACAAACACATACAAAGCAGATAGATGAAGGTAGTTTGGATCACAGGACACAAGCAGTTGGGGGCATTAGGAAAGGATTCATGCAGAAGGTAATGCTTAAGCTCTATCTTACAAGAAGAAAAGGACTCTGTAAGTAGGGGAGAAGGGAGTGATATCTAGGCATGGGGAACAATTGACACAAAAGCAAGAAGACAGACCATGGAGTGTTATGTGTGAAAAGCAGAAAGAAGTCCATTTTGGCTATATCATAGAGTGAAAGAGAAGGAACAGTTTATACCCAATGACTCTGGAAAGATAAGTGGGAAGCAGGTGGTATTCATAGGGCTTTAAAAACCAAACCAAGGAATTAATATTGCCTAAGGGCCATAGGAAGCCACTGGAGTTTGTTGAAGAGGGGCATCGTGTTGTCAGGGCCGCATTTTAAGGGAAATTATGTTGGCAGCAATGTATAAGATGAAGTGGAGAGGGGAGAGACTTGAGGAACAGAGACCATAGCTGGCCAGATGCTCAGATAGGATATTTCCAAATTTTCCAACCAGAATATTTTGAGTCAATTTAAATATAATTTCTAGTGCCACCCATTTTAACTCTTCATATTAAGAGCCATTTATTCTCTTTGGGGGGGGGGGGCAGGGCAATGAAGGTTAAGTGACTTGCCCAGGGTCACACAGCTAGTAAGTGTCAATTGTCTGAGGCTGGATTTTAATGCAGGTCCTCCTGAATCTAGGGCCAGTGCTCTATCCACTTCGCCACATAGCTGCTCTGAGAGCCACTTATTCTTAGTACAGATTTCCCCAATACATGACTGTGTCTTGATAAGGTTCCTCCCCTTAGAGTCAAAATCATGTGCCTCCTTCAGGTAAGGTTTTAAAATGATACCCCAACAGGGGCAGCTAGGTAGCACAGTGGATAGAGCACCGGCCCTGGAGTCAGGAGTACCTGAGTTCAAATCTGGCCTCAGACACTTAACACTTACTAGCTGTGTGACCCTGGGCAAGTCACTTAACCCCAATTGCCTCACTAAAAATAAAAAAAATAAAAAATGATACCCCACCATGTCTGAAAATTTCATTGTCTACCAGAGGCTTCGAGGCTTGTCACCCATGTAATTTGTTTTATCAAGCAACAAATCCAGGTATGTAACAAAGCTCAGGTTCCCAGCACTGAGAATATGTACACTAGTAAAAAGTATATTTAAAAGTATTTGTCCAGCATGGGGCCTGTGGGTAGATAATATTGCATACACTCTCAGATACAGTCACTGTATCTTTTGTGGTTTAGCCTAATTGTTTTTCTTTGTTACCACCTTTTTGAGGGTGGTATTATATCTTAAAATGACTGTGATACAAAAACAAAAAACATTTTTTAAAGTAAAACATTCCTAAATATATCCATCTTATCCCTCCTGTATGTTCAAGTACAGACTAGATGATTATTTGTTGACTATGTTTTGCAGGACATTCTTGTTCGGGTATGGGTAGGATTAGATCACTGGAGGCAAAACTCAGAAACAAGAGTCACTAAACCACAAATGAACCCTATAAGCTGCCTATTGGCTTAGAAAAACATACATAGGGGGCAGCTAGATGGCGCAGTGGTTAAGCACCGGCCCTGGATTCAGGAGTACCTGAGTTCAAATCCGGCCTCAGACACTTGACACTTACTAGCTGTGTGACCGTGGGCAAGTCACTTTACCTCCATTGCCTGCAAAAAAAAAAATTATAAAAAAAAAAAGAAAAACATACATAGTTAGATGTATATATATATGTGTGTGTGTGTGTGTGTGTGTATAAATACACATATAATTTTTATCAATACAACAATACATTAAAATGAGATAGGAAATCTATTTTAATCTACTTCATGCTACATTTGGGAAGTTAGGTGGTGCAGTGGATAGAATACAGGGTCTAAAGTCAGAAAGACTGACCTCAGACACTAGCTATATGACCCGGGGCAAGTCACTTAACCCTGTTTGCCTCAGTTCCTCATCTGTAAAATAAGCTGGAGAAGGAAATGGCAAACCACTCCAGTATTTTTGCTAAGAAAACCCGAGATGGGGTCATAAATAGTGGGGCATGACTGAAAAACTGAAAATGAGTGAACAACAACAATGCCACATTCATGAGTGTTATGGGTTACTCATGGTCCCCGGGCTACGTGTTGATACCTCCTGACTAGATAGATTTTAAGGTCTCTTCAAAATCTGGGATTCTGTGATTGTGCTGAGCCCTCAGTGGCTGCCTTCCTAGAATACCCTTCTTCCCATCTCTGCCTCTGATGATATACTACCCATCACCAGGATAACTGAGTTTCTGTCCTTTCTACCACAAAGGTTTAAAAATATCATTCACTTTTGTATCAATAAACCTTCTACAAGGAATCTGCCCTAATTTATTCTCAGCCCTTACACCACTCACAGACCTCCTTAGTAATAATAGAAGGTACAACATACACACTCGTGTGTGTTAATACATCTACACACACCTAGCTGGTTTTTTGCCACCTTTCTTCTATCTATTCCCCATCCATCACACCAACACCAGTGGCCCTCTGCCTAGCTCTCACTCACCTGCTAGCTGACAATCAGCCTAAACTGCTTGAGGGATACTGCAATTGCCCCACCTGCTGGCTAAGTACGCCAGGGTTCTCTCCTAGCCTGAGTCTGACCTCTCCAGACCAAACAGGATAAAAGCACAAGCTAATATCACATGTCCCAAAGTAATCCACTTCTGGAATGGTTGATCAAACAGTGGTTAAATGCTAACAACGTTAAAGAAAAGCCTTAATGAAAATAGTATGCTATGAACTTAAAATATATGTATATCTGTGTGCACACATGTAGGTGTAGATATCTATACCATAGGGACTATTTATAAACTTATTTTGTTAAAGGGCAAGCTTAATGCTTGTTATAACCACATATAGCAAAATCCAGATATTTTGGCAGGGGGATAATATGATTCCCTAAACAAATATGATATGTCCCCTGGTATATCCAAATCAAAGTAAAAATAAAATTTTGTTGACCAAATTTCTGTTTTAACTCTACTGCTTGTCATGTTATGTTTTATTGTTCAGGATTGTAACTTTAGAAGAAATCAGTTTGTTTGGGTAAATGACTAAAGTGCATCCAGATACAACTTAAGTGTAACTTGTGGTTTTGTCTTGAAACAAAATGGGAAATAATTCAAGTTTTCTAATAGCCAACTCTCTTGTTTGAAATAGATTCTAATAGTTTAATAGCCCCACAGATCTAGAGCTGAAGGAACCTTAGTGGTTATCTAGTCCAACGCCCTAATTTTACAGATGAAAAAACCAGGATCCAGAAAAGTAAAATGATTTTTCTCAAGGTCACACAAGTAGGAAGTAGCTGAACCAGTAATTTAATCCAGGTCTTGAGACTGCCTCCCATATGCACGAATAGTGTCACAGTCCTTTTGTACCTTTTGACAGGAAATGGGCACATAGCCTTCAAAACATAAACATTTATAGATGTCTTTTTACATCTCCTTGCACCCTTACTATTTAGTAAGTTCCAGATACTGTACCATCAGACACATTTCAAATATAACATCTTCTTTCCTTATGCACATATATGATCAAGGGGCTCTTCTGCTCAAAAATCTCCCCTTGCCCTCTATTGCTTAGGGAGTAAAATCCCAAGCTCCTTTCTTTCCCAGGCTTTCAGAGCCCTCCAGGATCTGGTGTCACACTATGTTTCCAACTTCATCTTCTACTTCTCCTCAAAACATTCTGCTATGGCCAACTCTGTTCCCTGAACAAGCTCCACATTTTTCTATCCCCGGACTTTTACTCTTTCTGTGTCCAAAGCCTAATGTCCTCCCAAGAATGCTTTAAAGCCCAACTCAAAGGCTACCTCCTGCATGAAGCCTTCCCTGATGCCCTTTATTAGCAGTGATCTGCCCCTTCACATGGTACTCTGTATGGCACATAAAATAATGATACATGCTTTCTGTTATTTTGTATTACAGTTATCTATGGGGACAGCTATGTGGTGCAATGGATAAAGCACCAGCCGTGGATTCAGGAGGACTTGAGTTCAAATCCAGCCTCAGACACTTGACACTTACTAGCTGTGTGACCCTGGGTAAATCACTTAATCCTCATTACCCCACCAAAAAAAATATGAGAAGGAAGAGTTATCTATGGACATCTTTTCTCTGGTGCTCCTTCCTCAACTCTACCAACTGACTTCTCTGGCTTCCCTTAAATCTAAACTAAAATCCTATCTTATAGAAGAAGCCTTTCTCAAGCCCTCTGGATTCTAGTGCCTTTCTCTATTAATTATTTCGTATATGTTCTGTATTTAGCTTGCTTTGTATATATTTGTTTACATGTTGTCTCCCTTGTTAGAATATAAGCTCCTTGAGGGCAAGGACTGTCTTTTGCCTCTTTTTGTATTCCCCAGCATTGAGCCCAGTGCTGGGCACATAATAGGTGCTTAATAAATGTTGATTGATTACTAATCTAAGTGCCATAAGAAAAGTGATCCTGGTATAGCTAATCTTTGTATTTCCCCAGATCATGCCCAGTGTAAAACAAGCACTTAAAAAAGTTTGTTGAATTGAAATAAATTAAAATGGTTGATGATTTTTATGGGAGAGAGGGATCAGAGCTGTCTTGTGCCCTTTGCTCCTCTAGAAGGCTAGAGCAGAACCAAGGGCAGGTTCCATCTCAGGGTTAGGAAGAGCTTTCTAATAAATAGAGCTCTCCAATAGTTGTCAGGGAGATATTGATGACCATCCAGGAGGAATGTTGTAGGAAAGATTCCTATATTGGATAAGAGCTATATTAGAGAAGAGGTTAAACTAGATGACCTTTAAGCTCCCTTTTAACTCTGAAATTCTGTAATTATAATTTGTAGCCTCCAAACACTGTGTGTAATTTTCCTTCATATTCCAAACTCAATCAATCAACAAGTACCTGTTAAGTTCCTGTTACGTGTCAAACACTTTTCTGGGTATAGGAATACAAGTACAAAAATGAAATAATCCCAACTCACAATGAGCTTGCATTCTAAACAGTAAATAGCAATTATTATCTATGCAGGTGGATTTTTATTAAAAAGAAAAACAACCAGGGGGCAGCTAGGTGGTGCAGTGGATAGAGCACCAGCCCTGGAGTCAGGAGGACCTGAGTTCAAATCCTGCCTCAGACACTTGACACTTACTAGCTGTGTGACCCTGGGCAAGTCTCTTAACCCCAATTGCCTCACCAAAAAACAAACAAACAAAACCCCACTAACCTAACAAAAAGAATTTATATTGGCATATAACATCTTATATGATCTTTACAACTCTGTAAAGCAGATAATACAAATGGTATCAACTCCATTTTACTGATGAGGAAACTGATTGGCCTAAGTATATAAGAACAAGAATTCAAACCGAGGTCTTTTGACACCCCCCCCCCAGTCTCATATTCTTTCTACAATATCATACAATTGCCTGTCGATGATGATGACAACAACAATGACTATGATGACAGTGACAACTCTGGACAGGCTTAAGAATAATTCTAACAAAAAGGTTCATATAAACTATGTAAAGTAAGTAGCACAAGTATTATCACTCCTGTTTTAAAAATGAAGAAACCGAGGCTCAGTGAGGTTAAGTGACTTGCCTGTCGTCCCATAGCCAATAACTGTCAGGGCTGAAATTCAAACCCACTTGTCCTGTCTCCAAAATCAGTACTCTTTCTACTATTACAAAAGTCCTTTCTACAAAGTTAGGAGGGGGTATGGCCACATTTGAAAAATCTGCCATGCTTTATCATTTTGCCTTTGATTCACCTTCTCTTCAAGGCCTTTTGTGGAAAAGACTACCTCAGTCCCTATTTTTGATGGCTTCCTTCCAGCACCTACTGCTTCTTTTCCCAGAAGCTCACAGCAAGATATCAGGCCATCAGTCTAAGAATGCTTCATTGGCAAGAATTCTACCTGCCCAATCACCAATATCCCCCTGTGCAGGGCTGAGCTCTCTCCTTGGAGACTATCTGTCCAAATACTGAGCAGACGCAGAACTAGGAAGTGATGACAGCTCAGCCCAAGGTGGAATGACAAGGGGATGGCTATGGAGAGCTCCATCCTCCAGGCAGCAGCGGCAGGAGGTGGTGCATAGGTGCAGAAAGCTTACATCTCAGGGGCAGGCTCTGGTTTTCAGTGGTAGCCTGAAGGAAGGAAGATGATTTATTTTTCTACTTTGTACATGCCAGAAAAGGAGGCCAGAAAATCCTTTGTTAGGCTTGCAGTAATATCCAGTGAAGCAGCCAGCTTCCGGGAGCTATTTTGACATTTGGCCCTTAGACTCAGAAAAAGGGAGAGGAGGGTACGATGGGGCTGTTTGTTTACTTGTTTATTTTTATGTTTGCCTTAAAAAAAAGAATCTTGACCTTCCCTGCGGAGCATCCTCAGGCAGCAAGTTAATAAATAAAATCTTCCGATGAATAAATGCATGTCTGGGGAAAAAAAAAGAAGGGGCAATATTCAACACACAATGAAAATTGGTATCAAAACAAGAGCTGTTTCTGACTCAGATTCATTGCTTCAAGCTGGGCCTTCCAGAGTACTTACTGTACCCTTAGAAGTTGTCACAAGTCTCAGCTTCGCAGGTTTAGAAGCTTGATCCCCTCAGCTCAGGCAGAGGCAATTAGGCTGGTGAATTGATTCCTGCTAACCCAACTCATAAGAGACTGGCCAATAAGCCAGTGTATTAATTTACACTGAGAAATATGCCTGCCAAGGAGACCAGGTATTCTCATTTGCTGCTTAGTGCATTTTCCTCCCTATGGAAAAGTATACTTGGAAAAAAAAAAATTAACATCAAGAAGTTGCTAGAAAAATCAAGGCCCACTGCATTAGGGATACTTTCAGAATGGCACAATGGAGAATGCTGCAGTCGGGTGAACTAGATTCAAATTCTGTTTCTTTCACCTCCCTTCTTCCATTGCCTAAGGTAAGTAACTTCATTCTCCAAGCCTCAGATCCTTTATCTGAAAAATGAGAGGGTTAGACTGAGGAGGCCTTTAAAATTCCCCTGACTTTCAATTAGTGATCCAATAATAATAATAATATATTTATATAACACTCTAAGGTTTGTAAAGAACTTTACAATATTTTATCTTCATGTAAACAGATGTTGTATTTCCCATTTTACATATGAGGAAACTAAGATTGAGACAACTAAAAGACTTTCCTATGGTCACACCACTGTAGGTATTAAAGGTATAATTTGATTCCAGGTCTTCCCAAATTCCAGATCTTCCCTATATCAGTAATACCTTTTCTTATAAACTAAGGGTGGATTAATCCCTACTAAGGGAATTGATCTGTCAAGCATCTAACAAGCCTGTAGATAGTATTCTCTTAAGAGAAACACTAATAAATTCACATTCTAATTCTTTGTTTTCTAAACTCAACACAAACCCCTAACCCCCTTTCTTTGAAATTGCCATTACCCATCACCCTTCTTCACTTCAACATACTCTCAAAGGACACAATGATTCCATGGGCTATGTATGGTTTTTTACATTTATTATTAACAAGTCAGCTACTTCCTAACAACAATATTGTGTCTTTATATGTCTCTCTATATAAAGAGTGTAGGAAAAAACAAAGTGAACTTGACATTTTAAACATGAGGAGGTAAACTACTATTCTGAGAGAGGGGAAAAGGGCATGCGATTTGTTCGTTTGTTCATTAAACCAAGGTCACACAGCTAGTAAGTAGTGGTGCCAGTATTCAAAACCAGTCTGGAGAACAGCAGGGGAAATACTATTCTGGATATAATTTTGACCAATGAAGAGGAAGTGGCTGGTAAAAAGGAAATTATGGGAACCTTGAGAGGATATGACTATATCATTCTAGAATTCATGATAGATAAGGAGGGTTATGCTGGGCATAATCTGATATTTTAAGAAAATGGGTTTACAAAAAGTTGAGAAAAAGGCTAAGGCATATCCTATGTTGGCTCAAGAGAGATGAGATGTTCTCTAGGTTGAAATTTTTAGAACACAAATTGAAATGGTTCCAATGTCAAATAAAAGAGACTTATCAGTCAAGTCAGATTTAGAAAGAAACATACAGAGACTATACCATAGTTTTAGGAGTCACCCAGGAAAAAAAAACCATCTCAGATTCTCAAGGCATATTTGGGGTCAGCTTATACTCAGAACCATAGCTCATAAAATCCTCAGTGACATTTCTTTTTTTAGACCAACGGGAAAACACATTCAAAGCACGATACATTTTATTAAGCACATAGTAAGATGAAAAAGAAAAATCTCCACATGTACAGAAGGGTAAACTTTCCCACAGATTCTCACACCATTGGTGAGAGAAGAAATTCACATGAAGATACTTGTGGTCAAGGAAGAGCTTACATATGTAAGAAACACATATGGTATAGGAACACTGTGAAGAGGGCATATGAATGGGAACAACACACATGTAGGGAATATGCATAGCCAGGGCCAGACACACTTCTAGGACTGTATCAAAATGGAGACCCTTCTCTGCCCTTACTTGTTGCCATCTAATCTACTCTTAACTGCTGGACTGAGCTGCTAAACTGCCCTACTGGGGTATTCTCTCTGCTACACTGCCATCTGCTGATCGTTCATAGCTTGTCTGGTCTCTGGCTCTTTTACTGCCCTCTATTGCCATCTGCCAATCTTCCCCAGCCATGTGGACCTTTTCCCCTTAGGGAGAAAGGCCTATCAGCTTTCTTAGCTCATGGTCACTAGGGTTATCTTAGTTCTTTTTTTAATTCCTTAGATGCAGTCACAGAAATCCTTAGGATTGTTGGAAAGTGTTTTGCTTAACTATGTGATAAGCAAGAGGAAAATCAATGAAAGAACAGAACTGCTACTTTGACTAGATGGGACCATGATGATGGATGCCAAAGAGAAAACAAAACTATGCATCCTTATTTTACTTCTGTTTTCTCCACCACTGATGCTCATCAGACTATCAAGTCAGAAGAAAAATGGTTAACAATCAATTAAAACCCAAGACAAATGAGAAGATGACATGGAAACAAAGGTCAAGTCACCAGGGCCAGAGATAGATAGATAGATGGATGGATGGATGGATGGATGGATGGATGGATGGATGGATGGATGGATGGATGGACAGGAAGGAAGGAAGGAAGGAAGGAAGGAAGGAAGGAAGGAAGGAAGGAAGGAAGGAAGGAAGGAAGGAAGGAAGGAAGGAAGGAAGGAAGGAAGGAAATAGATAGGCATATCCTGGAGCTAGCTTAAACTGGTTTATGACAGCCAATTGTTAAATTATCAGTTTGAGCACTTATACTTTGGAAATTGGAAAATGCTATAAATCAGGGCTTGATTTACTGTTTTGATTATCTAGACTTAAGAAAGTGGTGAAGAAAATGTTAATAATGCAGATTAAACTTAAAAGTGTATCATGGAAACATTTCCCCCCAGAGAAATGACTGGAGGGACGGAGGGAGGGAGGGAGGGAGGGAGAGAGAGGAGAGAGAGAGAGAGAGAGAGAGAGAGAGAGAGAGAGAGAGAGAGAGGTGAAAGAACTTATAAATGTAATTGATAAAGACCTCCCCCACTATTGTTAAGCTTAAACAAAAACAAATATAGAAACAACAATATGTAGCATGAGAGATCAGACTGGAGATAGGAAAATGTCCTCTTTTCAAAAGTGGGATAAAGAGGTGGATTCCTATAGTCCAGTTAACCAGATGTTAATTCTTGAAAAAATTCTAGAATGCATTTGTAACCTGGGCTGGCCTTTTAAGCCCACCCAGTTTGTCTAACATGAAGCCCATTGTACCCCCTGCTATGTGGGTGGAGGTGCCTCCTTGAGTGGCTCCCTCCATTTTTTAAAATAATGAGAAGGAACATTCTTTCTCTTTCTATCATCTTTTCGGCTGCACTTTTTTGGGCTACTTCTAGCTAACTGGATAGATAAATTGAGGCCATATTGTGGAAGGTTTTAGATGTCAGAATGAACATTTTAATATTATTCCTACAGGCAATAGGGATCTATTGGAGATTTTTGACCATGGAAATTACCTGGTCAGACCTGTGCCTCAGGAAGATTCTTTTGGCAGTCATGTGGAGGATGGATTAGAGAGGAAAAGAGAAAGGGAGGGAGACATACAGGGACACCGAGGAGGCCCTTGAAATGCTGTTTGTGGTATCAATTTGGACGAAATGGAGAGAAATAAATTGTATGTATGATAGATACGGTTTTGTGTATTCAGAACTCACAGAATGACTGCAAAGGTTTAAGATTGAGTTAACCATGAAGGAACTTCTCTAATGGACTTATACAGTGCCTTTTTTCTGGACTCTGTTCTAGTTAATGTTTTTATTAATGACTAGGATGCTAGTCATTACATAACATGAAACAACACCTTAGATGGGGCCTAGGGTAAAGCTGCCAGTGTTGATTGGAGAGGGAAGGTTGAGTAATCAACCCTGCCCCCATTCACATCAAGCTCCCAGACACCCAGCCTCTCACCTCTCAAACACCTGGAACCAGCCCTGGACCAGAGCTTTAGCCACCTGGGAGGGCAAGAAAATCAACATTGGAGCTGGGGCCTGGGGTATAGCTACCACTCCTATGGCTAAAGAATTCTTCCTCCTCTTCTTTGAATCCCTGGGATTCAGTTTTGAAATTTGTTAAAGTGAAAATTCCCTTCCCCTGCCAGCACTGCCTGCTCCTTCATCCTCATTCATTTCAGCCCCACCCCCTCCAAAGTCCTGTCCCTCCTTACCCTCCCCTTTTATTATGTCCCTGGAACCTTCATCTTCTTAAACTCACAGAAAGCTAACATGACACCGCCCCCTCCAAAGATACTGCATCCCTTGGGGCAGCTAGGTGGCGCAGTGGATAAGGCACTGGCCTTGGATTCAGGAGGACCTGAGTTCAAATCTGGCATCAGACACTTGACACTTACTAGCTGTGTGACCCTGGGCAAGTCACTTAACCCCAATTGCCTCACCAAAAAAAAAAAAAAAGATACTGCATCCCTCTCCACTATCCCCAGTGCTAGAGGAACTATCTTTCATATCACAGTCCCTAATCCCCATCCCTCCATCCCCTCTCTTACATATATACACACGCAGGGCCAGGATAAATAGGAAATAATTAACAGAGGGAAGACACTAGAATGAAGAGGGTTCGGTAAGGCTTCCCATAGAAAATGGAATTTTGGTTGGGAATTGAAAGAAGCCAGGGAAGACAGAAAGTGGAGGTGAGAAGAGAGAACATTCTGGGCATGGGGGACAGCCAGAGCAGAGAGATGGGGTGTCTTTTCCTAGGAACAGCAAGGAGGCCGTGGATCAAAGAGTACATTTGAGGGAGTAAACTGTAAGAAGACTGGAAAGATGAGAGGGGAGGAGATTATGAAGTATTTGATCTTGGAAGTGACAGGGAGCCACTGTCATTTATTGATCTTGACAGGGGGTAAGGAGGATGACCTGGTTGAACCTGGACTTCAGGAAAATCATAGAAGATGAAGTGGGGTGAGGAGAGGACTTGAGGTAGGTAGAGCAGCAGCAAGCTACTGAAATAGTCCAGACATTAGCTGGTAAGGGCCTACACCAGAACTTTGGCAGTATCAGAGGAGAGAAGGGGCATATTTGAGAGATGTTGCAAAAGGTATAATTGGCAGGCCTTACCAACACATTGGACATGGGGCAGGGGAGTACAGGGAAGGGTAAAGAGATAATAAGGATTCCAGGATGATTCCTAGGTTGTGAACCTGAAGGACTGGAAGGATGATGTTATCCGCAAAAGTAATATGAAAGTTGGGGAATGGGGGTAGGAATAAGATAATGAATTCAGCTTGGGGCATGTTGAGTTTAAGATATCTTCTAGACATCCAGTTCAAAATGTCTGAAAAGCGGGGCAGCTAGGTGGCGCAGTGGATAGAGCACCAGCCCTGGAGTTAGGAGTACCTGAGTTCAAATCCGGCCTCAGACACTTAACACTTACTAGCTGTGTGACCCTGGGCAAGTCACTTAACCCCAATTGCCTCACTAAAAAACAAAAACAAAACAAAATGTCTGAAAAGCAGTTGGAAGGGCAAGAGTAGAGGTCATCAGAGAGGTTAGAAAAAGCCAGGTAGATCTGAGAATCATCATTATAGAGATGGTAATTGAATCCATAGAAGGATGTAACAAGTAAACAGGATTCTAGTTCAGGGCAACAATACTTAATGGGAACACTTCCTCCTAAGGGAAAGAAAACTAAAGAAAACTTCCTCTGGTTAGCAATATCCATACCCAGGCTGTACCTTTTTATAGTCTGGAAGCATATTGCTATACCTCTTCTTGCCACCTCACTTCTTCATTTGGGTCCTGCTTTCTCTCTCAACCCATGTAGCTGCAAAAACTAGATTCTTTGATCCAATGTATTGTCCCCGTCTGACATGACTGCATTCAAAGTAGAACTATCTTCTGTGTTACATCCTCCCTCCACAACTCTAACACTCAGATGAATTTTACCCAAGCAGTTATAGCTCATTACAGTTCTGATATAAGGTTGTATCTTGGACCCACTAAAGCTGAGCAATGAACTGGGACCCAAGAACTGAAGTTGAGGAGACTGGATGGCATGGAAACTCACAAAATGCATATTACATGAAAAATAAATGAATAAATAAATGAATGAACAAACAAATAAATAAATGAAGGCCCGGTATATTGCCAATATTATTTTTCAAGTTCTGCTATATGACTATGAAACTTTAAACTCTGCAGCCTCTGAGAAATTAAAACTGTGGGTGAACCAAAAGATAAAGAAAACACATGGTGGGCATGAGTACCCTTTGATCTAGAGTTACCACTAAGAGGCACATACCTAAAGAAGTCAAAGGCAGAGGAAAGGGACCTATGTTTCCAAAGCTGTTTATAGCAGTAGTTGTGGCGAAGAGTCATAAAACTAGAGAATGGTTGGAAAAAAATCAAGGTATAAGGATGTAATGGAATATTATTGCATTGTAAGAAATGACAACAATGAAGAATTCAGAGAAACTTGGGAAGACATATGAACTGAAGCCAAGTGAAATGAGCAGAACCAGAAGAAAAATTTCCACAACAATCACCATGATATAAATAAAGGAAAACAACTTTGAAAGACTTCAGAACTCCAGTCATGATTCCCAAACACTTATGATAAAGCACAACTGCCTCCTTTTGGTAGAAAGGTGAAACAGAAAAGGCTCTTTTCAGTCATGGACTTTGTTTTGTTTGACTATACTTATATAAGAGAAAACTTCAGGAATATGGTAGGGGGAATTAGAGGGAAGTGAAAGAAATACAAAAGAAAAGCATGAATAAGACTTTTTTTTAAATAGAAGAAAAAATGTTTTGGAAAATGGCACAAAAGGGCAATTTTGTTACTGCCATATTAAAATTAATATACTTTTTTTGAGATGTCTTCCTATTTCACCCAGACTGCAAGTATAGGCCCCTTGGTCCCAAAGCTTCCTTGGTGCTAGATTTATGGGGACATTTGATTGGCTTTAACCCTACTGCAGTTGAGAGCTCCCATACTCAAAGTGTTCTCAGCCTCTCCAGAACAGGAATTATGGGAATGAGTCACCACACCTTTCTCTCTCTCTCTCTCTTGCTCTCCCTCTCTCTCACAAACAAACTCTACATAACAGAAGTTCATGATTTTATACAGAATCCTTTTTTTCTTTTTTGTGGATTGGAATGTTTGTGTTTGTTGACAATTGTCAAGTTTATAATTAAAAATAAATGTAGGGCAGCTAAGTGGCACAGTGGATAGATCACCGGCCCTGGAGTCAGGAGTACCTGAGTTCAAATCCGGCCTCAGACACTTAATATTTACTAGCTGTGTGACCCTGGGCAAGTCACTTAACCCCAATTGCCTCACTAAAAAAAATAAATAATTAAAAATAAAAAATAAATGTAAATAAAAAAGAGAAAAAATAATTAATGTGAAATGGGATGCTTCAGGAAACAATAAATATCCCCCTCATCCCCTATTAGAGTCTCTAAAAGAGGCTAGATGACCAATACATTACAATTATGCTACGATGGAGATTTCTTTCTGGTAATGGGTTGAACTAGATGGGCCTTGAGGTTCCTCCCAAATCTAGAATTCTTTGATTTTTTCTTCATGGGACGAAGCATGTTCCCTGACAAGCATGGCCATAATTCATGGAATTCATTTGCAATAAGCGAGGATTTGACTAATATTCTTTGGGAGGTTTCTTAGGATTGTTGAGTTTCTGTTTCATACTTGTCTTCACTAAAGCAGGTTTTGAAGATGACTGCAGATTCAATTGCCATCAGGTGCTTTTTCTCAGAGAAGAAATTCAAGTATTCCATGTCTGAAGCCTTCCATCTTACCAACTTGAGAAGGCAATGAGACAAAGTAACCACCTGAGAGAAAAGAGAGGCAATTTAGTTACTACTCACCATCTACTCTGGAAAAATAAAACAGAAAAAGTAAAATCTTAGAAAATTGAGAAAACAGTCTGAAGAAGATTGCTAGTCAAAAGAGGAAGGTAATTAAAGAAGTAGGAACCTGGAATTCTGTTTTTAATTCAAGTACATACTCATCCTAACCCACAGAAGTCACTAGGGCTGCTTTGGGATTCACCTCAAAAAATCTGCCTTTAGTAATGAAAGCCTAAGGTCTAGCACGATATTTTTAATATTGGCAGCAGAAAACGTCCCAGAATTTATTTCTTGTTTAGGAATGCCACTAAATATTGCCCATGCCATTTACCTAGTATGATGGAGAGGAGAGAAGAAGTGGGCCATATAGCTATGTATTCCTAATAGTTCCACCTCCTTCATGAAGCCTTCTTTAACTAACAAATGGAGAGGTGAAACTCGTCACAATCCCCCTTTCTTCCTGTTACCTTGAAATATACCTGCGCTCTCTACTTGCATAAAGCAACCACAGAGAGAGAGAGAGAGAGAGAGAGAGAGAGAGAGAGAGAGAGAGAGAGAGAGAGAGAGAAAGCTCTGAGGTTTGCAAAGGGCAATGAAAGAAAGTTGGCCTGAAAGAAGAGAAAACCTGGTTCTGAATCCTACTTCTGACACATCCTGGCTGTGTAACCCTGGACAAATCATTTTACCTCTCAGGGCCAAACAACTCTCTAAGACTAAAAGTTGCAGAGAAGGTGCTGAGTTGCATTGGTGGAGAGTGTTCCCTCACCTCTCTTCTTTCTAGGTCTTTGTCATACTGATTTTCCCTGCTTCTCCTCCTATCTGCCTAACCACTATTTCTCAGCATCCTTTGTGGCTTCTTCCTCCATCTCATGCCCTCTGTGGTTGTTCTCTAAGTCTCTGTGCTGGGTCCCCTTCTCTCTTTGATTCATATTATCTCACTTGGTGATCTCATCAGCTCACATGGGTTCAATGAGTAGATGATTCTCAGATCTCTACATCCTAAATAAACATTCCCCCTTCTGAGCTGTAGTCACACATTTCTGGTTACCTCTTGGACATCTTGAACTAGATGTCCTGTAGATATCTTAAAATCAACAGGTCCAAAACAGAACTCATTATTTCCTCCCCCAACCCTTCTCCCCTCCCCCATTAATACTAATGGCACCACTATCCTCCCAGTCACCCAGGTTTGTAACATTAATTTCCAACCTTGACTTCATACCCCATTCTCAAATTTTGTTGTTTCCATTTTCACAACATCTCTTATAAATGTCCCCTTTTCTCTGATCACACAGTCATAACCCTAGTTGAGACCCTCATCATAGAATACTATAATAGCCTGCTAACTGATCTTCCTGCCTTGTTTTTCCCTGTTCCCACACATGTTCCTATCATTTGCTGAGATGATTTTTCCAAAGTATAGATCATATTAGCTCCCTGTTCAGTGAGCTCCAATAGCTCTTTATTAACTAAGATGAACTACAAAAATCCTCTGGCATTTAAAACCCTTTTTAACCTAACGCCTTTCTACCTCTCCAGGCTTCTTGTACCTTACTTCCCTCTACACATTCTAAGATCCTGCCACAGTGGCTTACTTGAAATTCCTCAAACAGAACATACGCCATGGAGGCACCTTTGCGCCCATTGTCCGCTATGATGCTCTGTCCCCTTCACCTCTACCTCTTGGTTTCCCTTGCTTTGTTCAAGACTTCATTCAAATCCCATCTTCTTCAGAATGCCTTTCCCAGCCCCTTAGCTGTTAGAGTTTCCCCTCTCAGAGTCTCTTCCATCTTCTCTATCTCATATATATATGTGTGTGTGTGTGTGTGTGTGTGTGTGTGTGTGTGTGTGTGTGTGTGTGTGTGTGTGTGTGTGTGTGTATGTATATATATACACAAACATACATATAGGTATATATACACACACATAAATGTATTGTGTATGTATGTGCACATATGTATGTATATGTATGAGTGTATATATGCTGTGGTGTTTAAAATTATATGAGGTTGCCCTATTTCTGTTCCAAGTTTTAGGGAAACATACCTGGGTGTTTCTGATATATAGCTACTTAGAAATTAGAGGCTACTGCATCAGTTTGGCGCATTAAGCATTTATTAAAGCATATTAAATATTAGTAAAGAGATAGAGCACATGGCTCAGAAAGATCAGAAGCCCTACATACCTAGGATAGAAGGGAGAGAGAGAAAATGAGCCCCACAGCTGCTCCTTCTGCATCCCAGAGCCAAATGCATGTGTTCAAGGGGAAGCCTCCAGTGGGTAGGGAGGAGAGGCGGCCCTTCCACACTGCTCAAAGCTAATTGGCTAGCATCATTCAAATCTATTGGTTTACTGGATTTGAGGGTGGTTCGGAGTAGTACCTGCTGATGTCAGAGTATGGAGCCCTCTAAGGGGAAAAAGCCTTCAGGTAGGTGTGGTTTTGGATGAGGTAACTTCTATTGTCTGTATTCACAGTCCAAAGTCCAATTTGACTGACTCTGGGTCAGTCTTAAATGTTCATTGAAGGCTCTCTGGGTTAGATCCTTGAGTGGGGGCCTCTGAGAGTCCTGAAATCCCATTATTTTCTCACACTGTGTATATGTGTATGCATATGTATACATATATACATATATGAACATATATATATATATATATAATATGTACTTTTTTATATGTTGTTTTCTCCATTAGAATGTAAGTTCTTTGAAGGAAGGTTTATTTTTTTGGTTGGTTGGTTGGTTGGGTTTTTTGCCCTTTTTTTGTATCCCCAACACTTAGCACTGTGCCTGGAACATAATGAGAGATTAATAAATACTTGTTGATTGATTGACTATATCAAGGAAATCACAGGTCTGCTGAAAAAAAATGTACATTTATTTGTTCCATTATTAGATTGCCTTTTGTGTGTCCATGGATCTATGTGTTTATTATTATTTAGACAGTCCTATAACAAGTGGTAAGACCACAGAAACTGGAGTAAAAAAACCTGGGATCAAATCCTACTCCCTCTGACAATTAACTGTGTGATCTTAGACTAGTTACATAATCCCCTTGGATCTCCATTGCTTCACCTGTAAAATGAGAACCTAGAAGGGTGTGTAGTATAGTGGAAAGGAGGCTGGGTCAGTGAATTTGGATTCAAATCCTGCCTTTGCTACTTACTCCCTGTGTGACTTTGGGCAAGTCACTTAACTTGTCTGGGCCTCAATTTCCTCATCTGTAAAATGAAGCAATTAAATAAGATGGTCTTGGAGGCCCCTTCCAGCTGTAGATATAGAATTATAAACTCCTAGATAGCAGCCATGCTAGTCTGCCTAGGTGCATTGTGGCATGAGAAGGCATTTGGAGTCAGTGGCTAGACAGCTGGACATGGCTGGTGCCTTTGGGTTTCAAATTTCATTTCTGGGTAATTATGTGACCTTGAAAAGCAATATTACTTTTGAGCCTTAGTTTCCTTTTCTGTAAAATGCTAATATGTATTATCCATGTAATATCTATTTGATAGAGTTGTTGTAAGACTTGAATGATAATAATAATAACTAATACACATATGGTGCGCTAAGGTCCGCAAAGTGCATATATTATTTCACTTGATCCTTATAACAGCCCTGTGATATAGGAACTATTGTTATCCCCACTTTATGGATGGGGGAAGCCAGGGCCAAGAGGGTAAGTGATTTGCCTATGCTAATTAATGCCCGTGTCTGTGTCAAAATTCAAGCACAGGCCTGCATCAGTTTCCTAACTTCCTGACTGGCTCACAGTAATGTGTCAAATGTTTTGCACACTTTAAAGTACTATATACATGACAAGTATTATTTTTTATTATAAGATCATTGTGTAGAGTTAAACTTTATTTTTGGTTTAGATGGATTTTCTCTGTAATGGAATTTTGTCTCTTATGCCAAATGGGGTCTAGGATATACAGATGAATTAAAGGACATTGCTAATTACTAACCTGGCTGATGGTCAATAATCCACACCTCACCCCCTATGACACTTGCAGGAAGCTTTAACAAGAATCAAACTTGATTTTGATTTCGAGTTTCAGTCATGTCTTCTCTTTTCTGTTCCCTGCCTTCTGACAAAAGCCTTGTTAGGCAGAAATAGCCAAAGGTCCTGATAATCCACAAACTGGATCAGCAGGGGAATGATTGCCAGCTAAACACAAACAATAGAGAAGGTCACAGACCTCCACCTTCCTCTTCCTCTTAAAGGGAAAGGTTATGTAGAAGTCCCCTTGCAAAGGTCGATTCATAGAAGAATAGAAGAAGGAAGGAGAGGAGGGAGAAAGATGGAGCAGGAAAGATAAAAAATGAAGGAAAAGAGAAGAAAGTCAAGAGAATGAAGAGAGAGGGGAGAAAGTAGAGAGGAAAAAGAGAGGAGAGAGACAGACAGAAATACATCTGGAAAGATTAGGGAGGACAGGGTTGCACCTGAGATTTAAGTTATCTGTAGACCAGACAAAAACATAAAATTTCCAATACACTCACATGCGGGCAGCTGCACATGGAAGTTTTCTCCTCTCTCTAAGGTCCCAAGAAAAAAGGTCACATAACAGATGCACAAATGAAAATGAAGCTCATTCCACTCTTATCCTTTTTTTCTCAAGTCCCTGGCAATTAAGCCAGTAAAGAGAGGCCAGTGGCTTAATTTGCTTGGGAAAAACACTAATCAGATTAGCAATAGCTGAAGCCCAGGGTTGGCCTGGTCTCTGGTGCCCAAACCAGGGAGGCAATAATATTGTTTAGGTGCTTAGAAATCAATTTAGTGAAGAGGTGTCTGTGTCCAGCGACAAGATAGGCTGTAGGTGATATAGTGGATAGAAGTCTATATCTTGTGTGAGGAAGGCCCAGGTTCAAATACTTCCCTCAGATGCTTACTGTGTGGCAAGTCATTTAACCTCTCTGGGGCTCAGTTATCTCATCTGAAAAATGTGGGAGTTGGACTCAATGACCCCTAAAGCCTCTTCCAGTCCTAAATCTATGCTCCTATGATCCTACTCAACATTCCCCAGTGATAATTGAGAAGAGATTGAAGGGGTGAAAGGACTTTGCTATTATTGTTACATAGAACCTACTATGTGCTAGGCACTGTTCTAAGCATGTTTTTTTTTACAAATATCTCATTTGATCCTCACAACAACCCTGGGAGGTAGGTGCTATTATTATCCCCATCTTACATATGAGTAAACCAAGGCAAACAGAAGTTGCAACTCTCCCAGGGTGATGCAGCTAATGAGCTTCCAAGGCCACATTTGAATTCAGGTCCTTCTGACTCCAGGCCCAGCACTCTATCCACCTCACCACCTAGCTGCCTATGACTGAGTCAAAAGTTGACTGTTCAGACAACAGTGCAGGGGTATGGTTGTTGACTCTTACCAAATCAAAAGAATTTGCCTTCTTTTCTTGTAAAGTATGTGTCACTCACATAAGATATGTGTGCCCAGATGTTCTCAACTACATTTGAGCCTAGGAGGAAAGCCAGCAAGAGAACTGGAAGAAGAGGACAGGCTGGGTGCTACACTGGTGCTCTTCTCCTAGACTAGAATTCTATGTATCTCCCTAAAAAGTGCTGGCATCTCCACCTCAGAAATCAGCAAACTGTACAAGGCAGGGCTTGATTTGTTGTTCTGCTAATTGTTCTAGAGAAAGTGAAGGAGGAAATGTTAATAATGCAGATTAGACTTGTCGCTGGTACATTTTCCCCCCAAGACAACTGGTTGTTAAACCTTTACCAGCACACCACTGATTTTATGTAATCAAATCCATTTCATGGACTATTTTGATTACATTAAATTAAAAAATTTTGTACAAACAGAAGCAATGTCTCCAAAATTAGAAGGGAGGCAGAAACCTGGGAAACAGTTTTTGTGACCAGCACTTCTGATAAAGGCCTCATCTCTAAAATATATAGGGAACTAAATCAAATTTATAAGAATCCAAGTCATTCCCCAATTGAGAAATGGTCAAAGGATATGAACAGGCAGTTTTCTGATGAAGAAACCAAAGCTATCTATTCCCATATGAAAAAATGCTGTAAATCTCTAATGATTAGAGAGATACAAATTAAAACAACTCTGAGATACCACCTGACACCTATCAGATTGGCTAAAATTACAAAAAAGGAAAATAATAAATGTAGGAGCTGTGGAAAAATTGGAACACTAATGCATTGTTGGTGGAGCTGTGAACTGATCCAACCATTCTGGAGAGCAATTTGGAACTATGCCCAAAGGGCAATAAAGCTGCGCATACCCTTTGACCCAGCAATACCACTTTTGGGTCTTTTTCCCAAAGAAATCATGGAAAGGGGAAAGGGACCCACATGTACAAAAATATTTATAGCTGCTCTTTATGTGGTGGCAAGGAATTGGAAGTTGAGGGGATGCCCATCAATTGGGGAATGGCTGGACAAGTTGTAGTATATGAATACAATGGAATACTATTGCGCTGTAAGAAATGATGAGCAGGAATAGTTCAGAGAAACCTGGAGGGTCTTGCATGGGCTGATGATGAGTGAGATGAGCAGAATCAGAAGAACATTGTACATAGTATCATCAACACTGAGTGTTGATCTACTGTGATGGACTATATTCTTCTCACTAATGCAATGGTACAGAAGAGTTCCAGGGAACTCATGATAGAAGAGGATCTCCAAATCCAAGAAAAAAAAAAACTGTGGAGTATAGATGCTGAATGAACCATACTATTTCTTTCGTTTTTGGTGCTGTTGTTTTTCCTATTTTGAGGTTTTTCATCATTGCTCTGATTTTTCTCTTATAATATGACTAATGCAAAAATATGATTAATGTTATTATGTATATATAACCTATATCAGATTACCTGCTGACTAGGGGGAGGGGGGAGGGAGGGCAGGGAGGGAGAAAAATCTGAAATTGGAAAGCTTGTATAAACAAAAGTTGAGAACTATCTTTACATGTAATGGGGAAAAAAATATTAATTTAAAAAAATTGTCCATTTCATCTTTTAAGTTGCCCTTTTTTGTGGTTGTTCAGTTGTTTTCAGCCAGGTCTGACTCTTCATGATCCCATTTGGAGTTTTCTTGGCAAAGATATTGGTTTGCCATTTTCTTCTCTTGTTCATTTTACAGACAAGGAAACTGGGGCCAACAAGGTTAAGTGATTTGCCCAGTTTTCACACAGTTAGTAAGTACCTGAGGCCTGATTTGAACTCAGGAAGTTGAGTCTCCCTGACTTCAGGCTTAGCATACTATCCACTGTACCACCTAGCTTCCCTTGCCTCTTACCCTCTTTCGCTTTCCCCTCCACCCTTTTCTTTCAAGAACTCTTCCTCTATATCCATAGCTATGGAACGTATTTCCTCCTTCCTTGATTCTCTTATTCATTTACGATATGACCTTTTATATCTAGTTCATACATTCATTCGGAATTTAGTGTGTGAAATGTTACTCTGAACCTAATTCCTGCCAGATCACTTCCCAACATTCCCTGCAATATTTGAGTAGGTATTAAGAAGATAAAGTAAAAATACAAAAGAAATTTATGCTGGAGGTGACATACCTTTGTTAAGCATTAAAGGATCAATTTTCAAGATATCTCAAAAAGGGAAAGATTTCAAGAGAATCCACAAGATCACAGGCAATACTTTTATAAAAAAAAAAAAAAAGACAACTGAGAAAACATGAGAAACTAGCAACCCATATACCTGCTTTCTTATCTATATGAAATCTTTATGAAAAGGGTCTATAAGGATGCATGCAGGAAACATGAGAAGGGAATAGTAGGCTTTTGCAAATGATTTTCAACAATGACTTGCTGTTACACCATCGATTGAGAGATAGAGAATATTAAGTCCTATTGTGTTCATTGTTCTGTATTTTTAAAAAGTGTTTCACTCAGTGGAACATAATATACTGCTAAAGGCCTTTATTGTGGGAGGAAAAGGAAGGATCTAAGGCTCCGTCCAATCACTCCTCTCCTAGCAGGACCTGTACCCTCAAGTTCTTAATGGGAAATCAGGATGAATGCATCTTTCATATTAAGGATCATGTTAACTTTGTGTCCCCCAGGTCAGTTGTGAGTATGGATTAGAACTCTATTTCTTTTTGCTTAGAAATAAAATCAACAAACTCCTGATAAAACTGTTGGTAAGAGCTTACCAGCTAAATAGACACTGATTTTGAAAGTGTTCAAAAAACAATTGGAAAGGTCTTGTTGTAATAGCTTCACCAAAATGAATAAATGGACCAGGTGACTTTATTTAGTGTTGTTCTTGAAATGATTAACTCTTTTCTCCTTTCATAGGCATCTCCACGTACATCTCTTCATTGAATGAACTGACCATTAAGTGTAATTGTCCAACAGAACTACATGCTTTAAAGCCTCCCTCATTACCCCTATTTCTGTAAGACCTTGCCTTTGGTTACCATGTTTTCCTTCAAAACACTTCATTATTTTATTCCATTCCCACAGGATTTTTATAACAAAAATATATATTTATATAGCATACATATTTATAATTACTTCCCGCACCAAAATAAAAAGCAGTTTCACAAATATTCCATCACATCTCAGTCCCTTAAAAACACAATAAACTCAGACCTTTATTATTTTCCCTTTTCTTATTTATGTCTCTGGTTTATTTTTCAGAATATGCTTTTCCATTTTAATATGTTTTTCTGGAATTTTTAGAAAATTTGTTTCTAATATTAACAAGCAAAACAACATAAAATAACATTCAAATCTATTTATAATTACATTTTAAAAATTCAGTAACAGCTTTTCTTTTGTTCCCTCTATGCTCTCTTCTGCACTATCTGTTCATTTTCTCTCTATTTATATTATATAGGCAAAGATAGAAATAGAGATGGAGATAGAAATGGGGATATCAATATGGCAATATAGCTATAGATATGGATATGATATGGATATGGTTATATAGATATAGACGGATAAAGATATAGATGATTAGATATAGATTGAAATATAGATGCAAATATAGTTATAGATATAGATATAGCTGTAGATATAGACATAGATATATTAGCAAAAGCCCCACATGGCTCTGGGATCCCTTGATATTTTCCAAGTTTGATGTGCACTGTTTGGTTAATGTATATTCAAATCCACAGCTCTGAGCCCCCATTCAATGACTATTTGCAGAACCAAGCCAGATGATACATAAAAATCAGAGTGATAAACATGTAAAAATGATAGAAAGGTAAATAACAAGGAATCATCTGTTTATATACAAAGGGGTACCGTCTTCCAGTTTCCCCCTGTACAAAGGGTAACTCTTCCCAGATAGCTCCCAATCCAAAGCTGCTTCCTGCTATTTTCAGCTGGATTGTTGCTTCCCTCTGCTGCTGGGCTGCTTCTATATGGGGGACTCATTTAAAATATTAATCATAAATAATTAGAATTTATGTTCTATTGTCAAGTTTTCTTTTTTGCCACATAGTAGTTGCAACTTACCAGAGATTGGGATAATGCATTTAGAACTTGAAAGAACCTTAGATGCTACTATATTTCTACCCCACTTCTTTTTTAGAGATGAAGAAGCTGAAATCAAGAGATGCTAAGCAACTTCTTCAGGATTATACCAATGTGAGGCATCATTTGAACTCAGGTCTTCCTGATTACAAGTCTAGCACACTATTCACTGTGGCACCTAGCTGCTGCTTCTCTGAGGGACTGCTAGAGGGTTTCTTCTCCTTAAAAAGAGTGTTATTCCTGTTCTGTGAGGTTACATATGGCTAAGGATATTTTAGATATTTTGTCAGTCAAACCCATACTTATTGAGAGTCAAAACAGAAAAGAATCCTTTAACTTAAGATTTGTCTTTTTCAACTTTGAGCTCCCTTTATTGGGAATTCCTCCAAGCAAATTTGATACCTGAAGTGAGTAAATTGCCTTTAACTCTCATCATTCCCTGGGGCAGCTAGCTCTTGGCCTTGCAATTTGTGCTGCCTAGCAACACTGGATTGGCAAGGGAGGAACTGGTGATCCATATTCCAAGTGTAAAGATGTCTTCCTTACTACAAAAGGTACCCTGTTTTAAAGTAATTACTTCACACTGGATACCCCTTTGTAGGTTACTTTCGGGCATGTACATAATAATTACTTGGGAAAATTGTATATTTGCAGAGGGACTCTAAGAGATGAGGGAAATTGTATAGTGATAAAGGGAACAAAGAATAAACCTGAATCTGTTTTGGAACAGAAAGATGGCCAAACATCCCTAATGAACTTTGCCATTATCTGGGCACAATGATTGACCCACAGCATTGGGTAACTGTGTCATACAGTCACCATCTTGTCAACTCTGACCATTTTCATTGTCAAATTCCCCTAGTGGTATTTGTGCTGCTCCCCACCACCATACCAGAAGAGCAAAGGCCTGTTCTCAGCCTATATGAGAGTCAAGGAATAATATAACTCTTAGAAACTGCCTTCATATTGAGGGATAGGAAGAAGCTACCCTTATCCCCCTTTGTTGTTGTTGGGGTTTTTTGTGTTTTTTTGTTTGTTTGTTTGTGGGGCAATGAGGGTTAAGTGACTTTCCCAGGGTCACACAGCTAGCAACTGTCAAGTGTATGAGACTGGATTTGAATTCAGGTCCTCCTGACTGCACCACCTGGCTGCCCCTCCCCCTTTGTTGTTTTTTAATGTCTCCACAGCTAAGCCTTATCATTTGTTTTCTGGATACTTTTGATGCTATATGGAGTTTGAATTCTAATGAGATCCAACTGGAAGTCTAGTAGCACAACTTGAGAGAAGGCCTCCTTAAAAAAGTTTCTTCTTCACAGAGCCAAAAAGCCAATATCTAGTTTTTGTGAGGAAAATGACTCCTACTCAATAATTCTCTGGAACTCAGTAGAGGTGATGTATCAAAGGCTCATTTCTTCTCATTCTCAGGAGAATGGGCAACCCAGTATACAGCTGGTGGGTGCAAAGAATGGGGGTTCCCAGGCTCCCTTTTAAACCCTAGTCTCTAACGCGAATGGACCCTCCCCTTTTTCATCACTGGTCCGATTACTCAAGCATTACAATCTCTGCACAAAAACTAGCTAACCAGAATGCAGTATTCCTCACCTTAATTTCCATAATTATTCTTTGGGTTCTTAGCCAATGGGGGAGGTGATACAGGGACAATTCTTCAATCCTCCCTTACATGGACATAGCTCAGGAGCAGATTTAATTGGGACCAGCTCAGGGCTTCCCTGAACCATGTGATTTTGTTTGCCAGAAGGGGAGGAGAGGAAGGATACCTTTTCCCTCAAACAGGTCTGGAGGAGTGTAATTTGAATGGTGACTATTATATTCTTGTTGAAAGGAGACCATTCCCCATTTCCTCACAGGCTTGAAATTATGTTTCATTTATTTGGGGAAGGAAAGAAGAAAACCAATTTTTTGTTGTTCTGTGTATTTTCAACTAGAATATATTGGAGATTTATTTGTTGGTCTTCTTTCTTATCACAACCTCAGAGACAAATAGGAATTCTGACAAATTCAATTGATCTGGGTGGGGCAGGGGGACTTGTAAGGGGGAAAAGCAGGGAGACATGGTGGCAATTCCACCAGCCCATGACCACAGTCTCTAGCCCGATTCTAGGACTCACCTTCCCCTTGAACCCTCTTGGGGACTTCAGTCACCAAACCACTACAGAAAGGAAGGATGTATTCTTATGTGTCAACACCTGGGAGAGATTCAGTAGTAACAGCATGAGTTGTCAGCTGGATGTTCACATAACACAGGCACAGCAATATTGTGTATTATATTGAACCAATACTACTTCCATTAATGAAGAAAATACATGCCAGGAAATTTCTTTATTGCTCTAAACTTGGTTTAAAGAAGCAAAAGGCAGAAAACATAGGGATGCACTCCACAACTCCTTCCCTGTTGCATTTTTCTGGACCTACATCTACACCTAGTATAATTCTACACCTCCTTTCCATTTCAGAAAGATGGGCTACAGTTCATTGACCCCCATGGCCCTTGAAGCAGGCCTTCTAGTCTCTCCCTGGACTTCCACCCTTGGTAAGATGGAGTCCATACTTCCTGACTCCCATGTGACTGGATCATGTTCTGTTTAGGAGTATTAAGATCCCTTTTAGAAGGGTCCAGGCCCTGACCTACCTTTAAAGGGTCTGTGTAATAATAAAAATTGCACACATTTTTAGGGGGCAGCTAGGTGGCTCAGTGGATAAAGCACCGGCCCTGGATTCAGGAGGACCTGAGTTCAAATCCAGCCTCAGACACGTGACACTTACTAGCTGTGTGACCCTGAGCAAGTCACTTAACCCTCATTGCCCCACAAAAAAAATTAAATACACACAACTATATTTATTTAGGGGCAGCTAGATGGCGCAGTGGATAGAGCACTGGCCCTGGAGTCAGGAGTACCTGAGTTCAAATCTGGCCTCAGACACTTAACACTTACTAGGTGTGTGACCCTGGGCAAGTCACTTAACCCCAATTGCCTCACTTAAAAAACAAACAAAAAAAAATTGCACACATTTTTACATTGTTTGAAGGTTTGCAAAACACTTTATATACTTTACCTCATATGATCCTCAAAATAAGCCTGTGGAGTAGGTACTAAAGTTATCACCTGTTGGTGGAGAACAAATCCAGAACTGAAAAAAGTTTTAGAAAGAAGTTTCTTAAGTCATCTAGCAGAAAGGAGGGCTGCAAAGGGCTGTGCATACCCTTTGACCCAGCAATACCACTATTAGGTCTTTTTCCCAAAAAGATCATAAAAAAGGAAAAAGGACCCACAAGTACAAAAATGTTTATAGCTGCTCTTTTTGTGGTGGCAAGGAATTTTAAATTGAGGGAATGCTAATCAATTGAGGAATGGCTGAACAAGTTGTGGCATATGAATATAATGGAATACTCTTGTGCTGTAAGAAACGATGAGCAGGGGGGCAGCTAGGTGGCGCAGTGGATAAAGCACTGGCCCTGGATTCAGGAGGACCTGAGTTCAAATCCGGCCTCAGACACTTAACACTTAGTAGCTGTGTGACCCTGGGCAAGTCACTTAACCCCAATTGCCTCACTAAAAAAAAAAAAAATCAATAAAGAAACGATGAGCAGGCGGATTTCAGAAAAACCTAGAAGGACTTACATGAATTGATGCTGAGTGAGATGAGCAGAACCAGGAGAACATTGTACACAGTATCAACAACATTGTGTGTTGATCAACTGTGATAGACTTGACTCCTCAGCAAAACAATGGTCCAAGGTAATTCCAAAGGACTCATGATGGAAAATGCTCTCCCAATCCAGAAAAAAAGAACTGTGGCATCTAGATGCAGATTGAACCATACTATTTCTAATTTTTTTTGGTTTTCTTTTTTGAGGTTTTGCCCTTTTGCTTTTATTCTTCTTTCACAGCATGACTAATATAGAAATATGTTTAATGTGATTGTACATATATAACCTATATCAGATTGCTTGCTATCTTGGAGAGGGAGGAGGGAGGGAAGGGAGGGAGAAAAATTTGAAACTAGAAATCTTATAAAAACCAATGTTGAAAACTATCTCCACATGTAACTAGAAAATGATAAAATACTTTTATGATTAAAAAAAAAGGAGGGCTGACTTGGGGGACCTGCTCTGCCTGAGCCTCTGTAAGGTTTACATTACATAGAAATCAAACAAAGGAACAAGGAAATAACAGCTAATTGACCAGCATGGAGGCAGTTTACAGATAAGACATGTAGGTTGCTTGAGATAAATAATGGAAAGAAATTCCTTACACTCTGCAATCTCTGGCTCCCCTGGAAGGTTTCTGGGGTCACGTTGACCTAGATGTCCTGAGTAAAGCATTAAGACAATCTTGTTTCTAAGCAACAAGTCTTGTCTCTCAGCCACGTAGGGCTAGATTCAAACCATACAATAAAATTTTCCCACATACTATTTACAGATGCAGAAACTGAGTCTCAGAGAGACTATGTAATGTGGTCCAGGTCCCCTAGATAATAAGTGCCTGAGCTAAAATTTGAACAAGAGTCTTCTTTCCTCTAAATCTAACACTTTCAAGTATAGCCACAGTGCCATTACTTCCTCTCCTTTAAAAGGTACCGCAAATCCATTTCTAAGAAGACTGGACCTTCCTACAACCCCCAGACAATTTTTATTAAAAAATTTTGGTTCAATATTTGTTCATTAAGGGATGGTGGTGATGGAGATGGGGAACAATTTGATTTTGGTCTAAATCAAGAAAAAATTTCCTAAACCAAGAGTAAGAACATGAATTCCTTTTTTCCCCAGACTACCCAATAAAAATCATGAAATTGATTCTCTATTCTATAATACATCATACTTTGTCATGGTATTTCACTCATCTGAGTCTTATTTCTGTAATAGGACATATGAGATGGTCTGTAGTCTCTTCCAATATCCCCCACAATGTATTCCCTTTTGGAATACTTCAAATGGTGTCTAATCACAAAGAGTCATATAAACATCCCCCTATTCTTTCTATGCGTTTGCTTGTTCCTTCAACCTCCTTTCATAAGAACAGGTCTAAGTTTTGAGAGGTGGAACACCACCATATAGTTATATTCAAACTCTCAAAATCCTAGGGGAATCACTGTTGAGGGGAAATGAACTTCCTATACTCACTACTCTAATTTCTGAGCCCCAATCCAATGTATTTTCTTTATAAACAGTCATTCACAATAATGGCAGTCTTAGATCTTAAATACAACCATTTACTTAATAATAATGCAAAAGAAATAATAGCATCATAGATACTAATATATTAGAAACAAATATACAGATAATAACATATTTAAATATACATATAAACAGATTACACTATTTCTCTGTGCTAAAGAGTTATGGTAAAGAGTGGACACAAATTTATAAGAACCTGGCAAAGAAACAAATGAGGGAGGAAAACTCATGTGATTAGGTTTACTCAACTCTAGGCTTTAGGCTTCAATGTTACTGATACATTTAAGAATAGCAGTACCAGGGGGCAGCTAGGTGGTGCAGTGTGGGGCGGACAGCGAGGTGGCATAGTGGATAAAGTACCAGTCCTGGATTCAGGAGGACCTGAGTTCAAATAAGGCCTCAGACATTTGACTCTTACTAGTTGTGTGACCCTGGGCAAGTCACTTAACCCTGATTGCCCCACCAAAAAACAAAAAACAAAACAAAAACAAGAATAGCAGTACCAAATAAAATCACTTCTTTGCTCACTGTTTGACTCCAACTACTCGAGCTTAGAAAACCATTTTCTTTATTTGAACACAGCATTTATAAAAATTAACTACCATATAGTTTTATTAACCATATTTAATAAAAATTAATGGGGGGGCAGCTAGGTGGCACAGTGGATAGAGCACCGGCCCTGGAGTCAGGAGTACCTGAGTTCAAATCCAGCCTCAGACATTTAACACTTACAGGCTGTGCGACCGTGGACAAGTCACTTAACCCCAATTGCCTCAATAAAAAAAATTAATGCCTTAAAAGGCATTAACTAACACTTAGAAAGTGTTGGCTCTTAATATAAATAGCAGTTCTCTTTATGCTAGAGACTGGCTGACCTCATTAAACTGGCTATCTCTGAGAAATACAAATGATACCTGCAATTATTTACTCACTTGAATGTTGCCCTGTTCGATCAGAATGGAACCCACAACAACACAGTTCAAGTTCATTCTTGAGGGAAGTGAGGGGATTAGAACACCAAGTGGTAGTAGGAATTGAGTGAATCACACTGACTCCATCTTGTGACTGTGAAGTTTAAAATCTAAATTATATGGTCACCTTAAATTAGAAGCTTTAGCATCAGTCTTTTGGCATTAAGCATTTATTAAAGCATACCAGGTATTCACATGGAGTTCAGAAAGTTAAGAAAAGGCCTATCTAGCCTAGAGTTCCAGCCTGGTTTGGTTCTTTCCCAAGTCCTCTGCTACTAGCCTGCTTTAATCACGAATACCACCAAACTGAGTGTGAAAGCTTTTTTATAGATCCAGAGCATAGGAGGTCCTTACACACTGCTTTAAGCTGATTGGCTAGCATCATCCAAATCCATTGGTTCACTGGACTTGAAGGTGGTCTCAAGTTAAGTTCAAAGTACTACTTTGGCTGAATCCCATAAATTTTGGTATGTTGTTTCATTGTTGTCTTTCTCTTTAATGAAATTATTTATTGTTTCTATGATTTGATCTTTTATCTGCTCATTCTTTTAAGATTGAATTATTTAGTTTACAATTTATTATTAAGCTATGTTTCCATGGCCCTTTATCAAATATAATTTTGTTGTATTATGGTCTAAAAGGATGCATTTGATATTTTTACTTTTCTGTATTTGGTTGTTAAGGTTTTTATGCCCTAATACATGATCCAGGTTCCACTGAGGAAAAGGTATATTTTTTCTATTGCCATTCAATTTTCTCCAGAGGTCTATCATATCTAATACTTCTAAAAGTCTATATGTCTAATTAACTTCTTTTTTTTTTAGCTTTATCTAGTTCTAAGAGAGGAAAGTTGAGGTCCTCTCACTAGTATAGTTATACTATTTCCTCTTGTAACTCATTTAACTTTTTCTTTCAGAATATGGATGCTATGCCATTTGGTACATATATTATTTAGTATTGATATCACTTCATTTTTAGAAGAATGTAGCAAAATGTAGTTTCCCTGCTTATGTCTTTTACTTAAATCTATTTTTGCTTTTGCATTGTCTGAGATCACAATTGCTGCCCCTGCCTTTTTTTTTAACTTTAGTTGAAGCATAATGAATTCTGCTGTAGCTTCTTACCTTTACTCTGTGTATGTTTCTCTGCTTCAACAGTGTTTCTTATAAAGAACATATTGTAGGATTATGGTTTTTAAACCATTCTGCTATCCACTTCTGTTTTATGGGTGAGTTCATCACTTTGACATTTACAGTTATAATTACGAATGTGTTTCACTCTCTTATTTCCTTATTTCTTCCCTAATTCTCTCTCTCTCTCTCTCTCTCTCTCTCTCTCTCTCTCTCTCTCTCTCTCTCTCTCTCTCTCTCCTTTCTACCCCTTCAGCTTGTCCCTTCTCAAAAGTGCTTTGCTTCTATTACCTCCCACAAACTACCCTCCCTATTTTCAGCTCCACCTTTTCTCATTCTCCTCCCTTTGTAGTTCCCTGTAGAGTAAGATAGATTTCTATACTCAACTGAGTGTGTATGATATTCCCTCTTTGAGCCAATTCCAATGAGAGTAAGGTTCAAACATTGCCTGCCACTCTACCCCATCTTCCACTCCATTACAATATCTCTTACTTTCACATTTCTTTTATCTGAGTTAATTTACCCTATTCTACCATTTACTTCCCCCTTCTCCCAGTGCATCTCTCTTTATTACCTCTTAATTTTATTTTCATATCATCCCATCAGAATCAACTATACCTGTGCCCTCTGTCTATATATACTCTTTCTAACTGCCCTAATAATGAGAAAGTTCTTAGCATCTAAAGGTATCATCTTTCATTTATGACCAGAAATGGGATTAAAGAACATTATGAAATGCAAGATGGATCATTTTTATTACATTAAATTAAAAAGGGTTTGCACAAGAAAAACCAATGCAGCCAAGATTAAGAAGGAAAGCAGAAGAGTCAGAACTAGGGGCAGCTAGGTGGCTCAGTGGATAAAGCATCGGCCTTGGATTCAGGAGAATCTGAGTTCAAATCTGGCCTCAGACACTGGACACTTATTAGCTGTGTGACCTTGAGCAAGTCCCAATTGCCTAAATAAAAAAAAAAAGAAGAAGAAGAAGAAGAAGAGGCAGAGCCAAGATGGCAGAGAGAAGCCAGCAAGTTCCCTGAGTTCTCCTGTGGTTCCCTCAGAAAGAACATTAAATCAGGGGCAGCTAGATGGTGCAGTGAATGGAACACCAGCCCTGGAGTCAGGAGGATCTGAGTTCAAATATGGCCTCAGACACATAACACTTACTAGCTATGTGACCCTGGGCAAGTCACTTAACCCCAATTGCCTCACAGAAAGAAAGAAAGAAAGAAAGAAAGAAAGAAAGAAAGAAAGAAAGAAAGAAAGAAAGAAAGAAAGGAAGGAAGGAAGGAAGGAAGGAAGGAAGGAAGGAAGGAAGGAAGGAAGGAAGGAAGGAAGGAAGGAAGAAAGAAAGAAAGAAAGAAAGAAAGAAAGAAAGAAAGAAAGAAAGAAAGAAAGAAAGAAAGAAAGAAAGAAAGAAAGAAAGAAAGAAAGAACATTAAATCAAGCCTCTAAATGCATTCTGAAAATATAGAACCTACAAAGAGACAGACACAAAGAAGGAAAGCAGAAATCTGGGAAACAATCTTTCTAGCTAGTGTTTCTGATGAAGGCCTAATTTCTAAAATATATAGAGAACTGAATCGATTTTTTAAGAATACAAGTCATTCTCCAATTGAGAAATGGTCAAAGTATATACATAGGCACTTTTCAGATGAAGAAATTAAAGCTATCTATAGCCATATGAAAAAACATGTTCTCAATCACTACTGAGTAGAGAAATGAAAATTAAAACTACTGTGAGATACCACCTCACACCTATCCAATTGGCTAATATGACAAAAAAGGAAAATTATAAATGTTGGAGAAGATGTTGGAAAATTAGAACACTAATGCATTGTTAGTAGAGCTGTGAACTGATCCAACCATTTTGGAGAGGAATTTGGAACCATGCCCAAAAGGCTATAAAACTGTATATAACCTTTGACCCAGCAATACCACTACTAAGTCTATATCCCAAGGAGATCATAAAAAAGGGAAAAGAACCCACATGCATAAAAATATTTACAGCTGTTCTTTTTTATGGTGGTAAAGAATTAGAAACTGAGGGGATGCCCATAAATTGAGGAATGATTAAACAGGTTGTGGTATATGAATGTAATGGAATACTATTTTGCTGTAAGAAATTATGAGCATGGGGTAGCTAGGTAGCTCATTGGATAAAGCACCAGCTCTGGATTCGGGAGGACCTGAGTTCAAATCTGGCTTCAGACACTTGACACTTACTGGCTGTGTGACCCTGGGCAAGTCACTTAACCCTCATTGCCAAGGAAGGAAGGAAGGAAGGAAGGAAGGAAGGAAGGAAGGAAGGAAGGAAGGAAGGAAGGAAGGAAGGAAGGAAGGAAGGAAGGAAGGAAGAAAGAAAGAAAGAAAGAAAGAAAGAAAGAAAGAAAGAAAGAAAGAAAGAAAGAAAGAAAGAAAGAAAGAAAGAAAGAAAGAAAGAAAGAAAGAAAGAAAGAAAGAAAGAAAGAAAAGAAAGAAAGAAAGAAAAATTATGAGCAGGCAGATTTCAGAAAAACCTGGAAAGCCTTGCATGGATTGATGTGAATGAAGTAAGCAGAACCAAAAGAACATTATACACAGTAATAACAACATTATGTGATAATCAACTGTGATAGACTTAGCTCTTTTCAGCAATATAATGATCCAAGACAATGACAAAAGACTCATGATGGAAAATGCTCTCCACATCCAGAAAAAGAACTATGGAGTCTGAATGCAGATTGAACCATACTATTTTCACTTTTTTTGTTGTTAGGGTGTTTTTTGTTTCTTCTTTCTTGTGGTCTTTTTCCTTTTCTTCTAATTCTTCTCTCACAACATGACTAATATGGAAATATGTTTAACATGATTGTAATGTATAACCTATATCAAATTGCTTGCTGGCTTTGGGAGGGGGTAGGGAAGGGAGGGAAGGGGAAAACTTTGGAGATCAAAATCTTACAAAATGAATGTTGAAAACATCTTTACATGTAATTGGAAAAAATAAAATACTATTTTAAAAATAAATAAAATTTATCTTCCCATGCAGGAATGTAAATACTTTAATCCTATTGAATCACTTATGATTTCTTTTTCATGTTTACCTTTTTATACTTTTCTTGTATCTTGAATTTGAAATTTGGATTTTCTATTCAGGTGGTTTTTTTTTTTTCATCAGGAATGCTTGAAAGTACTTTGTTTCATTAAATATTCATTTTTCCCCTGAAGGATTATACTCAGTTTTGATGAATAGATTATTCTTGGTGGTAGTCCTAGTTCCTTTCCTTTCCAGAATATGATATTCTAAGCCCTCCAATCCTTTAATGTAAAAGTCGCCAAACCTTGTGTTATCCTGACTGTAACTCCATGATATTTGAATTGCTTCTTTCTGGATGCTTACAATATTAAGTACTTGACCTAGGAGCTCTGGAATTTGGCTATAATATTCCTTGACATTTTATTTTGGGATCTCTTCCAGGAGATGACTAGTGGTGTCTTTTGATTTCTATTTTACCCTCTGGTTCTAGGATATCAGGGCAGGTTTGCTTTGTAATTTCTTGAAATATGATGCCTAGGTTCTGTCTTTGATCATGTCTTTCAGGAAGTCCAATAATTCTTAAATTATGTCTCCTTGATCTATTTTTTAGGTGAGTTGTTTTTCCAATGAGATATTTCACATTTTCTTCTCCTTCTCCTTCTCCTTCTCCTTCTCCTTCTTCTTTTTTGCAAGGCAATGAGGGTCAAGTGACTTGCTCAGGGTCACATAGCTAATGTCAAGTGTCTGAGGCCGGATTTGAACTGAGGCCCTTCTGAATCCAGGGCCAGTGCTTTATCCACTGTGCCACCTAGCTGCCCCTCACATTTTCTTCTTTTGAATTTGTCTTATTATTTCTTGATGTCTCATGATTTTTTTCCAGTGATCTTTATATCTCCTTTTGCATTTGCCTAATTATACTTTTTAGGAGTTTTTTTCTACAATGAATTTTTGCATCTTTTTTTTTTTTTCATTTGGCTAATTCTGCTTTTTCAGGTGTTATTTTCTCCAGAATTTGTTGCGCTTCCTTTAGCAAGCTGTTGACTCTTTTCCCATTATTTTCTTGTATCACTCTCATCTCTTTTCTCATTTTTCTCTATTCCTGTTTGATTTTTTAAATTCCTTTTTAGCTCTTCTAAGAATTCCTTTTGGGTCTGTGAACAATTTACATTTTTCTTTGAGGCTTTGCACGTATCTAACTGGATTTTGTTGTTTCTGAGTCTGTCTCGATCTTCCCATTCTAACTTTCTATGGTCAAATTATTTTTTTGTTATTTGTTCATTTTTCCTGCCTAATTCATGACTTTTAACTTTAAAGTTGAGCTCTGCTAATGGGGTTGAGGGAGCACTGTCCCAACTTTCAGGTTTTTTGTGCTACTGATTTCAGAGCTACTTCTGGGGTCTATAAGTTTTTGGTTCTTCCAATATGCTATGATCTAAAGTGATGTGTAGTTACAGCTCTCCTGGCCTATGCTCTGGTCTGTGAGTATCCACAAGCACTCTTTTCGATCCTGGAACTAAGACCAGATTTCCTGTTTCTCTTCAGCTGCAAATGCTGGTATGCTAGTATTTCTTCACCCTGGGACAGCAACCTAGAACTCTGTATCCACAGGTCCCTTGTAATCTCCTTCTGAACAGTTGTCCAACCCACTTACCATCTGTAGGCTGAGAGTTCCGGAGGCTACCTGAACCAATACAGCCATCCCCACGGCCTATTGATGGCTTGCTGGGGGATGGCCTGTGCTGCACTGTACTCCATTCTCAACCCAATGAGGTAAAATCTGCTGACTTTCCAAGTTGTTATGGGCTGGAAAATTATTCATCCCAACCTTTTGTTGATCCTGCTTCTCCTGAATTCATTTTGAGGCATTATTGTAAAGTTATCTGGGAGAACTCAGGTGAATCCCTGCCTTTACTTTGCCATCTTGGCTCTGCCCCCTGCTGTTTTCTCTTGTCTTCCTCCTACTCTCTCTCTCTCTATTAGCTGCAGTTCAATGACTGCATTTCCTGACTCTCAGTGACTCATCTTTTACTCAAATGTCACAACTCCTCAGATTTCTCCTATTACATCAACAGTCCCTTTTCAATCATACCCCATTCTCCAAATGTTGACAACATTTCTCAGGGTTTATTTTTTTTTTACTTTTGCCCTCATTAGTCATAAAACATTGATATGCAGATTATCTGAGGTACCCATCATGCCTTCTCATAAGTCTCCAATAAAGCAGTCTTTCTCTTTGGTGCCCTTGAAACTACATTTCATTGAACAAACATTTCTCTGTTTGTTTTAACAAAATATTTTTCTCTATTTCTTTATCATTTTAAACTGTTCCCAGAAAAGCAAGGTAACTACAACAAACCATTTTCTCTCTAAAATTGTCCAAAATCCCATTTGAAAATGGTTTCTTCATACATGTATTTGAAGTTTACAACAAAATAAAGTTGTTGTTTTTCTGATTGCATTAGATATCAAAATGTTTATCCACAGAGGCATGACATACTGTATTTCCTTTGACAATAAATATAAATCTCTTCCTTTACACAAAAGCACTTTTTATGTCTTTTCCATTATTAATGGCTCCTCAGAGGCAGCTAGTGGATATCTATGGTGTTTAGAGAGCTGGGCCTGGAGTCAGGAAGTCCAAATTCAAAACCAGCTTCAGACATTTATTAGCTGTATGATCCTGGGCAAGTCACCCTTTGCCTCAGTTTCCTCAACACTTAAAATGGGGATAAGAACCCCTAGCAGGGTTGTTATGAGAATCAGGTAAGATATTTGTAAAGTGCTTATCATAATGCCTGGCATATAATTGGTACTATATAAATGCTTATTTCCTTCCCTCCATTACCTTCAAAAAAAAAAAGAATTTAAAGAGACAGTGAGTGTAGCTTATATTTCCTTAATAGACTGATGAGCCCTTTGAGTGATCTTGGGAGGAAAGAATCAGAGATGGATATAATAGACATTTTGGAGGTAGAATCAACAAATATTGACAATCAGAAGTGATGGAGCTCTCTGATGGTTCTTATGCATCTTCTGTTTCCCCATAGCACTTAACACAGTGCTAGGTACATAGTAGATGCTTAACTAACTCATTAACTTAAACAAAGTCCAATGTAAGTAGAGACCCTATTCCATTCAGATGAAGAAATTCTCATTATTAGTAGCAGTTGACTGATATTCATTGGATACAGCCCTGGTCAAAGAAGTCAAACATTGAGTCAAACATCATGTCTCTACTACTCACCTCCCTTTGGATCAAAAAATGAAGAAGGAGGGAGCAAGAATGGTCTAGTATGCCCAATAGGTGAGGATCCAATAGGAATCTCCTCACACCCCCACCCCACAATGGCTTTGGGAAACAATGGTGCCTTAGAACAGCCGGTATAAATGGAAGAAGAGGACTGTGGCATGCTTGCCCAGATATTCACAACCAGGTGAATGTCACTTGGATACTGGACTAGCTGTACAAGAGGTGACATGACAGAGGGGATAGAGAACCGGTCTTAGAGCCATGAAAAACTAGATTTAAGTCTCACCTCTGACCCATTTCCTGGACAAGTCACTTACCCTCTCTATGCCCCAGGCAACTCTCTAAGACAATAAGTTTTCTAAGAAGGTTGCACTAGTAAAATGAGATTCTTCAAAAGGTAGCTCTCCATACCCATGAAATCACAGGCCTAGCTACTTGGTGCCTATGTATTCTAACTTTTGTTCTTTCTACTCCTAAAATCTCTACACTTTATTATGGCACAGAAAACTCCTGTGGCCCCTTCCTCTGATTGGCTGGTTCCTCCTAGAACTTCCATTTTCAGTAAATGCCCAGGCCAGCTGTAGCTTTGTTCCTCTCCAGCCTCTACTCCTGAATATCCATTTTTTCTGTACCTTCCCCAGCCCCCAACCCCTTCCTTTTATACATTGTCTTTTCCCATGAGACTGTGAGTACTTTGAGAACAGAAAGCATTTTTCTGCTTGTACTTGTATTCCTAAAAAGCACAATGCCAGCACACAGTAAGTGCTTAATCAAGCTTGTTAAAGAAAAGACTTATTGAGACAGTTAAGAGCACAGTGGGTAAAGCTCTGGGCCTGGAGTCAGGAAAACCTGAGTTCAAATCCAGCCTCAAACACTTCCTAGTTGTGTGACCATGGGCAAGTTGAACAAGACACTTAACCTTTTTTTTGCCTCAGTTTCCTCAATATATCATAGCACATACCTTACAGGGTTATTGTGAGAATCAAGTAATATGTAAAGCACTTAGCACAGCATCTAGCACACAATAGGAACTCTGCAAATATTTATTCCTTTCCCCTTTCCCTTCCCTTTCCTTTTCTTCCTTCCTTTTTGATTTGACTCTTCTCTTCTGGCCAATTACATGGTCCCACCTTTTCTAAAATACCCAACTGAAAGGTTACCGCTACTATGAAGGTTTCCCTGTCCAACCCAGCTCACAATGATCCCCCTTTTCTTGGAACTCTTAGAACAGGTTGCTGCTTATTGAAGCCCATGTATGTGATCCAGTATTATTGCCTTTTCTTATGTACCTGTCCTGCCCCCCTTTTACCATTAAAGAGATCCCCTTTAAAGGCAAGGCACTTGTTTCAGGCCCCTTTGTGTCTTCAGAGTCTCGCCTAGACCTCTGCACAGAGCAGACATTCCATAAATGCCTATAGAAAATGATACTGACACAATCTCAGCTTTGGAATTGAGTTACTATTTTGTGTTTGTCTTGAAAAATCATCATTTTACTCCTTTGGCATATGCCTATACTAAGTATGCTTGAAGATAATTCAAAAATGTGGACAAAAATCTTACAAGGTACATTTTAGAAAAGCCTTTCCACTCTAAGAAGCTGACTCAAAAGCATGTATTTCAATACAAAATATATTTTTAAAGTACCTACTTTGTGCAGAACACTGAGCTGGGTGCTAAAGACTCAAAAATAAAAACAGAATAGTCTCAGATTTCAAAGAACTAATATTCCACTGTTTTTTATAAGCCCTAAATTCTCTGCTTGCTTCCCCCCCACACTCCTAGTTACTGGCCTTTTAACTCACAGTATATTTATTATACCCATGTAGAACCCTCTGCTCCATCATGCTGGTTACTCCTAGTCCCATGACATGACATTAAAGGGGTATGGGGCAATGTCTAATTTAGTCTCCAGCTCATGAACCCACATTTCCACTAACTCTTTCCAACTAAGTCAGAATAAAACTTGAGATGCCCTTGAAAGGTTAAGGTCCTTTATTTCAAACAGAAGGCAAGATAAATAACCAGAAATTAAGTCAAGCAGCAAGTGTCTCACCACCTAATGGCAAGTCCCCAGACACTGGAGACTACTCTCCCAGGGTCGTTAGGGCATGGATGATAAAGTGTCCTAGTGTTGACATGGCAACTTTTGTCACTGCTTCTATCTTGGAGCAATAGGCATAGTCTAGAGACACTGGGATGGGGAGTAGGGTCGGGGGAGAGCCCCATCCCATTTTTACCTCCTCCTTCTTTCTGGCTGCATCACCTCTATACAAGACTCCATGTCTCAACCTCTCCACAAAATTTCCTTTCAGACTAAGCATGCTGAGATATGCTGAGGTAATACCCAGGCTTCTTGGACTCTCAGAACCTTTTACATATATTTTTAATGTCTCCCCTCACTGAAATGCTCCTCTTGTGTCATTATCACCATGTGAAGATGACCTCACATTCTCAAGGAAATTCCATCAGGGCACTATCCTGGGTAGGGCCTACTGAACTGAAAAAAAAAAAAAGCTTTCAGTATGAGTCCAGTGATATATATCATCTGGAGCCCATTTTTTCTAAGTTTAGAAAGGCTCTTTGACTGGTTGACCAAAGAGGTGATAAAAAATTTAGCCACAACAGTACGTAAGAAGCTCCTATTATAGCAAAAAGGGTTGTTCTCCAGGTTAGTCGAGAGAGTATGCTTGGTAATAGAATGGCAGATCCTTGATATCTTAAAGCAAGTCAAATGTTTTATGTATGATAGTTCCACGGGTCACTGTACCAATAAAGAAGTCCAACTTCTAGTGATAAGCCTCACTAGCATTAGCTGTGTTAGCAGACACTCTGTCTCTGGGACCATAGAGTTCCACTTGAATAAATAAACATACATTTGGAAGAAGTTTTAAAAACACACTCAGCCTGGGCATGAACTGAACAGTTAAGTATCAACCTCATCCAAAGTTTTGTTTTCTCAAACACATTCCTATCCCTTAAGACTGTATTTTCCAACTCCAGGCCTTTTGGCTAATTCAAATACTCAATTAGCTGAAAATATCTAATGTCTCTCACTCCCTGCAGATCTGCCTAATTGCATTCTATTGGCTATGAAGGCCTAGCCACAGTGTGTAAAAGCACTCTACAATTCTCTTTTGTGGAAATTAGATTAAGGCATATTAAAACAAGGTTCCTGAATAGGTCTTGAAAATTTATGCATTGGTGATTTTACCAACTATTGAAATAAAGATGTGGAGTGAGGAATAAGATTTAGGAACTGGATTCTAGTCCTATCTCTGTCACTAACTACTTGTGTAACTTTGGGCAAGTAATGTAAATTCTTTGGACCTAGGTTTTCTTACTTGTAAAGTAAGGTTAGACTAAATCAGTGATTCCCAACTTTTTTTTACTCTCCAAGTCCTATAACTTTCAGTAAACTGGGCCATACCCCTTGTTCAGTATGAAAGGAATCATACATATCATATCATTATCATACATATGCATATAAGAACCAAAACCAAGAGACTTATTAATTTAAATAGGATACTATAGATATTTACAAATATTTCCTGTACCTTCTTGACAAACTTCTCATATCCTTGTGGACAGGACTACCCAAGATTAGAAACCCTTATATTAGATGGCCCCTGCTTGTTCTCAAATTTTGTAATAATAAATCTGTCTATTCTCTGAAATCCAACTTATATTCCATTTTTGCCAGGCCTTCTCTGACACAACTAATGATGCCCTTTCCCCTCAGACCTCATAAAGTAGTTGTTGGAGCTATTGAAAGAGATGAATAGCAGGGGTAGACAGCTGAAAAGGAGTTGATCACTAGTTCCTGTTTAGCTGAATGCAGAACATAGTTCAAGCTATTGCTCTCCATCGCACCGAAGGCCTAAAAGATGTAAAACTTCTCAGAAGTTAATATTGCCCTTTTCTGCCCCCTCTGGTTCCAGAGAGAAAAGCATAAATTAGATAGCTACAGCTACTGCTTTGTAGAGCTGGCCAGGCTGAATTTGCCTTACTCAACCTGAACTGTTGGACGTGAGCTTAGTCGTTATTGGACAAAACAGCATCCTGATGAGTAAAGAGGTGGCTGGGTTGGTCAGCACAGGCCAAGGATAGACAAGGATAGGCAGTTCCTTGGCCTAAAGGAAAGTGCTTTGCACACTAAGAGTTAATACTTTCTAAATGTCCTTTTAAGAGTGATTCTAAGTTCAGATAGAAAAGAGAAGAGACTTTATCCAGCTGAGGAGATTCAGAGAAGCAGTTAGCAAAGAAGTGGTTTTGAGTGGTATGGATGTAATGACATCGAAACTTATAATCAAGAATTATGTTACCTCATCACATAGATTTTCCTCCTTCATATGCTTTCCTGGCAGGTTCCCATAAATTTGTGCCCACTTTCTTCTGCAGATTTTGAAAGATTTTGAAATTTGGTGGGAAATTGTAACATAGATTTTTAAAATATATTTTGGCATATTTTATTATTCATATACTTTTTTAAATGTGAGGATCTATGATATTATTCATAATTATTTTACCTTATTGTTAAGTAAATGGATTAAGCTCTAAAAGTGTTGTCATTGTGGGCAGTTGGCTGTGTAAATAGAAATATATAGGTGGGGCATTCAAGTATTACAGTGGTGAGTAGAGAAAATGTATTCTCCCTTAATGGGGCTATCCCCAGAGCCCTGAGAGAATTTAGTGTAACCTTGCAGCGGTAGTCTATCTCTGTATCTTCTTGTTCCATGTGGATAGTGATGTTGTGAGGGTCCACATAAAAGGCTATACCCCTGCCATAGCATACCTGCATTACATGTTGGGGTTGGCCACGTCATAGATTTTACATATGTATATACATACAAGATGTTATTAACAGTTGGGGAGATCAGAAAAGGTATCATGAAGAAGGAGATACATCAGCTGAGCTTTGAAGGAAACCAGGGATTCTGTGAAGCTTGTGCAAAAGCACATATAAGGGAGATAGAATGTTGTGTGTAACAGTATGAAGGCCAGTTTGGCTAGATCATAGAGTCCATAGAGGGGAATAACATATAATAAGACTGAGAACGTAGGTTGAGGCAGGTTTATAAAGAGTTTTAATGTCAAAGGAGTATGCACTTAATCCTGAGGGCAATGGAAGACATTGGAGTTTACTGAGAAGTAAAGTGACACGGTCTGAATCAGGCTTTAAAGAATCCATTTGGCTTCTGGAAATTGGACTGAAGACAGAAGAACCTTGAGTCAAGAAGACCAGCTAAAAGACTATTGAAATAATCCAACTGAGAAGTGAGAAGCATTTGAACTAGAATGCTGGCCAAGTGAATGAAGAGAGAGAATGGTAGCAGCACTACCATCTTTGTAGCAGCAAAGACCTAGAAGAGAGGTACTGGGGTCTAATGATAGCTGGATTTGGAGCCAGGAAAATCTGTGGTCAGGTCTTGCCTCTAACAAAGTAGTCCTGGACAAGTCACTTGACTTCTCAGTGGTCTGGACAATTCTCTAAGACTATAAATTGCAAAGAAGGTGTTAGCCTGCATTAGTTGAGTTTCCTCACCAAAAAAATGGAATCATAGGCACACACCCCATCCTGAAGAACTGGGAACAAAGTAGATGCTCAAAGACTGAACAAATTGTGGTATATGAACATAATGGAATATTACTGAACTATAGGAAATAATGAATATGAAGAACTTAGGCAAGTGTAGAAATCAACTGTTGCAAAATTAAGTAAGCAGAACCAGGAAAACAGTATAGCCAATTACCATAACAATATACATACTCTTTAACAGTGAACATCAAATAATTATTATGAAGAGGCTTGGCACTGAAGAAGAGATGTGAGGATGTACCTCCCTCTAGTCTTTCTAGAGGTGGAGTGTGGGAAGTGTGTGAAGATGTAGATCTAGACAATTGCATTTACTGTGGACTAAGTTGACATGTCATCAGTATGTCTGAACCAACTATTTTGCTTTCTTTCTTTTTAAAAATTTTTTGTTATAAGGGATGATTTTCTATATGAGCAAGAGGCAAGAGCCAGGACATATTGGAAGATGAAGGTGGTGAAAAAGCAAGTATCAATGAAATGGTTTCTTTTTTTTAATTAAAAAATCTTTAGCAATTCTATTGAGAACAGTTTTAGTTGAGTGACGAGGTCAGAAGCCAGACTGCAAAGGGTTGAGAAGTGAGTAAGAGGAAATGGAAACTTATAGACAACTTTTTCTAAAAGTTTGACTATGTAAGGAGGAAAGCTATAAGATGATAGCTTGAAGGGATGGTAACATCAAGTGGGTCTTTTTGTTTGTTTTGGTTTTGGTTTTTTGCAAGGCAATGAGGGGTTAAGTGACTTGCCCAGGGTCACACAGCTAGTCTGGATTTGAACTCAGGTACTCCTGAATTCAGGGCTGGTGCTTTATCCACTGCGCCATTAAGATTGAGGACACTTAGGTGTGTTTGTAGGCACTGGAAAAAGAGCCAACATTAGGGTGATACTAAAGATTAGAGTATGATTATAGGATCAAGATCAAAGCATACTTTTTTAACTTTATTTTTTCTTGGGGTTTTATTGGGGGGAGGGTCTGTGTTTTCTCTCACAACATGACCAATATATAAATATGTTTTGCATGATGATACATGTAGAATCTATATCAAATTGCTTGCCTTCTCAATAAGGGGGAAGGGGAGGGGGGCAGGGAGGGAGGCAGAGAATTTGGAATCCAAAATTTTTTTTAAATGAATGCTAAAAATTGCTTTTACATGTAATTGAGGGAAAAATAAAATTTTATAAATAATATTATATATATATATAATCATATGGTCAAATATATAATATTTTATTTATAATCATAAAGTCAAAGTGGAAAAACGAGACAGGACCCAAAGCCATTCCTTCATGAATAAAAGGGACAGACTCATATTTACATATAGACAAGTGGTTTTCAAACTTTTTGATCCCACGACACCTTTGTACTCTTAAAAATCATTGAGGACACCAAAGAACTTTTGTTTATGCAGGCTTTATCTATTAATAATGACCACATTAGGAATTAAATCATCTTAGTATTATGAAAACAGTTTTGACCTTGAGGCCCCACTAAAAGGATCTCTAAGACCCCCTTAAAGAACCACACTTTAAGAACTACTTATAAAAAAAAAGAACTACTTATGTAAAAGGATTGATTTGGTCAAGAAGGGTCAACAGAGACTGTAGTAAAGGAGGAAGAGAGTGGCAATGATATCAAGGCTTTTTGATATGCAGGAAAGGGGGGAAGAAGAAGCACAGGTAAATGACTTTTTTTTTCCCCCAATAAATTATGAGGTGAGGAAGCCAGCTAAGACTGAAGAGGGGGTATGGTGTGGAAAGCTTGAAAAGAGGTTTAGAATCGGTGTAGTGGGGAGCAAGAAAGACAATTAATTAGGAAGGAGTCAAAGTATTACCTGAGGCCATCAAGGTTCAGTTGATATTAAATTATACTCTCAGTTGAGATTAAATAACATAGACTCTCTGGGTTAGGCCCCTTGGGGGCTTTCAAAAACTATTTCAACCGGCTGTGATAGACAGCCTCTGGAGATGCTAACACTAAGTGACCCCCTGCCAAGTACAAAGCTTCTCTTATTTTTCACATTCTTTCTCCACAGTTGGCCATCGGTACCAAAGCAAACAGAGCCCTTTGGGCTAACTGGTATCTGAGCACATCTTCAGTGACAGCTGTTCCTATATTAAAATTCAACCAAGCAAGTGGTTACTTTTTAAACAATCTGCCTGGACAGTAATTTGTCTGGATTCATCTGAAGAAGCATCTATTGATTCCCACTCTCACTGTGTAGTTGGGAAAACCCCAGTTCAAATCCTGACATAAGACTGTATTGTTGGGGCAGCTAGGTGGTGCAGTAGATAAACACTGGCCCTGGATTCAGGAGGATCTGAGTTCAAATCCAGCCTCAGACACTTGACACTTACAAGCTGTGTGACCCTGGGCAAGTCACTTAACCCTCATTGCCCCACAAAAAAAACAAAAAACCAAACAAACAAAAAACACCTAATTTGGGGTAGCTAGGTAGCACAGGGGATAAAGCACCAGCCCTGTATTCAGAAAGAACTGAGTTCAAATCCAGCTTCAGACACTTGACATGTACTAGCTGTGTGACCCTGGGCAAGTCACTTAACCTCCATTGTGCCACAAAAAAAAAAAAGTAATTTTTTTAAAAAAATACTGTATTGGCTCTGTGACTTTGGGCAGGTTTCTTTACTGCTCCCTGACTTATTTTCCTTATCTGTAAAATGGAGATGATGATGATGACGATGATCACAATGATGACTATGATGATGGTGATAACAATCACCAGGACTCAGAGGACTGGACTTCGATCAATCTTCGTTCTTCCACTTATTACTTTGTGACCTTGAACTGATCATTTCCCCTCTGTGGGCCCTAGAATCTCATCAGTAACAGGGGAACATTTGGCTAAATGACCTCTGGGGTCCCTTTTAGCTCTAAATCTGTTGTGCTTTGACCTGTAGCACCTACCTCGTAAGATTATTAATTATGAACCTCAAAGAAGATAATGTACAAAAATTTCTGGGCAGGCTCTAAAGTACTATGAAGAATCATGATTTAACAAATAGAGATTCCCTAGATAGAGACCTAGCAGATAGAGATCTAACCTTGGGCTCAAGAAGACCAGTGTTCTAGGGCTACCTTTGACACAGACTAGCATTTTGACCATGGGCAAGTCATTGAAACTCTCAGTGAACCAAACAAACCTAAGACTCTATGTTACACATGAAGTGTCAATCTGCATTGGTGAGAAGGGTCTCCTACACCAAAGAAATCACAAGTACAAACTAAATATGTCTGATGCTGTTATTGCTATGGTTTAACCCTATTTCAGGACTCCTAAGTCTTATTTCTCCTACTAAACTGTCAATTCTCTGAAGATAGTAACCATATCTCACTTGCCTTGCATGAAGTAGTACAGAGTAATGGTTAGGGCTCTGGACTTGGATTCAAGAAGACCTGAGTTCAGGGGCAGCTATGTGGCACAGTGGATAAAGTACCGGCCCTGGAGTCAGGAGTACCTGAGTTCAAATCCAGCCTCAGACACTTAACACTTACTAGCTGTGTGACCCTGGGCAAGTCACTTAACCCCAATTGCCTCACTAAAAAAAAAGAAGAAGAAGACCTGAGTTCAAATCCCACAGACATTCCCTAGCCATCGATGGGTCATTTAATTTTCCTGGACCTTTGTTTCCTTATCTATACAATGAAGAGGTTAGATTTTAAAGTTTCTTCCAACTCTAAACCTATGGTCCTATGCTCTATAGTGTCTGTCAAAGTGCTGGCCAGTCGGACATTTATTGTACTAAATTGAAGAAAGAAAGAAAAGAAAGGACAGGAATAGGAAAGATAGATTCAAAGGTATCTGCCATCAAGATGTTGGTTAGTTTTTGTTTTGGGGGGGTTTTGGTTTTTGTCTCTCTCATTTCACCCACCTGGAGAAATTTGAGCTCAGCAATATGGTTTCTTAAAGAAAGATTTTAAAAGGGGCACACTCAAGGCAAATTTGAGTCAATTATAAATCCAGGGAAGATTACATAATTGATGACTTCAGAAACTTGACTTTGCTTCAAAGGTTGGCATGTGAACCAAAAACAAAACAAAACACACAAAAACGGAGCAGACCTAGGTCCTGTTTTCCTATTGTGGGGTCAAAATGAGAACAGAATTTATATCATTTAACTCTGCACTTACTTCAGCTGTCCTTTACTGAATTAAAGAATTACAGCTAGAATTATAATCACATAATCTGAATAAAGGATCTGGAAGGGACTCTTGAAGGCCACCAAGTGCAACCCTGTCATTTTACACATGTGCTCAGTAAAAACTAGCACAGGGCAAGGGGGGGCGGGGGGGGGTGATCTCATAGTACTGACATCTGGCAGGGTGAGAATTTACTTCCTTTTTGAGAAAGAAGAAATAAGCACTTATTAAGTACCCATGTATCAGGCACTATGTTAAGTGCTTTATAAATATTATCTCATTTATCCTTACAACAATATTAGAAAATAAATGCTATTATTTTCCTCATTATATAGTTAGGGAAACTGAGGCAGACAGGTTAAATGACTTGCCCAAGACAGTAAGTGCCTGAAGTCAATTTTATTAACTCTAGGCTCAGAGCTCTATCTACTGCCCCAACTAGCTAGGATAATACTTTGTGTATGTTTTTTTTATTTTTAAGCACTTGTCTATATATGTTCCACTTGCCTCCAGGAAAATAAAAGTTTTCTGAGGACAAGGATTGTTTTACTTTTGTCTCTGTACCCTTAGTGCCTTGAACACAGTAGGCACTTAACAAATGCTTGTTAAAATGTATTTCTTTTTTTTTTTTTTTTGGTGAGGCAATTGGGGTTAAGTGACTTGCCCAGGGTCACACAGCTAGTAAGTGTCAAACTTCTGAGGCTAGATTTGAACTGACTCCAGGGCCAGTGCTCTATCCACTGTGCTACCTAGCTGCCCCTAAAATGAATTTCTAATCCAAGGCAATGGGAGGGCTGGGCTTATCTATAGGCAGATATCCCTCAACTATGTCCTTCATTTCTCTGTCTCATAGCTTGCAGATGAACTAGGGGTGTGGGGTGTTCAGGAGGACGAACATCTCTCGTAGGAGGGTTTGCTGAGTCCTTTTCAGGCTGCTTACCCACCTTTGCCGTCCACCTGATTCACTCAACTCTCACCCATGGCTCCAAGAAGCTGTAGTATATACGGTGGCCATACCCTGGCAAACCTTCTCCACAGAGGGCTAAACCAAGTTAACAGGTAACTGACAGGGCTCGAATCCATCAGTGAGTTAGGAGAGTGTTTGCCTCCAAAGTGCGAAGACTTTGCCCAGTGAAATGGGCAAAGGGGAACAACTTGTTCTAATAGCTGTGAAGCAGGCACCATGGGGCGCTTAGAGACCGGTCAGACATGGAAGACACCAAGGTCATCCACTGCAACCCAGGCCATCGCCAGTAGTCCTTACTTCTGCCTTGCCACTGGACTTCCATGACTCAGGAAGAGAGAGCAAGGAGGAGGACTTTGCGCAACTGTGCCTCCCTCAAATCCAATTCTCATGCAAGTCAAGACATCACCCAGTGGTGTCATTGGTCCTCTTAGAAAAGGAAAGACAAACAATTGCTTGCAGTGGAAACTTTACATACTTCAAATGCAAATTCCTCTCAGAAAGGGTAATAATCTTAAGCTATTATCACTGAACCCATTAGTGGCAATTTGTCCGAAGATCATTAAGAGCAAGAAATTGCTGGCAATGGGACCTCAGCTAGACATTTCAGGTGGGATGAAATTAGGAGTGTTCAGATCAGGGAAAGGAAGACTTGGAGATGGGAAGACTAAAAAAGCAAATGGGTCTACTTCAAAATTATGGCTGGGATTAGTCTGAACAATGGATAATCCAAAAAGATTCCCTTTTCTGGTCTTAGAATGCATAATGGGCTTTTACTTGCAGCAAATTTGCTAGGTCACATTATGTTTGTCTTATGCAAATATTCTTTTTGCTTTACTTTTCATCCCCTGATCATACTGGTTTTAAAGGGAAAGCAACCAGAAAGGTGTGTCAAAGTCTGAAAATCAGGCTAGAATTAAATATTTGCCCTCCATAATGTCCCAAAGGGAAAGTGTAGTACACTGGATAAAGAAAGCATTGGATTCCAGAAGACTTGGGTCCGAATTCTACCTCAGTGGCCCCAATGGGTTGATCAAGTCCTTTAACCTCTAACTGCCTCAAGTAACTCCCTGAGGCTGTAAATTACAAATGAGCTGCTAATACCAGTGGAGGCAGTTTCCATAGTGGGAGCTTCCTACACCAATGAAATCACAGGTCATATTTGTTCTTGTGGTTCCCTATGGCCTCTAAGATCAAATACAAAATCCTCTGATGGTCAAAGCTCTTCATGACTTATTCTCTTTCTCATCCCTCACAACTTTTCCAGTCTCTTACATCTTCCTTCCCACCATGATTCAGTGACACTGGCATCCTAGCCAGCTGTTCCACAAACAAGACATTCCATCTCTTGGCTTTGGGCATTTTCTCTGACTGTCCCCCAGGCCTGGAATGTTCTCCCCACTCAACTCCACCTACTGACTTCCCTGACTTGTACTGTATCAAAGCTTCTTAAACTATAGGTTGTGACCCCATGTAAAGTCATATAACTGAATGTGGGTGGAGAAAAATTTGACAGCAATAAAAGGTTCTGTATACCTATTTTATATACCTAGAGTTGTGTAAAAATTTCTTGGGCAAAAAAGGTTCACGAGTGGAAAAAGTTTAAGAAGCCTTGCTTTACATTCTAACTAAAATCCTGCCTTCTACAGGAAGCTTTTCCCAATCCCTCTTATTTCTAGTTCTTTCCCTCTCAATTTTTTTACCTATTTATCCTACATTTAGCTTGTTTGTATATATTTATTTGCTTATTGTCTCCCCTATTAGATTGTGAGCTCCTTGAAGTCAGAGCCTGCCTATTGCCTCATTTTTTAATCCCCAGCCCTTAGCATGGTGCCTGACACATAGTAGGCATCTTATTTATTATTACTGACTAAGATTTGTTTTCTGTTACTATAAGTTCTGTGATAGCATCTTTTGAAATAGGGGTTATAAATAGGATATGCTTGTTTTCTTTTCGTAGGGTAGTGGAAAGAGTACTAGGCTCAGAGATGGAAAACCTGGGTTTCAAAGCAGGCTCTGCCACTTACTAGGTCTTGGACAAGTCATAAAAATCTTTCTGAGCCTCAGTTTTCTCATCTCTAAAATAGAGAAAATAATAGTTGCACTCCCTACTTCATTGGGTCGTATTAAGGATCAAAGGAGATAATTTCTGGAAGATACCCTGTCAACATTAAAGTGCTATTCAAAGCTAACATAATTATTATTTTTGTAACTACTGTCATTTGTTTCCCCTTCCACTTAGTTCCTACTTTGATTCTGTGGGCCATGGCAATAGCTCTTGGGCTTGAGTAGAACTCAAGTTTTCACTCATCCTACCCAGCCAGAAAGACTTCAAGTAAGAGCCCAGGTTGGCTGCCTGAGCACCGTCCTGGCAAATTCAGAAAGACTCTTCCCCAGAAGGTTGGACATGGGAGCATGTTTATTTCAGGCACCGCAACTTAAAAAGAATTTCTACAAAGTCAGAGGAATTGAAATCTATACCCACAGAGAGCTTCCCCCTGCCATGGATGAAATCCCAGATACTTGAAATCGTCTGATGGTTATTTTTGGATGGCATGTGTCTCAGTATACATAAAGGGCATTGTTTCAGTCCATGGTGATTAAATACTCTTTTAGGGGGAAAAAAGTACACAGGGAGTGTTTCTAGGAATAGAGTTCTAACAAAGTCTAAAGGGCTGAACCAAGGCCATTTAGTTATTCATTGTACCAAGATATAGCTTTGGATCACACTCGTTACCCCTGTGTTAACATGCTTGAACAAGGGGTAACCTTGATGTCCCTTCATTTTTAGCTTGGCACAATGAAGATGGAAGTTGGGTTTTTCAAATGAGTCACTGAGAATAAATGATTTTCAAAGGACACACCTTGAAGTCTGAACCAAGTGGGACCAAGTAAGAAATAAAAATATTACAACATTTTTGACCTCATAAACTTTTCAGTAATTCAGTTTAGCTCAACCAAGAGGATGTTTGTAGATTAAATATCTACAGCACTCCTGGTAGCCCTGAGGGAATGAGCCCTCACTGTGAATAGTCAGGAGTGTGGTTAACCCATTTAGTGCTAAAATAATACATTTTAACTTTTTGTTTTTTGTGGACATTTTCCTAAAATATGCTTCCTGGCATCTTAAATAGTACAATGAAGTTATAAATAGTAAATTAAATCTTTTCTTGATGACTCAGATTATTTAATCATTTTAGGATTCAGTTTCTTTTTCTGTAAAATGAAGGGATCGGACCAGCTGACCTCTGAGGTCCCTCCCAGTTCTAGATGTTTGATCTTGTGATCCTATAATCATTGTAAATTACAGTTATTGTGATGTGTTGTATAAGTAATGTAGGACGACACTAAATAGATAGTAGCCCCAGCAGCTAGGTAGTGCAATGGATAGAGTGCTGAGCTTGGAATCAGGAAGATCTGAGTTTAAACCTGGGTTCAGACACTTACTATGTGTCCCTGGGCAAGTCACTTAACCCCTACTTGCCTAAATTCCTCACCTGTAAAATGGGGACACGGTGGAGAATGAAATGGCAAACTACTCCAATAACTTTGCCAAGAAAACCCAATGGACGCTAATTAGTCCATTGGATCATGAAGAGTGACACCCCATAACAACCAAACAACAACAAGACCCAGCAGTGGTCTTGGGTATACTTTGTGCTTCCTCCAGAATCTAGCACAGAGTTCTGCACACAGTAGGTCTTTAATAAATACTTGTTGAATTGAGTTGCACAGGAATTGCTACTTGTGTCCCAATTTTATTCTCAAGCATTCTGTGCAAAGAAGCAGAAAAGGCTTATATTTGGGGGAAAATACTTGCTTGGTATTAAGTGTGTGTGTGTGCGCGCGCATACACACATAGGTGGTTCAATGGATAGAATGCCAAACCTGGAGTTAGGAAGACCCTTCTTCCTGAGTTCAAATGTGGCCTTAGACACTGACATGTGACCCTGGACAAGTCATTTAACCCTGTTTGCCCGAGAAAATGACAAACTACTCTGGCATCTTTGCCAAGACTTAGACACAGCTGAAATAACTGAACAAGAAATATGCATGTATGTTTATACATACTGTGAGATTTAAAATTGGATATTAGATCATAAATCTCCCCTACTTAACCTTTCCCTTAATTTATCTCCCAAACTAGTAAATGGAAGCAGCTTTTGGTTTTCTAGATAGACCTTTTTATTTATAGTTATGATAGTCACAAGGTGATGTTGGTTAGAAGGATAGGAAAGTAGAAACACAATACAAATCGTCTTAAGTCTAAGCTTAGTCTATATTCCTTATAACAACTCACCAAACCGACAAGGCCACCTTTGGAGAGAGAGTCTGTGCCGCGCCGTCAGGAGTCCCGCCAAGCAGGCAAAAGGGCTCCTCTCCTTCTCTCCACCCCGGAAGTCCCAAAAAACCCCGCAGGCAGTCTGACATGCGCAGCAGGCGCACTGTACCTGGCAGGCAGTCTGACATGCGCAGCAGGCGGACTGTACCCGGCAGGCAGTCTGACATGCGCAGCAGGCAGACTGTTCATCTCCTCCCCAAAAGGGTGGTCCTTGAAAAACTGGCGTCTTTCAGTTATCCTAACCGACTGTTAAAAACTTTCATATTTTACCACAATACACATATATATGTTTGTGTATATATATACATATTTATATATATTTGAAGGATTGGGGTTGGGGAGGATTGAGACAGAGTAAGATGACATAAACCTGACTCAAACTTCACTGTAGAATGGCTAAAAGATTTCCTAGAAGATCAAATTTATAATGGCGAGCTTGTTACACATAGAAGGAAGAAAAGACAATGGTGGGGGATTGATTCAAAGAATGAAGAGTCACACAAAGATTTAAAGAATTGGAAAACATGGAGAAAGAGTATGAAATTGTCATGTTAATCAAGTTGAATGTTTATGAGTTAGTAAAACATAGAATTACCAAAATGTTCCTCTGGAGGATATGTAACAAGAATATAGAACAGAAGAGTCTCATTTAGGGATTTTTAACCATTTTTGTGTCATGGACCCTTTCAGCAATATGGTGAAGCCGACAGACCCCTTCTAGGAATAATGTTTTTAAATGCATAAAATAAATAAAATTACCAAAAAAAACCCAATTTTTAAAAAAATCCCACACCCCAACTTAAGAAATCCTTCTAGACTGAATGTTGTTTCAATAGAAGCCATCACATGAACAAGACAATCAAAGGAAACCTACACTTCTGTTTGGGATCTTAAAATCCAGAATTATTATTCTTTCCCTACTAAACAAGATTTTCTCTAAACATTCAGCCTCAGAAATTAAACAGCTAGCAAATCAACCTGGGGGGAAAGATAGCAGTGTGAAGAGAAAAGTCATTCTCGGGCACTGAGATTTCAGCCTCCATTCACTGGGCAAGTCCTCACTTGCAATGACTCTCTCCAGCACTACTTTCTGGAAGTCATGGTGTGGGGAGGTTGTATCTAGAATAAAAGGGTATGTGGTCTCTGCTTTATTCCCCATTATTTACCTTATACTCTCTTTTAAGGAAGTAATGCTTTTCCACTGGCATGATGCCTGTCAGGGCATTGGCACCCTCATAGTTCAAGTTTGATTTTGGAATGAAATGAGGCACTCTTAAGTCATTGAACAGTTAACAAAGGAAAGCTTACACAGCTCCAACATAGCAAGAATCTGCAATAGGATTCAGTGGAATTTATCACCTATAAATGCAGCCCTTCTTTTCTCCCCTTGGAAACCATCTGTTCAACAGGGCGGGTTCTGGAGACCACATGGCGGGTTCTGGAGACCACATGGCCTGCAGACAATCACCAAGCCAAGGGGCTCTGATTCCATGTGGGAGGAACTTTTTGTGCCTTTAGGTAACCAGGCAGCTTAGTCAAGGTGGCCAGTCAGGTGCCAGGAACAGCATTGTTACCTTTGAGGGGGAAAAACAATCCCTAGAGATGGGGCTGTGTGTGGGGAAGGGGGGAAAGGGAGGGGGAGAAGGAGGGAAAGGAATAAGTCTTTATATAGCACCTATTCTGTACCAAGCACTACACTAAGAGCTTTTACACATATCTCATTTCATCCTCACAACAAACTTGAATTAGGTGTTATTATTCCCATTTTACAATTGAGGAAACTAAGGCAGACAGTCTTGTCCTGGAGCACACAGCTAGTAAGTGTTTGGGGCATGATTTGAACTCAGGGCTTCCAGACTGCCCATGACTAGAAAAATCCTGGTAGGTACTGGTCTCATCACAATGCCCCATGATTAATTGCTGACTGCTCTGGAGGAATCTGGAGAGGGGGAACGGGGGATCTGGAGCTATTCTTCTGATTAGACGACAGACCCCAAAAAGGTTGCAATAACCCGGACCTTTGAAATGTTACATTTAAAATATGATACGGAGAGGATAAATAATACTAAGGCTCCTTCCAGTTCTAATGGTCTCTGATTTTAAATGCAAAGGCTGAGCTATAAGAAAACCTGATATTGTGTGTAAAAATCCAGACAGATGAAAAAGGCATAATTTCTTTACAAAGGGATTCTTAGTTTGACATCAGGGTTTCTTTAAATAGCTCCCATAGTGGATTTAATATGATTTGATTTACCAAAATTGATTTGTTCATAGCTTTTCAAGATCCTATCAACTGCATAAAATGAAATGCACCCATATCCCTCTACCCCCCCCCCAAAATAGCATTGCTCAAAAAATGTTTTCCTAACCTCCCCACTCTTCCCTAGGGCATATATAGCAAGTCAAATAATTGCAATCTTCTTCCTTACAATGTCTCCATACAAATTGCTATTCAGGTCACCTGTCTGAGTGGGTGTAGCTATTTGCCAGGCTGATGTAGCTCATGATGTGCAGGGCAACCTTTAAATCACTGGGTTTATTAGGAGAAAGTGGTTTGCAGCACTTTAGCTTTTTCTCTCCATGCATATACAGGGTAAAAAGCTATTTTCCTGCAGCAATCACCCATTTAGGAGATATTGGTTTCAGTCTGAAATTTCTATTTCCAAAATCAGTCCAAGAAAGAAAGATGGGCTGGGCTTTTTAAAAATTTGATTAAAAACAATGTATTTATTCATGTTACTAAACGCAATGAGTTATAACTTACACTTCACTGGCCCCTGGGCATGTGCCATGTGCAGGTGAATATAAGAGAAATATAATTTGATGATTATGTTGATAGAGGTTTGAAAATATTAGGTTCACTGGATATACTGGAGCATGCTAATAGTCCTTGCTGCTGAGGGTCTTGAGGTTGGTGGATCTCTTGAATATAGGAATTCTGAGCTAGAGGATGGCTGAGAGAAATTATTAATAATAACCAATGATTTGGGGAGATTCAGATTGTGCCCCTTTTTCTTTTATCCTCATTTCAGGACCTCAGTCTCTGAAGCTTTGAGCTAATCTTCTCTATCCAGACCCCACCCAGGTGGGGAAGCTACTCAGGTTTGGGTGGGGATAAATTATTTGAATAAATTACCCAAGGCTGGGGGTAATTTAAGAATTAAATGATATAATCAAAGTTCAGGTAATTGTAATATTCATTCTTTCATTATTAACCAGAGTTGATTGCCATCCTCAGGAATACCTACTCTTCTAAGGGCATATAAATTGTGAGCAGTATAGGCCTGCCATGATTGTCTTTGTTCTAAGAGAGTGATGATGGCCAAATGACTATACTTTTATTAAAATGCTGGCATTATTAATAAAATGATCAAATTACCCAGAAATTATGTCTCTCAAAAATTCTTAAATACCATAGGGCTAAAGCCAATGTGGTACCCATGCAACATTTGATACTGATTTTATGAACCTCTGCTAATGGTAAGTCACCAGGCAGGCTAAGGAAGAGCAAACCAATTCAGCTCAGAAAAATGGAGCAGTTAAAGCTTCCATGCTGATCAATATTGAGGTTGAGCCCATGATTAGCTGCTGTACTTTCAGCCTGGGAAAGCTGGGAAAGATACAAAGACTTGCCCTTTAAAAAGAATACACATAGGTATATGTGTATATATATATGTATATATATGTATGTATATACATATATATACACACACATATATACTCTCTCTCACACACACACACACACACACATACACACACACACACACACACACACACACATATGTAAACCTAATCCCTGTGGGAAGAGGGGGGGGGAGGGAATCTCAAGAAAGAGATGGAGAATTTATACTGTGCCTTTTCTGTACCAAGTATCATGCTAAGAGCATTTAAAAATTATCTCATTTGAGATATATACACATACACACATACAGTGTGTAGAATGAGAATATATAATATATTGCTAAAAAATGTTAGATTTCACAATCCAGGGTAAGTCCCCACTCCATAAAGCTTTTCCTAATGACTATACCCCGCATGGATCTCTTATCTGAATTCCTAACACACCTTATTGTCTATATTGTACAATTTATCACTTTATTATTATGATTGTATTATTCAATACTTGCTATAGGCCTTTTAGTCTTATCTCTCCAACCAGATTGTGAGCTCCTAGATGGTAAGGATTGCTTCCAACAGATATCATATTGCAAGAAGTCATAGAAGAAAACTGTCCAGATCTCTTAGAACCAGAGGAAAAAGTAAAAATAGAAAGAATCCACCAGTTGCCATCTGAATAAAACCACAGAATGAAAATGTCCAAGGACATTATAACCCCAAATCCAGAGCTTTCAGGCCAAACTTAAAATAATACAAGCAGGCTAAAAGAAAGAATTCAAGTGTCGAGGAGCTATAGCAAGACTGACACTCAATTTAGCAGCTACAACCATTAAGGAACAGAAGGCTTAGAATATAATATTGCAGAAGGCAAAAAATATAGTCTTATAACCAAAAAATATGTGCCCAACAAAACTGAGCATACTTCTGCAGGAACAGAAATGAACCTTTAAGGAAATAGTGGACTACCAAGCACTCTTGATGGAAAAACCAGAGCTGTATAGAAACTTTGAAATACAAATGTAGGCATCATGAGAAAAATAAAAAACTAAACACAACTGAGCAACATAAGGGACTAAGCAATGATATTTCTAATATGGGGAGATGATACATGTATTCCCTCAGAACACTAATCTTATCAGGGATTATTGAGGGAGCCTAATAAAATGGAGGGCCTGGGAGTGGTTGTGTTATGTTTTGATGATCTTAGAAGAAGAATGGAAAGGGAAAAGGATGGGAATAGGGCGTGGGGAATGGGGGGACCAAAGAAGAAGTGGTGGGAAATTTTTCTCACATCATCTTAATTTGGGGTCATTACTACTTCTATAGATTCCGAGATTTCTGTGCTAAACCCACTGGGAGGACAGGAAAATATTTACCTTTATCTCAAAACATTGTTGAAATGCTTATTTGTATTGGCATCATATGTATATACATATATACATCATATAGGCATCATACACACAAATACATTTCCTGCCCTCTAGTAGCTTATTTTGTAAGAGAGCAGAGGTAAGAAGGAACAAGTGGAGGACAAGAAGAACTGAATAATAAATAATTAGCTGATCACCAGACAAGATGAAGTTTACTCTGTATATAAGCAAAGAGGAAGAGGAGTAATGTTCAATCATTTCCATTGTTTTTGGTTCTTTGTGACCCCATTTGGGGGTTCCTTGGAAAAGATACTGGAGTGGTTTGCCATTTCCTTCTCCAACTCATTTTATAGATGAGGAAACTGAGGTGAACAGGGTTAAGGGACTTGCCCAGGGTCACACAGCTAGTTAGTGTCTCAGGATGGATTTGAATTCAGGAAGATGAGTCATCCTGACTCCAGACCCAGAACTCTATCCACTGCACCACTTATGTACATTGGTATCTTTTGTTTTTACATTGTCTAGATTTCCCCCTTTTGTCCTTCCTTCCTGCACTATTCTTGAAATTTCTAATTCAGAGCAAGACAAATCAAAACAATGTATGGTAAAAAAAAAAAAAAGAAAAAAACAACAACAACAATGTATGCTATCATGTTGCCCCCCCCAAAAAAAGGTTTTTTTTAAAAATTATTGTAAAATAAGCTTATTGTTCTGTTATCTTATTAAGCTGTTTTGCCATTATAATGGGTATTTTAAATTGAAATGTAAAAATAAGGCATTAGTTCTGTTCCATATATAACTCAACAAATTGATAAGGGGATAAATGGATTCAGAAATAATCAATTATAAGGGACAAGCCAAAAAACTGCTAGAATCCATGGAAAACACATGGGGCAGCCATGGTGCTATGGATAAGAATGAAGGGCCTGGAGTCAGACACTTATTAGCTGTGTGACCCTGGGCATGTGACCAAACTTCTGTTTGCCTCAGTTTCTTCATCTATAAAATTGGGATAAAAATAGTACCCACCTCTCAAAGTTGTTGTGAGAATCAAATGAGATAATAATTGTAAAGTGCTTAACACAATGCCTGGCTCAGAGTAAGATCTATATAAATGTTGTTATTGTTGTTTTGTATTTAAATCAAAAGGGGCAGCTAGGTGGTGCAATGGATAGAGTACCTGGCCTGAAGTCAGGAAGACTCATCTTCCTGAGTTCAAATCAGGCCCCTGGCACTTACTAGCTGTGTGACCCTGGGCAAGTCACCTAACCCTGTTTGCCTCGGTTTCCCCATATGTCAAAGGAGCTAGAGAAGAAAATAGCAAACCACTCCAGTGTCTTTGCCAAGAAAACCCCAAATGGAGTCAAGAGGAATTGGACATGACTGAAAGTACTGAATAACAACAACGTTCATTATTCACTGATTTTCTGGACCAACCCATCACCAATGAGTACCTATGAAAAGCGATACCCAACAACGGCCAAAGAAAGAGCCAGAATGTTTATTCTTTACACCAGCATCCACAGCTGATGTAATTCTACTACAACAGCCCTGGCAGCACAGGATAGAAGGAGAAAACTATTACGTACCAATATCTGTGCAAACAGTTGTCAGATGTTAGCTTCCCAGTCTACTCAAAACCAGCAATAATATCATCACAGAAAAGTAACGAAAATCATTTCTCTACAATTTTAAAGGCCTAACATTGCCTATTTTCCCACCCCATTCCTACCAAAACAAAAGCAGACACATTGGTTTCATTTCCCATACCACCAAATCTGGCACCCAAATCACTCTACCTCTGTCTGGCTGGTGTCTCCTTTGCTTACATAAAACATGATTGTTTGTTCTCTCTTCTGTGGCTGGAAGCCAGAAAGCCCTAGAGATCAGGCTTCTACAGTGGCCCCAATGACAGAATGTACTGGAAACAAGATTAAAAGCAAAGGAACAAGACTAGCACATGAGGCAGAGTTGAAAGAAATAGTGCATCCCCACTAGGATCCCTCAATCAACAACAATGACTCCTTGGGAAATCCAAGGAGCAAACACACTGAGTAACTTTTCCATCTCAGCTCAGTATAGGGAAAGAAAGAAGGATGGTTATGGCCAGGAAGGTTAGGCACACAGAGCCTTGACAGCATCAGGACTTTGGTTGTGTACTAGGGAAGGAAGCTGTCACCCTTCCAGCACAGAGAGGCCTGATGCTGGGCTGGAAGCAGGCACAGGAGCCAAATGATGTTTCTGTAGCTTTGGGGTTTTTTTTGGTTTTTTTTAAGTGAGGCAATTGGGGTTAAGTGACTTGCCCAGGGTCACACAGCTAGTAAGTGTTAAGTGTCTGAGGCCGGATTTGAACTCAGGTACTCCTGACTCCACGGCCGGTACTCTATCCATTGCGCCACCTAGCTGCCCCTCTCAGCTAGCCCTGAGACCCAACGTCCACCGAGGAAAGGACCTAAGCCTGGGGAAATCAGCTGAAGACTACAGGGAGGAGTGGTCACAGTCTGAGGCTAGGTACCTGGAAAGTAAGACCTGAAGTGATCAGCAGTTGTGTGACTGACCTTGGAATATCATTTTGGATTCAGTCCAAACCTGGTCTGAGACCTATAGCAGATTAACCAGGGCAGGGATCTCAGACCACGGGGTAGCCTGCAGTTCTGTCACTGAATTTTCAGAGGCTTTCTGGGGCTGGAGTCAGGAAGCCCTGAGTAGATGCTTTTTATCTGTGTGACCCTGGGCAGGTCACTTAACCTATCTTTCTCAGTATCCTCAATTATAAATTGAGGATAATAACAGCATCTACCTCACAGGGTTGTTGTAAGGATCAAATGAGATAATATTTGTAAAGCACTTAGCACAGTACCTAGCACATAGGTTCTTTAAAAAAATTTTATTCTTGGGGCAGCTAGGTGGTGCAGTGGATAAAGCACCAGCCCTGGATTCAGGAGTACCTGAGTTCAAATCCAGCCTCAGACACTTGACACTTACTAGCTGTGTGACCCTGGGCAAGTCACTTAACACCCATTGTCCTGCAAAAAACAAAAACAAAAAATTTTATTCTTCCGCCACCTCTACTTCATTCCTGGTGCTACCAACCTAGGTGTCTTCACTATCTTTCAGCAAGGAGAGTTCAATAGTCTCTTAACTAGTGTCTCTATCTCATTTCTCCCTCTCCAAAAGATACATTGCTGCTTGAAATTATATTTCATTTATTTTTGTGGGGCAATGAGAGTTAAGTGACTTGCCCGAGGTCACACAGCTACTAAATGTCAAGTGTTTGAGGCTAGATTTGAACTCAGGTCCCGCCACCTAGCTGCCCCTTGAAATTATATTTCTAAAGACAAATCTGATTGTGTTATTCCCCTGTTCAAAAAAAAATCTCTTCAGTGGCTCTTTTTTGCTCATAGGATAAATGTTAAGTGTGACATTCAAGGCTCTCTACAACCTGGCTAATTTTGTAATCTCCTGCTGTATCACCTTACCCATTTCCATTGCTTAGCCACACTTGATTGCTTGTCAGTGCTAAATCCACCCTATACCTTTGCTTATTTTGTTCATTCTGCCTGGCAGCATAATGCCCCACCCCATCCCTAAACCTGTCAAAATTCTACTCATCCTTCAAGGACTAGATCATATTTCACTTCCCCCATGAAGTGTTAGGTCATACCACAGAACAAAGAAACATCACCCTTTTTTTTCTACCAGCAAGAACAAGATTTGACTGGTTTCTATGCTTTCTAGTTGCCAGTACCTTCTTGTTCCTTAAGAGTTTTGCTAACCACCTATCCACCTGCATGGAAGGATGCAAGGCTCTTTCTTCTACTCCTACTATATGAAAACAAATCCTTGACCATCCTTGGCATTTAAAGGGGTATTTTTTAAAGTAGTACAACAACTTGCTCATAGAAAGCACACAACAAGTATTTGTTCATTTGAATGACTAAAGAACTACAGGGAAACACACCAGATAGCTATTGAGTCTAACCCCTTCATTTTATAAATAAGGAAACTAAGGCACCAAGAGGTGTCATGTCCAGTATCATAGTCATTATCTGAGGTTTTGAAAACAAGTCTTCCTCACATTAATTCCAGCACTCTATCCACTACTCCATACCACCATGGAAAGAGGTAAGACAATAATAATTAACAGATGAAAAATAGGAAAATCTTACAGTTATTCAAAGGTCAGTAACTTTATCTCCACAGGCTTGATAAGTGAAACTCCAAAGCAATTTGCATAGGTCCAGTGTAAAAAGTTAGACACATGATGGGAGCTGAAAGGAACTTTCTCACCCCACATCCTTCAAACCTGAAAGAATTGCAGATTATATAAAAACAAAAGAATTCAAAGGACATATTTGACCCAGGGGATTTTGGTTGCTGGCTAGATGTGACTATGTATATGACTCACAAAAGAATTGCAATAGTACTGATGCAAAATTGCACAAAGAGCAATCAATACTTCCCTGTGGTGAATAGGTCACACAGCTGCTGAAATTTAGTAAAGAACTATCAGGAGGTATACGTTGAATCAGCAAATTCTTCTTTCTCCTATGAGGAGTATGGAAATATGTGGGAGAGTATGCACCTGTGCTTATAAGAGCAGAGATCCTCACTACTTATCTTGCTGTGTGGTTACTAAAGTGTTTTTGCTTTGAATTTAAATTTCTGGTTTGGTTTGCGGGGACTTATGAGCCGAAGTTTCGAACAGATGCCTTTTCAAGCATGCCTTAAACCTGGGGAAATGTTTTCACCTATATTTGAGAGGGTGAGTGGGGGAGGGTCCTAGTGTATGTTTGTATTGCAATTACATACCTATATGTCGTATCTCTTCTATCCTTGGGTGACCAGGAAATTGCATCAAGGGAGGTTGAGACCAATGGGATCCCTAGGATAGTTTTGTTGCCTTTTAGGGAAAACTAAACCCTCTTGTAAGGGAACAGGGAACCTTGATCCTATCACACATGTCTTATTTATCTTAATATACCCCAAATAGCCTAGTGTAATCCTTGGCACATAGTAAACATTCAGTAAATAGTTAATGAATTGAATTGTTGAATTCAATACCTTCCCTGGGCAAATAGTGCCACCTACTGCACCTTTTCTATTTCTTTTCTAAATCATCTTAAACTTTAGGCAAAACAAAACCCTTCTATACATTCATATAATCAATTTCTGGACTACGTCAAGGCTAATATTGACAAGTTTCAACTGAGAAAGTATGATAAGGGAGTCTTGGGCTGTTGCCTTTGGGGGAGCAGTTAAACCATAGGAGAGAAGGGCCCATGATGGGGGAGTAAGTATCAATGAAGACTGAGGAAGGAGGAGAGGTTTTTTTCTTCTCTCAAACACTTGCTGCCTAGTATTCCTTCAACAGGAACTTCACAGAGTTTGAAGACCAAGTAAAGCAAGACACAACCATAGCAGCTGCTAGGACCTAGCATCTTTTACCCTGAAAACCAAGTGGAAATGAGATCAATATTAAAGAAAGGAGAGAAGGGAAGAGGGGAAGAGGGACAGGGGAGAGAAGGAAATTTTCAGACCCACAATGGAGATCCATCCGGAGCAAAGAGGCAATGGAAAAATGGAAACAATAAGAAGGCAAAACACACACCAGTCTCTTCCAGCTTGCAAATCCAATGATCTATGATTCTCAGAAACAGAAAAACTCTTCAGTTGCATACTTACATTCTCACTTTATCACCTTTGGGAATATTAAGTATAGTCATTATTTTTCCCCAGTAAAAATGTACCCATGACCACATGATCCAACCATACTAACTTCCCCTCCCATTACTGAATGCATAGTGCTCTGCTCCTCTTTGTTCTAGTTAATTATGTTTTAATAGTTGGGCTTTCCCCCATTCATTGGGCTTTGTCAGCTTTTCTCAGGGACTGTGCACTATACCCCAAGGCCCAACAGATTCTCCAACCTATAATGTCTCTGCTGATCACTCTGCTGCCAAAGCCTGTGGGAACTCTAGAGCACTAATATCTGGGACTCTGTGGAAACTCCTCCATGACTCCTGGGAGGTGACAGAGAACTAATTCAGGAGCTTAACCCAAATACAAGAAGTGACATTAGCTTTAGCCAAAAAGAAACACAATGAATTTAATAGCAATACCACCTCAGCCATTAAAATATTCAATGAATTCAACTGTTCCACCCTGTAATATTTCTCGCCTGTCCCTGGCTCCTTGCTTTCCTTTCCCTTCTCCACCTTCTATTTTTACCCCTAGGAAGAATTTTCCACTGTCATCACCTAGCTCAGGTTCTTAACTGGCAATGGGACTTCTAGAATCATTCCTGAACATGCTTACCTTCTTTCTATTCTTCTCTTCTCATCTTTCCTGCAGTCATCCATCACCTGGAAAAAAAAAATCTGTCATTACCCTGCTCAGAAACTCCCACAGGTCCTCAGTGTCCACAAAGTAAAGTTCAGGCTCCTCCTTTTATTCGAAGTCCTCCAAAATTTGGTCCAAACCTACTTTGCCAGTGTTACTGCCTCTTATACTCATTCTTGAAGCCTCCAGATAAACTGATTAACTCAGCCCTAAACACAAATGAGCAGATATGTCAATAATGACATATTGGAAAGCAAAGTCATAAAGGACATAAAAAATACCTAGTGACTACATAAACACCTTCTAATTATCTATTTCTATACTGTCTGTTGTTCATATCTTTTCCCCTGCCTAAAGTCAGACAGGACTGAAAAACAACAACAGCAAAGAGTAGGCAGTATGCTACTGAGGAAAGAATATGGATCTGGAGTTAGGGACCAGTATTCAAGTCTCAGCTATGCCATTTAATACTAATATGACCTCAGGTAAGTCATTTTCACCTCTTGTTGGCCTCAGTTTCCTCATTTTATAATGAGGGAGTTGGATAGGATGACTTCTAAGGTCCCTTCCAAGAAGCTGGATAGTATAGTGGATAGAGAGCTAGGCCTGGAGTCAGGAAGACCTGATTTCAAATCTGGCCTCAGATACTTACCAGCTGTGTGACCCTGAGCAAGTTACTTAACTCCTGTCTGCCTCAGTAAAATGGGAATGAGAATATCTACCCCACAGCGTTATGGTGAGTATCAAATGAGATATTTGTAAAACTCTTGGCACAGTGCTTGGCACATAGTAGGCTATTGACAAAGTCTTGTTTTCCCCTGCCCCACAGTTGATTCTCAGTGCTAACAACCTAAGACACTTCTTTGTTGCCCCTCAGCTAGACAAGTTCAATAGCTTTTGTTTGTTTTGTTTTGTTTTGTTGTTTTTTGGGTTTTGGGGAGGTTTTGCGGGGCAATGGGGGTTAAGTGACTTGCCCAGGGTCACACAGCTAGTATGTGTCAAGTGTCTGAGGCCGGATTTGACTCAGGTACTCCTAAATCCAGGGCTGATGCTCTATCCACTGTGCCACCCAGCTGCCCCCAAGTTCAATAGCTTTAACTTTAAATAACTTTAAATGGAGATAATAACAGGAACTATCTCCTAGGTTTGTGAAGATCAAATGAGATAATCCTTGTAAAAAATGCTAAGAAGGGGGCAGCTAGGTGGCACAGTGGATAAAGCACCAGCCCTGGATTCAGGAGGACCTGAGTTCAAATCTGACCTCAGACACATGACACTTAATAGCTGTGTGACCCTGGGCAAGTCACTTAATCCTCATTGCCCCTCCAAAAAAAAGTGCTAAGAACAGGTCCTGGCACACAGTTGGCACTATGTAAGGCCTTGTTTCCTTCCCTAAATCTATGATCCTATGATTCTCTTCTGATTTCAATTCTACCTGTCATTCAAAGTCTAGCTCAAGTTCCATTTTTCTGCATGAAGGCCTCCCAACTATACAACTCACATGTGGTTATTTAACTCATATTGTTCTTCAATGTTTTCCTGTGAAGTCCTTGTACTTCCAGTGGTGTCACCAACTGGCCCTAAATCCTGTCTCCTTTTTACACAATGCAAGTTTTCCTGTAAACAGGCACATTTATTAGCAACCATTTTCTAAATCCTTCTTCTAACACACACCCTAAAGGAAAACGTTTCTGCTTTATTAAAGTAACATCTCAGCAGACCCAAAAGCTTTGCCTTATACCCTAATGATATACAAGGTCTAAGCACCTTTAATTTTTTTTTGGGGGGGGTACAGGGGGAAATGAGGGTTAAATGACTTGCCCAGGGTCACACTGCTTGTAAGTGTCAAGTGTCTGAGGCCATATTTGAACTCAGGTCCTCCTGAATACAGGGCCAGAGCTTTATCCACTGCTCCACCTAGCTGCCCTCTACCACTAAGCATTACTAGAATTTTCATTCTTTGATCCCTGAAGACCTTATTACTTTAATGTCAAAGAGTCCAAACCTTGATTTGAATGGTGGACAAACTTGAGTTTGCACCAGTATCTGACATTTAAAAAATCCCCATCCCAGTCTTTATTTATTTATTTATCTTTGCGGGGCAATGAGGGTTAAGTGACTTGCCCAGGGTCACACAGCTAGTAAGTGTCAAGTGTCTGAGGCTGGATTTGAACTGAGGTCCTCCTGAATCCAGGGCAGGTGCTTTATCCACCGCACCACCTAGCTGCCCCCTTCCCAGTCATTTCTTGCACTTAACTATTTGAGAGTGAATGGTAATCAGCATCATAGCACTGATTTTTCCTTTTATTGCACATTTTTAAGGATTTAAAAAATGGATGTGTATATATATTTATATATATGAATATAAATGACTGCATATAAAGTGATTTCTCAAGGTTGTTAGAAGACTCAAATGAGATAATAAAGCACTTTTAAAGTCTTAAGGTAATATATAAATGTCAGTTATTAATTTTCTTTCAGGGCCAGTGTGGAATAGTAGGTAGAGCACTGAAATTGAAATCAGGAAGACCTGGGTTCAAATCTCACCTTGGTCTAATATCCTTTTCTCCTTCTCTCCCTGCCTTTTGTTTTCTTCATGTTTGATTGCCCTCTTTCCTTCTTCCCTCCTCTTCTCTGATATTTGAGCCAGTGTTAGGGGAGAGAAGAGAAGATAGAATGGGCCAGAAGGAGCTCTAGTCACTAAGAAATATAACAGGAGACAGCTTAACTAATGAGTTGAATTGTGTGCTTATGGTAGGATGATAGCAAAGGGATAATTAGATAGGCACCATAACTGTACTCAGGCCTTGTTTCCCTCAACTATATTATAAGCTCCTTGAGGGGTAGGGAATGGATATCATACTCATTAGCCACATTAACCACTTAAAGTTGGTTGTTGTTTTTTTTAACTGAGCCTCCAAATTCTCCCTTCCCCTGGAACTTAGTATAGTATGTTCCACATGGTAAATGTTTAAACATTTGTTGATTTTATCTTGCGTTTTTGATAAACCATTTTGCTTAGTTTGACATGGGAATTTATATCTATATGTGAGTTGTGTGTTTGTATGCAGCATATCCTGTGTTCTAATAGCCTAGATATTTAACAAGTAGGAGATAAGGGTGATTGTGGGCAGAAGTGGGAGGAGGTTTTGACAGCAGAAGGAGATGGCAGTTAATTTTTTTTTTATAAGATTTTTAACCAGTTTGTAAGGCTGTCCATAACCTTATCTTCTGATACTCAGTGAAGGCTTTCCTTCACTTGAATTCCATATCTCTGTCTAGCAATTGCCTTTCCCCTTTGATGCGTTTCATGTTTATACACAAATGAATAGATATGGGGTAGTAAATAAGATAAATAGGATACCTAAATTCACAGACTTATAGATATTATGTAAATATGCATGGTTGTGATCAATTTATTCAAAAGGAACAGTTTAGATAAAAAGAACAGAATAGTCTTAGAATCAGGGAAATGTGGAGGTGAATTCACTTATGTGTATATACACACATATATATGTCTATGTATACACACATGTATATGTAGTTATATACATGTGTGCATTTATATATTTACATGAATATTCATTATATGTATATATAAACCAAAGAATCTAATTAATAATATATTTACATTATCATCAATAAAGGATAGATTTAATATTTCTGCTTTTCTGAATTCTTTTGAGGTTTTATATTACTAATACATGGTAAATTTTTGTAAAAGTTCCATATATACCTGACAAATATGTATGCCTTTTCTATTTCCATTCAAAAATTACCAATTATCATATTTTATAAAATTCTATTTATTTCCTTGACTTTTTATTATTCAAATTAGTCTAGGGATGAAAGGATATCCCCAATTATTATACTTTTAATATCTATTTCCTCTGCTAGACATGGTGGGACACACATCTAATCCCAGCTACCAGGGAAACTGAGGCTGGTCAATCTCTTGAGAATGGGTGTTCTGATTGGATTTTCAAACTAAGTTCACCCTCAATATTATGAGCCACCAAGAGCAGGATGTGATCACTAAGTTACTTAAGAAGAAGAGAACTTGCTCAGGTCAAAAACAAACCAGGTTAAATATTCTGCCAATCAGTAGTGGCATTTGGCCCATGGACAGCCTGTGGGAGATGGTGAGAATCAGTCTTTTTTTTTTTTAATCTACATTCCCTTTGTAAATCATTTAACTTATTCTCTCTCTCTCTCTCTCTCTCTCTCTCTCTCTCTCTCTCTCTCTCTCTCTCTCTCACACACACACACACACACACACACACACACACACACACACAAACACACACACACTTTTTCCCCCCTCAGGGCAATGAGGGCTAAGTGACTTGTCCAGGGTCACAAAGCAAATGTCTGAGGCTGGATTTGAACTCAGATCCTCCTGAATCCAGGACTAGTGCTTTATCCACTGTGCCACCTAGCTGTCCCCTAACTTATTCTTGGGGTTTTTTTTGTTTTCGTTTTTTGTTTTTAGTGAGGCAATTGGGGTTAAGTGACTTGCCCAGGGTCACACAGCTAGTAAGTGTTAAGTGTCTGAAGCCAGATTTGAACTCAGGTCCTCCTGACTCCAGGGCCGGTGCCCTATCCATTGCGCCACCTAGCTGACCCAGCTAACTTATTTTTAAGTACTTAGATGCAATGCCATTTGATGTATATATTAAATATATATGCATATATATATTCATTGTGTTGCCTTTAAGCACCATGAATATGGCTTTTTATCTCTTTAAATAAAATCTATTTTTACTGTTGTCTTATAGGATATCATGATTGCTATTTTGAGTTGATATGAATCATAATACACTTTGCTTCAGCCTCTTATTTTTACTATCTGTATATGTTTATTTTTCAGGTGTATTTCTCACCAACAATACATTGTTGAATTCTGTTTTCTAACCTATTCGTCTAGTCTGTTCTGTTTTATGGGTGAGTTCAGCCCATACAAGTTCACGACTGTGATGATTGTTAATTATGTATTCCCCTTCATCTTATTTTATATTTTTTCCTCTTTTTGCCCTCCCCATATCTTTCTTTACCAAAAAGACGAGAAAAGAATATACTCAACATTACTAATCTTTAGTTGAAGCAAAAATACTTCCATTCTACTTGCCCTCTTTTCTTCCCCTCACTCAGTCCGTGATTACAGGTTCTTAACTCTTTTTTCTTTACTTTTAAACCCACTTCAAAAGCTAAAGTTGGTTTTGCTTATGACATCAATCCCTGAATTTACCCTCTCTCTTATTTTTCCCTCTCCCTGTTCCCTCCTGTTTTCCTGTTGAAATAAATATGTTTCTATATCCAACAGTGTGTGTATGAGTTAGTGCCTGTGTTCTACCCCCTTTGTCTGGTTCAGATGAAAGTGAAGTTCAAGAGACACCTTGTCCTCCCATCCTTTCTTCCATGTTTGTGTATATTTCTTGTACATCTCAATTATGTGAGATAGTAAGTTCTTCACCATTTCTTCCATAATGTATTCCTTTTTCCCTCCCTGACAACAGATAGAAGCCAGAGGTATTCAATTCTTAATTTGTTTCTCCTTTCTCTGCAAAGGAGAATGATATTTCCACTGGAAAGAACAGAACAAAAATAGCTAAGAGCGAGCTGATACCTAAGTAAGAATTGCATCCAGCAATCCCTTATGAATTTAAGTCACCTGGCCCAGATGACTCATCATCAGATCCTGAAAGAACTGGCAGATGTGACTACTGAACTACTATAAGTGCTATATGAAGGTCATGGGAAATAAGAGATGTACCACTAATTTGAGATTAGCAAATGTTATTGCAATTTTACAAAAAGGGAAGAAAACAGACTGAAAATGATGGGCCAGCTAGCTTGACTTTTCTTACTTAAAAAATTTTAGAACAGATCATTGAATAGATGTTGGCAAACATTAAAAAAAAAATACCATCATGCCTTCATCAAGAACAGGTCATGTAAATTTCAAATGTATATGGGGATTATATATTCCTTGCTTTCTCTATGGATGGGGGAGGTGAAAGGAGGGAGAGAATTTGGAACTGAAAATAATTTTTTTTAATTAATAAATAGTAAAACTATTTACAAGTTTCCCTTTAAACAAAACAAAACAAAACAAAACAAAACAAAACAAAACAGGTCATATCAAGCTAACCTTATTTCCTTTTTTGACAGGATTCCTAAACTGATAAATGAAAATGCTGCGGATTTAGCTTACTTAGATTTTAGCAAAGCTTTTGAAAAAGTAACTCATACTATTCTTGTAGAGAAGGTAGAGAGATGTAGAATAGATGACAATACAATCAGATGGAGTCATACCTGGTTGAATAATGGACTCACCGAGTAGTTGTTAGTGTCTTCAAGTCAATGTGGCAGGAGGCCTCCAGTGGAGCACCCAGGGATTGGTGCTTGGCCCTGTGCTATTGAACATTTTTTATCACTGACTTGGATAAAGGCATAGATGACACAAATGCTCATTAAGCTTGCAGATGATAGAAGGCAGCTGGCAGGGACAGGTAACCCACTGAATGGCTAAGAAAAGATCTGAAAGAGCAGGAGTTGATTACCCAGCATAATTGAACTTTAAAAAAAATTAATAATTATATTTTAATATTATTGACTCCCTTAATAATCCTATATATTTTATTATATTCACTTTAAAACATTATCCTGAGATGGGTTACACAGACTTCACAAGACTGCCAAATGGGTTCATGACACACACAAAAAATTTTTTAAATTAGACTTGTACAAGAGCATTGGACTGCATCTAATAAGGTGAAGTTCAGTAAAGATGCATGTTAAACCTTGTGCTTTGGTTTTAAAAATCAACTTCAGAAATATAATATGGAAGGGCAGCTAGGTGGTGCAGTGGATATAGCACTGGTTCTGGATTCAGGAGGACCTGAGTTCAAATCCGGCCTCAGACACTTAATACTTACTACCTGTGTGACCCTGGGCAAGTCACTTAACCCCAATTACCTCACCACAAAAAAAAAAAGAAAAGAAATATAATACAGAACAGGAATGATTATAGCAGTTCTGGAAAAGATCTGGGTTTTGGGTGGACTGCAAGCTCAACATAAGTCAATAGTGTGTTGTAGCAGCCAAAAAAAAAAAAAAAAACCTAATGTAATTAATAGAGGCATGGCACCAAGGAGTAGAGAAGTTATGGTCCCAATGTACTCTGCTCTCATCAGACCTTAATTGAAATAGTGTATTCAGTTCTAGGCACTACGGTTTTACTGAAGCATATTTTACTAGATCATGACTGAAGGAGGGCAGTGAGGATATTGAAAGGCCTCAAATGCATGACATATAAGAATCATTGAAGGAACTGGAGATACAACTCAGGGAAGTCTTGTACAATTAGCTGAAGAGCTATAGTAAGGAGAAAAGTTTTGACCTGTTCTGTTTGTTGCTAGAGGGAAGAACCACAAACAATAAGTAAGAAGTAGCCAAGAGGCTCAAAACTGTGCAGAAGTGGAATGGCTTGCTGCCCCTTCGTTGGACATCTCCAAGAAGATACCAGGGTACAACTTGTCAGGTTTATAGTGGAGATTCCATTTTTGTATTGGATTCAATAAGATGGCTGCTAAAGTCCTTTCAGATTCTCCTTATTCTGTGATTCTGTGAACTGAAATTGCAGTCATATTATTCTCTGCACTACCAAACTAAACTTGCCCCAAACACTGTATAATTCCTGGTTCCAAACCTAGCAGCCCAGCTTACATCCACTGGCAATGGTGTTTTCCCTCTCTTCTTAAATACCCCAGCTATAGGTCTCTGTTTAGTAGAATGGTGGTATACTCTCAAAGCACTTTTCTGCTTGCCTCCCTTCTGTGCCTCACTAGGCTCCCCTAGTGACAGTACCATGCTAACCACATCCATCCCTACAAGGGATTTTGCTCAGGAAAAGTAAGTTGTATACTGGGATAAACTGGGGAAAGGGAAACAAAATAGCTGCTGAGACATGCTGAACTCTGAAATCCTAAAGGAGTAAGAAAAAATGTGGTCATTGAAATGTATAGTTAATGGAAGAGGGTGTAGACATATTCCATTGTCCCAAGAGTCCATTCACATATTTCTTTTGCTCTTTGGCATCCTCTAGGCACTAACTGCTTTTCCCATTTCCTCCTATTTTCATTCACACCAATTTACCCCGAAGTGTTTGAAAAGAGTTTCCTGGACTGTGTATGTTTTTCATTCTTCTTCTTTTTTTTTTTGTAAGTTTTTGTGGAAAGATATTTTGCTTCACATCCAAAGGAAACATTGGACCAGCCCACTGTAAGTGGTAAAGGGAAGAGCTTGCCTAAAAAAATTCAGTTGACATGGAAATTTCCTCTAGGCTTGGTCTCCTGGTTTCTAATATTATTACATTAAAGTACAGCAAATAAATTGAAATTATGGATGTATGTGTGTGTATGTATGTATGTATGTATAGCTATAGATAGAAAGAGAGAGATAAATATAGATAATAGAACTAGAGCAGCCACTTCATCTATCCAGAGGATCTTGTAAGCTGCTTGACTTTGTACAGTTGATTTGACCACATCTTTATTCTGAAGACATGGTCACCCCCATGTACACCCCATCACACACATACCACCTCTACCCTCTACCCCAAATTAAACAGAACTTAAAACCAAGGTGCAGACATTACATATTTCCTTAGATCTGTAATTGTGTATCAGTGTAGAGCCAAGCATAGAGTTCTAGACATAGAATTAGGAGGACATGGGATCACATCCCTCCTCTGACACTAATGTATGACCCTGGACAAGTCACCTAACCTTGTTGAGCCTTGATTTCCTTATCTGGAAAGTGAGAATAATAATAAAAATAATAGCAAACATTTCTATAGTACTCACCATGTGTAAGGCCCTTTACAAATATTTCATTTGATCTTCACAACTCTGAGAGGTAGGTGTTATTTTTATCCCCATTTTACTGATAAGGAAACTGAGGCAATTGGAGGTTAAGTGACTTGCCCAGGGTCACACAGCTAGTAAGTGTCTGAGGCCAGATTTGAACTCTGATCTTCCTGACTCCAGGCCTGGCATTCTTTCCACTGTGCTATCTAGCAGACCTGTAGTAGTAATCAAATGAGATAACATATTTAAAATGCTTGACCAACCTCAAACTGCTTTAGAAACATCAACTATTATTAGTATCTGTATACATTTAGAATTAAAGCTCATTCATAAGATCAGAAATCTAGAGCTGGCAGGGACCAAAGAAGCCATCCAGTCCAATCCCTCTATTTTATAGATGAGGAAATTGAGGTGCAGGGAAATCGAGACCTTTGCACAAAGTCACATAGCTACTAAATGTCAGAAGCAGGACCTGATTCCAAATCAAGCACATGTTTCACAGGACCATGTGGCCTCTCAATCCCTATACATATGTATGAATGCACATATATATATATAAATATATATACACACACGTATATATATATACACGTATACACACACACACACACATATGTCTATGCACACATGCAGAAAATGAACAGGAAAAAAGGAGGAAAACAATGTCAAAAGTGAAAGAACTTCTAGCCAGCCTGCGAGAGGTCATGGAACAAAAGTATATTCTTTGCCAGTAGCCCTGTTAATACTTAAGTGTTTGGGAAATATTTTCCGCTTTATTTTTTACATTTATTTGATTTTTGATTGCTTATATTTGTTTGTTAATAGTTATTAAGTATATATGTGTGTATCTGTCTGTATGTATATATACTCCAAGTGTTGAGGGTGCAGAGCACCCCAGAAGTTCTCTGGGGCACACCAAGGAATCTTCTCCTTGAGAAACTAAACCAGAGGACAGATATACCTAGAGAGATAAGCGGAACCAAATCTGACTGAGCTAGCTTCGGGACCTCCACCCTTCATTCTGGTCTCCCTTACCCCTGGGGAGATAACTTTGGGTGTAGCTGTGGCCTTTGTGTCCTGAAGAGAGAGATGGCTTGAGAGATCCATAGCCACTCCTCACCCGACTCCTCTAGTCACTACCAATGGGGGATGGTCCTCCCTCACTGAAGGAACTTTCCACAGGCAGATGGTCACACCCCCATCAGTCCCCTATAAAAGTACCCGCCGGTCTCCTGCTTGAGGAGATTGGTGCCTCAGAGCTATAAGCTTTGTGCCTTTCTCCCCAAGAGAATTCCAAGGATTTCTCTTGGTTTCCCTTCCCTTCCCTTCCCTTCCCTTCCCTTCCCTTCCCTTCCCTTCCCTTCCCTTCCCCCTCTTCCCTTGCCCCTAAATAAACTACCATCTTATTCTAACTGCTTTTGTGTGCAAGAGGGTGTAATTCTTTAAAGAGGAATTCCTAAGAACCCCTAACCCAAACCCCATACCCCATTTTCCCCCATAACAAAAGGATCTATAATCTCTTCTATGTGGAGGTACTCTTTCCAATACATGTTGCTACTAATTGATACCTTTCTATCCTATGGTTCTCTTGTCCATGCCCCCCCCCATAAGTTTTAACACTGATGGTCATTCAAATGTGCCGGGTGTCTTTCTTGATTTCTCTTGCAAAATCTTAAAGCTCCCAGTGGAGTTCACGAGATATCAGTTAGTTATTTCTTGCTCTTGCCACATCACAAGCCCAACTTCTTTCTCATCTTTATGTTTCTTTCCTGTGTATTTCCTTGTTCATTATATTGCATCCTCCTAACACCTACCATGTATCTTTCTTTCTTTTTTCCTGTGGGGCAATGAGGGTTAAGTGACTTGCCCAGGGTCACACAGCTAGTCCATGTATCTTTCCATTGCCCTTTGTCACTCAGTCAGTCAATAAACATTTATTAAGAGCCTACTATGTGCCAAGCACTATGCTAAGCCCACTGGACCCTCTTCTCTTCTCTCTCTATACTATTTCACTTGATAATCTCATTAACTCCCATAGATTTAGTTACTATCTCAATACTGTTCATTCTCAAAGCTAGACATCTTATACTCAACATGTTCAAAACAGAACTCGTTCTCTTTCTCCCTAAAGTCTCTTTCCCTCCTAACTTCTCTATTACTATACAGGGCAACACCATCTCCCCAGTCACCCAGTCTTGCAACCTAGAGGTCATTCTCAAGCCATTACTATCTCTCTCTCTCCTCTTATCTGATCTGTTGCCAAGATGTATTTCATCTTTGTAACATCACTTGAATATATCCCCTTCTCTCTTTTGGCACTGCCACTATCCTGGTGCAGGCCCTCATCATCTCATGCTTACACTATTGCAATAGCTCACTGGGGGAGGGGGGGGGTTGTATGCCTCAAGTCCCTCCTTATTCCCATCCGTCCTCCATTCAGTCACTAGAGTGATTTTCCTAAAGCACAGGTCCAGGCATGTCACCCCCCTACTCAATAAACTCCATCACCCCCCTCTCACCTTTAGGATCAAATCCAAAATCCTCTGCCATTCAAAGCCCTCCTACCTGTCTATTCTTCCTACGTTTTTACTCCCAGCCATGTCCTCTTTGATCCAGTGACATTTGGCCTCTTGGCTGTTCCACAAACAAGATACTCCATCTCTTGCCTCTGAGCATTTTCTCTGTCGGTCTCACATGCTTGAAATTCTTGCCCTACACATCACCTAGCCTACTGGCTTCTCTGGCTTCCTTAAAGTCCCAACTAAAATCCTCTTGTCTATAGGAGCCTTTCCCAACCCTTTTTAATTCTAGCACCTTCCCTCTGTTAAACATGTCATATTTCTACTGTGTGTAGCCTTTTTGTACATATTTGTTTTCTTCTTGTCTCTCCCACTAGATTGTGGTCTCCTTAAGGGCAAGGACTGACTTTTGCCTATTTTGTATTCCCAGTGCTTACTTAACACAGTGCCTGGCACATAGTAGGCATTTAATAAAATGTTTATTGACTGACTAAGTACTGGGGAAATAAAGGCAAAAGGCCATACTTGCTCACAAGGAACTCACAGTCCAAAGGCAAAGACAAGAAGAAAATAACTATATACAAATAAGCCATACACAGGATAAATCAGAGATAATCAACAGAGGAGAGACACTAGAATTAAGGAGAATTGGGAAAGGCTTCCTGTAGAAGGTGGGGTTTTCACTGGGACTCAAATGAAGGAAGCCAGGAGGGTGACATGAGGGGGAAATGATTCCAGCATGGTGGGCAGCCAGTGAAAATGCCCAGAGCTGGGAGATGGGTTGTCTTATTGTAAGAGCAGTAAGGATGCCAATATCATGGGGGTTAGTCAGGTGTAAGCATACTGGAAAAAAGTGGGAGGAAGTGGGTCATGAAGGGCTTTGAACAACAACAGAGAATTTCCTACTTGGTCCTAGAGGTAAAGGAGCCATTGAGGTTTATTAAAGGGGGAGGAAGAGGGAGGAAGAATGACCTGTGCTTTAGAAAGATCAGTTTCATAATTGAGCAGAAGATGGACTAGAGCAGGGACAGACTTGAGGCAGGCAGTCCAAGCATCAGGCTACTAAAATTGTACAGGTGTGCGGTGATAAGGGCCTGGATCAGGTGGTAGCAGTGATAGAGGACAGAGGAGGGTTTATGCAAGGGATGTCACAACAGCAAAGTTAACAGGCCTTGGCAACAATTTGGATACAGGGGGATTAGAGAGAGTGAGAAGTTGAAGGCAACACCTAGGTTTAAAGCCTGGGTACCTGGGTGGATGGCAATGCCCTCAGTATAGGGAAGTTAGGAAAAGGGGAGAATTTGTGAGAGAGAAGATAACAAGAGCAGTTTTGGACATGGTGTTTAATTCTACACTTCAATTCTTTGGATATTAGTGTTTCATGACTTAGAGCCATACCCTATAATAAAATTAGTGTTAAAATGACAGACCTTTGAGAGCAGCTAGGTGGCACAGTGGATAAAGCACTGGCCCTGGATTCAGAAAGACCTGAGTTCAAATCCGGCCTCGGACACTTGACACTAGCTGTGTGACCCTGGGCAAGTCACTTAACCCTCATTGCCCCTGTCCCACCCAAAAAAAAAATGACAGACCTTTGAATTAGGGAGAAGCTTGGTGGGCAGAAGGTATCATAAAAATTATTGGTTTTGGTTTTTTTCCCAATTTACCAAAGGTGATCAGGATCACATAATCATAGATCCAGTCCACTTACCTTCTATTCAGTTCTGGGCCCAATTCATTAAGTTTATAATTTTTTATAATTTCTTTTCTTAAAACCAGAACTGTTTCAGATGATCTGGTGACTATATAATTTTACAATCTCTCTCATAGTATCCTTTGGCCAATGAAGGCTGGCCAATTAAATCAACTTAACTAGACCTACCTCCACCCCAGCCAAAATGTAGCTTTCCTGCATTCCATGACCATTGGATCTTCCTAATGATCCTGTGAGTATGTAAACAGGTGTTAATGTCCTCTGTTGCCATCCTGGGAGATGAGAGGCTTTTGCTTCTGCAAATACCAAAAGCCACGTCCTGACCCCAGAACTTGAAATGGTCTAGGAAATAGATTGTGGATTATTATTAATCATGTATTAATGTTGTCTGAACCTAGCTTTATCAGTCTAGAAAATCATCTAACCCAAAAAGCTCATTGTAGAAATCAGGCTGACCTCAGAAACACTCCGGGAAAGCCAGATGGTTTTAACCTCACAAAGATTTATGGAGGAAACTATCCATTCTTTCTGCTTCTCTCTCTATCAAACAACTAAACAAATTTCTTTTAAAAACTATCTCAGATTTTTGAGTTTGTTCTCATTAATAACAATATGGTGTCAGAAGTGGGATTCCCAGGTAGTCACCCTGAATTAAACCAGAAGACCATGAAAGCTGAGTAAGTCTCTGTGATTTTTGGACTGAGAATGGGCAGGACCCAACCAATATGCGATCGCATTGAACACAGTAGATACAGTCTAGGCCCCAAGTCTTGGTGTCCAGAAAATTAGAGGGATACATTTGGCCTTAGCCCAGGGAAAGGCTCAGACAGGGTTGGAATTAGCCCAGGCTACCCTAATCTACCAACAGGTAATTCCATTGACTTGATCATTCAAGGACTTGGTAAGGAGCTGCTAAAATTTTTTTTTGGTTACACTTAGGCTGGAGGTACTTTGGTAGTTTTTTCTTTTCTATTTTTCTTCCTCTTCCTGTCTTTTTCCTCACCTCTCCCTAGATACCTGGTCTGTGGCTGGCCTGTAGTTTCTCAGTAAACATAGGCATTAATTCTACAATCTATCTGGCTCGATATTTGTCCTTCCCTCCCTGTGCATCCCTGTCTACTGGGCTCTGTAGAACATCTGTTTTATCAACAGATTTCCCATCATCCTAGATCTCTACTTCTCACTTGTGGTCCATCTTGTGATAGTCAGCAAAACCTGACTTTCTCTGGAAGATGTCTCATTCACTGCCACACTTCTCTCATGCCCTCTAATGCACTAAGCAAGAAGGTGATATAAGCACGCTTTGTGTTTCCTGTTACCACCCACAGATGGTTCCTTTGCCATCATCCCCCAGCACCTTCTTTTCAGAATCACTCTATCCTTCTATATCAGAGGTGTTAAACACACAGCACTGTGGCAGCAACACTTCTGAATGCTGATCATACCAAATTAAAACACTGCCCAAAACAGTTTGGTTCAATACCTACCCACTGTCTTCCTCTCCAGCCCAATCCTTGCTCTCACCCTTGGAGTTTCAATATTGTTTCCTTAAATATCCTAACTTCACAATTCATCAGTCTCCTCAATCCCCCTGACCTACATCTCCAACACTATCTCAGCTAATACAGAAATGGTCATTCTTTAGACCTCACCATCACCTAAAACTGTATGACTTCCCTCACCTTGAATTTTGAAATTCCCCACTGATCATAATCTCCTATCTTTCCACCTCTGTCTCAACTATTCCGCCTGACCAAGACCTCCAGTTCCTTCCTCCTTGTTCTCCCAATCCATCACTAAATTCCAACTTTACTTACTTCTCATCACAGACTTGATATGATACTTAGCCAATTCAATTTTGTCTCTTTTGATGCCCTTACTCTTTTGTCCTACCATTGTCCATGCCCTGACAATCCTAAATCCTAGAGAACCCCTATCATCCATTTTCTCTGCTTCAGTTCCAGAACTGCTAAATATTGTCTTTTGAGAAAGTCACACAACTGCTGAGTAGATTATGAACTCATGGGCATCTAAGTGGCAAAGTGATACAAAATGAAGCAATCAGAACCAGAAAAAAATAATATTCACAATGATTACAGCTGTATAAATAAAAAGAATAACATAATTGAACTTTGTAATTATAATGACCAAGTTTGGTCCCAAAGAAGAAATGAGAAACTATACCTCTCTTCTTTACCAAAATGAAGAGGAGGTACATGGATGTAGAACACTGAATTTACTGTCAAACTCAGTCTATATTCAGGTTAGTTTTACAGAATTGTTCATTTTTCCCCTTTATTTTTTATTCTTTGTTATTAGAAATGGCTCACTAGGCAAGAGAAAATAAATATATTCAGTGATTAGGGAAATAGAAAAACAAAAGAAAGAAAGAATTTAGGACATCCATCCTAATTTATGTCCCCTCTCCACACCTCAGATTCTCTGTCACCCATTTTCTCTAGAGTAAGGGATATTGATATTTTTGTGTCATTGGCTCCTTTGCAAATCAAGTAAAGCCTATTGACCCTTTTCAGAATAATGCTTTAAAAATACCTAAAATATAAGATTACAAAGGAAGTAAATTATTGAAATGCAGTTACCAAAATATAAAACAAATTCCTGGATTCCAGGTTAAGGTTTGTTCTAAACACAAAGGATAAAAGTAAGCTTTCTCTCTCTTCTAAGGCTAAACCCCTCTACTTGTGCCCTTGATCCCTGCCCTCCCACCTCCTCTGAAACTGGGATATTGTCCCATTAATCACTGTTTATCTTACATCTTCAGTCTCTTGCTTTGTGTGGAATCCTTTGCCTGCAGCCCACAAACTTGCTCAGGTCTCCCCCTTCCTTAGACAACCTTCACTTGACCCTAACATTCCCTCAAGCAATCATCCTCTATCTTTCCTCCCTTTCTCTGCCAAATTCTTATAAATAGTCATCTAAGCTCATTGCCTCCACTTCCTCACCACCCACTCACTTCTCAGTCCCTTGGAATCTGGCTTCTGACCTCAGCACTCAAGTGAAACTGTTTTTTGAAAAGTTACCAAAAACTCCACTGCTAACTCTATTGGCCTTCTCTCAGTAGGAAGCCTCCTTTCCTTTTCTGCTGCTGTTGACACTGTGGAATATCCTCTCTCTCTCCTTGATTCTCCACTCCTGGCATTGTGACCTTCTGTGATACTCTTTTCTCTTGATTCTTTTTCTACTAGTCTCAGAATTAATTAGCTTTGCTTTTCATCTACCCTTTTCTCTTAGCTCTGCCTCACTTCAATCCAAGTCACTTGTAAGCCAAGACCTCACCCTCCTGATGTCATTGGTCCTCTTTGAGAATGAAGAACAAACAACAGCAAACACCCTTTTCTCTAACTTCACCATTACTATCATCTCTCTTAAAAGTTCTCCTCGGGGGCAGCTAGGTGGTGCAGTGGATAAAGCACTGGCCCTGGATTCAGGAGTCCCTGAGTTCAAATCCGGCCTCAGACACTTGACACTTACTGGCTGTGTGACCCTGGGCAAGTCACTTAACCCCCATTGCCCCACAAAAAATTTAAAAAATTTAAAAATTAAAAAAAAAAAAGTTCTCCTCACTATCCTTCCAGTTACCCAGGCCTACAAGCTCAGACTTGATTGACTCTCCATTTTCCCTTAGTCTTTTCCCACCCCCCACCTCCCCATATCCAATCAATCAGCTGTGTCGTTTTGTTGTGTCTTCCAATCCTTTTCCCTAGTAGGCATACATTAGCCTCCTACACCAACCAAGTCATGTAAGAAAAAAGCTTTCAACGACAACATTCTGAATTCTAGCTTAAGGGGAGATATTAAGTAGTGCTCAAAACTATTTTATTGTTAATCAGTTTTCAGTTATGTCTGACTCTTAGTGACCCCATTTGGAATTTTCTTGGCAAACTGGAGTGCCTTGCCATTTCTTCCTCCAATTCAACTTACAGATGAGGAAAGTGATATGTACTCAGACCTATAACAATTTTGATTCTAACCCCATTCTACATTTATTAAATCTACCTATCTCAACTCTCTATGTGTATATTACCTAGGCAAAAACTTTGTGTAGTCACATAATTTATTTAATCGATCAATCCAAACGTATTTATTAAGTAACTTCTATGTACCAGACACTGCACTAGGCACTGGAAATCCAAATAAAAAATGAAATATTTCCTGCCTTCAAGAAGCTTATATCTTATCAGAGGAGACATTTTAATTAAGTATATACAAATAAATACAAAGGATCAGGAAATGTCTCCTATAGAAGGTGGTAAATTAATTCAGCTCTAAAGAAAATTAAAAACTAAGAAGAGATGAATGAGGAGGAAATGAAGTAGGGAATGGCCTGGGCAAAGGCATGGAGATGGGAGATAGAATATCATAGGTGAGGAAAAGCAAGAAAGCCTGTCTAGATGCAGGGCTGAGTACATGACATGAAATAGTGCTCCTTGCATGCAGCCTTCCACCTCCCAACATGGCATTTTCACTATCCCCCCATGCCTTGAATTCTATTCCTCCTCATCTCTGCCTTCCTAATTCCCAGGTTTCCTTCAAGTATCTGCTAAAGTCCTGCCTTTCCTCATCCTCCTTAATCTTATTTCCCTTCTGCAAAAAGTATCTCCAATTTATCATGTATATATTTTGTTTCTACATAGTTGTTTAAATGTTGTTTCCCTCATTAAACTGTGAGCTCCTGGAGAGCAAGGATTGAATTTTTTCACCTTTATTTTCTTTGTATTCCCAGGGTCTCGCACATAATAGGTGTTTAATAAATGCTTGTTGACTTGGCTTGACCATGATAAAGCTGAAAAGATAGGTTGGGGGCAGCTAGGTGGCGCAATGGATAAGGCACCAGCCCTGGATTCAGGAGGACCTGAGTTCAAATCCGGCCTCAGACCCTTGACACTTACTAGCTGTGTGACCCTGGGCAAGTCACTTAACCCCAATTGCCTCACAAAAAAAAAAAAAAACAAAAGAAAAAAAAAAAGAAAAGATAGGTTGGATCCAGGTTGTACAGTTATACTCTGGTAGCAGAGTTTGTATTTGTCCAGAGGTAATAGGGACCACTGGAATAGGAGCAGAGGAAGACATGGTCAGACTTGTCCTTTAAGAATATCACTTTGGCAGGTATGTGAAGAATGGACCAGAGAGAAAACATATATGACCAGGCGACCAATTAGGAGGCTATTTCAATTGTCCCTTTGACAGCTGATGAGGGTCTGAACTAGAATGGTGGTCATATGAGTAGAAAAAAAAATAAGACGTAAGAGACTTTGTGGAAATGTTGTGCCAAGTCTTATCAATGTAAAATTAATAAGACTTGGAGAAGCTAGGTGGCACAGTGGATAAAGCACCAGCCCTGGATTCAGGAGGACCTGAGTTCAAATCCAGCCTTAGACACTTGTGTGACCTTGGGCAAGTCACTTAACCCTCATTGCCCTGGGAAAAAAAGCCTCAACTTAAAATTAAAAAGACTTGGCAATTGATCAAATATGTGGCATGAGGAAGAGTGAGGAACTGAGGAGGATGCTGAGTTTGGGAACCTGGATGATTGGAAGGATGTTGGGGCCCTTGAGAGAAACAAGCTTAGAAGAGGGATGGGTTTAACATAGAAGAAAGTAAAAAAGAAGTAGACTATAAATTCTTGCAGAGAAGCCCCCCACTGCGGGAGGAGCCAAGATGGCAGAGGAAAGGCAGTGACTTGCCTGAGCTCTCTCAAAAACCCTTCCAAATATCTTCAAATAATACCATAAGGCAATTCCTGGAGCACCAGAACCCACCAAAAGACAGGATGAAATAATTTTCCAGCCAAAGATAACTTAGAAGATTGGCAGGAAAGGCTCTGTTGTACCAGGGTGAGAGCAGAGCATAGCCCTGTGCAGGCCATACTGGTGCAGACCCAGCCACAGCCACAGCAAACCAGAAGGAGGCCTTGGGAGCCTCTGAATCAGCACTGACAGGACCTGCTTCTGGAACTCAGCCCACAGAAAGTAAGGGGGTCAAAGAAATTGACCAGAAGATTACAAGATCTCTTTGCTAGCACTGAGGCAGGACTCTGTTGTACTCAGACCCAGGTCACAGTCTTGGGTGGCAGTCCCAGGCAAGGGAAGAGCATGAGCACACCAGAGCTTGCAGCCACAGTGAAGGGGGATTCTGTTCATAGTTCCAGGGCAGAAAAGCAGGCCTGTGGTTGCTTGCAGACCAGAGCACAGGCCAGAAGAGTGGTAAACATACCTCTACTTAAATTATACCATGTGGGAAGACCTAAAAACTTACAAATTCCTAGAAGTATCTCTGAAAACAGCTTTACAAACCCCCTGAAGCTTGGGACAGTGCACCCTCCACCCTGGAAGCAGTGCCCCACTTTAACAAAGAGTTAAAAATCAAGAAATAGACTGAGGAAATGAGCAAACAGAAAAAATATGCTGACCAAAGAAAGTTTCTATGGTGACAAGGAAAATCAAAATATACCCTCAGAGACTGATTGACAATGAGGAGGATTGAATGATGAAGATGAGGATAGAGTGATGCTAAGGAGTATTGATTTAGGATGGTATGAGGATTGATGGATGATGATTGATGATGCTATCAAAACATATGGTACTTACTTTGCTGGGCTATTGTGAAGAAAATTCTTTGTCAAGTAAAAGGTACTATATAAATGTTATCTATTGCTGTTGTTGCAATAATCAACCTCATGGGTTCATTGTAAGGAAATCTCTCTTTAAGGTACTATGGAAATGTAGTTTACTATAAAAATATGATGAGCAGGATTCTATGAGAAAGACCTGGAAAGACCTGCATGAGCTGATGCAAAGTGAAATGTACTGTATACAAAATAACAGCAATATTGTGAGATGAATATAGAGAGACTGGGAAGTACAGGGCCATCCTCTTTCTGAGAACCAGAGAAAGCACTTCTACACAGTGGTTTAAGCACTACAACTGCCAGCCCACCATTTCTCATTGTGATCCTTCCAGTGGAATAGGATCAGGTCAGTGGATAACAGCACCACCTGGTGGTCAGGTCTCTCCTTAGTTCTCCTTCCCCAGCTTTTTACCTCTCCTTCCTCACTACTTGTCCTCTACTAGAAAGTATAGCACCAGGATGCCAAACACTTCTTATACAGGTGAATGTATCTTTACTATTATTTACCCAAATATCTGACTTCTTAAGCTCTCTGAGGACAGGGATGCATCTTTATCTTCTTTTAATTTCCTAATGGCTAGAATAAGAGTAGTTTATAACAGTTACCATTTTATGGTGCTTTAAAATTTGCAAAGTAGTAAGCACTCTTAGGATATTTAAATGTGATTATTTATAAAAATCTGAATTATAAACAACTTTAGGCAGACAGGTGACTAATGGATTGAATACTGAGCCTGAAGTCAGGAAAACATGAGCTTAAATCTGTCCTCAGACAGTTACTAGCTATATTACTTTGGGCAACTCATTCAATCTGTTTGCCTCAGTTTTCTCAACTAGAAAATGGGGTAATAGCACCTATGTTGAAGAATTATTGTGAGAGGGGCAGCTAGGTGGCTCAGTGGATAAAGCACCAGCCCTGGATCCAAGAGGACCTGAGTTCAAATCTGGCCTCATACACTTGACACTTACTAGCTGTGTGACCTTGGGCAAGTCACTTAACCCTCATTGCCCTGCCAAAAAAAAGAATTATTGTGAGAATCAAATAATATTTGTAAAGTGCCTTACAAACTTAACACAGTATCTGGTGCATAGTAGGAGTTATAGAAATGCTAACTTATTATTTTCAATAACTTGGTATAGTGGAAGGATCAGATTTGGAGTCTGAAGACAGGAGTTTGAATTCTGACTCTGTCTTTGTAACCTTGACCAAGTCATTTAGAATCTCTTGGTCTCAGTTTCCTTTGCTATAAAATCAGGATGCTGGGGTGGGGCGGGGGGCGGGGGGGTGGGGGGGTGGAGGCATCATGGTAAAGTAGAAAGGGCATGAGATTTGGAGTCAGAGGACATGGTTTAGAATCCAAGCTCTTATCACACATATTATAGTCAGTGTGACTTTTGACAATTATTTTACTTCTTTAGGCTCTATAAAATGATAGGGTTGGACTCAATGATCTCTAAGATCCCTTCTAGCCCTAAATTGATGATCCTTTCATCTCTATGGTCCCTTCTAATTGCATATTTTATGATCCTATGTCTATTGCATGAAGTGAGAGCTACCTGTGCTGACCTTGTATGAAGTTCAAAGGCAACAGAAAAAGGGATTTTGAAAGGAAGGAAATAAGTATTTATTAAATGCTTGCTATATGTTAGGCATTGATTTGCTGTTGTTTTTATGATGTGGTTCACTCTGGCTCCATTCTCTCAGAGAAAGACAGGATATATCTTCCCCTCATAGTTCCAGAATATCCTGAGAGGTTACATCTCAGGTGTCTCTTCTGTGCTACTGGCTGGAACCACTACTGGTTATGTTTCCCACCAAGCATAAACCACAAATGAAATAGCAACGTATTTACTTAAGACAGAATAGTAAAATAATTAACAAGGGGAAATCAAACAATTGAGTCATTCTCAGCCTCCCTGTTTTCCCCATACATTAAGAGATAGAACTTCTCATAGTTTCCTATATCTGTGGGAAAAGCTACCAAATCCCAAGGAATCTTATACTTCTGGTATAGATTCATCTTGGGAAACCATCTTACATCGTAGATTGAACACACCTTCTCCCTGAATGTGCTCCAATTTCTCTGACAACACACACACACACACACACACACACACAGAGCTCCTTGGCATGGTCCAGAGATTCCATAGCTCATTGCCTATACCCTGCATCTGTTCCCTTCAAGGCTGAAGCCCCATCCTCTGTTGCTATGCTCCACTGCCAAAGCTGTCATCTGCTGGTCCTCCACCCTCTGCTGCTATCCACAGATCTTCTCCATTTTCTCTGTAAAAGTGTTATGTTATCACTCCATAGTGTGAAGTCTCCCATAAGGTACCTCGAAGGGTCCCCTAGTTATCTGTGAGACTTTCTTTCTTTGATCCTGTCCATGCAGGATTCCCAGATCTTGGTCATAACTACATTATAGGATCATAGATAATGACCTAGAAGGGAGCTTGGAGGTTATCAAATGTAATCCTCTCATTTTGCAGAAGAGGAAATGAGAACCAGAAAGGTTAAATAAAATTGCCATGGAAACTATTGGTCAGTAATTATCAGAGGTGGGATCCGAATTCAAGTCATTCTAATTCCAACTACAACATGCTATCTGCCATAGCATGCTATCTCTCAAGGGGAAATAAATTCTTTTCAGGGTTTCTTTGCCTCAAGATACAGGCACCACTAATGACAGTTAGTGACAGTACAGTGATGACAGTACCACTAATGAGTCTGAGGGTAGGAATATTATACATATGTGTGTGTATATATATATATATACATATATATATTTGTATTTATAATGTTTCTTTCCCCTTTTGTTTGTCCTTTCGGTTCCTGCTATGCTCCATGTTAACAAGTATCCCACCATGCAAATGGTAATGAAATACTGACAAACCTTCAGAAAAGTCTAGAAACATTAAATGGGAAGGGGCAAACTAGTGACTTTCATCAGCATTCCTGCCATGATAGCAAATGTCCCTGTCTCCCATACAGCTACCAAGGAAAATAATATTTTCACTGGAACGAACAGCACAAAAAATAGCTAATAGAAAACTGAAATCCCCGATAAGTAGAGAGATAGTAAGAGAGTCCCCTAGTTCAACTTGAGAAGTTCAAGTCACCAGACCCAAGCAAACTATATCCCAGAGTACTTAAGAACTGGCAGATGCATTTGCTGGAACAATGTCAGTGACCTCTAAAAGACTGATGTGAAGAGAAGAAGTGCCATAGGACTGAAGAAGGGAAAATGTTGTCTCTATTTTCCAAAAAAAAAGGGGGATAAAAATAGCATTTTTTAAGTCTGTGAGTTTGATTTAAATTATTGGCAATGTTGTAAAATATATTATTAAAGTGATGATTAGTGAGAATCTAGGGGAAAAAAACAGTCATCAGAAAGAGCCAAAATGGCTTCATCAAGCCAAACCAATTTGACTTCCTTTTTTGAAAAAGTAAATAGACTGGAGACCAAAAGAGCCCCAAAATTATCCTAGTCAGCAAATAGTTTAACTTACTTGCCAAGTGGAGGGATAGAGCAGCCAAGGGCACCACTGATTTAAAATATAAACTAATTTATAAAATCTTACAGAGGATGGTTGAAAATTGTGAGTCTATAATCTTATAAAACAGCAAGAAAGAATAGAAGGAAAATTCAATTTAATGAAAGCTTAAGGAGAGACCAAACTGAGTCCCATTCTGAAGGACTTTAAGGATAAGATCAGAAGGAGATCAACAAACAAATGAAAGATGGAAAAGATCTGTAAAGATTTTTACAATGAACTCTTTCATTATTAAGAGCCATCTTTAGGGGAAAAAAGAGCCACCTTTGGAACCAAGTTGTATATCCAGAGAGACTAGAATTGCACTGAAGATAGAATAGTGGGAAAAGCAGCTGGATAAACAGAAGCTTACCCTGAGGAGACCTGTGTTGGGTGTGAGAAACACAATTTTAAAGGATCATACGATCATTTCTCTCTTTTTTTTTTTTTTTTTGGTGAGGCAGTTGGGGTTAAGTGACTTGCCCAGGGTCACACAGCTAGTAAGTGTCAAGGGTCTGAGGCCAGATATGAACTCAGGTCCTCCTGAATCCAGGGCCGGTGCTCTATCCACTGCGCCACCTAGCTGCCCTACTATCATTTCTCAAAAGAGGAAGATACCATTTATGTAGAAAACCTCTCCAACTTTATTATTACCCCAAAAGTGACCAAAAGGATATCAATAACTAGCATACTATGTGTCTTTTTACCCATCAATATAAAATTTTTATGAGAATAATCTACACATACATTGAGGGTGTTCATGAAGAGTGTATTAGAAGAAAACAGGGGGCAGCTAGGTGGCACAGTGGATAAAGCACCAGCCCTGGATTCAGGAGGACCTGAGTTCAAATCTGGCCTCAGACACTTGACACTTACTAGCTGTGTGACCCTGGGCAAGTCACTTAACCTTCATTGCCCCACAAAAAAAGAAAAGAAAGAAAGAAAGAAAACATACTTTCAAGATACATTCCACAGTGGACCACATTTTAATGTTATACAATTTATTGAAAGATATAGAAAATACAAGATCCCACTTCACTTGTTTGCTGACCATGGTTTTTTTCATGGAGCAAAAAGCTGCCTTAAATGAAGCCAATTTTCATAGGTTTAATTTCTGCATGGAATTATCACACCAATGTTCTTTTATCTATTCATATTCAGAGAAACATGATGAAATCTTTGTGATCTGATGCAAAGCAATTTAAGGAAAACCAAGACATTATAAACATTGACTACAATAATGTAAACAAAAAGAACACTAAAATGAACTCCAGTACTGAATGACTTATAATTGACCAATCAACCCCAGGGAAAAGATAAAGAGAAATCTTTTATGTAGAGAACTCTGATATCTGGCCCATTTTTTTTTCCTAATTTCTTCCTTTAAAAGTTGTCTTTTGAATTATTCTGGCAACTTTTGCCGTGGTTCCATGATCTTTGGGGAATAAGCAGGGTTGGGTTGGGTTTTTTTTGTATGATAATAGTAGTTAATTTTCCTTCATAATAAAGTATTTAAGTTCTCTGTTATTATTTATGAGGTTTTTTTTAAATATTTTTATCATTTCTGGGTTTTGCCTTCTTACTTTGTGCATTAGACTTTTTGGGGCACAGGTTTTTGGTTTCCTGAAAACAATTATATTGCTATCTTACTGGTCACACAACCAGCCTGATTTTTAGATAAGTAGATCATGAACAAAGTCAATTAGTTCTCCTTGAGCTACTACTTGAGGATATAATGACAGAAAAGTTCATTTAAATAAGAGATTACCATGTTATTATTCTCCTTTGTCATGCTGAGCTTCATTTTTTTTTTTTTTTTTGCGGGGCAATCGGGGTTAAGTGACTTGCCCAGGGTCACACAGCTAGTAAGTGTAAAGTGTCTGAGGTTGGATTTGAACTCAGATCCTCCTGAATCCAGGGTCGGTGCTTTATCCACTGCGCCACCTAGCCACCCCTGAGCTTCATTTTTGCAATCAGAATCATGAGGTTTCATCTTCATCAAAATGCCAAGTTGCCAGTGGTTTTGGAAAAAGTAATTCTTCACTGTGTGAAAGAGGCCTTATAACTGATGGTAAACTGGTTGTTACATACTGTTTTTAGACTTGGAAGCAATCCCTAATATGTAGTTAAGTAAAAATAGAAACGTGTTGAATGGTCTTTTTGTTCTCTACAAATCATAGGAATCACAATGGCATGCAATGAGGGCCAGCCAGAGACTAGTTTGATGCAAGTGATTCAGCACCAGTAAGGGGATGAGGTCTTTTCCCGATTACCCATTTTACCAAAGGAAAAAAAAATAGATTTCATATACTTTATTCACTAAAAGAATTTAAAAGTTGCTTCAGTACATACATAAAATTATTTGGCTATTTGACAAGATATGAACATCTATCTAAAAAGCACAAAGCACTGGTGAATACAGAATAGAAATAATAATGGTGTTTTAACAAATGATGCTATTCACACACCTGACAAAAGAGTCTACTACATAATATGAGTTTCACTATAAAACTGAAGAGAGGGTTATCAGCCTGGCCTGCTTCACAGCATCTATACTGAGTCTCACACAGCATACAAAAAGAAACCAACCAGGAGAAGCAGTAGACAATAGATAGAAAGAGAAATTCTATTTAAAATGCAAACATTATAAAATACTTGGGAATCTATCTGCCAAAACAAACCCAGAGACTATATGAACACAATTAGAAAACACTTTTCACACAAATAAAGATAGATATAACAAATCGGAGAAATATTAACTGCTCATGGGTAGACCAAGGCAATAGACCAAAAATGACAATTCTACCTAAATTAATTTACTTATTCACTGCTCTACCTCTCAAACTACCAAAGAATTATCTTATAGAGCTAGAAAAACTAGTAATAAAATTCATTTAGAAGAACAAAAGTTACCAAAGGAATCAATGGGGGAAAAATGTAAAAGAAGTCAAGCTAGCAGTATTACAAACCACATTAATTTCGTATTCTTTTAGTACTGTTTCATATAAGATTGGCATACCAACATGCTATTAAAAAACATAAGGTTCTGCAAAATAAAAACAGTAATTCACATTTATCTAGTGATCTGTGGTTCTGTCTCATCTCAGCAAACTTTTGAGATAGGTAGGAAATTCTTATCTTACCGATGAGGAAACCGAGATCCAAAGAAATTAAATGATTTGCCCAAAGTCACATGACTGAGCCGGGATTCAAATCCATGCTTTTTAACCCTGACTCCAGTGTTCTTTCTCCCAAATTGTTACTGCTTCTCAGGTTTTTTGTGAAGATCAAATGAGATAAAATACAAAAGCATTTTGTGAACCTTAAAGTACTATATAAAACCCTAGAAGTTCTTATTATAGCTGTTATTACTTAATCTCTCAGTGTTCTAGCCAACCCTCTAAGACTATAAATTGCAGAGAAAGTGTCAACCTGCATTGGTAGGAATTTCACCACTTAGTAGTTTTCCTATACCAGCAAAATCACTGGTCCAAACCCTATCCCTATCCACTTTTATTGGATTTCTCTTTGTTCATTGTTTGCCAAGATAGACCAAAGTCACCCACTGCCTTCTAAGGCTATCACTTGTCATCTTGACCTTTGTCTTGGCACAGGACTCCCAATGACTCTGGAGGAGAGAGCATGTCTGATGACTTTCAGCAGCTCAAATGAAGGATGAACAACAACCCCCTCAGCTGACCTGCCTAGTAGTTTTACAATCAGTGAAAGGAGGAAGAGGAAGTAAACCACAGACTAGATCCCAGTTGCAATGTCACTGAAGGATCTTCTGACGTTCTTCTCCTAGGGAGGAAAAAAAAGCTTAAAAATTCCTTTAGTATCAGTTATAGAAAATTTGTCAGAATTTTGTCACACTACAAGGGGGATAGGTTTTTTTCTCTTTTAAATTTTATTGATTCATTTTTATTTTATAAATTGCTTGCATTCATCAGCTTATAAAAGTCCTCAAAAATGTTCATTTTTGTAACATTGATGTCATGATATAAATTATTCTTCTGGTTCTGTTCACTTCACTCTGTATCAGTCCATAGAAATCTTCACATCTATTTGAAGCCATCTATTTCCTTATTTCTTATGATACATTAGTACTTCACATTCATGTACCACAACTTATTTATTCATTCCTCAATTGAGGGAATACTCTTAATTTCCAAGTATTTGCCAACACGAAAATAAAGAGCTATTATTAATATACATAAAGGACTTTTTCCTTTCTTTGATCTCTTTTGGGTATAGGCCTAACAGTGGTATAGCCGAGTCAAAAGACACACATTATTTAGTGACTTTTTCTGTATAATTCCAAATTGTTTTCCAGAACGGTTGTACCCATTCACAGGGATACCAACAATATATGAATGTACTTTTTCCCCACAGTTTCTCCAACATTGATCATTTCCCTTTTTTGTCATCTTTCTCATTCCAATGGGTATTAGGTAGAATCCCAGAATTGCTTTAATTTGCATTCCTCTAATTAGTAGTGGTTTGGAGCATTTTTTCATATAGCTATAGATGGCCATGATTTTTTCTTCTCTTGGGAACTGACTGATCCTTAGACCATTTATTAATCAGAGAATGGCTCTTTTTCTCATAGAGTTGTCAGTTCCTAATATATCTTGAAAATGAGACCTTTATCAGAGAAACATCCTGCAAAGATTTTCCCCTCATAATCGTGAGGATGAACCCTGGGAGGTAGGTGCTATTGTTCCCATTTTACAGATAAGAAAACTGAGACTTGAGAGGTTAAGTGACTTGCTCAGAGACACATAGCAAATAGCAACTAAGTGTCTGAAGCTGGATTTGAACTTAGTTCTTCCTGATTCTCAGTCTGAAACTCTCTTCACTGTGCTCCTTAGCTGCTATTTTTTGAACAAGGACAGCACTCTACATTTGTCATAGAACCCTGCACGATATTTCTCTTAGGCAGAGACACCTTGTTTGAACAGAGTCTTTGAGGTTCTATTTTGCTTTACTTATTCAAATGCTTTTTTAAAGCCACAATTAATAGATAGCAAGATGTAATCTTCTCTACAGCCCTCTCATTTAGTTGTACGACTATAAAGACGTGGTCTATTACAGAAAATTACCTGCAAAAGCTTCCTTGGTCCCTTCTGTTTTCATCAACAATAACCTTAAAGACCTTCCTCAAAGAAATTTTCTAGAAATCAGAAAGCAGCCATATGTGTCAGAAGTTGCTGATTTTTTTTTCTCTTTAGACAGCTATAGGAATTCCTTCTGTGGTCTTTTCCAACCTTTTAAATCTTCTCCTCTTTCAGTTATCTTGAAAAGCAAGGTCTGAGAGGTATATACATCAGAGGATCATAGATCTAAGGCTGGAAGGGACCTCACAGGCCATCTAGTCTAACCCCTGCAGATATGGAAAGTGAAGTCTAAGTAGATTAAGTGACTTTCTTGAGGCATTAAGCATCAGAGGCAGAATTTGAACCCAGGTCCACTGATTCTTCCCACTCTACTGTAAACAAATTGGGAGACATGAATGGAATGGAATACTACAGAGCTTTAAAGGAACAATAAATATGAAAAATTCAGATAATCACGAGCAGACATATGAACTGATGCAAAGTTAAACTTTCAATTAAGATGGAAATGTGAAAGTTATCAGTGGAGCTCAGCTCTCCCACATTTATTCTGGCTATGATCTAAAAGGGGCACCAGGTCAAATAATGACCAAGAAATCCAAAGAAAACAATAGTAAGTTTTTTCATCTAGCCTAGAACTACACACACACACACACACACACACACACACACACACACACACACACACAAGATAACCAGGAGCCATAAGGACTAAAAGGGATCCCACCAAGGAAGTTAACGCTAGTTCAGGTGGTATTGTTGTTCTTTGTCCTTTGTTTTCTTTTTTTTTTTTTACCCACAAACCTAGGTAACTAGAAAGACAGTGGTGCCCTCAACAGAAAGAGAGAAGTTAGAAAGTGTAAGAGGATGGGAAAGCCTCAGTGTAAATGAGTTCTGGTTGGGCACAGACAGTGTATCCCACTGATGCTTAGCATTCTAACCTCAGACAGAGCTAGTATAATAGCTCATATTTCTAAAGAACTTTACATCCTTCAATTCATATTCCCCTGTACCACCTATGATGTAATTAGTGTAAGTGATATTATTTCCATTTTACAAAACAAAGAAACATAGACTCAAAGTGCCTTGTTCGTGGTAACACAATTTCAGAGTGGGAAATCTAGAACTCAAACCAAAGATCTTTTAACTTCCAAATTGTTTTCATATAAAACAGATGCTTGTTTATGGATTGCGTCACACTGCCTTTCTTTAATGTATATTGTGTGTGTATGTATATATGTATTTGATTATACCATACGATCTCTTTTAGTGTATGTTGTGTCTATGCTTGTATGCTTGTATTTTATCATACCACGCTGCCGTGAACGTGGTATATAATAGTGCCACCAGCTTAAATAGGATACTTGATAGTTTGGCATTTGAAAACATTTCTTGCTAAATTCTGCCTGATTCTTGTGGGTAGCTCAAGTGGATTCCAATCATTTGGAATGAATAATGAGTGTCTTTACAATACATTAGATGAGTTGAAAACAGAAGGTATCACAGAACCTAGAACTCTTAGTTTAAGCCAGAAATTGGTTCATTTGGCTGGAGAAAGGGCTTCCAAAGAGGGCATTTCTGGAAGAAGTAAACAGTCAGGGTTTGCATTGGTGACCTCTCACCTACAATCTCCCACTGCTTGTTTGTTGCCAATAAGAGGGAACAAATATCCTTAACAACAACAATGGAAAAGCTAAGGAAAAAAAAAAAGATTTCCATTGCTTCTGCCTATTTTTAAAGGCATTGTTTGACCGAAGGTCATCAGTTAGATATTGTGTGAATCCTCTGACCGCTAACCAGCTCTAAACATGCCCTGAATGTTTGAAGTATTTAGGGCAGACAAGTCTTAGCATGACTCCACACAGTCCAGTAATTGGAAATGATATGTCTGCCCTCAGAGAAGTCATTGAAAATAGTTTGTGTTTTTCTTTTTCTAATCCTGTAATTGTTTTCTTTTCTGAAAAGCTGGTTAATTGTGCAGCGGATGTTTTAGAACTGCAGCCTATTTCTTAGTACCCAGTGGACAAATTTGCTTTATCATAGGAAAAAAAATAATCTGAGGGATTCTGAAGAAATAGGATGGATAATTTGGTCTTGTTCTTTTTTCTTACCTGATAATGATGCAACTCTGTGTTATTATATCCAGCTCCACACTTGAGTCAGAAGGTATAGATTTTCAGTAGACATATGATTGATCCCAATTACTATTAGTATCAGATCTGAATGTTTACATTTAGTGCTATGGTCAATAATAAAAAATAATAGTTAGCATGAAATAATAATGGCTATTTTAACACTTGGGTGACACCAAGAGCTGTCCCTAACACTATGAACAGTGTCTGGTCCCCTTGGACAGTCAGAGAGAGGGCATGTGTTGTCAATCAAGTTCTCAGACCTGTCTGTCACATACAGCTAGCAGAAAGGTGCTCTGAGGATAATGGACATACTGTGCTTCTTTTTGATTCAGAGAAATTGAATGCCTACTTCTTTTGTGTGTGCTATTAATATTTTTTTATGGCTAGGGTAGGGTGTTTCCCCAAATCAGATTATGTTTTGGCCCCAAGGTTAAACATTTCTTAAATGTTTAACAATCTGCTCTCCAAGGGGAAAAAAATTTACACACCACATACTTTTAAGTTTAATTTAAATTATTAACATTATCTTCATCAATTTTTTAAAATCTAGACAATTAGCAAAATGAATCAAGCACTGATATGTAGCATTTGCTGATTTCTGAAATGGAAAAAAATCTACTTTGAAAATTTAACAATCGGGTCTCACAGGCAGGCTAGAGCAGATTCCAACACGCTAGTGCTTGGCTCCCATCCTATTAGCTCCTGTCTTTGTCCTGTGGTGGTCCAAATTTATTATTAAATAACCACCAAAGATGTATTGGTATAGTTTTTAATCAGAATATTAAAAATTAATCAAAGTAGGTTGACACCAATTCACCCACTTGGTGTATTCCATTAATTTCCCAGCAACACATAAACTAAAAACCTAGAAATTCAGCCACCAGCCCTAACCCCCACCACATCTACTCCCTGACTTGAAATTGCCAGGAGTAAATCAGCAGGGGCATTTGTCCAGTGCTCTTTATTTACAACAGAAACTCTTTGGTTGATCAATGTCCAATCCATTGATGTGATTTGAGAAGCTGGAGGACTCTGCTTGACATCCCTGAAGAATAACACAAGCTATGTAGACACAGCTGCATCAGAAATGGTCTTACATCCCGGTGGCTATAGTGATGTAGTACCATCCGCTACATGCATGTATTTTTTCCCCCTTTGGTCTCCTTCATACCATGGACCAAGGTCCTAGGAAATTCCATCCACACAGAATATCACTTCCTTCTCTATCACAGTCCTGACAAAGAAACCGGAAAGCAAAAAGGCACCAGCTTCCATAAACAGCTTGCCATTTGCTCAGTCCTACTCCCCAGTTTCCTCCTCTGTCAAATAAGCTGGAGAAGGAAATGGCAAACCATTCTGGTGTCTTTGCCAAGAAAATCCCAAACAAGGTCACAAAGAGTCAGACATGACTAAAAAATGACTGAACAACAACTCCCCAAATTCCAATTTGTTCCTTTGAATCACTACATCTTCAATTTCCTCCATCAATCACATGACTATGGAATTTTTTTACTATTCTTCCCCCAAACAACTATGAACAAACAAGATACATACAGGATAGATTGGAAATAATCTCAGAGGGAAGACATTAGCATTTTTTAAATTAAAAATAATTTTTTCAAGAAAATTCACTTTCTTCTCTTCCTACCTCCCCCACCTGTAGAAAAAGAAATCATTCTCTCCTTTGATTTACCTTCACTCTTTTTCCTTTCCATTTCTCCCTTTCCCTCCTATTTCCCTACAGGAGTGAGTTATATTTCTGTCCTCTGTGTGTGTGTGTGTGTGTGTGTGTGCGCGCGCACACACGCACATACACATGTACACACAATTCAGATTAAACTTAAACTTCTTCCTTCCTCTGACCAATTCAATAATTGTAAGGTTCAAGTGTTGTATGATCCCCACCCTACCCACACCCCTTCCCCCTGTTTTATATATACGTTTACTTGTTTCTCTTCTCTCCTCCAGTGTATTTCTTTCATCCATCCTTTTCCATTATGCTTTTAAGATCATTAAAATATAACAGAACCACTCCCAGGCCCCATTTGGGGTTTTCTTGGCAAAGATACTGGAGTGATTTGCCATTTCCTTCTCCAGTTCATTCTACAAATGAGGAAATTGCACTTACTAGCTGTGTGACCCTGGACAAGTCACTTAACACTCATTGCCCTGCAAAAAAACAGGAGGAAACTGAGGTAAACAGAGGTTAAGTGACTTACCCAGGGTCACACAGCTAGTAAGTGTCTGAGACTGAATTTGAACTCAGGTCTTTTGAACTCCAGGTCCATCACTCTATTCACTGGGCTATCTAGCTGTCTATTGCATTAAAAATCCACTTCCCCCCTATAGGATTATACTTATCTTTGCTGGATAAGTTATTCTTGGTTGTAAGCCTCTATATTCTTTGCTTTCTGCTCCTTTATAGCAGTGGCTGATAAATCATGTATAATTGCGAATGTCGCTTCTTCAGTTCTTGAATTCTTTCTGGTTGTTTGTAATATTTTTATTTTTTTATTTTTCTTTCTGGAAGCTCTGGCTTTTGGTTATAATATTCCTAGAAGTTTTCTTTTAGAATTTCTTTCATGAAATGATTGGTGAAGAAATCTAGCCAGCTTTCTATTGTGATTTCTTGAAATATGATTTCTGGATTCTTTTTTTTGGTCATGGCTTTCAAGTAGTCTAATGAGTCTTAAATATTTTCTCTTCAATTTTCTTTTTAGAGGTTTTTATATGAGATACCTTACATTTTCTTTTTTTTGTCTTTTGACTTTGTTTTTAATATTTCTTGTTACCTCTTGCATCATCAGCATCTCTTTGGTATTCTGATTTTCAGCAAGTTGTTTTATTGAGTGAGGTTTTGCACCTCATGCCAAGTTATTAATTCTCTTTCCAATTCCTTCATCCATAGCTTTCATTTCTTTCCCCATTTTTCATCTAGATCTCTCATTAGATTTTTTAAAACATTTTTAGCTCTTAAAAAAAAATGCAACTCTTGCCCCCTCTTATCCAGGAATTCTATTTGAATTTGTGGTAAAGTTGTATTTGTCTTTGAGGCTTTGCTTTGGAATTATTCTTTTCTTCTGGGTTTGTGTCTTAAGCATCCCTATCACCATAATAGCTCTTTATGGTAGAATTCTTTTTTTGTTATATTTGCCACTTTGATAGGTCTCATCAATAACTGTGTAATTTAAAATTCTAAATGTGGGTTCTAATATGTCCCCCCAGTTTTGGGGGGAAACTGACTAAAATTACTGATAAATGAGTTTAGGTTTTTTAAGGGTTTATTGAAAGATAGTCAAAGAAAGAGAAAGATTGAGAACAGATTTCCTATAACCTGGCAATCCTAATCTTCCCAAACTCCCACTTCTGAAGTCCTCTGCCACCACACCGATCTCTTGCAGCTAAAGAGGCAGGAGCCAGTCCCCAGCGTCTACTTCCTGCTTCATCTTCCCCTCCCAGAAATGGGAGGTTCTTCAAGCTGATTGGCTAGTGTCATTCAAATTCATTAAGTACCCTTAAGTACCAGCCAGATGTGCTTAACTAGAAGTCAGGCAGTAATCCATTCAGCAGTCAGTTGCCTTATCCAATTCAATCAGTTTAAATTAATCTCCAGGTGGGTTCCTGAGTATCTGCTAAATCTCATCTATCACATTCCATTATCTTGACACATAACATGTATGAAATGATGCATTGTGAAGTGAGCAGAATCAAGAGAACATTGTACACAGAGACAGCAATATTGTTTAAAGAACTGTGAATGACTTGACTATTCTCAACAATACAATGATCCAAGACAATTCCAAAGGACTATTGATGAAACATAGTATCCACCTCCAAAGAAAGAACTGATATTGATGGAGCACAGACTGAAGCATGCTATTTTTCACTTTCTTTCATTTTTTTATTTTAATCAATTTTTCTTGTACAAAACAACAAATATGGTAATGTTTTACATACTCATACATGTATAACCCACATATGATTGCTGGCTCAGGGAGGGGGGAGGAGAGGGAGGGAAAGAGGGATAAAAACTGGAATCCAAAACTATAAATAAAAATGTTTATTATTAAAAAAATAAAATAAAAAAATTTTTTTTAAATCATTTTGTTTGTTTGCTGGCTTCTTCTTTCAGCCTACTTCCTAACTTCAGATTTAATGTTGGGCTGGACTGTGCACACTTCTGAAGGTAATGACTGAACTTGTGTCCTCCTGGACCCTTCTGCTGCTTTCTTGGAGGTACTGAGTGGTGTTACTCCAAAATCTTAGGGACAGTTCATGGTGGGAATCTTCAGGCTTTCAATACTCCCTAAGAGTTCTGATCCAGGGTGAAGACTGAACAATGTCCTCTTGGTCTGAGCTCTAAAAGTTCTTGACCTTAGTTTGGGTCTAAGTAATAGGGCAACTAGGTGGTACAGTGGATAAAGGTCTGGGCCTGAAGTCAGAAAGACCTGAGTTCAAATCTGGCCTCAGACACTTACTAGCTATAGATAGCATATACTGCAAGGAACTGTTGGAGGCCGGAGATAGTGCCATAAGCGCAATGGAATGGTTGGCGCCCAATCAAAGGATGCTCCCCTCCTTTCCAGGTAGGCAAGGCAACTAGCATGGCATAGGAGACCATAGAAGGTGCCCCCCCCAAATAACAATATAAACAGTCACATGACTAGGAAATGAGAGAATTGGTGCTTGACTGCAAATGTCTCCAAAGCCAAATGCTCTTTATATGATACTACAAAGGAAAAACTAACACAGAAATTTCTAGTTAAAACAAGTGTTATAATTTGGAATAAGGACATCTGGATTTGAAATCTGGTCCCATTATCTGTGTAACTATGGGCAAATTACTTTCCCTGTCTGGGTCTTTTCTATAAAATGAGGGAGTTGAACTAACTTACCTGTAAAGTCCCTTCTTATATTGACATTCTATTATCTCAAAGAAACACAGTGAACAGTCATCTGATTCTTAGGATTGTAGAACATGAATTAACTTTAAGGAAATACAGGCTGGTCCCTTTTATGGCAGACTTGTAGGAATGGTTTGAATATATAGGCTGATCCTAGAGTTTGATTGAGTTGAACACTTCTTGAAAGTCTGCCATCAGCTGGCATCCAGACATCTTTTATCCACCTGGTAATTGTTCCTTTGCAACAGTATTTGTGATAATGAGATTTGACTGTATGAGATAGCGTCTTAATCTAGCTATTAAAAGGCTTTCAAGAGTCCTCCTCCAAGGCAGGTGTTAGCAGTAATACTGAGTAATAAATGTAATTCCATCTCTGTGAACAGCATTTCAATAAAACTAGAACTAATGAAGACACCTGCCATGTTTGGTTTAATGAGGATCTAAAAATAAAGAATATGTATTATTGTAAGGATAAACACAGCAAAGGACTTATTAGAAGAGAACAATTTAAGACCCTCAGGAAATTCTTCAGGAGCACAGTCCCCTTGTAGAATTTCTGTGCCAGGTCTCATAAAGCCCTAAAAGCACTATTCCATAGCTATGAGTAATTTTAATGATGGTGAAAGCACAGCTTACTCTTGGGAAAGTCCTGCCATTGTCATCCACAAATTTTGAACATCTTTGTAGCCCATTCTGTGAACCACAAAATATACAGAAATTGAAATCTAGCTGGAAACTGGTGGCCATAGAGACCTAGAAATTAGAGCTGGAAGGCACTTTAGAAATCAGTAGCCCAGTCCCTTCATTTTCTTGGGGTTTTTTCTTTTTTTTCCCTTTTTTTTCCCTTCATTTTCAAAGGACCAAACAGAGGCCCCAAGAAGTTAAATGACTTGCCCAAACTCACCCAAATATTTTGTAGCAATTGACTACATTAAATCAAGTATGGATAGGCACAGAAAATGAAAAAAAAAACTGGCCAAAATTGAAATCAACACCTAAAGTCATGGAATGTTATTCTTGAAATATCTAAAAGTTAGGTTTGATTCTTTACTTATATGACCCTTTGTGTTTAAAATATCAATAAAATGAGCTCTAAACATTATTTGAGGATTACTTATCATCTAAAAGTGCTACTTCAGAACTTTTTTGTATGTATCTCTCTGCTGTCTCTAGTACAATGCTAAGTTGATAGTAAATATGATTCAGCTCTCTCTCCACTGGGCTACAAACCACCTCTGTATCACATAAACAGATAAGCATGCACATGATAATCTGAAGAAAAACACTAACAACTAGGGAAATCAAAAAAGGTTTTCTCTAAGAAGTAGAACCTGAGCTGAGCTTTGAAAGAATTTAGTGATTCTTGGAGGTAGAGGCAGAGGTGAAAAAGAGGGTATTCACATGGGAAACATCCTGTACAAAGGTTCAGAGGTGGGAGATAAAATGTTACATAGAAATAGGCCCAGGTGGCTGAATGTAAAGTAGTTAAAAAACCATGCAACAAGCAGCCAGAAAGAAACAGTTCAAGTACTTTGGAGCCACAATCAGGATAACACAAGATATAGCAGCTTCTATATTAAAGGATTGGAGGGAATGCAATATGATATCCGGGAGGGCAAAGGAATTGGGATTATAACCAATAATCACCTACCCAGCAAAACTGAGTATAATCTTTCAGGGGGAAAAATAGGACTTCAATGAAAAAGAGGACTTTCAGGCATTTGTGATGAAAAGACCTAAACTGAATAGAAAATTTGACTTTCAAATACAAGACCCTAGAGAAGCATAAAAAGAGTTACTGAACTCCAGTGGCAAGACAAAAGTCAGAGGATGACATTGAATATTCTAATGGCAGAAGACAACACATTAAAGGTGGGGGGGTGGAGAAAAAGGTTGGGAGAAGGATATGGGAACAGATGGAGGAATGGGGGGGAGGGCGTAGAGTATTATAGTCCAAGAGAGTCAGTAGTACAGCCTGGAGAGAAATGAAGACATGTGGCTGACCTGGGCAATGGAGTTTCTAAGAGCACTCAGCCAATCAGCCTCAGGGGTAGAGGTACTTCCAGAGTGTGAAGTCTAGGTACAGCATGAGACTCCAAGGTGAAGAGGTATAGCCTGAGTGTATCATCACCAGTTTGTGATTAAATATATATAGCATGTTTCATAATGGCTCCTCTGATATTACCACTGTATTACTTTGCACATAATATAATGTTTCACCATTATGCATGTTTAGGTCACATCTATCCACTAGCCCATAAGCTCTATAAGGGGAAGAACCATGTCCTGTTGAAACTTTCTATCTTACCAATTATCTAAAATAGTGCTCTGAACACAATCATAATAGTAGATGCAGAATGAATTAATAAGCATACATATTCACATAATTTCTCCCCTTTATCTTTTCCATTTTAATATAGGTTCTTAATGAAAATTTATATCCCTTTTTTTAACCAGAAAAAAATACTGAAGAAATTTGGTGAAGTAATCTTTGAAACCTTAGTATACAATAAAATAAGAGAAAGATTTAAAACAAAACAAATAAACAAACAAACAACCAAAAACAAACCATGCAACAAGCCTGTAAAGGTAGGCTGGAGCTATCTTGTAAAGGGCTTTAAAATACTATACTGAAACCTTTGTATTTTATCCTAAAGGCAGTAGGGAGCCACTGAAGATTCTTGAGTAAGGGGTTGACTTAGCCATTCTTTTTCTTTATAAAAATGATTTATGGAGCTATTTGGAGGATAGTTTTGAAAAAAAAAACTTAGAAAAATACTTCCTGAACAAAAAGATGCCACTTCACAGGCAGGAGTAAAGGCCCATAATAGATGTATGCCATTGGATTAATCAAATATAAGTGATACTCTGGCTAGAGTCTATGAAATAGCTAAGACCTAAAAGTAGAATCAAAAGACTCTCCATGAACAACATCCCTATGAACTCAACAAACAATAAATATGCCTACAAAGAAATGAATGAGTCAAGTAGATTTGTTTTCAGAAATAGATGAGTTCATGATACTTTTTTAAAACCAGGTCATTATTACCAGGAATTAAAAATAATTAATGATTAAGGAGCCTGGACTTATTGATCAGTGCAGATTTTGCAAGGAAACCGTAAAATCTATGCAACATATTGCTGCAAGTTGCAGGAATTTAGACCCTTTCTAATATCTAGAAAAACAAGATCAAATGACCAGAATTATACACTAGAAGCTCACAGTGGTCCATAAACTAACAGACCACAAACCCCTGTACTACAAAACAAACCCCAAACTATCCTTGAGGATTCAGCAAATATATGTTGTCTTGGAACCAGAGTATTATCACAGTCAAAGTTGTTACCCATAATCACTTGGATATGACAGACCCACAAAAATGTAAGAACTGTTTTAATAGGTGTTGTCACACTGAACACTCATATCACACTAGGCTGAGTCAAGTTTTCAAATTACAGAGACATAGAGGAAGAAAGCAAAACCATGTTCAGACAGAAAGAACTACATAACATCCTTGTCATCTTTGGTGCTACTGAAATTGTCTGGATTTTTTTTTGTTTACCTAAGATGGCATACAAACATCCAAACAATTTTGTTCAAGTATTTTTAAAAGTCATTTTTAGTTCCTAGGCAATAGTTAACCAAAGATTAACCATGAAACAACAACAGTAGGGTACCAAATTAGCCCAGAAACATTTCTATCTGAACATTATAAAAATATAATAATAATACCATACCTTTGAATAATACCTTAGTATTTAAAAGGAGCATCCACATGTACTATTTTATGAAAATGATTATTAGCATGAATATATAGGACTATAAAGCACTTTTACATACATTATCTGATTTGATTCTCATACCCTTTAGGGAAGAGAATGCATACACAAATAAATATCCATGTGGCTATACTCAAGTAGATCTGAGATCACATTGATTTGATAGCTCTCTCCAACAATGCAGATAGCATCCCATCCATGCCTATAATATCCTGTATAATGCTTGTCCATTTCCTCCCAGAAGCTTGCCCTAAGGAGTCCGCCCAACATGCAGAAGCTTTCCTCATTTTCTCCTAATATTGCAAAAGTCCCATTGGAGCTCAGTAGCTGTTCACCAGTCCATTCTCATTCTTGGTACATGACCAGACCACTTTTTCCTATCACACAATTCTTGAATGACATCTTTTATTCCTCTTCTTCAATGTCCCTCATTAGTCACATGGTTTTGGTTTTTGTTTTTTTGGTGAGGCAATTGGGGTTAAGTGACTTGCCCAGGGTCACACAGCTAGTAAGTGTCAAGTGTCTGAGTCTTAGTCACATGTTGCAGCCTTCCCCCCCCATCACGTCCCTCTCCTTTGCCTTTTGAATTATTTTTAATTTTTCAGAGGCTTTTGTGTTATATGTCTTACTTCCATAAAATATATCTATACATATATCTATAAGTAATATTTGGGGAGGGCATGTGGGGGGGGAGGATGGATGACAAATGTAAATTTATTAATGAAAACAAAGGACTGTTTTTCCATCAACATAACCCTGAACAATAATATGTACCCATATATGTACAATGCATACAATGAAATAACATATACCCATTATTAAATTCCCTGAATCTGCCTGAGCATGGCAAACAAAATCATCTCTCACCCAGATCACATTATCCATATTTGTTAGAAGCAGATCATGAACCCAGGTCTTCCTGAGTTGAAGTTGGCACTCATCCACCAGGCCATGCTTCCTCCCATCTGAATACTATCCTTTGACACCAGCAATAGTGGTGTAATTATGAGCTGCAGAGTCTACTGACTCCCATATCTCTGTTGCTTTCTTTAGTAATTGTGAGATTATCTCTTTTTCTAAGTCTTTGGAAAATTTCTGGGGTAGACACATTGTTATCTTTAGTTGTCTCCCCCATTTGTTCCTCAATGAGATAATTTGTGAATCTATCATCAGATTTCAGTTTTGAGAGACTCCTATTCATCTTGAGCTGTCTTCCTTTCAAGAATCTCAGAGCATAAAATTATACCTCTTTTTCTAAGCTTTGTGAAATATGATCTTCTAAAGGTTACAGCAATAGTTCTCAACATTTTTAATCAAATAGGAAGACAGCTTTTTAATACCAAAAAGTTCTGTATATCCCAAATGATAACAGCTATGTGATTAGTTTCTATTTGTTAATCAAGAAAATACATAATAGCAAAATTCTCCTATGAATTCAAAAATTCATTTAAATAAATTTGTGATTTATTATTAACAAAATGATCACAGCATAGTAGAAAGAGAGCTAGCTTTCATAAGACCAGACTTCTGAAAAATAGCATCCGTATGACCCTGGATAAGTTGTTTGTGCCCAGGCAAATGTCCATGTATTGAACATGTATTGATCTTCATTGGTATAGGGAGTTTGCTCACTGGGAATTCCTTATACCATTGAAGGCAATGGTCAAGTTTTTTTTAAATTCCAAAGTTTATATGTCCATATCTATATCTATATAGATCTATACATATATGTACATATATACTTATATGTGCATATATTTAATAACATGTGCAGAAGATTATTTGGTGCACAAAATCTATTTATTACACTGAGTAAATTTGCCATGCTAATTTTAATACCAAGCTTATTTTACTATACTAAGTCATTCTGCATTTTTGTCAGGGTGAAATAAAGATCACAACAACAGGGTTTGTATCAAGATTCCATATATCTCTGTGGTCCCTTAGGGGTCTACATCTCATAGGTTGGTACACTTTGATCTAAGTTACATGTCTTACTACATTTAGCATTCACCTTTTTTGGTTATCATAAATTCTAGGCTGATAGTATAGTCAGGCAGCTGGGTGGTGCAGTAGATAGAGTGTCGGTCTTGTTCAAAAAGACTCATCTTCCTGATTTCAAATCTGGCCTCAGACATTTACCAGCTGTATGACTCTGGGCAAGTCACTTAACCCTATTTGCCTCAGTTTCCTTATCTGTAAAATGAGCTGGAGAAGAAAATGGCAAACCATTTCAGTATCTTTGCCAAGAAAAACAAAAATGGTGTCAAAGGAAAATGAGAAGCCACTAAAAATGACTAAACAAGTATTGTAAAGATCCCAAAAGATCTTTAGATGGGGGGGGGGGGGATGGAACAAAATATAATTAAGATAAATGCAAAGAACTACACTTGAGTTAAAAAAATCAACTTTGAGGGGCAGCTAGATGGCGCAGTGGATAGAGCACCAGCCCTGGAGTCAGGAGTACCTGAGTTCAAATCCGGCCTCAGACACTTAACACTTACTAGCTGTGTGACCCTAGGCAAGTCACTTAACCCCAATTGCCTCACTAAAAAAAAAAAAGCACAAATAAAAAAATCAACTTTGAATTTTGGATCATGATACACTATTTCTCCTTTCTCTGACATCTTTGAAATCCTTTCCCCCCAAATGTAGCATCTATCAGTCTATGCCCAACTTTCCCTTCTGTGTCTATTACAAACTCTAAGGGGGAATGGTCACTTCCTCCCAAGATTCCCATAATTTCTACTTGAGCAGCTGGTTTTTCTTTTTTCTTTTCTTTTCTTTCCCTTTGTCCTTCCCTTTCTTTTCCTTCCCTTTTTTTTGCCAGAATCAGGTTTAGAACAGAGAAAATTCCATAGGAAACCAAAAATCTCGTTCACATCACTTTCTTTTAAAAACTATACTATAGGGGGCAGCTAGGTGGCGCAGTGAATAGAGCACTGGCCCTGGATTCAGGAGGACCTAAGTTTAAATTTGACCTCAGACACTTAACACTTACTAGCTGTGTGACCCTGAGCAAGTCACTTAACCCCAATTGCCTCACGAAAAAAACAAAAAAACCAAAACTATACTATATATCAAATTGCTTGCCTTCTCAAAGCGGGGTGGGGGTGGTGGTGTTGGGGAACACAGGAAAGAGAATTTTAGAACTCATAATTTTAAAAAATGAATGTTAAAAAGTTTTTACATGTCATTGGGAAATATTTAATGAAATAAATAAAAATATATTGAAAAAGTATATCATAAATTCTATATGTTACTTTCAAAACTGTCCCACTTGTCTTCCTATCCTCAACTTGCTTCTGTTCTTTTCTGCATCTAAGCTTGACTAACACAGCCCCCAATGCCTAAAGGCCAAGTATGTTTTTTCACCCCTTCCCCTGGGTTCCCTGGCATCCTTGGAGGGGCGGGGAGAGGGAAAGAGAATGTTTAGTCTCTCTGCCATTGGCTCAAGCCAATATTAAAGGTGTCCCCCCAATTTTAGGGGTCTCCTACACCTCAGTTCCATTTAACCATCTAATAGATTACCTTTACAAAAGGGAGGGGAGGAAGGTAGTTCTTCCCCCCAGGCTTTGGTCAGTGCATGGAGCCTAAATTTCCTGTGAATAAGACCTTCCTACTCTAGAAGCTGCCAGAAAGAAAGAAAGCAAGATTATGCCATTCTGAGCCTTTTACAGACAAAGCCTGTTCCAGCTCCATAGCCAACAGAAAGAAACTGTTCCTATTTACATGGTGGGTAAACACAGGATGTCTTTTCCCAAAAGCAAATCACTGCTATCTCCAATAGGAGTAGCTCAGTCTTAGGGCATGAGCAGCAAAGTCTTATTCCATGCACATTTTTTAAAGTGTTTCATTAGTCCTCTTAATTTTTGGCATGACAATTGCTGATCCTCTCTCTCTCCTAAACCTCCCTGCCCAATTAACCAAAATAAAGGGAGAAAAAAACAACAACAAGAAATGTGTAACAAATGCTCAGTAGTGCAGTGGCTAGAGGGCTGGGCCTAAAAATAGGAAGATCTGAATTCTAATTCAGTCTCAGACACTAGCTGTGTAACCCTGAGCAAGTCACTTAACCCTGTTTACCTCATTTTCCTCATTTTTAAAATGAATTGCAGAAGGAAATGGCACTGAATAAGTAAATTAATTTAGGTAGAATTGTCATTTTTACTATATTAGCTCTGCCTATCCAGAAGCTATTGATATCTTTCCAATTATTTAGATCTGATTTGATTTGTGTGAAAAGTGTTTGGCAGTTGTGTTCATAGAGTTCCTGGGTTTGTCTTGGCAGGTAGACTCCCAAGTATTTTATATTATCTACCATAACTTTAAATGGAATTTCTCTTTCTATCTCTTGCTGCTGGACTTTGTTGGTTGTGTATAGAAATGCTGATGATTTATGTGGATTTATTTTATATCCTGCTACTTTGCTAAAGTTGTTAATTGTTTCAAGTAATTTTTGAGTTGATTCTCTAGGATTCTCTAAGTATAGCATCATATCATCTGCAAAGAGTGATAGTTTTGTTTCCTCCTTGCCTATTCTAATTCCTTTAATTCCTTTCTCTTCTCTGATTGCTAAAGCTAACATTTCTAGTACAATATTAAATAATAGAGGTGATAATGGACATCCCTGTTTCACCCCTGATCTTATTGGGAAGGCTTCTAACTTATCTCCATTGCATATAATGCTTGCTGATGGTTTTAGGTAGATACTGCTTATTATTTTAAGGAAAGCTCCACCTATTCCTAAGCTCTCTAGTGTTTTTATTAGGAATGGGTGCTGTATTTTTCAAAAGCTTTCTCTGCATCTATTGAGATAATCATATGATTTTGGTTAGTTTTCTTATTGATGTGGTTGATTATGTTAATAGTTTTCCTAATGTTGAACCAGTCCTGCATTCCAGGTATAAATCCCACCTGGTCATAGTGTATTATCATGGTGATCACTTGCTGTAATCTCCTTGCTAATATCTTCTTTAAGATTTTAGCATCAATATTCATTAGGGAAATTGGTCTAGAATTTTCTTTCTCTGTTTTTGCTTTGCCTGGTTTTGTTATCATAAAATGAATTTGGTAGAACTCCTTCTTCACCTATTTTTCCAAAAAATTTGTATAATATTGGAATTAATTGTTCTTTAAATGTTTGGTAAAATTCGCCTGTAAATCCATCTGGCCTGGAGATATTTCTTAGGCAGTTCATTAATGGCTTGTTCAATTTCTTTTTCTAATATGGGCTTATTTAAGGATTTTTTTTCCTCTTCAGTTAACCTGGGCAGTTTGTATTTTTGTAAATATTTATGTATTTCATTTAGATTCTCTGTAAATTCTGGTCATCATTAATGATTGTTTATCTCAAATGCATGATAATTCCACTATGCTATTTTGCTCAGTCTTAAATTATCAATCTGATTTTTTTTATTTGTAGTTTGTAAAAACTTAGTACTGTGTTTTTTAAATTATTGTGTTAGACTGTGCTTTCTAAAGTTATTGCTACTTATATTTATTAATAGCTATCAAACCCATACTGGCAGTAATTCTTTATTATTAATTAATATTATATATTAGTAGAGTATTGACTGTGTGGCAGTTAGGAAAGGCTCCAGACCTGTTTTGTCTCTCAGAGAGACAGCATGTGGTATCAAGGAGAGTTCAGAAGACCTACTGTACCTACACTGTCCTAAGAGGGAGAGTGTGCACCAAAAGTGACAGCATTCCCAGCCAAGAGTGTGAGCCAAGATGGAGCAAAGCTAGTGCCAAGATCACCAAGATGGCAACCTTCAAGTGGTTGAGTTTTATCCTCTTTTGATAGAGGCAGGTCATTATACACTGATCAAAGCTAGCATCATTCAATTCTATTAGTTGACATGACCTGAGGGTGGTCCAAATTAAAATGAGCTCTACCTGATGACATAATGACTTAATGGGAGGGACCCTCTGGCAAAGGGTGAAGTCCTTGTCAGTCCAATTTAACTGGACAAAAGAGTCTATCTCTATTTCTTTTGTTCACCTGGGCTGGCCCCAAAGAAATTAGAACTTCCTCAAGAATTGAACTTTCTGGAGTGAGGGGGAAAAAGCAGCTAAGCTAATCTCCACATCCCCCCAAGAAATCCATTATGAGTAATTATTTTCTCACAGTACTCAGTTCCTCCAATAAGGAAACTAATAGTACTGATGTAAGGGAGTGTTCCCAAGGATTCTTCTGACCTTGGGCCAGTTATATCTACATGTGAAAAGTCCAGGAAAGTAGTTAGGCCTGCAGAAGACACTATGCCCAAGTTTGGCTTGTCTCTGTGATTTTTTTTTCCTACTCCCACTCATCTGCACAGAAGCATGGAAGAGTCCCAGCATTTGGAAACTGAACAATGCTGAACCCCAGAGCTTATGGTCTAACCTTCACAGATAGAAAATTGGCTGTTATATGAGATTATCTCCATAAGCTAACGTACCATCTCTGATACTGGCACCCAAGACCATGGAACAAGAAGAGGAATCAAAAGAAAAGATAAAGCTAAAAGACATTAACCAGTTGGGAAGACTGCTCTTTGTTCTCAAGAATGTGGTAATTGGGGCTGAGAATCTTCTACTGGAGAGATGTAGACTCTAAAGTTCAGAAGCCCAGACTCCAAGGTACCGGTAAAGGGGAGGATTTGTGTGTGTCCTAGCCAAAAGGTTTTCTGCCTCTTCTAAAAGAGCTGGGGAAAAACCTGTAGGCTTTAAGCTAAGAAAGCATGTCAGTACTTGTTCTTCTCTGAGGAAGAAATAGCCAAGGATTTCAGCTGAGCCCGAAGCGAGGGGCAACAGAGACTGCAGCCAATCAGCATGCAGAAGCAAATATAGCATCTATTAGAGCAATTTCCATTGGACCAGCATTTTTCAGAGATATATTACAGAGCTTCAACTGGTGGAGACTAGACATCGAATTCAGTAGCGTCCCGCAGAGACCAGCAGCAAGCTGACCTTGCTGGAGCAGCATAATAACATTACTAGAGGAGAGCCAGTTCTGCATAGTTGAAAACATAAGCTGTCCCTCCATGGGAGTGCCCTGGCCTCACATATTTCCTATGTATGCGCCCCACCATGTTTATGCCCTGGCTGCATGTGTTGCCTATATATGTACTTCTCCACATTCCTTACATGTGTCCAATTTTCTCACTGACCTTGTTTGTATTTTTATTCAAATGTGTCCCCTAAAATAAATATTTTGTTGCTACTTTTCTTATGATGCTATTTCATTGTGTTTTTGCTTTTGAAGTAATTGTTCTGAATACTAATGGGACTCATGAGCTAATGTTTTTAGGAAATAATGACCCACAGAGTAACTTGAGATGCTACATCAAATTATGGAATAAAATCTTCCTGGCCAAACTCAAAGGATTCATATACCTCCTTATCATACCTTAAATCATGAGACACTATGACCCATTGAAAAAAGCATAGAGGGAGCAGCTAGGTGGCACAGTGGATAAAGCACTGGCCTTGGATTCAGGAGGACCTGAATTCAAATCCAGTCTCAGACACTTGACACTAGCTGTGTGACCCTGGGCAAGTCACTTAACCCTCATTGCCCCACAAAAACAAAAACGAAAACGAAAAAAGCATGGGGAGGGAGGAAGCTAGGAGGCACAGTGAATAAAGCACCAGTCCTGGATTCAGGAGGACCTGAGTTCAAATCTGGCCTCAGACACGTGACACTTACTAGCTGTGTGACCCTGAGCAAGTCACTTAACCCTCATTGCCCAGAAAAAAAAAAAAAAGAAAAGAAAAAAACATGGGACTAAGAGTAGACCAGGTTTCTATTCTGCTAGTCACTGAATATAGCCCTCTAGTTCAGTTTTCTAGTCTGTCAAATGTAGATAATAATACCTGCCCCACCTCATCGGATGACTAGGAAGATCAAACCAGATAATGAATACAGAGCATACTTATATAAGTATCAAGTATCATGAAAGATAGGGTATAATTATCAAACAAAAGGCTGTTGATGATTCTTTTTATGGAAGCTCTATAGAGAACATTTTCTTATTTTAACACTTTCCACAACACTTTAAGGTCAGTTTAGGGAAAGTGCTGAAAGAAAAAAAAAATGGAGTCAAGTCAAAAACAGGATTCAAGTCAAAATTTAGCAAAAGTTCTTTGTATGATTAATGTCTAATGAGAAGAACAAAAATACATTGTTCTGAATTCACTGGGTATGGGGAGGGAGTTTTCACTCAAGAAATCTCCTCCAAGCTTACCTTTCTTAACCTTTGTTCACTATTTGATACAGTTAAGTACCTCTTTCTTTTGGATACACCAACACCAAAGACACATGTCTATTAATAACACACCTTTAGACTAAAATCCCGAAATTGTCCAGTGTTAACATTAGCTGATTAATCTTGACATCAACCAGACAGAAAGGTGCTGAAATTAAGGAGGAGGAAGAAGACTGCAATGTTACTATTATAATCTTGACAGTCTTACAAAATGGTGATGTTTCTTCCAAAATGCTGTTTTTAGGCTATAATAAACATTTCTGAGGGCAAGAATAACTGGCTGAAGTCAACATTAGATGTAGTGTAAACTTTTTACTTAATATATAAATATGTAATTTGTAGGGGGCAGCTAGGTGGCACAGTGAATAGAGCACTGGCCCTGGATTCAGGAGGACCTGAGTTCAAATTCGGCCTCAGATATTTGACACTTACTAGCTATGTGACCCTGGGCAAGTCACTTAACCCTCATTGCCAAGCAAAAAATAATAATAATAAAAATAATTAATAAATATGTAACTTTCAAATATCTACTCATACACAAACCGCATTTTTCTGAGGTTTGAAATCCTTCTGTTTTTCTCTTCCAATGAACTTTTAGCTTCTCAAGGAAGTAAACAGAAGAGAGTTCCTGCTAACTTTCTGCCCTAGCTATATGAAGTATAGAAAGTAGAATGACCTGGTGCTTTCTCCAAAGAGTTCATTTCAGACCATTCCAAAGTGCTACAGGAAATAAATGAGTAATTTTTATGTTTCCCTAGCTCTCTTTGATATTATTTGGGTGTTTTTCTGTAAGAACTAGGGTACTGTTGCTTATGTAACCATAGTAAAGAAAAATGTCATTTATCCAGATAGTTGAGATATAGCATGATCTGAATATATAAAGAGGATTTACATTAGCTAACTAAATAAATTGAGAAAATTAAGGTTATCCTGTAATTCTATTTTATTCTATTCTGTGATTCTCTTCTGTAATTGACCCTTTTCTGTATTACTGCCCCATTTTATCAAACTGTGTTTTTCAGTTCTTGAGTTAAGCTCAGGAATGCAGTTTTCCCTCCAAGTGAGTTTAAAGGAATAGTTGAAAGGGAAAGTTATCATGCATGTCTTGAGACACTGCTTATTAAGCCCTAACCAGATTAACCTGGTGCCCCCCCCCCAAAAAAAAGATATGTGGGCATTACCATCCTTATGCAATTAGGGGAGATTTGATCTCCTCCAAGGGAACAGCAAGCCTGGCTGTACTGATCCCCTAAGAAAATTCATTTCAGATAAATCCCATAGAACAATTAACATTCCTTAATTGTCAGAGAAGGGTGTTAGTAGCCACTCCTGAATGCTAACCCATTTTTCCTAATATAGCCAATTGTAATTTTCCTAAACCTCCTATTTTCCAGTGTGTCAATAAAAAGGGTGCCTCCATCTTCTCACTGGGGTCATTGGTCTTACTAAGGTGGCCAGTCTTACCTGCTTAGTTAAAAGTTATATGTGTCACTGTTAATAAAGTGAGTTTGCTCAGACCATATGCCTCCATTTACCTTTATTGAATTTACTCAAAACAAAAGACAAAGAAACGTATGACTAGATATAACAACACAAACTCGTTATCCTTACTATTAATACTAAGAAGGGAGAATGGCTTAATGGAAAGAGTACTAATTCTAGAGTCAGACAACCATGGGCTCTAGTCCCATAAAAATATATTTGTTTAGAGCATATTATTGTGGCATAGAGGCTATGAGTGTGTACATGTGTAAGTAGGTTGTCTTTGGAGTGAATGTATCTGATCAAGAGGGCTTTAACCTGAAAAGAGAAGAGGGAAAAACCTGTTCACATATATTTGTCAAGCCAAATACCACAGAGAAAAGCAGGTACAATAAAGAATTATACCAGCAGAGCAGATGAATAACGTGCAGGAGACCATAACCATGTCAACAACAGAGCTATTATTCAAAGAAAGAGTGGATTGATAAAAAGAGATGGTAGAAAAAAATCCTGAAAATTGAAGACATGCATTCTTGTGAGGAAATACAGGAATCTTGAGGGGAAAACTTGGAGATAACACATAAGTGAAGATTAGTGGTGATGAAAAGAGTAGGAACATGATCATGGTTGTATTCAGCCCACCTCCACTGGACTGAAGGAGAAAATAGATGATGAATTTGGGGAATAGAGTCCCAAACCAGACACTGAGATACGATAAGAGTAGTTATAGGGAACTTCAACTATCCTGATATCTGCTAGAGTTCCATCTTTTGGGATGTGGGCGTGGCAGAAGCAGCTAATAAATTCTTGACTTCCCTTAATGAGAATTTTATTCTTCAAACATTGAAAGAAACACCAAAGGTATTTCCTCTTTGGGATCTGAGGTTGGCCAATATGGAGCAACTAGTTGCTGAAGTAGAAATGATGACAAACTTGGGAAAAAGTTACTGGTTCATACCCAAACTTTAAATTTTAGAAGAATAAATTTCAAATAGTTCAGAAAAAGGATACCATGGCCTAAAATTCTGTAAGGATATTGACCCAAGAGGATTAGAAAATGCTCCAAGAGAAAATTCTGAATACAAAAAGGAAACAATTCCAAGAGGGAAGAAAAGGCTTGTTGAAAGAGGACTGATCTGTAATGAAACACAGAATGCATTATATTTTAAAAACATATAATGGAAGATAGGTAGGAAACTTAGGTTATTCAAGGGAAATATAAAAGAATCCTGTAAGACTAATGTGAGGAACACTACCATGCTGAGGCTGGCTATGAATTCTGTTTTTTGGTTTTTGGGTTTTTTAGTGAGGCAATTGGGGTTAAGTGACTTGCCCAGGGTCACACAGCTAGTAAGTGTCTGAGGCTGGATTTGAACCCAGGTACTCCTGACTCCAGGGCTGGTGCTCTATCCACTGTGCCACCTAGCTGCCCCCTGGCTATCAATTCTAAGGACAAAAACAAGTTTTGTGTGTGTGTGTGTGTGTGTGTTTGGAGACGATTAGAGATCAAAGAAAGTGAAGCACTGATGGTCCTTGAGGGTCAATGAGATGATGTTAATGGATTGTAGAAAATAAAGACAAACCACTCCACTCCTATTTGCTTCTGTTTTCTCTACCAGAGAAAATGTCATCATGAACAAGACTGATATTGCAATATTCTGGAGAGTGTGGTACAATGAGAAGAAAGCAGGATTTGGAGTCAAGAGAACCTGGATCAAAAATCAAGCTCTACCACTTATGACCTGCTAGACTTGGGAAAGTCATTTTACTGTCTCTGGACCTCTCACCTCAGTTTCCTTTTCTGTTAAATGAAAAAGCTGGACTAGAAGATATCTCAAGGATCTTCTCACTCTAAATTTGTGGGGCAGCTACTTGGCACAGTAGATAGGTCACTGACTCTAGAATCAAAAGGAACTGAATTAAAATCTCACCTCAGATACTTACTAGTTGTGTGGCCCTGGGCAAGTCACTTAACCCCAACTGCATTTAACATCCGGGTTATCTCCAGTCTCCCTAATAACATATCTTGCCACTGGACCCCGATGGCTCTGGAGGAGAAAGTGAGGTTGGTGACCTGGCACAGTCTTTCTTCACTTAAATCCAATTCACTGCAAGTTGTGATTCACCCCAATGTCACGGTCCTTTTTGAGAACAAAGGATAAACAACAACACTCTAAATTTGTAACCCTATAATCCCAATATTCTTTGCACAAAGCATAATGCTATTTTCTAAAGATACAAAAAAGAAAATTAAAAACAGACCCTACCTTCAGGGAACTTGCATTTAAAAGAAACAAAATGTACCCAGAAAATAGATAGTACATAATTTGAGAGTGTATAGAGTATTACAACTGGGGAAAATCAGGAAAGGCTTCTTGTACCAGATGCATGTGAACTAAGCCTTGAAAAAAACAAAGGGTTTCAAGACTTAGAGGTGAGAATGAAGAATATTATAGGTAAGCTCTGTAGCAGTCATGAAAAAAAATGCTCTAAATCACTATTGATCAGAGAAATTGCAAATTAAAACAACTCTGACATACCACTTCACACCTGTTGGATTGGCTATATTAACCAATAGATAGAAAAGTGATAAATTTTGGAAGGTATGTGGGAAAACTAGGACGCCTAATGCACTGTTGGTAAAGTTGTGGACTGATCCAACAGTTCTGGAGAGCAATTTGGAACTATGCCCAAAGGACTATAAATCTGTGCATACTCTTTGATCCAGCAATACCACTCCCTAGGTCTGTATCTCAAAGAGATAAAAATTTAAAACAGAGGTGGAAGGAGGATCTATTTGTACAAAAAATATTATAGCAACTCTTTTGTGTGGTGGCAAAGAATTAGAAATTGAGGCCCATCAATTGGGGAAAGGTTGAACAAGCTGTAGCATATGATTATAATGGAATACTTTTGTGCTATAAGAAATGAGGAGCAGGATGATTTCAGAAAAACCTGGACTTACAAGAAGTCATAAAAAGTGAAGTGAGCAGAACCAAGAGAACATTGTACACAGTTAACAGAAATATTGTATAACAATCAACTGTGAATATCTTAGCTATTCACAGCAATAATATAATGATCCAAGACAATTTCAGTGGACTCATGATGAAAAATGCTATCCACCCCCAGAGAAAGAACTAATAGAGTTTAAAGGCAGATGAAGCATATAATTTTTCACTTTCTTCTTCTTTTTCATTTTTTTTCCTTTTGGTGTGTCTTCTTTCACAATGTAACTAAAATAGAAATATTTTTTGCATGATTGCACATGTATAACCTATATGAAATTGCTTGCCATCTCAAGAAGGAGGAAGGTAGGGGAGAGAGGGAGAAAAAATTGAAACACAATTTTTAAAAAATAAATGTTAAAAATTGTCCTTTACATGTAATTGTGGAAAATATTTTTTTTTTAAAAAGAAAGGCACAGGGGGCAGCTAGGTGGTACAGTGAATAAAGCACCAGCCCTGGATTCAGGAAGACCTGAGTTCAAATCTGTCCTCAGACACTTGACATTTACTAGCTGTGTGACCCTGGGCAAGTCCACTTAACCCTCATTGCCCCAGGAAAAAAAAACAAAAACAAACAAAAAGAAAAAGAAAGGCACAGGAGATAGGTGAAGAGGAGTAATATGTCAATCAGCCTAAAAGATAGAGGGGTACCAGACTGTTACAAGCTTAAATGCCATACAAAGTTTTAGCCTAGAGGCAAGAGCAAGACTTTTTGAAAAAAGGAATGACATAGTTAGACCTGTCCTAAGGAATATCAATTGTGGCAGCTGTGGGGAAGATGGCTTAGAGAGGTGAAAGCTGAATGCAGTAAGACCTGAATGAGTTTTACCTATCTTTAGCAAAGCATTGACCCAGAAAGCCCAGTTTAAGAAGATTAAATTGGGTCCAATATTTAGGAAGCCCATTGACAAGTTGGACAATGTAGAGAGGACAAATAGGAAAGTGATGAAGCTGACACCTTGCCATAGGAGAATCAATTGAAGGAGCCAGAGTGAATGGAGAGGGAAGACTTGGAGGGGGGGAAATTAGATAATAGTATAGCTGTCTTCAAGTATTGAAGCACTGGAAGAAAGAGTATAGATTTCTCCTCTTGGTCCCAGAAGAAAGAACTAGGAGCAAGGGCAAAAGTTTGAAAGGGGAAAATTTGATGCTGAAGCATGGAATAGGCTACTTTAATTATGTAACAGGTCCAGCCTCTCTTTAAGGGAAATCAGAGCTGGCTAATTGTCAGGTATGTTGCCTTCAGATACAGGGAAGACCTCTGAAAAGCAGGGGTGCTATGAGGTTCGAATGAGATAATGGCTGCAAAGCACTTTGTAAACTTTAACAGACTATATGAATTACTACTGTTGTTCTTCTTCTTGTTAGCTTCCAGATGACAGGCCCCCAGCCTAATGATGACTTTATTCCTTTACTCCTTCTGAGCCTAAGTAATGTTTCTAGAAGAATATAGGGGTGTGGGGGCAGCTAGGTGGCACAGTGGATTAAGCACCAGCCCTGATTCAGGAGGACCTGAGTTCAAATCTGGCCTCAGACACTTGACACTTACAACTGTGTGACCCTGGGGCAAATCACTTAAGCCTCATTGCCCTGCAAAAAAAAGAAAAAAAAGATTATATGTCTTGTAAATGCTTAACAAAGGGGGAAGGATGTTTTTGAATAATATTTTTCCAATTACATGTAAAAACACTTAAACATTTGGTGTTTTGGGATTTTTTTTATTTCGAGTTCCAAATTCTTTCCCTCCCTGAGACAGCAGACAATTTTATATAGGCGATACTTATGAAATCATGGAAAACATATTTCCATATTAGTCATTTTGTAAAAGATAGTAAAACAAAAAAATGCACAAAAAAGTGAAAAATAGTATGTTTCAATCTGCAGTTCAGACTGTATCAGTTCTTTCTCTGGAGATGGATAGCATTTTTCATCATGAGCCATTTGGAATTATTTGGATCACTATATTGCTGAGAATAAGCTGTTATTCATAGTTTATTGTTGTACAGTATTGTTACCATTCTAAATTATCTTTTAAATATAAAATAAATGAATATATAAAATATAAAATGAATATAAAACAAAATAAAAATGTTCTCCTGGTTCTGCTCACTCCACTTTGTATCACTTCATGTAAGACTTTCTCAGTTTTTTCTGAAATCATCCTGCTTGTCATTTCTCATAGTATAATAGTATTCCATTACAATCACATAATAACCTGTTCATAACCTGTCAGCTTTTCCCCAATTGATGGGTATTCCCTCAATTTCCAGTTCTTTGGCACCCCAAAAAATAGGTTCCCCTCTTTTTAAAATCTGTTTGAGATACAGACCTAGAAGTGGTATTGCTAGATTAAAGAGTATACCCAGATTTGTAGCCCTTTTTCTATCTCTTGCTGCTCACTTTGTTGAGAATGTATAGAAATGCTGATGATTTATGTGGGTTTGTTTTATATCCTGCAACTTTGGCTGAAATTGTTCATTATTTCAACTAGTTTTTTTGTTGATTCTCTAAATATACCATCATAGCATCTGCAGAATTGATAGTTTTGTTTCCTTATTGCCTACTCTTATTCCTTCAATGTCTTTTTTTTTTCTTATGATATAGGTTTATACACTTTTAAGTTTATTCTTACATTACTAACATTATCTTTGTCTAGCCAATCAACAAAATAATAAATCAAATCCTGATTTGTGGCCATTTTAGAAGCATAAATGCTGGTACCAAAAATGTGACTGTAACTCCTATCCCAAGCCCATTGGTGAATCCTTATTGGTGAAGACGAATGCCTTGGCCCTTTTGAGGGACAGATTTGAGTTGGCAAGAGTAGAAGAGTGTCAATTTCTTAGTCCTCTTTGGTACTTTTTCCCAGCTTCAAATTGCTTCAAGCACATTTGATTTCCAGCTTCAAGACATAAGATTGATGAGGCCAATCCTACTTCAGGTTGTAGAAAGGAAAAAATCTAAGAAGACCAGGAGGGAAGCTGGAAGTCTCCATCAAGTCCCTATCCCCAGCTTGCCACCCTAGAGACATTGAGGAGTTTCCTCTTAGGTAAGATCCAGACATTATCTTTTGGTTTAGCTAAGTTTTCTCATTCCCAATAAGAGAACTTCTTCACCCTGTATTGTGTGGGTAAATATCCTCCTACATATGCCTTCTCTGATTTCTATGATTTAGGTAGAATTCTTTGCTATTTACTGCGTATTGTGGTAAAAAGTAACGCCAGTTTTTGAAGGACCACCCTTTCGGGGAGAAGACCGACAGCTGTGCATGGGGCTACACACGCCAGCCTGGCTGCTAAGCACTCCACTTCCAGGGTGCGAGCTTAAAAGGCAAGGAGAGAATGGAAGTAAGGTCTTTCCTGCTCTCCTGTCCAATGACTTACGCTGCACAAATGGACGCTGACGGGAGTTCGACTCGGCCTGGCTCGCCGGTAGCAGCACATGCCCTGACGCGGCTCCTCCCCCCCCAAAGGTGGCCTTGGGCTTTTGGTGAGTTTTATACAGAATATAGGGCTAAGCTTAGACTTAAGACTATTGTTTTGTATTTCTACTTTCCTATCCCTCCTAATCAACATCAACTTGTAACTACCAAACAATAAAAGCTCTAACTAGAGACCAGAGGTTCTTCCATTTACTAGTCTGGGAGATAAATTAAGGGAAAGGTTAAAGAGGGGGGAGATTAATGCTCTAGTATCCAATTTTAAATCCTCACAGTATTCATAGTGTAACTACACTACTTGAATGTAGGGCTCAGAGTTCTATTTCACCACCACCACCCCCCTTCCCCAAATGAAATAACAATCAGAAATTAGATTGAATCTAGTCATATTCCCTAGACCTTAGATCTGAAACTGGGAGTTGTGATCGCATATGGGGTCAAATAACTGAATGGGGGAGGGGGGTGTGCACAAAAAATTTGACAGTAAATATTTGACTTGTATACCTGTTTTGTACACCTTTATACCTGGGGTTATGTAAAAATTGAAAAGGGGTCACAAGTGGAAAAAGTTTAAAAAGCTCTACCTTAGACTAATAGTATTTAAGGGAGCGGATAGATATAATCTTATCCCTTTACCCTCTCTCTCTAAGGAAAGCGAATTCCTGCTTCCCCTCCTAGCATCCTGCTCCTTTGGTGAAGGGTGGGGAAGATAAATGGCTAAAGATTTCTATTCTACCTTCCTTCAAGCCACATAATGACGCCCCCATGCTACAGGCCACATATGAGACCTCTTTATGTAACTACCAACTCTGAAAGCTTGTAAAGCTGGCTCCATCCTTCCTTGCTCTGAGATCTCTTCTGAGATCTAGTATCTGATTCTGTGACTTACAACCTATGTTACTGTGAGCAAGTCATAACTTTCTGAGTTTCTGCTTCCTCATTTGGAAAATACGCATAATTATAGTTGCATTGTCTACTCCACAGGGTTGCTGGAAGAGAAGGTACTTTGCAAACCATAAAACAATACATAAATAGGAACTATTATTCTTTATACTCTGTACTCAGTGGAATTATGTATATCATTACTGAATAGTGATACATTCTAAATCTTTGGAATCAGAATTAATCCAGTTTTAATGGCTCATAAGTCAGAATGTATTTTTTGGCTTTGATTCATTCCCCAAAGGATAATCTCTCATCCAAAAATACATAGAATTCAGCTTTCTTTAGCCCCTTGTAAAATATATTGAGTTTTTCCTATGTAAAAGGAAAGGACCTGTCACTCCCTCTGTAAAAAGCAATTTTTTCTGCCTTGTGCAATCCTTCTTAAGCTTCTAGGATCATCCGAAATCCAGTTGTGATAGATAAGGGTGCTGAAGAGAAGACAAGAGTCTTCAAACATTTATAGTAGGTGAGGAAATGACACATTTTGGACATAAATCATACATAGTGAGCCTGTTGGTTATATCGCACTAGAGAAGCAAGTTAGTGGGGCATTGTGGGAAAAGCTTTGAACTGTCAATAGATCAACACGTAATTATTAAGTGTCTTCTATGTTCCAGGCATTATATAGGACACTGGTGCTACAAAGACAAAAAGAAAATTATCTCCTGGCTTCAAGAAGCTTACAGTCTATCTGGTGAGATAAGGTGTATATAAATCCATTTATATGGACATATATGTTTTAATAGAAATAATTACAGTACTTGGCATAATTTAGACGCTTAATATACATTCACTGATTGATTAATAATTTGGGGCATTAACAGATGAAGGTATCTGGAAAGGCCAAATGTAGAAGAGAGTACTCAAGATAAGCTTTTAAAGGAAACTGGATCCCCCTGGGACAATGAGGGTTAAGTGACTTGCCCAAGGTCACACAGCTAGTAAGTGTCAAGTGTCTGAGGTCAGATTGAATTCGGGTCCTCCTGAATCCAGGCCCAGTACTTTATCCATTGCACCACCTAGCTGCCCCAAAAACTGGATTTAAGAGGTGAAAATGAGGAGGAAATGTTTTAAGGAATGGGGACAGTATCTACAAAGACATGGAGGAGGAAATATCAAGTCATAAATGTAGAGCAAGTAAATAGGTCAATCTAGCCATGGCAATAGACTATATGAAGGGAAATAAGGCATAATCATACTGAGAAGATTCTCTTTGAGCTGGATGTGAAGGATTTTAAATGTCAGAGTTTAGATTTTTAAGCTAAGGACAATAAGAAACCACTGATGCTTGTTAAGGAAAGAAGTAACATAGTCAGCCTTATGTTTTAGGAATATCTATTTGTCACCTGTGTAGAGAATACACTGAAAAGGGCATAGACTGGTTGCTGGAGATGATTTAGGAAATTATTCTAATAATTCAGGAAAGAACTGCTAGGGTGGTTGTAATAGGAGTAGAAAGAAAGGAACAGATGCTAGAGATTCTGAGGAGAAAGGGATTTGGGAACTGACTGGATGTATGGGAGAAGAGAAGTCAAGAGTTGATAGGTTGCAATGCTTATTTGCCTGAGAGAATGGTGGCAACCTCCAGAGACATAGGAACATTAGGAATGGATGTCATGAAGATACATGGTCCTAGGAGAACATTTTGGTTCAGCTTGGCATCTTCCCCTCTCCCCCACATCCCACCCTCCCTTTGACCAGAAGAAGACTTTTCAAGTTTCATAGGGGAAAAGAATGACTTCTCAGGTCTCTTGCTCTAAAATTCTGTGATAATAGAAAATTTATTTGGGGTTGAATCCTGAACTCTTTCAGGTCAGAGGCACCATGTAATATACTGAATAAATATATCTGGGTGTTTAACAACTCCTGAATAATATGCTGTCCCTTTTGAGAAAGATGACATTGCAGGCCCATCATCACTAGAGTAGACACTCTGTGAATTGTGTTTTCATTAGTGGACTTGTTTTGTACTCAGCCCTTCAGTCCTGCTGTTAAGGGCTAAAATTCTAGCTAGTCTGCCTAAAATATCTAATGAGTGGTCGCCAATAAATTATAAGCTTTAGCAAGAGTTAGACTTTTTTTTTAGGTTTTTTTTTTTTTTTTTTTTTTTTTTTTTTTAGTGAAGCAATTGGGGTTACGTGACTTGCCTAGGGTCACACAGCTAGTAAGTGTTAAGTGTCTGAGGCTGGATTTGAACTCAGGTACTCCTGACTCCAGGGCCGGTGCTCTATCACTGCGCCATCTAGCTGCCCCAAGAGTTAGACTTTAAGCATTTATTAAGGAGAATAAGAATTTGGGTAAAGAGAGAGAGAAAAGCCTACATTCATCTATCTATTAAAGGGAGAGCACATTTCTAGCTCCGCTCTCTGCCAGAGTCCACAGGAAAGAGAGCGCAAGTCAGAGTGTCAGGCTCCCCCTTCTTCCTCCCACTAGCAAACGTCACTTTCTGAAGACAAAGAAAAGATACATTTCTTGCCCTCAGAGACCCTTCACCTCATGGCGCAGCTTTTCTACAGTAAGTCTCAGCAGGTGGCATCATTCCAATCGTTACACTGCCACATAGTCTCCCTTGTTACCATCAACATACATTTGTTGACTGGGGTTAGAGATACAGTTGATAACTGGAGCAAAGTAGGGAGCAGCTAGGTGGTTCAGTGGATAGAGCACTGGCCCTGGATTCAAGAGGACCTGAGTTCAAATTTGACCTCATACACTTGACACTTACTATCTGTGGTGACCCTGGCCAAGTCACTTAACCCTCATTGCCCCATAAAAAAAAAAAAAAGATAAGTGGAGCAAAGTAAAGACAATGCACCCGATTCATCAATAAGTTTCAACCCACTTCATTTCTATGGTTCCACTTTAGTTCCTACTGTTTCAAAGGCTTTTTAAGATTTCCTTAAACATGTGTCTTCTACTACACAGCCAAATTGATCAAGCTGACTTGCTCAAAGACTTCTAAGGAGGGGAAGCCACGACCTCCTGGTACAGGAAGGGGAAAGCTGTTTTTGGTCCTAAATCTGCCTCTTGGCTACTTCCACCCTTCACTCCCAGTTCTGCCCTCAGGGGCCAAGAGGAATGATTCTAATCTCTCTTTCCAGAAGCAACCCTTCACATAAATAAGAGAGTTTTCATGTTAGCTCCTTGGACTTCTCTTCTCCAAGGACCAAAATGAGATAGAGCTGTCCTTGGTAAATAAAAAGTTCTGGGTTTTTCCCTCACTAACCCCCTCCCTGCCATGGTAGGTGTTAAAGTGGTGACTTGGGTCAATAGGTGCTCGATTTCCCTCTCAGATTCTCTAACCACATCCTTCAGGGTTTTAGTTTGCCATTCTTTTGCCTTTAAAGGGTTCTTGTGACAGATTATGTGAACCTCCTTTGCATAAAAATGTTGTGGGTGGACGATACAGCAGGATGATGTTCACAGACCTAAAATCTCCTAGACAGTGACCCCATGATCCATAATATTTCATTCTTCTGAAAGAAAATATGGATCTCAATTGGATCAATAATGTTCTTTTGGTGATGTGGCTTGAAGTCATTTCATATTTTGATGGATCCATGAAATCATTATATGAGTTCTTCCACCAAAGCAAATTATATATAACTCAGTACCATGCCTTCAGATCCTATGCAATTATTATTGTACCTGTCTTTACATAAATAGGGCATCCTGTTCAATGTGCTGGAGATCTTTCCTTTGGTTCTTTTAATAATTAGTATGTAATAAATAAATAGAAATATCAAAAAACAAAAAAAAAATTAGTATGTGCCAGTACTCAGGCTGCCTAGTGTTGTCATCCATCATCCTCAATATATGGACCTTCCACAGATTCATTTCCTTATGGTGCCTTTAGGACACTTCTTATCCACAAGCTATCCCTAGTAATGTAACCCAGACTTTTTGTGCCCATTATAAGTTGATCTATTTGCTCTTTGAGCCTCTCACAATTCTGTTCCTTCAGAGATGATTATGGTCCATAATTGTTGAGAAATCACATTGCTAGAAAGACAGGAAGAAGCATTTCAAAAGTGGGAGTCCCATGACTTTCTAGTTTAATCATTTACAAAAGGGAATCTAGTAATCATGAGGATCCTTTCCAATTATTCATCTTATCTCAGCTCCCTCTAAATGATTTCTCCTAGGTTGCTGGAGATAATTCCGAAACAAGCATGGCACCAAAGAGACAAACAACTCCTATCCCATCTTTTTGCTGGGGGTGAGAGGTCCATGAGTATGGTACATTGCACATAGTTTCAGATTTTTTTTCAATATATTGATCAGTCTTATTGAGTTTTTTCTCTTTTTTGTCTTTAAAAACATTATTGTAACATGGATAGTTTTTTTGTGAGGGGAAGGGGGAAAGACATGGGAAATTTTTGGTAATATAAAGAAATCATTGTATTGTAAAACTATATATAGCATAATTTTAATCAGATGTATATAAAATGTAACGCTCATTTTATGTACAAATTAGTTCCCTATTTTTAAAAATTATCAAATTTTTAGAATGCTGCAGTAGATGGTAATGGTGGTAAGGGGCCAATGTTGTACATGTAGTAGAAAGAGCACTGGAGTCAGAGGACCAGGTGTACTACCTGTTTATTTTATATCCTTGAGGAAGTCACTTAAACTTACAGTTTCCTCATTTACAGAGTGTGGTAGTTGGACCAGATAACTTTCAATGTCCTTTCAAACTCTTATCCTACGATCTCTGATTCCTATTCTAAGCCTTACTCTACTCAACCTAGGCTTTTTACTCCTACCTTCCTCCTACCTCTTGATTCCAGATGGGTCCAGACATGCACCTGAGTAGGTCAGAAGGGTAGGAAACAGAACTAATAGCAGAAAGGTACCTGAATGACCAAGGGAATCAGATAATCTAAGCTTACTGACAAATTAGCTTTGATTCTCCAGATATTAACATTCATCAGACATGAGTTTTGCTTTTAAATGAAGAAAATACTTGGCGGAACCCAGTTGGCAACTGGAAAGACATAATAAACATGAGTTCACTGCCCTCAATGAGTTCAAATAACAAAACTATATGAACTTTCTTCTAGGGAGGGTACTAAAAAATCTAGCAGATGCAATTAATGATCCACAGTCAAGTGGTCTTTGAAAAATTTTATATAATGGGAGAGTTGCCATAGTACAAATGTCCTAATTAACCCCCCCCCCAAAAAAATACTCTCTCCATCACCAATAAGGGGGTCTTCCAGCCTTCACCCCAATACCTCACTGAGTGAGAGTTCATTACATCTAGAGGCAGTTCATTCCACCAGGGATACTCCTAACTGTTTGGAAGTTTTTCCTTTCATGGAGCCTCTCTACAGCTGTCATCCATTTCTCCTAGTTTGCCTCAGGGACCAAGCAAAAGCATCAAGTTATCTGGAAAGAAATTCCTGAAACTGAAGCAAATATGGCTTTCCAGCACATCCCTGAGGAGGAACCATCTGGAATAGAGAGGAGGGATAGAGATGTCTGTTTTAGCTTGACCAAGTTTCCTTCTCCTTCCTCTTCCTTTTATCAGAAGAAAAGCTTCTGGCTTGAAAAGTCCAGAGGATATTCAACTTCCTAATTCCCATCCAGTATTTTAAACTGCATTCTCAGGTCATCTGGCAGCATTGTATGCACTAGTTGCCAAGAACAGATTAGATTCCCCTACAAGGAACTAGCAAAGAGCCTATGGAAACCTCCTGATCACCCCCCTCCCCACAATCCCCACCCCCAGTCCAAACAGGATAAAAGGATGCCTAGCAACAAGGAGCTGTCAGTAACCCCTTTGCCAAAGATACTCTCTTAGACTGAGCCCATTTTTCTCTGGATTCTGTACAGTCAGTTCTAACACAACATATACATTACCCCCAAAGCATTGTGCTATGGAAAAATCCTGAAATAAAAACCCAGAGCTTATTAGGGAAATAGGGCTTACTGGCACAATACTCAAAAATATCATCAGTGACATAAAAAAAAAAAAAGATATGGGGCAGCTACGTGGAGCAGTGGATAAAGCACCAGCCCTGGATTCAGGAGGACCCCGAGTTCAAATCCAGCCTCAGATACTTCACACTTACTAGCCGTAAGTGGGCAAATCACTTAGCCCTCATTGCCCCGCAAAAAATAAATAAATAGTAACCTAATAAAAATTGGTAGCACAATTTTATACAATTTAAATCATTAAGAAATATATATATATATAAAAGAAAAGAAATATATGAATTCTACAATAAATAGTGGTGGGAGTCTTTGTCTATGGCAAAAAGGTGTTGGGGCGGGAGTGGGGTGCTAGCTCTTTCTGCTCACGGCTTGTATAGTACCAAAATATATCCAATAAATAGGATGTTTTACCTTGCTAAAGACCTGAAGTTTGCTTTTAGAAGTGAGCGTTGGAAGGGTGGCAGTTTGAGAATAATTGTGAAGTAGTGCAGTTTTCTGCATTCTCAACTTTTCTCAGGGAAGAAATTTCACAGAAGAAAACTCAATTCGAGTTATGTTTCAAAGTGTTCCCTGTTATATCAATCCCATTTGAACAAATTTGTATTTTCAAAACATGCATTACAGCAAAACTATTTGTGGAGTTTGTGTCAGAAACTTTGAAGGTAGAACTCAAGGGGTGGAGTCTGTAACAACTGTTCTTACTATAACAGTTTATTTTTTTTTTTTTAATTTTTCTAAAAGCTACTTAAGGCTGACTGATTAAATTGATTCTCAACTGATAACCAGTGGGGGCTCCAGCCAAAGGCATCAGAGAATCACCCTGATTCCTCAAAGTTGGCTTCTACTCCATAGAACAACATGCCCTCCTCCCCAAAATAAGCTGATCACCTAAAATCTCATCACCATGCAGATTGCCTTAGGTTTGGAGACTCTACACCTTCTCAACTCACCTTTAGTTGCCTTTCCCCTCTGATTGGAGGCTAGAGGATGGAGCACTAAACTCCCAAAGCCTTCCTTTGTAGAGAGCTCACAACCTTTCTAGTAACTCCATTCTCCATCAGCAGCTCTGCTTGGCTTCCACTCCACAGAGCAACATACCTCTGGGCAGGTGTCCTCTAATGAACCCCCACCCCTATTTTCAGCTTCCTTTTGTGTGTTGTCTTTCCCCATTAGATTGTAACCTCCTCTAGGGCAGAGACTATCTCTTTTTCTTCTTTGTATGCCCAGAGTTTAGCACAGTGCATAGCACATAGTAGGTACTTAATAAATGTTATTGAAACTGAAATACAGCCAACATCTAGAGACTCAAGACTCATAATCTGAGTGGGAATTGGAATATGGATCCTCAGAGGTTATAATGGCTACATGTATCTATTTATTTGGTACATACTTTTATGCATACGTCTCTCCTAACAGAATGTCAGCACCTTGAAATCAGAGACTTTCATATTTTTTTAGCTCTGCATCCTCAGTTTTTAGCTCAGTTCCTGACATGGTAGAAATTCAATAAATGCTTGTTGATAGATTGATTAGGCATATAAAATCCTTTGGCAAGATACTATGAACAGGTTCTTTTTTAGTAGTAATACTCTTCCTCAACTAGGGGACATAGATTGTAGGGTATCTGAGGATCCCACATATCTACAGCATGTATCTATATGGAACATCTACGACACCACAGACCCCCAAAAGACAGGACCAAATGGGACAAGAAAACAACATGTTTGATGATTTCTCCTTTGAGGAAACATCTGCCTTACTCTCAGGATACCAGTAATCAGGAATGCTGTCGCAATATTAGCATATTTCTAGCCATCTGGGTGCTTGCCTCCCACTTATATAAGCTTAGTCACTACCTACAAACACATATTTTTGCCTGCACTTTGGAGGCATGCTTCCTTGTCAAGAGAGTACTTTTCTGGGAGATTTCTGCCCTTTTGCTAGTCCATAGTCTGACCATCTTTACATCCTCTACCAAGAGGGCTTAGAATAGCAACTGTTTGAACCGCACAATTCTTAGAAATTCTTTGTTTATTTGAAGCAAGGGGTAAAACATCACATAAAAATGTTTGAGCTTTGTTGTGTGTAAAGCAGCAGGAACATGGAATGAACTCTGAGCTGCTATTTGGTCCAACCTGGAGGTGGGTCCAATGCTAAATGAGGTTGCTAAGTAGATAACCTCTAATTTCTAAAGCACCCAGAGAAATTCTACAGCTTTGTACCTAAAGCAGTTTCTGGTACTAATGGCAGCCCAAAAAAAGGATGCTAGACATGATTAAATCTAAAAGGGAATGCAGAGGTCATCTAAATTAGAGGTGTCAAACATGGACCACTTGCAGCCACTGACACTCCCAAGTGAAGCTGAACCAAATTAAAATGTAAGCTGGAAGTAGTTAGTAAAACAAATAAAAATGCAGTAAAAGATAGATAGTATCACATTTTAAAACTGTCGATATGTGGCTATGAGTTTGACATCTCTGATCTAAGTCAACCCCCTATTATCACAGACACCAAAACTGAGATCAGAGAAACGAAGTTATTTACTCCCGGTCATACAAGTGGTAAGTGGAACAGTCAGGATTCGAACTCAAGTTTTATGACTCCAATTGGCAGGCAGCCTTCTTTCCACTGGACCACACTGCCTTAACAGCTTTCTGCCTAAGGACATGCAAGAGGTCAAAGAATCAAGGATATGAAAGAAATCAAAGAATCACAGAACTTTAGAGCTGGAAGAAAACATATCCATTCCAACCCTATCAAATCACAGGTGAACAAACTGAGGCCCAGAGAAGTCTAGTGACTTACTCAAGGTGATGTATCAGTGCTAGAGCTAGGACTAGAAGCCAAATATCCCCAGTGCTCTGATCGTACTATGCCATCTCCTTGTAATATCTAACCCCAATTTGTTCTGTCAGTTCCAGGTTCATTCTGCTTGGTTGGGGGGACTATCACAGTGTGGATATTAAATGTGTCCCCCTTAAACAATAGGACTAGAAGGGCCCACAAGAAATTAACTAATCCATTTTTCCTCCTTCAGGGAAGTCTGCTTCTGATTGAGGAGGCAGTGTGGTATACTGGAAGGGAAGGCAGAAACCTGGGTTTTAGTCCTCACTCACCATGTCACTTCCCTTCTCTGAGATGTGTTGAATTTAAAGGCAAGAAGGCCTAAGTTCAGATGCTTCCTTAGGCAGGAACTGTGATCCTGGTCAAGATGCTTAACCTATCTGAGCCTCAGTTCCTTCACCTGTGAAATAGGAATAATAATATACATAGCACTTACCTCATAAGGTATTATAAAAATGATAATATATGGAAAGTCATCATTAGATGACCTCTAGAGCCCCTTCCAGTTCTAGCATTCTCTGATTCTAGAACTTGACATTTTATACTTGCATATAAATCCTTTTCCTTCAAGAAGGAAATTTCCCACGCTCTCTAAATCTACATTTTAAAACAATATAATCAAATCTACCTTTTTCAAATGATATGATCAAAATATTATTAAAACATCTTTAAGTTGTAGATAACATTAGGGGTATCATGCAATTGCTATTTATGTGGATTCCAAAATGCAGATAAGCAAGTGTCTTTTCCATTCTCATTACTATTGGTGCTATTGCATCTGTAGCAGTTGTACTTGTTTTGAATAACAGGTAAGGAACATGACAAACAGAAAAGATTGAGAGGGTAGGGCTACTAGAGTAGAAGTGCCATACAGTCAAACTACCAAAAAATTATTTCATAGAGCTAGAATAAATAATAACAAAATTCCTCTGGAAGAACAAAAGGTCAAGAATATCAAGGGAATTAATGAAAAAATGCAAAGGAAGGTGGCCTAGCCATAACAGATCTAAAATGTATTATAAAGAGGCAACCATCAAAACTATTCAATACTGGCTAAGAAATAGAGTGGTAGATAAGTGGAATAGGTTAGCTATACAAAACACAGTAGTAAATTAATATATCAATCTCCTCTTTGATAAACTCAAAGACTCCAGCTTCCAGGATAAGAACCCCATATTTGACAAAAACTATTGGAAAAAACGGAAAAATAGTATGGCAGAAACTAGGCATAAACCAACATCCTACTCCATACACCAAAGTAAAGTCAAAATGGATACATGAAGGGGCAGCTAGGTGGCACAGTGGATAAAACACTGGCCCTAGATTCAGGAGTACCTGAGTTCAAATCCGACCTCAGACACTTGACACTTACTAGCTGTGTAACCCTGGGCAAGTCACTTAACCCCCATTGCCCCACAAAAAAAAAAAAAACAAAATGGATACATGATATAGACATAAAGTGTGATACCATAGGCAAATTACAAAAAGGAAGGGATAATTTACTTGTTACATCTATGGAGAGGGGAAGAATTTATGACAAAGATGAGATAGAGAACATTATTAAATGCAAAATGGATCATTTTGATTACATTAAATTAAAAATTTTTTTGCACAACAAAACCAATGAAACCAAGATTAGAAGGAAAGAAAAAAACTGGGAAATAATTTTTACAGCCAATGCTTCTGATAAAGGCCTTTTTTCCAAAATGTATAGAGAACCTGAATCAAATATATAAGAACAAATCATTCCTCAATTGAGAAATGGTCAAAGGATTGAGCAGGCAGCTTTCAGATGAAGAAATTAAAGCTATTTACAGCCATATGAAAAAAGTGTTCTCAATCACTACTCAGAGAAATGCAAATTAAAACTACTCTGAGATACCACCTCACACCTACCAGGTTGGCTAAAATGACACAAAAGAAAAATGACAAATTATGAAGATTGTATGGAAAAATAGGTAGAGTTGTGAACTGGTCCAGTCATTCTGGAGAACAATTTAGAACTATATTCATAGGGCTATAAAAGTTACATTCCTTTGATCTAGTAAGACCTCTACTAGGTCTGTATCCCAAGGAAATCAAAGAAAAAGCAAAAGTACTTGTATATACAAAAATATTTATGAATGCTCTTTTTGTGATGGCAAAGAATTAGAAATTGAGTAGATGCCCATCATTTGGGGAATGGCTAAACAAGCTGTGGTATATGAATGTAATGGAATACTATTGTGCTTAAGAAATGATGAGCAGAGGGACAGCTAGGTGGTGCAGTGGATAAAGCACTGGCCCTGGATTCAGGAAGACCTGAGTTCAAATTTGACCTCAGACACTTGACACTTACTAGCTGTGTGACCCTGGGCAAGTCACCTAACCCTCATTGCCCTGCCCCCCAAAAAAAACATCCTTTTACAAAAGAAATGATGAGCAGGCAGATTTCAGAAAAACCTGGAAAGACTTACATGAATTGATGCTGAGCAAAATGAGCACAACCAAGAGAACATTGTACACAATATCAACAACATTATGTGATGATCAACTGTGATAGACTTAGCTCTTCTCAGCAATACAATGATCTAAGATAATGCCAAAAAAACTCATGATGGAAAATGCTCTCCATATCCAGGAAAAACAACAACAACAACAACAAAAAAAAATAACTATGGAGTCTGAATGCAAAGCAAAGCATACTATTTTCACTTTTGTTTGTTGTTATTGTTGTTTCTTCTTTCTTGTGTTTTTTTTTCCTTTTGTTCTGATTCTTCTTTCACAACATGGCTAATGTAGAAATATATTTTGTATGATTGTAATGTATAACCTATATCAGATTGCTTACTGGCTTTGGGAGGGGGGAAGGAAGAGAAAGAGAGAGAAAAATTTGTAACTCAAAATCTTACAAAAATGAATCTTTAAAATTATCTTTAAATGTAAAAATTATATTTAAAGTGGAAGTGGAGAAGCAATAGAAGAATATTCTAATTTCTATTTGATTGTTCTGGTGACTCATAGCTCTAGCTTTCTCCCTGGTCTTTGAGGTATTTCTAGGGGCTATGAAGGGCCCAGGCATGGTTTGGTTTAATTGTTTTTCTTTTGTGACAAGGGAGGATTCAATATAGAATTTGCGGAAGAAAGAATGATTGTGACATAAAGACAAAAGGTTCATAAAATTATTAAAATAAAATGCCCAAAGAGGTAAACTTTTAGATCCTTTGCTCTAGTCTAGAGTACCCAGAGGAACCAGTCTCTTGAAGCTCATGGAGAACCTTCCACATTCAATCTTTTCTAACTTTCCTTCACTACTCTTGCTGAACTCCAAATTTACCTAGAAAATATAGGACTGTTGTCCAACTTGGGAGGAAAAAAACAGTTCTTGGGTGAATTCATTTGGTAAGGATTTATTAATCATCTATTACGTTCCAGGCACAATTTTAAGAGGTTGAGATCTTTATATTCTACTGGGCTAGTCACTAACATGTAGATATTAGGACCTCTCTTGACAGACCCAGGTTCCTTCAAGTCTAGAAGTTACTATCCCAGGAATAATACTAACCCAGAAAGATTAGAACCATCTCAGCTAAAAAGTCACTGATGCTATCTGAAGATCAAGCATGTATCTTAACTGTTTTTCTAGCAAAGAACACTAATCTCTCAAACTTCTGTTTGTCTTGAACCCTATCTATGACCATCCCATAGCCTGCTACTCTGACTTATTCCATTGTAAGCCTCTGCCTTTGACCAAGTACTTAACTCCAGCTCTGTCATGAATTTGTCTGGTTTAATCTCAGTCTGTCCAACTATGCTCCTTTCTTCCAACTAGGCCATACAGGCACCAAACTCTACATGAACATTAACCTCCCATGCCATACATTATTCTTAAATCCCACAATGGAGAGAGAGAGAGAGAGAGAGAGAGAGAGAGAGAGAGAGAGAGAGGGAGAGGGAGAGGGAGAGGGAGAGGGAGAGGGAGAGGGAGAGGGAGAGGGGAGAGGGAGAGGGAGAGGGAGAGGGAGAGGGAGAGGGGAGAGGGAGAGGGAGAGGGAGAGGGAGAGGGAGAGGGAGAGGGAGAGGGAGAGGGAGAGGGAGAGGGAGAGGGAGAGGGAGAGGGGAGAGGGAGAGGGAGAGGGAGAGGGAGAGGGAGAGGGAGAGGGAGAGGGAGAGGGAGAGGGAGAGGGAGAGTTAGTTAAGAGAGATGAGAGAATATAGATAGATAGGCTAAAAGAAAAACAAGTGGATGAGCAAACAGATGGATGGATAGAGAAATGGAAAGACGGATAGACATATGGGCAAGTAGACAGACAGAGAGATAGATAGTATTGTGACTAAAACCAGCTAACTTCCCAAAAGATATTCCTCTTCATTCTGCCCAGTTACCATAATTGTAACCAGATGGAATTATACTTCAAATCAGGAAAGAGGTCATGAAAATATACTTCAGAAACCCCTGAGAGAATTGCATTTTGAGGAACAACAATAAGCTCTGGGACTGATGGGAGAAAAGGAAATAAATAGCCAATTTCTCTCGGGCTTTTTCTTGTTCACACAGCAGCAGTGAATAGAAAACCTGATAATCTGGCGCTTTTTTTTTTTTTAGAATAAATATTCCACATTGCAATTCCCAAATCTGATTTACTGCTTTCCTTCTTTTGTTTTATTGTTTTTGTTTGGTGTTAACATCTTTTCTTAGTTAAAAATATTTAGCAGGGCAGGCACAGAGCTGCCTTGACTGCTTCTGGCCCACCCTGTGTGCTAGCTCAGTACTTGGGTATCTGGGGGATGACAAAGTCCTTATATTCTTTTGGCTTCCTATGTATGACTTAGCACTGAAAGACTCAAACGATCCCATATTGACCAATGGACAGGAAGAGCTAATGTAGATCTTTAAAAGGAAGTAATAACCCTTTGTCATTTCTTCTCTTTGATACTGAGCTTATTAAGACTATTTATCTGGGGCAGCTAGGTGGCGCAGTGGATAGAGCACCGGCCCTGGAGTCAGTAGTACCTGAGTTCAATCCAGCCTCAGACACTTAACACTTAACTAGCTGTGTGACCCTGGGCAAGTCACTTAACCGCAATTGCCTCACTAAAAAAAAAAAAAAAAAAAGACTTTATCTCTGGAGAGGGTGTAGGGAGTACACTCAAGTCTTTCCCCTGACCCTGGAAGAAATAGTGAACTATTAGCATGTGGTGATTAAAGCAAGGGCTCAACTATATGAGCTGAATCTGGATTATGAGGCCTCTGGAAACTTTTTTCTGTTTTGTGCCCCTTTTTCCTAAATATAGGTACCTGAACTACTGATCGCAAGTTGGACATGTCCAGTACTGGAGGCAACCTTATGAGTCTGAGAGGTTGGAGATCCTAAGTTCCTTCATCAGAGACATTTAAGAACGGGCAGCTAGACGGCACAGTGGATAGAGAACCGACCCTGGAGTCACGAGTACCTGAGTTCAAATCCAGCCTCAGACACTTAACACTTACTAGCTGTGTGACCCTGGGCAAGTCACTTAACCCCAATTGCCTCACTAAAAAAACAAAAAAAAAAAAAACAGAGACAAGTAAGCATCAAGGACAAATTTCGTACCTTTAAAGTAAAGGAACTAGCCAACTCCATATGGTAGGGACACTCATAGATATTCCTACTACCACAACTCAAGTTTTCTGTCAGTGTATGCTTATGGGTCTTATGTGAGTTAAGGCATTTCTTTTATGTAGAGGAAATAGTTGATTCATATTGTATATTGAGTAATTTTTTATTCCTCACTTTGGGGAAACCCTAGATATGAAACAAACCTAAACTTTAGGTAATTTTCCTTTGGAGTTATGAGGTGGGGGAGCCAAAGAGTGGTTGAAAAGGAGCTTGACCACTCTTGACATTCTTTCACAGGGCTAAACTCAGTCTGGATCATGTGGGGGTTTTTTTGTTTATTTGTTTGTTTTTTGTGAGGCAATTGGGTCAAGTGACTTGCCCAGGGTCACACAGCTAGTAAGTGTTAAGTGTCTGAGACCGGATTTGAACTCAGGTACTCCTGATTCCAGGGCCGGTGCTCTATCCACTGTGCCACCTAGCTGCCCCTCCATGTGTTTTTTTTAAAGAGCATATGAGCCCTTTATCTGAAAGGAAGAGGACAAAGTGCCTCAATCCCCTTGAGCCCAGAAGTGACAAGAGAAAGAATTGATTCTTAAATCTAAAGATACAGATCTGAAGTTTTAATTGTCCTGAGATGACAAGTGACACCCCAGGCTTACAGCTACTAATGTACCACCACTGAAGAGTGAAGATCTTCATCCCCAACACTCACCACGAAGAGGGATCTTGTCAGACTTTCAGGATGTTATACATGATGCCCATCACAAAGCATCTCATAGAGGTAATAATAAACTGAGCTCATGAGATCTTGTGCTTCATAGTTAGACAGGGCTTCTCATCTAACCCCTTAATTTTACACATTAGAAAAGTAAGGCATACAGAGTCTGAGTGACTTGACCAAGGTCACACAGGTGATATACAGAGACACTGCAATAGAGACACTGCAGAATTTGAGTTCAGAAGACCTGAGTTTGAATACTGACTCTGCCAATTACTATCTGTGAAACCCTAGGCAAGTAATTTGACTTCTCTGATCCTGAGTTTCCTCATCTGTAAAATGAAAGGGTTGGACAGTTTCCATATAGACAATTCCTCCTTCATCATAAGAATGTTTGTATTTGTTTTGCCAGAAGTTAATTCCTGAGGAGACCATCTTCTTTTTACATTACTATCTCTAGTACCCAGCACAGAGTCTTGCCTATGGTAGGTACTTAATACATGTTTGTTGCATCAAATAGCCTATTCCTCTTGAGCAGGTCCCCCTGTGAAATTTTAGATTTTTGTATATTATTTATTCCTTCTTTGAATACTTTAAAAATATCTCTTCTTAAATCTAGGGTGACAATCTTTGTAGAGTATGAGTGTGACAAAGAACAAACAGATAGATCCAAGCCTACCTCTCAGTCTTCCACTAATTCATTACCTTACTAATTCTCTCACTGGGTTCAAAGCAAAATCTAGAAGGTATGAATAAGAATAACCTCAAAAAGTACTAAATACAAAATCTGCCATTAATTAGTTAACTCTGAGCACCCTCCTCTTTTAATAAAAAGCAGAAAAGGGGCAGCTAGGTGGCGCAGTGGATAGAGCACCGGCCCCTGGAGTCAGGAGTACCTGAATTCAAATCCGACCTCAGACACTTAACACTTACTAGCTGCGTGACCCTGGGCAAGTCGCTTAACCCCAATTGCCTCACTAAAAATTAAAATTAAAATTAAAAAAAATAAATAAAAACCAGAAAAATTTCTTTTCTCATAAGCTTTCTTTCCTTTCGCACTTTCAAACCCTGAACCCATAAGCATAAAAAAACATCAATGTGACTGCCCTTATACTATATTAACTAACAAATAATACAAAGTCATATGTAAATATTTAGAATGTTTTAGTTATGAGAAGGCCTTTGTTGTTGTTTGTTTGTCCTTTATTCTTGAAGAAGACCATGACATCAGGGGGATGTCATAACTTGCATTGAATTCAATTTAAGTGAGGAAGGCCTGTGCAAGGTCACCAACCTCCATTTTCTCCTCCAGAGTCATCTGGGTCCGGTGGTAAGATAAGTTATTCAAATGACTTTAGATGGCCCTGGAATGTTTAAGACAATTGGGGTTAAATGACTTGCCCTGGGTCACACAGCTACTGTCTGAGGTGAGATTTGAACTCAGGTTCCCCCAACTTCAGGGGCCAGTGCTCTATCTACTACACCACCTAGCTGCCCCAATGAGAAGGCCATAGAGTAACCTTTATGTTATGGAAAAGAAAGAGAAGGCAGACATTGACTAGAATTTTCTCACCAATACTGCAACTGCTGAATCCTCGAAAACTCTAGAACCATAGTCTTTCAGTTCAGTTCTCTTCATAATCTTCAGTTCAGTTAATTTTCTCATCTCTCTTCAGAATGTTAGTTGAATTTACTTTAGGATAAGCAGTTAAAGTTTTTCAGTTCCCCCTAGGAAATTCTCTGGTCTTCTCCACAGAATAAAACTAAATCAATTCAGTCCTCATTAGAAATGAAAGATAGTTAAACTTGATCTGTTGTTATTGTCCCTCAAAGACTCAGACTTACTCAGTGTTGACCACTAACTCTCCAAATCCCTCACAGACTTGTTCTACAAATCCCCATAGACTTTTTTTTTTGTAGGGCAATGAGGGTTAAGTGACTTGCCCAGGGTCACACAGCTAGTAAGTGTCAAGCGTCTGAGGCCAAATTTGAACTCAGGTCCTCCTGAATCGAAGACCAGCGCTTTATCTGCTGCATAATCTAGCTGCTCCCCCGCCCCATAGACTCTTTCTGCTATGATTGAACTATCAAACCTCTTCAGGAATGAAGTTTGTATTGTATCTCTCCCATTATATCGCATAGATCCCTTCATTTCAATTTCTGCAACTAATTCCTCCTTACTTATCATTTGGTCCTGAATAGTAGTTTTCCTTCATTGCTTCCTTCATGATTTGAAGAACAAGATTATCACTAAAGCAAAACAAAGAGTTATCAGTCAAGGATTTTAAAAGCTCTGCTTTTAGTAAAGAGAAATCTCCAATAAATGGCAGAGCAGTTAAAAATCCCCATCACTATTTTATCATGCCTCCTTACAAAGTTTCTGATATATTTCCCAAACTCATCATCCATTTCATTCTTTTGCCTGTGGTCTGTAGCATACTATCATTACAATATTACTTTTTCTTTCTCTCCACTAATTATCATCTAAATCACACAAACTGCTTCATATTTTTATATATGCTTCCTCTTTTCTGATTCATGACCTTCCTCATATAGCATTAATATACAATGCCACTCTACCAAGCATTTTTTTTACCTAATTTGCTCTTTTTAAATAAAGAATATCCATTCATAGCATTTCTTAGGAGTTTGGATTCTTGTGGAGTAGTGAAAAGAAAATAGCTATACTCCAGAGCAACAAGGGAATATAGGTACCTATGAAACAGAGGCCTATTTAACAATACCAGGTTAGTGATAGACTTTTTAGAGGTCTAAAAATGCTCTGGGAAGAGTAAGCAAAGGAACATGGTAGGAATGTATCTATTTGTGTATAAGACTGTGGATGGGAGAGCAGTGGGACAAATGGGGAGTGAGTAAATATATGGTAAGAGTCTTTATTGGTCCCTTGAGATGGAATGAGAGAGTGAGTTGATGTATTCCTGAACATATGGAGAACAGGGGAACCTCAAGTGCTCCCTGAGTTCTGGTCTGAGACTGGTTAAGGGTAAGGTGGTAGTCTACATCCTGATAATCCTTTCTTCAGCAATATGCCAATGCAAAGAGTTTAATGGGAGTTAGTTTTTGATTCCTCATAAACCCACATAGTTTCTGTTTGGAAAAAGATTTCCTAGGGGGTAGTAGAAGGATGGCAAGGACATAGGCAGGTAAAGGACATGGGACATTGTGACAGTAGCATGGCAGCCATCATCACATCCCATCAAATCTCAGTTATACTTATGTAGTGACCTTTAAATGCTACCTTCAGACATCTATACACTACTCGGGTTCACTATACATTGTTCCCAAAGTCCCATTCTTCCCTCTGACTCTCAGCTAGCTGTATTTACATACTTAAAACCTGATAATGATATAAAGAACATTTAATTAAAGTACAAATCCAATCTAGATTATGAGAAAGTTATAATAATCAGCATACTTTCTTGCCATCCACTTCTGAAACCTTCTTTCTATACTTTAAGAATGTTAGGGTTGGGGCAGCTAGGTGGCGCAGTGGATAAAGCACGGCCCTGGAGTCAGGAGGACCTGAGTTCAAATCCGGCCTCAGACACTTGACACTTACTAGCTGTGTGACCCTGGGCAAGTCACTTAACCCCCAGGGGCCCATAAAAAAAATGTAAAAGATTTCTCTTACCATGTTTTCAACATATCTGTCAATACTCCCAATAAGTCTTTAGCATCATTTTATCACAATTAATTAAGGGTAGCAAAAAATTTAAGGGTTTGTTTTGTTTTGTTTTTAGCAGTGGATCTCTGTAAAAAAAAATTGCAGCAAAAAGTTTGTAGCAAATCATATATTTCATTCTTAGAGTGAATCTGTGGGACAAATCATCAATGCTCCTATACATCCCAGGGGTTCATAAGCGGACACTTATGGTAACACTAACACCCATGCCACTTTATGATTGTCTTTCTAGAAGATCAGCAACCATGAAGGATCACATAAAACAAACACAAGGGGAAGTAGGGAAGACGAGCAGACCCAATTCAAACTTCCAGAGCTTTACTTAGCCAGTGCATTTCCATAATCTCCCATAAATGGCAGCATGAATTTCATAATAGCTATTGGTTTGTGTTTTTTTCATTCTAAACTTAACATCAAATTAAGTAAGCATTTCCATATACAAAAGCAGAACAGAAAAAAATATATGAATCTTCATTGTCTGTGCTTGCTTTTTAAGTATATAATAAATTCAGCTTTCAATGCTGTTCCCTTCTGGTTTTCCTTTGTTCTCATCTGTGAATAGATATTGTAATGGAATTTATTAATTTCATCATTGACAATGCTATGCTAAGGTTTAGTAAAAATACAGCAATTCAAACAGTTAAAGAAGAGAATCCAGCTTTCCAGACCAGAGTCCAGAATCCAGTTTCCTCCTGATGACATCTTACCACTTCAAGAAGACAAGAGAACTCAGAGACTTTATATGAACTGTTTTATTTTGTTAGTTTTTACTATCTCCTTTCTGTTATAATATACACTATCTGTAACATGTACCCTCTGCAGAGGCCCTCCCTTTGCAAGACTAATGTCAAAGCGTCAGTTCATGAGGACAAAAAAACCGCCCCTCTGGACAAAACTTTCCTCTCTTCCTTTTCTATATTGTTATTTACATATCGTTAGCTAGCACAGGATATTATTTTTGGTTGTTTCACTGAGCAAAACGCATTCGTTTTTCAAATGAAAACAAAAGGGGGGACTGTAATGATTGGAATGATACCACCTACTGGAGACTTGCTGTGGGAAAGCTCCACCATGAGGAAAATGCCTCAGAGGCATTGTGGCTTTTCCTTGGCATCAGGAAATGACGTTTGCTCATGGGTGCTGTCTATCAAGGCTACCAGCCAATCAACTTGAGGAGCCTCCTTTTTTTCTGGGAGGAGACAGGAAGGAGAAAAGAGCCTGCGCAGAGAGCTCTCACTCTTTTTGGGTTCCTGACTTGATGGTGGTGGTGGCGGCAGAAGACTTCACAGGAAATTTGAGGAAAGATAGGAATGCCAGGCTGTTGGAATTCTGTTCTCAATCTTTTTCTTTCTATTTTTCAATAAACCCTTAAAAACCTAAACTCGTTTTATCAGTGATTTTAGTCAGTTTCCCCCAACCTTGGGAAGAAAACTATGGCAAATCTGGACAATATACTAAAAAGCAGAGAAATCACCTTCCTGACAGAGGTCCATATAGTCAAAGCTATGGTTTTTCCAGTAGCAATGTTCAGCTATAAGAATTGGACTATAGGGGCGGCTAGGTGGCGCAGTGGATAAAGCACCGACCTTGGATTCAGGAGTACCTGAGTTCAAATCCGGCCTCAGACACTTGACTTACTAGCTGTGTGACCCTGGGCAAGTCACTTAACCCCCATTACCCAGCAAAAAAAAAAAAAAAAAAGAATTGGACTATAGGGAAAGCTGAGTACTGCAGATTGTGAATTTTTGGTGTTGGAAAGGTCTTTTGAGAGTCCCCTAGACAACAAAGAGATTAAGTCAATCAAGACTTAAGGTAATTCATTCAGACTATTCATTGGAAGGACAAATACCCTATCATTTATTCAGATAATCTTCAGCTGTTGAGCACCCTTAGTTTCCAGTTCTTTGCTACAAAGAAATTATATAAATATTTGTTTACATGGAGGTCCTTTCTCTCTTTGTTCATATCTTTTGTGAGAATAGGAAGGGTTATAAGCCTGGTAGTGGTATCACTGGGTCACAGGATTTAGGGTAAGTTATAATTTAGTGGCTTATAGGTGTAAGATTTAAAATTGGATACAAGAGCATGGTTCCAAATCACTTCCCAGAATGGCTGGACCAATTCACAGCATCACCAAAGATGCAACAGTGTGCTTGTTTACCCACAGCTCTTCCAACATTAGCCATTTTCCTATTTTTGTCATTTTTGACAATCTAACATGTATAAGATAGAACCTCGAAGTTTCTTTCATCTTCATTTCTATAATTATTAGGGATTTTGGACCTTTTTTTCCTTATGGTTGCTGATAGCTTAGTTTTCTTCTTTTCAAAACTGCCTATTAGATAAGGCAGTTTGGCAATTATATGCTAGCACTTACCTCAGCATGAACCTAGTTTAAATGTCTCCAAAACCTATCTCTGGTTTGTACAACCATCTGTGTTCCTCTGCTCCCACGCCTGTTGCCAACAGTGAGCTTCTTAAAACCCTTTCTATCATTAAGGTAGTTACTATAGTAACCATACAATCATCACTATGACAATTATGCCATAATCCTAGTTACTACTATGCACTAGAAGCTCATGCGAGGTTTGAGAGCCTAGAAGGTGAAGAGGACTCATAAGACCAACCTGTAAGCAGGGGTATGCTGGTTGATATTTAATGATTAACTCTCTGACACATTTTATAGTTTAATTTGCATTGTCGGCATTTTTTCCATCACTTTTTTTTTTTGTGGGGCAATGGGGGTTAAGTGACTTGCCCAGGGTCACACAGCTAGTAAGTGTCAAGTGTCTGAGGCCGGATTTGAACTCAGGTACTCCTGAATCCAGGACCGGTGCTTTATCCACTGCTCCACCTAGCCGCCCCCTTCCATCACTTTCTTAAGTCTAGACAATCAACAAAATAATAAATCAAGCCGAGTTGTAGCATTTGCCAATTTTCTAGGTATGAATGTTCACACTGAAAATTTAACAATTAAGACAGTTTAAGCTGGTTCCAGCACACTCTTGCCTGTAAGCCACAGTCTGGAGTCTTCTGTGGTAGTTTAGATTCTTTCTCAGATAATTCAAAGTCTAACTAATTTAATAATTGACACTCACAGAGTCTAAGAAGTTTCTCAAACTCCCAGGAGGTCTAAATTAAAATATAATATCAACTTGAGCTAATCCTTCTAAATAAGCAAAAGTCCACTATTCATACTCTGGTCTTCATGAGGAAATTAGGAAAATCAAACCAATAAACAGCTATTGAGTACAACATATTCTTCTATAGATACAGTGCAAGGGAGGTGTGAATAATATGATCCTCCCGCAAGGAACTTGCAATCTAGGTGAGGAAAAATATTCACGCACATAACTTAAAATATAGAACAATGTAGCTTTTGATTGCCAAATGAGCAGGATAGATGATAAAGGCAATAAATTCAGAGAAAGGAGGGATTACCATGGTCTGTAATGGACTAGAGAAATGTCATGGAAGAAATAGAACTGGGGCAGCTAGGTGGCGCAGTGGATAGAGCACCAGCCCTGGATTCAGGAGTACCTGAGTTCAAATCCAACCTCAGACACTTGACACTTACTAGCTGTGTGACCCTAGGCAAGTCACTTAACCCCAATTGCCTCACCAAAAAAAAAAAAAAAGAAAGAAAAAGAAAGAAAGAAAGAAAGAAATAGAACTAGAGATGAACCTTGGTATGAGGACAATAAAAAGGGACAGGTGGTAGAACTCTGATTGATATAGCTGAAGAACATTGGATAAACCAATCTAGCCAGAGCATTTGTGTAGACTAGGGGAGGAGTTTGACATTACATTAGATGGGTAGATTGGGTCCACGTAATAGATGGTTTGGAATGTCAGGTTAAGGAGCAATGTAGGTCCATGGTGATTCTCATGCAGTGTGCTGACAGCTGTCCATATAAAAGATTGCACAAAAGGACCAGAACAGCTCTAAGGAATGACCATAGAAATGGGGTGGACCAGGATCGCCAGAGATATTAACTGTGTCTAAACATGCTGGTAATACTGAACTAAAATCAAGCAGAACAATACCCAGGGGGAAAAAATAAAAACATCAAGAGGCCCTACTGCTCACTTCCTCCACTTCCTCCTATTAGCACCATTTCTTTTTTTTTGCATCTGACACCACAGGAAATCTATCAAAAAACATCTGGTAGAAACATTTTTTTTCTTAATTCATAAATTACTTGGAGCAAGTATTTTATTTTTTGAGCTGCTTTGACCCCTTGTATAACCTTAACTTTTTTTTTTTTTTAGTGAGGCAATTGGGGTTAAGTGACTTGCCCAGGGTCACACAGCTAGTAAGTGTTAAGTGTCTGAGGCCGGATTTGAACCCAGGTACTCCTGACTCCAGGGCTGGTGCTCTATCCACTGCGCCATCTAGCTGCCCCTAACCTTAACTTTTTGACTTTTAATTTCAGTTGCTGATTAAAGGAATCTAAACTGTCTAATATGCTTTTATTTCCAGATTCCTTTCTCCATGTTCCTTTTCTCATTACTTTCAATTGAGCAGTATGGCATTCAAGTTTTCTACTGTGCATTTTGTATTTTGATGTCATCTTTTAATGCCTTTCTGCAGCTTTTCTCAGGCCCCTCATGCTATGGTAGAATTTGGTGCCTGTTCTTAGTAGTTTTGTTTGTTAGCTCTGCCTTTATTCCTATGGTTTTCACCAGGACAATGGACACGGCTTAATGTTGTTATAAGGAAGTACTGAAATATTTTCATACTTTCTATTTAATACAGTGGGGAGGGATGCATTTGTTTGTGATGGTTAAAGCAAATACCAGCTTTTTTAAATTATTGTTTTGATATGCTCGGTCTGGTAGTTGGATTCCTGCCATCAAACTGAAAAAGAGCTTTTTGAAATTCCTGTTTAACTATGCCCATATCCTCTTCAAATTCATTTGAGGCATCAGTATTATATTTGTCAATTCTTTCATTCTTTGGAAGGATTTCTTAACTTTGCATTAAGTGAAACTCATCAACTTCAACTTTTCTCTTGTAGGATTTTAGTAGCTCTTCAATTTCAGCTCTTATTTCATCTAATCCAGGATTAGGAATCTTGGGTTTTTTATGATTATCCTGCACTAGCCAACAATAATGTTGTTATGTGACATGAAAGTAGCATTGACAAAAGAGCACACGAAATCTTTACCTATAGCCAGTGAGATAATTTTGAATTTTGTTAGATATTGTACTAAAAAATAAAAGCATTAGTGTCTTCAGTCCACCTCAAGTATACTCAGTGGTCAACAACATCTGCTCTGAAGCATTATTTGTATTTCTAATTTATCCTGTTATACCTTGCCTTATTTTGGTATCAATCAGTCAGTCAATAAATATTTAGTAAGTGCTATGTTCCAAGCACTGTGCTAAGCACTGGGGATCCAAAGGCATAAGACTGTTCCTGACCTTAAGGAACTCATAATCTGACAAAGGAAGACAATATATAAAAAAGAAACTATAAAGTGGTCGAGGAGAGAGTACCTAGTAAGGGAGGAGAGACATAATGAAGTCCTGAAGCCAGGTGGGAAATGAAGAAGATCTTGGAGGAGCTCTCCAAGGTATACCTTCCACCCTCTCCAATCAGAGGGAGGGAGGGGCTGCAGAGAGTGAATTTCAGATTTCATTTGATCTTGTAGGAAGATGAGTTTCTGGACACAATGGAGAAAGTGAGGAACAAAGGAGTCAAAAAGGAGCTTTATTGTTCAGTAGTCCTGTCAGACTCTTTGTGACCCCACTTGAGGTTTTATTGGCAAAGATATTAGAGTGGTTTACCATTTTCTTCTCTGGCTCATTTTATAGATGAGGAAACTAAGGCAAACACAGTGACTCAGTGAGATTCAGATTCCAGGGTCACCAGCTAGTAAGTGTCTGAGGCTGGATTTGAACTCAGGAAGATGAGTCTTCCTGACTTCCAAGCCCAGCACTCTATCCATTGAACCATCTATTATTGTTGTTCAGTCATTTCAGTCATGTCCCATTCTTCATGACCTCAACAGATGAGAAAACTGAGGCAATCAGAGTTAAGTTACTGAAGACCATGGCAAGTTGGGTTTCTGTGATGACTCAAAGTAATCTCTAGACCATACATATACTGTATACAGATGGAGATATAGAAATGATAGAGGTAGAGATAGACATAGAGATACAGGTAGAGGTAGAGGTAGAGATAGAGATATATAGAGAGAGATACAGATACAGATACACTATCTGTAGGGTCTAGAGATTACTTTGACTCATCACAGGAACCCAGATACAATTAGGGGCAGCTAGATGGTGCAATGGATAGAGCACTCGCCCTGGGGACAGGAGGACCTGTCCTCAGACACTTGACACTTACTGGCTGTTTGACCCTGGGCAAGTCATTTAACTCCAATTGTCTCAAATATCTGGGGCTATCTCCAGTCATCCTGATGTACATCTTGCCACTGGACCCAGATGACTCTGTAGGAGAGAGTGAGGTTGGTGGCTTTAAATAGCCCTTTCTCACTTAAATGCAATTCAATGCAAGTCAAATGGTTCTCTTTGAAGGACAAAAAAGACACAGATACTTCTGTGCTGAAGTGGGAAAGTGGGTTTCCTCAACCCTAGTTCTGCTAAATCCCTCCCATCCCTGCTTAGGAATTTGGGTGGAATGAAGTCATTGGATTGGAAGACTAAAGTTTGTGGTTTTATGAAAGGGTGGGTTGAAAAGAAAAAGTCAATACTTTTATTGTTTCTTTGATTTCACCATGTTTTTAAACATTCACTCTAACTATGTGTGGAGACTTGAATAACTGAGAAACATAACAGGGATCTGGACCAAGGGAAGAATTTTCCTGGAATTGGTGAAGAGAAGGGGAAAGGGAGATATGATTGAATAATCCACATGTTAACCCCTCAGGAAAGAAAAATAAAAGCAGTACTATCTACAAAGGTAAAGGAGGAGGACAGTCAGGTTTCAGAAAGCCAAAGGACTGGCTACCTTTTGAAATATGAGCTTATTATTCCCAGTTAATCTAGTGGATATCCCAGAGAAGGACAACCAGGATGGTGGGCACCAAATTTTCCTTCCCCATGATCCTCATTTTCTGAAAGAAGGTGTTTTTTCCTATCTGGTCTTTGAGATTAAATGGAACCCCAGGATGCTCTTACTTTCCCTTCTGTGTTCCTCTTAGCTCTCCTAACAGCTTTTTCTCCCATCAATCCTAGCAGTATTCCCTGTAAGCATGGACTTCTTGCCTTTGACAAAAGAGATTTTTTTTCTGAAATCTCAGTTCACTAAAGTCCTTCACTGATGCCTCATTATGGTCTAGAGGAGAACTTTCTGGTGGAACATTGGCTCTTCAAGTTCTACCAAGCTGGGAAAGCTTCAAGTAGGAGCCCCATGATAGACTTTGTGTCTATCTGTTCTCCTGAAGACATAACCTCACTAAGTTTGAAGAAGCTCTGCCCCTAGGTGGGCAGTGAGATGATCAATATTTTAGTCACAGCAACTCAAACACCATCTAAAGGCTGCAATGAACATCTATGGAAGGAACACCTACAATGGCAAAAGCAAGGATCTTTGATGTATCCTCTCAGTTATCCTGCCAATCAGTTGTTCTGCCAATCAAGTTGCTGTGTTCTAGAGTTGGGAATTGAGAAATATGATAATGTCCCCCTAAAGAAAGTGAGAAGTGTCAGTGGTTCAAAGGGATTGTGAGCAACCTTTATGTATCTCTGAATTCTGCCCTTTATTTCACTTTTCATTTGCCAGTTAAGAAGTAAAGAAGGGGGGCAGCTAGGTGGCACAGTGGATAGAGCACTGGCCCTGGAGTCAGGAGTACCTGAGTTCAAATCCGGCCTCAGACACTTAACACTTACTAGCTGTGCGACCCTGGGCAAGTCACTTAACCCCAATTGCCTCACTAAAAAAAAAAAAAAAGAAGAAGTAAAGAAGGGGAGGGACTAAGAGTGGATTCTAGTGTATTGGAATAATAGGAACTACTAGACCCAAAGTCAGAGAACCTGAATCTTAATCTAACTGTGTGACCTTGGGTGAGTCATTTAATCTCTTTCAGTTTCATTTTCCTCATCTTTGAGATGGAGTTGATGACACAGTACTCTATCTCATAGGTTTGTTGTGAGGAAAGTGCCTTATAAATCTTAATGTGCTCTAGAAATTGGAAGTACTCTTATTAATCAAGGGCACTGTATAACTGAGGGTGCTCTGAGCAGCTATTACTCCGATGGAAATTTTTGCCAGCTCCCTCTCCCCCACCCCACAAAAAGAAGAAAGCCGTCCATCGGAACCATAGTGATGGATTAACACAACCCTGTCCCATTCCAATGATTTATGAAGTAATAAACATGCAATTGAATTGGGGATGTTCACATAATTTCTTGTTACAGGACATACTCAAGTCCACACCAGAATCAAAAATGGATTGTCTTGGTCCTTAACCAAGGCGAGTGTTTCATGGACCATTTCTTCAATCATCGTTTGCCTGACATTCACTAAGCTGAGAAAGCATTTGCTTCATTCAGTAAGATTGGCTTTTGAAAGCTTCTCTCTCTTTAGGGCAATCTCTTTCTTTTCCTACTCAACCAGTCATTTGGGAAGGGTCAGTGATGACTCCAGGAAAATGGCAAAACAGGTACAAATGTATCTTACAAGGGACTTTTTATAGCCAATGCTTTTAGCACTCCCCTATCCCTGTACCAAGTATTTATTCATCATCCATTTAGGGTTATAAATCATAGAATCATAGATTTCATTAGAATGGACCTCAGAGGGGATCTAATCCAACCCCTCATTTTACACAGGACAAAAAAAAGCAAGTCTCTGCCCTCAAGGAAACAACATATACACATGAAGCATGGCACCACCTTGTCAGGGTGAGCATGCGCGGGATTCCCTGAAGCACAACCCTGAGAACAGGAATGAGACATGATTTCTGACTAGTTAATAAATGTTGAGAGTGAGGCCTCATAGCAGCCAAAAATTCATTCAGTTGGTTCTAGATAGTCATGGAAGAAAATATGTGAAGAAAGGAATTTTTGAAATATGTGGAGGAAGGAGAATGACAGTAAAAGGAGATATCGGACTGACGCCCACCAAACCATGGATATATAGGGGAGCGAGACCCATCATGTTCCTGAACTTCAGGTCCTATTGTTCTGAGACTGATGAGAGAGGACCTTCCCTTGGTGGGTGAGACTCCCTCTCTCTACTGATTTGAACTGAGATATAATATTGCTCCCAGCAGAAGAGCTTGTTTAACTCTTGCATTCTGAGGTATTCTAAAACCAAATTGTATTCTAATGTGTAGAGAACATTTTCCGAATACTGTTTACAATTTTGCTTGAATAATAGTTTACTCACCATTGTAATTTATGAAAGGCTTTTGTGTAGCTATTGTTTGCTGAGAAAGGGCTTAAGTTGGTGAGTGTAAGCTAAGGGCTACCCTGTCCCATATGGAGTGGATCGGGGAAGCAGCTTTTCTTTTGCATCCACTCATTCTTAGACCAGAGATATCTGAGGGGTGGCAGATAGATATAATTCCAGTCTGATAACACTCTTGGAAACTGGAAGAGAGATCACTGAGCCTTGACATTCCAAGGCCTTTCCTTCCCTTCCCCTTGCTTATCATGCTGCTGGTATGGGCACAGTCTTTCTCCTACTGTCCATAAAGGTAGACTAGACCACAGACCCTATCTACCCTACTGCTACTACTAGTAGTACCCTTGAGTTAGTCTACATATTTATACAAACCATACTAATACATCTTATATAAGGAAAACACTATATATGTGTGTACATACATGTGCCTAATAAATACCCAAAAAAATGTGGGGGAGGGGACAGATAGGACCAAAAAACTAGAACAATCAGGAGGAAAAAAAAACTTCTATGGAATATAGCACTTCAGACAAACCCTGAAGGAAGTTACAGAATTTAAGGGGTAGAAATGAGGAAGGAATAAAATCCAGGGATGAGGAGGGTACAAAAATATATTTTGGGGGTCCAGGGCCTCCCATTCTTTTGTTCTGCCTGCCCCCAGCAGGATGCCAAGATCCATAATTATTGGGTTTTTTGATAGATGCTGGTAACTCATATTTAATGCTTTATCATTTGCATAATGATTTTTCTTAATAATCCCCCTGTGAAATATCATTTTCCCCATCTCATAAAGAAACAGTAAGACTCAAATAAAATGTAAGTGGCTTCCTCTTCATTTACCAGCTATTAAGTGTCAGAACCAAGACTTGAAACAAAGTTTGAGTCAACCTGACACCAAGCTGCCTCATTGTTAGAGTTGGGAGGAATTCTAGAGATCACTGAGGAGAAGCTCTTCATTATAAAGAGGAGGAAACAGAATTCAGAGGGAGCAAGTGACATCAAAATATATTTGTTCCACATGCCATCCCTTCAGGACCTTCTCTTAAGAGAGCTAATAACTAATCTGATAAATGCCATCATGTCAATGGGACAGAGGTAGCCCCTGTCACCCTTTTCTCCAGGTAACATATGTGTGTTTCAATAGGTTGCCCTTGGGAACAAAATATCTTCTAGCATTGTTGCTTAGAGCAAAAAAAAAAAAATGAATCTAATCAAGCCAAGTAGATACTGGTGCCACCCTGACTCCAGGGGCATCTTAGGTCTTGTGATATGGAATTTGAATATAAAAAAATTAAGAAATTTAATTAATTAATTAAATTAAAGAAAGAGAAGCAAAGTATAGCTTATATATAACTCTTTTCTTTCATTTTTCAAAAACAGCAGCAGAAATAAATGGCCATTCTTAATTAAATGAAACAGGAGGTAGCTTAGTGAATAGAGTATGGAATGGGAGTCATTAAAACCAGTGGAATTCCTGACTCTGACATTAGCTGTGTGACTTTGGGCACTTCTCTCAGATTCAGTTTCCTCATCTATAAAATGGGGATAACAATGTTACCATCCCCACAGGGTGGTTGTCAGTATCAAATGAGACAACACATGGAAAGTATATTGCGAGCATTAAAGCAATATCTAAATGGTAATGATTACTACATAAATGTTAGCCATTCATTAACAGTCAAAGAGCAATGCACATAAATATGGCATGTATGGCACGTAAATTTGTCACTACTATGACAAAATTAGTTTTGCTCAAATTTATTGAACTTTGAATCAAATTTGAGTCAACCAGAGATTCAGAGCTAGAAGGAACCTTAGAGGCTGCCTACTCTAATCCTCTTGGTCTTACAGGTCAGGTGAGTGAGGTCTAGAAAGGTTGAATTATTTGCCCAAGGTCAGGCAAGTAGTAAACTGGGATTTAAACTAAGGTCATCTGAGAATTCTGGAGGTAGACCCAAGATGGTGGAGTGAAGCCAGCAAGCTGCCTGAGCTCTCCCAAATTTCCCTCAGAAACAATGTTAAATTAAGCTTCTCATGGATTCTGGAGCTGCAAAATCTACAAAGATGGAGTGAAACAGTCTTCTGTCTTAAGATAACCTATAAGGTCTTCAGGAAAGGTGTGTCTCATCTGGGTAAAGGAGAGCACAGACACTTGACACTTACTAGCTGTGTGACCCTGGGCAAGTCACTTAAGCCTCATTGCCCCCCGCAATAAAAAAAGAAGAAGTTTGGACAGTGACAATGTACCCCAGGAGCAGAACCTCAACTTTCAAAGGCATGAAAGGGATACAATATGACTAAGAAACAGAAAAAACCCTCACCATAGATAATTACTATGACAACAGGGAGGATCAAGACATAAACTCAGAGGAGGACATAAAATGTCAAACACGTACATGTGAAGCCTCAAAGGGGAAAGAAGAATATATTAGTCTTAAGACCAAAAAGCCTTCTTGGAAGAGCTCAAAAGGAATTTTATAAATCAAATTTGAGAGGTAGAAGAAAAATTGGGAAAAGAAATTAGAATTATGCAAGAGAAAGTCAATAGCTCAGGAAAGAAAAAAAATGCCTTAAAATGCACTTGGACAAATGGAAAAGGAAGTGCAAAAGATGACTGGGGAAAATAATCCTTAAGAATCAGAATCGGGTAGATGGAAGCTAATGACTCAATGAGACAACAGGACAAAGTAAAGCAGAATAAAAAAATATAAAAGTAGAAGAAAACATAAAATACCATTTCAGAAAAACAACAGACCTGAAAAATAGGTCCAGGAGGGAAAATTTAAGAATAACTGGATTACCTGAGGACCATGATCAAAAAAAGAGCTGGACAGAATATTTCATATCATTATGAAGAACTGCCCCCAATGTCTTAGAACCAAAGGGAAAAAATTGTCATTGAAAGAATCCACTAGTCACCTCCTGAAAGAGACCCCCCCAAAAGGAAAACTCCAAGGAACATCATAGCAAATTCAGAATTATCACATAAAAGAGAAAACACTGCAAGCAGACAGAAAGAAACAATTTAAATATCAAGGAGCAAAAATCAGAATTACACAGGACCTGGAATCTTCAACATTAAAGGATCAGAGGGCTTGGAATATAATATTCCAGAAGGCAAAGGAAGTTGGATTAATAACAAAAATGTACTTCCCGCAAAATTAATCATAAACTTTCAAGGGAAAAGATGGGCATTCAACAAAATTGGGACACTTTGAAACTTTCTTGATGAAAGGCCCAGATTTAAACAGAAAATTCAATCTACAAATACAAGACCCTAAGAGAAGCATAAAAAGGTAAAACAGGAGGGGAAAATATGTTATTCAATAAAGTTTAAATGTCTACATCCCTTGTATCTCTTGAGAACTGTATCTTTATTGGGGACAGATGGGAGGAGTACACATAGACAGAGGGTGAAGATATAAGTTTATTTTGATGTGATGATACTAAAAAAACATTAAGGATGACACAAAGGGATAGGGAAGGCAGAATGGAATAAATCACATCACATGAAGAGACACAAAAGACCTATTACAATACAGGGAAAGGAGGGAGGGGTAAGCATCATGTCAACCTTACTCTCATCTGACTTGGCTCAAGGAGGGAATAACATACACACTTACTTGACTATAGAATTTTATCTTTCTCTATAGGGTAGTAAAAAGGAAAAGGGGAAAGAAAAGGATGGGGTGCTAATAGAAGGTAGGGTAAAAGTAGGAGACAAAAAAAGAGAGATGGGGCTGATAGAAGGGAGGGTAGATTGAGGGAGGTGGTGGTTAGAAACAAAACACTAGGGAGAAAGAACAAGGGAAAGAGAAAAGTATAAAAAAGGGGAAAAACAGGATGTAGGGAAATCATAACTGTGAATGTGAATGGGATGAACCTTCCCATAAAACAGAAGCAGATAGCAGAGTGGATTAAAAAACAGAATCCTACAACATATTGTTCTATGGAGAGGGGAAGAATCTGTGACCAAAAATGAGAAAAAGAACATTATGAAATCCTAAATGGATCATTTTGACTACATTAAAATTAAAAAAAAAAAACCTTGCACAAACAAAACTAATGCAAACAAAGATTGGAAGGAAAGCAGAAAGCTGGGAAAATTTTTACAGCCAGTGTTTCTGATCAAGGCCTCATTTCCAAAATATAAAGAGAACTGAATCAAATATATAATACAAGTCATTCTTCAGTTGAGAAATGGTCAAAAGATATGAATAAGCAGTTTTCAGATGAAGAAATTAAAGCTATATATAGCCCTATGAAAAAATGTTCTCAATCACTACTGATTAGAGAAATGCAATTTAAACTACTCTGAGGTACTATCTCACACCTATCCAACTGGCTAATATGACAAGAAAGGAAAATGATAAATGTTAGAGGAGATGTGGGAAAATTAGAACCCTAATTGCACTGTTGGTGGAGTCCTGAGCTGATCCAATCATTCTTGGAGAACAATTTGGAACCATACCCCAAAGCCTACTTTTGCTTAACCTTATACCCAGCAATACCACTAATAGGTCTATATCCAAAGAGATCATTAAAAAGGGGAAAGGACCCACAAGTACAAAAATATTTATAGCTGCTCTTTTGTGGTGGCAAGAATTGGAAATTTAGGGGATACCCATCAATTGGGGAATGGCTGAACAGGTTATGGTATATGAATGTAATGGAATATTATTGTGCTGTAAGAAATGGTAAGCAGGCAGATTTCAGAAAAACCAGGAAAGACTTACATGAATTGATGCTGAATGAAAGAGCAGAACCAAGAGAACATTTACACAATATCAACAACATTGTGTGATGATCAACTATGATAGACTTAGTCTTCTCAGCAATAGAATGATCCAAGACAATGCCAAAAGACTCATGATGGGAAATGCTCTCCATACATAGAAAAAGAACTATGGAGTCTGAATGCAAATTGAAGCATACCATTTTCACTTTTGTTGTTCTTGTTTCTTTCTTGTGTTTTTTCTCTTTTGTTCTGATTCTTCTTTTACAAACATGGACCTAATATGTAAATATGTTTAACATGATTGTAATGTATAACCTATATCAGATTGTTTGCTGGCTTCAGGAGGGGGGAGGGAAAGGAGAATGGGAGAAAAATTTGGAACTCAAGATCTTACAAAAGTGAATGTTGAAAACTACCTTTACATGTATTTGGAAAAAAATTAAGGACTGGAAAAATAAACTAAGGCCATCTGATTCCAAATCCTATACCCTTTTCCCTGACTCTTCACTTTAGGAAAACAGCAGAACACTAGTTGATGTTCAGTCATTTCAAATATGTTTGGCTTTTCATGACCCCATTTGGGGTTTTCTTGGCAAAGATACCGGAGTGGTTTGCCATTTCCTTCTCCAGATCACGTTACAAATGAGGAAACTGAGGCAAATAAGGGTAAGTGACTTACCCAGGGTCACACTGCTAGTAAATATCTGAGGCCAGGTTTTAATTCAGGAAGATGAGTCTTTATGTACTTTATCCACTGTGCTACCTTGCTACCCTAGAACATTAAATTGAGAATCAAAAGGACACTGGATTCTAGTCCTTCCTTGAGAATTTTTATCTGTATGACTCTGGACAAGTCAATTAACCTCTCTGAATATTTAGTTTCCTTATCTTCAATGAAATACCTTTTCTCCTTCACAGGTTATTAGGAGAATCACGTTTAAATCATATGAAAAGTGCTCTGTAAACTCTAAAGCACTATATTCATGTATTATCTTCCTCATAATTTTATTGACATATTTTGTTTTAATGTCACTTTCATTTCTGAATATACCATTCCATGCCTTTCCTCCTACATACATATCTATTCAGCAAGTCATCCATTATGCTGTCGGTAATTCAGATGTGTCTGACTTCTTCATCACTCTATTGACCATACTGTCTATAAGGTCTTCTTGGCAAAGAGACTGGAGTGGTTTGTCATTTCCTTCTCCAGTGGATTAAGGCAAACAGAGGTTAAGTGACTTACCTAGGGTCATACAGCTAGCTAATAAATGTCTAAGGCCAGATTTGATTCAGGTCTTCCTGCCTCTAGGACCAGCACTCTATCCACTGAGGCATCTAGTTGTCCCTCGTCCTTTAAAGTAAAGGATAAAAGAGAAATAGAAAAAAAAAAAAGACTTCAGAGAAAAATAAACTTCAGGCAGTTGGAGAGGCAATGGAAATTCAGACATTAATGCACTATTGGTAGAGGTGTGAATGGTCCAACTATTCTGAAAAGCAATTTGGGAGCATCTAGGTGGTGGCAGTGGATAAAGCACCAGCCCTGGATTCAGGAGGACCTGAGTTCAAATCCGGCCTGGCCTCAGACACTTGACACTTACTAGCTGTGTGACCCTGGGCAAGTCACTTAACCCTAATTGCCCTTCAAACAACAACAACAACAACAAAGCAATTTGGAAATACATCTCAAAAGTCACTATACTACATATCCTTTGACCCAGCAATACCACTAATTGGCATATATACCAAGAAGTGAAAGAAGTAGAAGCTAGAGAGAAAAGAGGCATATGTACCAAAGTATTTATAGTAAGAATTTTTGTTTAGTGGAGAAGAGGTAGGTTTTAAAGAGTTTTCCTATAAATTAGAAAAGCAAAGAAGAAATTCCTCAATCAACCTGATGATACTATAAATTGTAGGCCATCAGATGAAAACAACGAATACCTAGGGTCCTTCAAATGAATGGCTTCCTGACGGATGAGCCACACACTTGCGGCCCTTAAAAAGTGACAGCTGGCTCTGTGGGCTGGGAATAATAGAGAAAAGAGTCAGATGTAGAGGAGGAATTCATCAACCGAGGCTGCGTGTACCTTTCCCTTTGTGAGTCTCACATAGTGTAACATGGTGGGGAATGAGATTATCATCAGCAATGATGTCTTGCAAACAGAAGCACAAACAGAGTCTGACTATGGAGATGAGATGAGCAAGTAAGTGAGAAGAGTTGGGAGTCCTGTGCTCAGGCCTTGGATTCTCCTTAGGAGATGATAGGCCCTCATTTCTCAAAAATGTAGGCAACCGGGGGAGCTAGATGGCGCAGTGGTTAAGCACCGGCCCTGGATTCAGGAGTACCTGAGTTCAAATCCGGCCTCAGACACTTGACACTTACTAGCTGTGTGACCGTGGGCAAGTCACTTTACCTCCGTTGCCTGCAAAAAAAAAAAAAAAATGTAGGCAACCGAGTCAAATTTATAAGAGTACAAGTCATTCCCCAATTGATCAATGGTCAAAGGATATGAATAGGCAATTTTCAATTGAAAGATATCTATTACTATATAAAAATGCTCTAAACCACTATTGATTAAAGAAATACACATTAAAATAATTCTGAGGGGAAGCTAGGTGGTGCAGTGGATAAAGCACTGGCCCTGGATTCAGGAGTACCTGAGTTCAAATCTGGCCTGAAACACTTACTAGCTGTGTGGGCAAGTCACTTAACCTTCATTGCCCCATCCCACACACACACACACACACACACACACACACACAAAAAAAACCAACTCTGAGGTACCACCTCATGCCTATCAGATTGGCTAATATGACAAACAAGGAAAATGATAAATGTTGGAGAGCATGTGGGAAATTAGGACACATGCTCTGTTGGTAGAGTTGTGAACTGATTCAACCATTCTGAAGAGGAACTTGGAACTATGCCCAGAGGGCCTTTTGATCCAGCAATATTACTACTAAGTCTGTATCTCAAAGAGATCATAAAATGGAAAATGACCCACAAGCACAAAAATACTTATAGTAGCTCTTTTGTGGTGGCAAAAAATTAGAAATTGAGGGGATATCCATCAACTGGGGAATGGCTGAACAAGTTGTGATATATGAATGTAATGAAATACTATTGTGCCTATAAGAAATAACAAGCAGGAAAATTTCAGAAAAACCTGGAAAGACTTACATGAACCATGCAAAGTGAACCGAGTAGAACCAGGAGAACACTGTACACAATAAAAGCAACATTGTGTGATGATCAATGATGAAAGACTTAACTCTTCTTAGCAATACAAGGATCTATGACAATTCAAAGGACTCATGATGGAAAATGCTATCCATATCAGAGAAAGAACTAATGCAATCTAAAAGCAGATCAAAGCTTACTATCTTCACTTTCTTGTGTTGTTTTTTTTCTTTTGGTCTGTTTCTTCTTTTCAGAACATAACTAACATGGAAATATGGGCAGCTAGGTGGCACAGTGGACAGTGCACTGGCCCTGAAGTTGGGAGGACCTGAGTTCAAATCTCACCTCAGACATTTGCTAGCTGTGTGACCCTGTGCAAGACATTTAATCCAATTTGCCTTAAAAAATCCAGGGCCATTTCCCAGTTGTCCTGATATATATCTTGCCACTGGACTCAGATGGCTCTGGAGGAGAGAGTGAGGTTGGTGACTTTGGACAGCCTTCTCCACAAAATCCAATTCACTGCAAGTCATGACATTACCCAATGTCATGGTCTTCTTTGAGAACGAAGGACAAACAAACAACAATATGGAAATATGTCTTACATGATCATACATATATAAGCTATATCAAATTGATTTCCATCTTACAGAGTGTGTAATTTAAGATTCTAAATGTGGATTCTAATCTGTTCCCCCAGTTTGGGGGGAAACTGACTAAAATCACTGATAAAACGAGTTTAGGTTTTTAAGGGTTTATTGGAAAATAGAAAAGAAAAAGATTGAGAACAGAATTCCAACAGCCTGGCATTCCTATCTTTCCTCAAATTTCCTGTGAAGTCCTCTGCCGCCACCACCATCGAGTCAGGAACCCAAAAAGCCCCAGAGCTCTCTGTGCAGGCTCCCTTTCCTCCTTCCCTGTCTCCTCCCAGACCATAGGAGGCTCCTCAAGTTGATTGGCTGGTAGCCTTGATAGACAGCACCCATGAGCAAACGTCATTTCCTGACGCCAGGAAAAGCCACATGCCTCTGAGGCATTTTCCTCATGGCAAGAGCTTTTCCCACAGTGAGTCTCCAGAGGTGGCATCATTCCAATCATTACAAGAGGGAGGAAGGGGAGAGAGGGAGAAGAACATTTGGAACTCAAAATTTTTAAATGAACGTTAAAATGTGTTTTTACTGTAATTGGAAAAATTTTAATACTGTTTAAAAAGATTTTTTTAAAATCTTTCATTTATATCATTATATCCATTTGCATGTTTGTTCACTTCTTTCTGTTTACTTCACTCTGCATCAGTTCATATAGGTCTTCCCCATACCTTTCTAAAATAATGATACTATAAATGTTGTTGTTAACACAGCTTAACAGGAAACAAGGAAAATGTGCGGCCCTTTCCCAATGCTGATAGTTTCAAAGGAAACTATACTGTGAGATAGGGCAGCTAGGTAGCACAGTGGATAATATTGGGGCCTGAAGTCAGGAAGACTTATCTTCATGAGTTCAAGTCCAACCTCAAACACTAGCTGCATGACCTTGGATAAGTCACTTAGCCTGTTTGCCTCAGTTTCTCATCTTTAAAATGAGCTGGGAAGGAAATGGAAAACCACTTCAGTATCTTTGCCAAGAAGACCCCAAAGGTGGTCATGAACAGTCAACCACAAGAAAAATGCATTGCATACTTCAGCAGACTCTATGGATTGTCATTGTAATCATGTACCATAGTACACTGAAGACAAGTCTAATAGTACAAGTTGGCAGTCTGGGAATAGACAGGGGCAAGCCAAGCCAAATCCAGTAGTATAGTGGCTTTGGATTTGACAAGTGATTTCTCAGGCCTGAAGGTCAAGAAGCTGAAAATTCATCTTTCCATCTTTGAGAACCAAGCATATGACCAAAATACAAACTGACATCAAGAATTTTTTTTTCTGGAAAGCAAATTCTGAGGAGTCCATGACCATGCAGTTGTAGTTATGTTAGAGTAGCAAATATAAAAGGTAGTGAAGGTATAAGCGAAGAGCATTAAATTGAAGTCAGAGGATCTGAGTTCAAATCCTGACTCTGCTGCTTTATTATCGTACCTAGGCAAGTCACTTGACAAACTCTATGAGTTTCAGTCTCCTTACATATAAAATTGAAGGTTGATCTAGATGACTACTAAGTTCTCTCTCTACTTCTAAACCCTCTGAGTAGATGTTCAAAATTATAGAATGTTTGAGTTATAAGGGAATGAAGAGATTATTGGAGACTAATTCTCTCATTAAAAATAGCAATAAAATACACATTAAATGGGGTTCAGTATACTTTGTTTAAGAAGGCAGGTGAAGGAGTTTGGGGACTGGCAGGAATGTAAGGAAAAAACTTCTAGTTCCCCTGCAGTATTGCTAAATTAAGCTCTGGGAGGGTAATTTGTATGATATTCCATGGGGGATGCAGGGCAGAAATAACAATATTTAAAAGACAATGTCTTATAGGAGCAGCTAGGTGGCACAGCAGATAGAGGGCCAGGCCTGGAGTCAGGAAGACTCATTTTTCTGAGTTCAACATACTTCCTAGCTGTGTGACCCTGGGCAAGTCACAGAACCTGTTTGCCTCAGTTTCCTCATCTGTAAAATGAGCTGGAGAAGGAAATGGCAAACCACTCATATCTTTGCTAAGAAAACCAAGAACAGGGTCACTGCAGAACTGAAAACCCCTGAACAACAACCATATCTTAGAATTTCTCAGATTGAGCTAATCCACTGTTGGTGGAGTTATGAATTGATCCAACTATTCTGGAGAGCAATTTGGAACTATGCCCAAAGGGCTATAAGACTGTGCATCCTGTTTGATCTAGCAATACCACTGCTAGGTTTATATCCCAAAAATTCCCAAAAAAGAGAAAAATACTTATTTGTACAAAAAATATTTATAGCAGATCTTTTTGCGGTGGCTAAGAACTGGAAATCAAAGGAATGCTCATCAATTAGGGAATGGCTAAAAACAAGATGTGATGAAATATTATTGTGACATAAGAAATGACAAGCAGGACAATTTCAGAAAAACCTGAAAAGACTTATATGAACTGATGTATAGTGAAGTGAACAGAACCAGGAGAACTTTGTGCTCAGTGACAGCAATATTGTTCAATGAAGACTGTGAATGATTTAACTATTCTCAGCAATACAATGAATGATCCAAGACAATCTCAAAGGACTAATGATAAAGCATACTATCACCTCCCAAGAAAAAACTGATATTGATAGAAGACAGACTGAAACATGCTACTTTTCATTTTCTTTCATTTTTCTCTTTTATTCAAGTTTCTTATAAAAATGACTAACATGGTAATGTTTTACATAATTGTACATGTATAACCTATATCTGATTGCTTACTGCCTCAGGGAGGGATAGAATTTGGAACTCAAAACTTTAAAAATGTTATTATTATTAAAAAACAACCCTCAAATTGGCTTTGGAAATGAATCACAAAGAGTTGACACCTCCCCAGAGGGTTAACTAGCTGATTGACTTCTCTCCTATAGGAAAAGGCTTCAATTAAGTAGCTAACCAGCAGAGAAGCACCAAGCTAACAGAGAACAACTCAGCCAAGACAGCTTCACAGCAGAATAGATAGACCAGAAGATGCCAATAGTGTGCAGCAGGGGAGAAAGCTGCTCACAGCCTAATGATGTCACCAGATGAGAACTGGGAACAAAGGCATATTCTAATGAAGAGGCAGAGGGCTGCTCCAGTGTGGATGCCAAACAAGAAATATTATTGCCTGGTTATGTGAATTCCCAGCTTTACATGTTCCCTTGCTCCATATGTTCTCTACACTTATTCCCTCTCTGACATGTCATCTATACATATATTTTCTCCAAGTATGTTCTAATATAGTGCCTAGCCAGAGAAGTTACCTGTGTATTTTTCCCTTCACTGTAACTTGTAAAAGAGTAGATCCCTGTGTGGAGGGAGAACTTTTCCTAGTCATGTATTTTGCTATGCTATTTAAGTAAATGTTTTTTGCCTTGAACTAGTAGGACTAGTAAAAGAAATGGCATTAGGGAGCAGGGTGGGAAGGGGGTGAGGGGGGAGTGATGGAAATGAGCTAAGATGCTTCCTCAAAGCATGCATTCAACCTGGGGTAGTTTCTCTTTGTGACCCAGGTTATGCAAGAGATTGTTGATACAAGACTTCCATTAAAAAAAAGGGGAAAAAAATCAGTATTAAAATGGTTAAATTCTAGCTATTAAGGAAACCAACAGAGGAACTTACCATTCCTAAGCAATTCTGGATAATTAAGCTTTTAATGCGCTTAGTTTTGTTATTCTATTGGTTTCTTTTTTGTCTGTTTTCAAGTGGGGCGTGTTCAAAGGCTTTGCATTATTTTAGTTTTACATTACTCTCCTAAGGCTAGCAGCCCACTCGGAAAGGCAAAAAGAGCAGGAATACTGAGTCTCAGTTCCCTCTCTTACACTTGGACAACTTATTTGCCCTCTTTAAACAATGAGTTTCCTCACTTGCAAAATGAGAAAAATAGCATTTGAAATGCCCACACCTCACAGAATTATTGTGAGGGAAAAAATTATAAATCATAGAGCCAGTATTTAAACCTTAATCTTCTAATCTAGCATGCTTTCCATTATCTCTGCCAAACGCCAGATGCCTTTTCTCACTGAATGGCAGAAACTTTATGGCTGAAGTAGACGTCTTAACTGTGATCTGGTTTTCCGCTGTTTCTCTAGCACCTTTTAACAATGGTACATAGGAAGCAGTAAGAAGTGTTTAATAAATGTTTGTTGATTGATCAGGTAGAAAACCTTGTTAAAATTGCCTCAAAAATAAACTACAACTAGTAGATAAAAACAGGAAACGACTCAGTTATACAGAAATTCAATGGAATTCAAAAGGCATTTACATCATTATAGGGGGATAATTGATCAAGACAGTTTCCTAGTCAACTTGATGAGTTTACAGGGTAGTAAACCTTGGAGATTAATTGTATCTTCCTACAGAGAGTAAGAGCAAGTCTGTAGATACCTACTAGGGGACGTTTTTTCACTGATGGAGGTTGCCTCCAAGGCTCAGACAGCTGTGGATTGAGCATTCTGTGAGGAACCACCCAATCCAATCCAATAAACACTTATAAGTACCTACAGTGTGCTAGGCCATGGTGCCAAGTACTGGGGGGGGTGGGGGGCTACAATTATTAAAAAACAGTCCTTCCTTGCTCTCAAAGAGCTTACCATCCACTTGGGAAGGAGAAAGTCTTCTAACCATGTAACAACCACAAAGAGTAAATAGCATGATCTGGAGAGTTCCCTCAGTGTCTGACAAAGAGGTGGTCCTTCTTGCCAAGGACCAACTTGTCTAGACATGCTGAATCCTCCTACCCATGCTCCGTGTTCTCCCAGCAGGGGGAGTACAGAATTCATTCATCTCCTTTATCTCTTGAATCTTCAATCTTGATCTACTGACTTCCTTCCCCTACTGTCTTTCAATATGTTCACTTCTGTCCCACTTAAAAAAAACCCTCGGGGCAGCTAGGTGGGCAGTGGTGATAAAGCACCAGCCTGGATTCAGGACTCCTGAGTTCAATCCAGCCTCAGACACTTGACACTTAACTAGCTGTGTGGACCCTGGGCAAGTCATTAACCCTCATTGCCCTGCCCCACAAAAAAAAAAACCAAACCAAAACAAAAAACCCCTACTAGACCCTACCATCCCTTCTCAACTCCTTGAAATAACAGCCTATACTCACTGCCTTCCTTCTCCTCTCCTCACTCCTCACTCCTTTTCAATCTGGCTTGTATTCAATTGAAATTATCCTCTCCAACAGTTATCAGCAATCTCTCTGTTGCCAGATGGGATGGTTTTTCCTCAGTCCTCACCCATTTGGACTTTTAGCACTATTGACTACCTTCTCCTCCTGGATATTTCTCCTATCTGGTTTATGGTTCTCCTACCTGTCTGCTATTCCTCAGTTTCCTTTGCTCATCATCATCCATCTCATATCCCTAACTGTGGTTGTTTCCAAGGTTCTGTCTTGGCCTTCTTCTCTTTCCCCCCCCCCCCCATGGTCTCTCTTAGTAACCTCATCACTCCCATGGATTTAACTATCATCTCCATGCAGATGACTTCCAGACTCACTTTTCAGCTCTATTCAGCTCTACCCTCTCCTTCAGACCCACATAACTCATTGCATAATGGATACTTCAAAATGGATCTTCTAGAGACCTCTACATCTCAACATGTCCCAAAATGAACTCTTTATCCTTATTCCAAAGGAAGATCCATTTTCTAAATGCCCTCATTTTGGTCAAAGGTGCCACCATCTTTCCAGTTTTCTAGGTTCAAAATCTTGGCATTATCCTTGAATCTTCATTCTCCCCTCCCCACCCACCCACCCCGCAACACACACACTTAGGAAATAAGTTTTCAAACTGTATTGTTTCTACCACCATAACATCTCTCACATTTGATCCCTTCTTGCTACTCACACAGTTCCCACCTTGGTTCAAATGTTCATCAATCTTAACCCAGATTATTGCAACGCTTCCTAATTGGTTTCCTTGTTTCAAGTGTCTCAAAACTCCATCATATACATGTCTACCAACGTAATGTTCTTTTTTTTTTTTTTTTGCGGGGCTATGGGAGTTAAGTGACTTGCCCAGGGTCACACAGCTAGTCAAGTGTCTGAGGCCGGATTTGAACTCAGGTACTCCTGAATCCAGGGCTAGTGCTTTATCCACTGTGCTACCTAGCTGCCCCCCCAAAGTAATGTTCTTTAAGCATATATCTGTCCATGTGACTCCCCTTCTCCATCAACTCCAGTGACTCCCTATTACCTCTAGGATAAAATATAAAAATATAATATGATATAGAAATACATAAAATTTAAATTCTTTTGTTTAGATTTTCAAGTTATTAATAACCAGATGTCTCTCATTCTACAAGTCTTTGATAAAGCCAAGTTGGTCTTCTTCCCGTCCTCACATACAACAGTCCACTTCTAGTCTCCATGCCTTTGTAATAGTTGTTCCACGTTCCCGGAAAGAAGACCCTCTCTCATCTTCACCTTTACCTTATGGAGTCCCTGTACCTGTAAAAAGCACCTTAAATCCATCTTCTGCATGAAACCTTTCCTGATTTCTCTAACAGTGAATACCCTCTTTCAAACTACCTTGTATTGAACTATTTTGCATATTTTCATATTATATTATGTGTGTGTGTGTCGGGATTGTTTCATTTCTTTGTACTTGTATCCCGGTGCCTAACATAGTGCTGATACATACTTATAATGCTTGTTGATTGATTGATTAATTAATTGTTCTTTTGTAGTAAACACAGCAGGAATACAGGACTATATTTTGATAATCTGGTAAAATGAGAGATTTAAAAATTTCATTTTAACAATGATACTAGCATTCTAAAAAACAGCAAAGCAAAACTTTCTATATCCCAAGCCCCTAGATATTTATAGCTTAGGTTATAGATAGCTTAATGCCATCCACAATCAGGGGTTATGATAACCATCACGGTAACCATAGGAGCAAGCGGAGCAGCATGGGACATCAGACCCTGAAGTACCGCTTCTCCTATTTGCTCAGTGCTGCCATTTGAAAGAAACCACAAGAAAACATTTATTTTTAAATGTCAAAAGTCCTTTTTTACCTCTTTTCAGTTGCTTTCCTCCTTTCAGTTTGTTAGAGGAAACCCCAAAAACCCTGGAGTTTTAAAAGATGACAAAAACAACTATTTCTGGTTTTCTTTTTATAGAGGAGAAAGCAATGAGAAACAATCATGAAGCAAATAAAAATACACATCCCTTATTTACACGTAGTACCTCCTCAAAGCTGTCTTCCAACTTGTACTTGAATTCATGGGTTACGTCTCCAGAGTATCATCTACTCTTGATGGAGGAGGCTAAAGGGTTAACAGATAACATATCAATAGTAGCTAAAAGGAGTTAACAGATAACCTAAGATCAATAGTACCTAAAAGGGTTAACAAAGAAACTTAGGTTTGTGTTCTTACAGTAACCCAGAGGGTTTGTCCCTATCAACCCTCACCATCAACAGAGACAGTAACCAGGGACCATTAACCATTAATAGCCATCAATATTCTAGATGACAGGACACCTAGAAACCAAATCTTAAGAGATATCATAAACACAGAGCCCTCTGGATCTGACAAGTTTAAGCATATCTTTAGGAACATGCGCAGAAAGACCAAATGTGTCCTTAGGTTCACCTTATGACATGTATACCCAAAAATATACCTCCAAGAAAAAAAGGGACCCTCCCTGGAGGTTGTTTTAGGACCCCAGGAAGTCCAAATTAGGATAATACCTCCCATGAACCTCCCACAAGGAGGAGATTATGATAATGAAGAAAGAATAAATTTTTCCTTGCTCTAAATATAACCATCTTTCTTTTTTCAATTGAGATACCTTTCCTATTTTCCTATGGTATTCTCCATGTGGCCTCACAGTATTCTAATAAAATTTAGGAAACTGAGTCACTGAGTCTTGTAATTCTTTGGGGATGCCTCACAATCAATCTGATCAATTAAACCTATCCCCTACATCACTCTCAAGGGAAATGGGTTGCTGTGGAAGGAGCAGTGGCACCATCCTTCTAAATCTTCTCCTGAAGAATGGGGCTCTTAAGTTACAAAATATCACTCCGAAGCCTGGAACACATTCTCCAGTACTACTAATAGTAACAATCCATAGGAAACACTCATGGGCAAGTCATTTCATCATTCTAAACAGCCATAAGACATCCTTTGTCTTTGCAGAATCTCTGTGAAGGGTCTCTCTCCTCTGCAGTGGGCTATGACCTCCAGCCTCAAGCTCATCTGCTTACCCACAGCTCTTCAGACAAAGCTCTTCTAGCAACTAGAAGTGGTAGCGTCTCCAGTTTTTTCAGGGTTAGGGTTCCTGAGGCTTGTCATCTCCCAGGAAGGAAGGAAGAGAGCATCCTTATATTAGCATTACTTTGACAGTTCTTCCTGTTTTAAGTCTGGGCCCTTTTGATGAGAGACTTCACCCTAATTTATGGTGACCATCCAGTACATTTCTCAATTCTGTATCTCTGTAGGCTGGTAGATTACCAGGCAATGGATATTTTGCCCAATAATAACCAGCTTTAGGATTCAGGGTTGGCTTTTTTATTTTAACTTTCAGGTTCTCTTTTCATCTCTGCAAATTGATGGGTTAATAAAAAGGTACAGAAGCCCAGGGACAAATCTCTACCCTAGGGACAAATTATTGTCCCAGTTGTTCTTTTTACATGCAAATAAGACACTCAAAATGTCTTATCCCTTACTGGAATAGAATAATCTGCTCACAAAATAAAGAAGTTCTCTAGTGACACTGTACAAATTTAGTCAGTGGAATCTACTCTTACATCTCATTAATCTCAGCAAATTTTCTGAAATCTAAAAGGATCATCCTTTTAATATTTGTAAAGGCCTTAGCACAGTGTCCTAACACATAGTAAAAGCTTAATAAATAACTTCCCTGTCCTGCCCTTCTTCCCCTCCCTTTCTCTGACACACGACGAACGAGGGTTCCAAAAGTTTTCTCTCTTGTCTTATTTAGACACAAGTCACATCACCGAACCGAAAGAAAAATTTACACAATATCCATAATGTCAAGGAAACCAATCCTTAGAGTGCCCACTATATGCAGGCACTGGGTTGAGCACTGGGATACAATAGAAAAGATATTCTCTGCCTTCAAAGAGCTAATGGTGAGGAAGTGATATGCAAAAGGAAACTACAAGACCAAGCCGAGTAGATGATGGAACATGCAGTTAGTTGGAAAATTCTGAGCTTTTTATAAAGGAAGGTTATTGGGAGGAGTTTATATGTTCTACCCCTGTTATGGTTATTCAGTCCTATCTGACTCTTTGTGACCCTGTTTGGGGTTTTCTTGGCAAAGATATTGGAGTGGTTTGCCCATTCCTTCTCTAGTTCCATTTACAGATGAGGAAACCTGAGGCAAACAGGGTTGAATGATTTAGCTCAGGGTCACACAGCTAGGGTAGTGTCTGAGGCCAGATTTGAACTCAAGTCCTCCAGACTCCAGGGCAGGCAATCTATCCACTGTGCCACCTTGCTGCTTCACTTCTATCTACTCTGTATATATCTTGTACATACCTAGTTGTTAGTATATCATTTTCCCCTTTATACTGTAAGCTCCTTAAGGGGAGGAATTATTTTCATTTTTCCTTGGTACAGTGCCTGGCACATAATAATCAATAAAATGCTTATAGATTTATTGAACTGAATCTTTTGAAAGGATCACTAGATTTGTTATCTTGACTATTTTATTTTATTATTTTTTTTTTGCAGGCAATGGGGGTTAAGTGACTTGCCCAGGGTCACAAAGCTAGTAAGTGTCAAGTGTCTGAAGCTGCATTTGAACTCAGGTACTCCTGAATCCAGGGCCGGTGCTTTAACCACTGTGCCATCTAGCTGCCCCTTATCTTGACTATTTTAAAAGGATCTATCCTTAGTGAAGGGTCATGGATAACCGAGAAAGCTAACAATTCAGGTATAATTGAGCATTAGTCTCTGCTATCACCACCTCTGTTCATATCCAGTTATCATAGTCTAATCTGTTAGGAAAACAAACTCCTTTTTCCACCCACACCCCCCTCATATAAGAGAAACCAGCAACTTCAGTCTGGGTCAGAGTTTTGTGCATATCAGAAGTCCCTTTTACTGATTCTTGATGGTAAGCTGAATGTCCAGCATAATTTTTAAGATGTTTCTATAAAGGAGATTTCTTCCAAGTTAATAGAAGGATCTTTCGAGGACTGGTGGGAAAAGAGCAGCTGTAATGGGGATATCAGAGGAGCCCAGGGGATGGTTAATAGGAAGGTAAGGTGGGACATAAAGGACACAGTAGAGTTCAGATAGGAATGGATGATAAATAATAAAAGCCAGTGAGATTGATGTTAGACTTCTATTCATGTTGTGATTTTTAAAAATGTTAATAAATGCTTTAGGGCAGCTAGATGGCTCAGTGGATAGAGCACTGGTGCTGGAGTCAGGAGTACCTGAGTTCAAATCCAGCCTCAGATACTTAATACTTAACTAGTTGTGTGACCCTGGGCAAGTCACTTAACCCCAATTGCCTCACTAAAAAAAAAAAAAAGAAAGAAAGAAAGAAAGAATAAATGCTTTACAGATTTTTTTGTTTTTGTTTTTCAGGGCAATGAGAGTTAAGTGACTTGCCCAGTGTCACACTGCTAGTGTCAAGTGTCTAAGGCCAAATTTGAACTCAGGTCCTCCTGAATCAAGGGTCGGTGCTTTATCCACTGTACCATCTAGCTGCCCCCAATGAGACAATACTTGTAAAGAGCTTTGCAATAACAATGGAAAAGCTAGCTATTGTTGCTTATTTCATGGGCTATAAGTCTCACAGTAGAGTTAGTGGGCTACAATATATGGACAGTTTAGTCACTTTTCTTTTAATTCAAGTTGATTTTCAGAGCAGTGTAGAAGAAGGCACTGAGTGTATTAGAAAAGGCACTGGGTTTTGAATCAGGAAGGCAGGGTCCTCAAATGTTCTCTACCTCTACATTTCTGGGAAAAGAACAACTTAAAAATAAGTTTGAGAAATTCAATAGATCAGGTGCATAGTATACAAAAGAAAATGATTATAGTAACCATGGGTTCAATAAATCCAAAGACCCCAAGTATGGGGCCAGGATGCTGGGGCATCTAGGTGCCTCAGTTGGATAGAGTGCCAGTTTAGGAGTCAGGAGGATCTTCAAGTGTGGCCTCAGACACTGGCTGGGTAACCCTAGGCAAATTACTTAACCCTGTTTGCCTCAGTTTCCTAATCTGTCAAATAAGCAGGACAAGGATATTGAAAACCACTCCAGTAAACTTCATTAAGACTATGGGAAGGGGCAGCTAGGTGATGCAGTGGATAGAGCACTTGTCCTGGATTCAGGAGGACCTGATTCAAATCCAGCCTCAGACACTTGACACCTACTAGCTGTGTGAGCCTGGGCAAATCACTTAACCCCAATTGCCTCACAAAAAAAAAAAGTTAAATAAAAAAGACTGGGGAGAAGATAATGAGTTCAGTTCTGGATATATTCAGTATAAAATGCCTACAAGACATCCAGTTCAATATATCTAAAAGATGGGAGACTGGAACTCAGGAGAGAGGTTAGAGAAGATACATAGATCTGGGAACCATTTGCACAAAGATGGTAATTGACTCTAATAGACTTGATGAGTTTACCAAGCAAGATAGTATGGAGGGAGAAGAGAAAAGAGCTCAGAACAGTCTTGGGGTATACCCACAGTTAGTAGGTGCACCCTGGATGAAGATACATCAAAAGAGACCAAAAAGTGGTTAGACCGGTTAGAGAAGAACCAAGAGAGAGTGCAGTGTCATGAAAACCTAATATGAGGAAGCATCCCAGAAATACAAGGTGTTCAGCAGCATCAAATGCTATAGAAGTTGAGAAGGATGAGGATTTGGGGGGAAAATACTTGGCAATTAAAAGTAGGGAAATGAGGAAGGGAATAAGCACTTTTATAGTGCCTACCATAATGTCATGCACTGTGCTAAGCACTTCACAAATATTATTTCATCTATTCCTCATAACAAGCCTGTTGTAAAGTAGGGACTGAACAATGATAACTTTGGGAGACAGACTATAGAGTGTTAGAAGTGTTAGAAGAGAATGAAAAGGGAGAATTTAGAGGTACCTGGTATGGATAGATCACTTTCTCAAGGAGTTTAACCGCAAAGGGGTAGAGAAATAAAAGATGAGGGATAGCAGGGGTGTTATGATTTGCTGACGGTTTTTAAGGATGTGGAGACAGGGGCATATTTGTAGGAAGCAGGAAAGGAGCCAGTAGAAAAGGGAGAGATTGAAGATAAGAATGGGGATAGTGGGGACAATCTGCTGGAAGTCAGAGGGGTTGGAATCAAGGGTGCATGTGGAACAGTTGGTTTTGGCAAGTAGAAGGACCTCCTCTTTATCAGAGGGCAGAGTAAAGGAGATTGTGGGTGAAAATGTTTGAAATGATGTGATTGGAGGAAGAGGGGATAAGAGGGAACTTACAGTAAATGGCCACAGTTATTTTTGGTGAAGTATGAAGTAATAACTTCAATTGAGTATAAGAAGAGAGGGGGAGGTTTAGAAGAGCTATTGTGGGGAGTGGGATATTGTTGTTGGGTCAGTCATGCCCCCACCATTTAAGGTTTCCTTGGCAAAGACACTGGAGTGGTTTGCCATTTCCTTTTCTTGTTCATTTTACAGACAAGGAACCAAGGCAAAGAAAGTTAAGTGACTTGCCCAGGTCTTTCTGACTCCCAAGTCCAATCTTCAAGCAAGTGCATCAACACAGATCACCCACCTGGGTGGGTGGAAATGGACCTGCCTAGGCTCTCCCAGATACCTTGCCTAAGTGGAAAGGAAAGACTGCTTTAGGGCAGACAGTAAAATACTATTTTTATTGACTTTTTACAAAGACAGAAATGGATTCTTTAAAAAAAATACACCCTCTTTATGACAGATGGTATGTTAAAAAATTGTTTTCACTGAGTTTAAAAACAATACCATGCCAGTGACAATTGTGTAATGTGCTGCTTAATTGGTAAGTTGGCAAACGAGATGAGTTTCAACATATATAAGTGAAAGCACTTCCCAGCAGAGAAGTGCCTGGAGGATTGTTTTCTTTATTTCGGCGACTTTGATAACTTTGCAGCATTAAAGAAAGACGTTTGTATTTAGTAGTGTAATACTCCTCCTAGTGGAGCAATCGGTAATTCTACAAAAAGTTGGGTTTTTAAAAAAAAATCCCTTTTAATTCAAACGATTTTAAGGTTTAGAAAAGATCTTACACATCATCTAGTCCAGGACTTCTTAAACTTTTGCTACTTGCAACCCCTTTTTGCCCGAGAAATTTTTATGCGAGCCAGGGTATATAAACAGGTATACATAGCCTTTTACTGTTGCCAAATTTTTCGTGACCCCCACATTCCATTATGTGACCCTGCAAACCACAGTTTAAGAAGCTAGAAATCTAGTTCACTTCCCTTACTTTGCAGATGGATAACTGAGCCTCATAGAGGTCAAGGAATTTGTCTTCATTATCTCTCACCTGGACTTTTGCATTAGCTTTTCTAATTGTTCTCCCATGTGTGGAAATGGGATGTTGCATAGCTCCACTCTCCAGTTCGTTTTCTATCAAAGCTGCCAAAGTGATTTTCCTAAAGCACAGGTCTGATCACGTTGCTCCCATTACAGGATCCTTTATTACTTCTACAATCAAATACAAATGCCTCTGTTTGGCCTTGAAAGCCCTTCACAAACTGGGTCCAATCTGTTTTAAGAGTCTTATACTTTATTTCTCTTGTACTCCATGGTTTATCCAAACTGGATTTCTTGCTGTTCAACACACATGGCATTGCATCTCTCATCTCCCATGCCTTGGTATAGACTGTCCCCCAAGCTTAGAATTCATTCCTTCCCTATCTCCACCCTTAAAATCCTTTAGCTATCGTCAAAGTTCAGTTTAAAAGTCACTTTCTGAGGCAGCTAGGTGGCACAGTGAATAAAACACTGGCCCTAAATTCAGGAAGATCTGACTTCAAATCCAACCTCAGACACTTGACACACACTACCTGTGTGCCCCTGGGCAAGTCACTTAACCCTCATTGCCCTGTTTAAAAAAAAAAAGTCACTTTCTACACCAGGCTGATTTCCTTAGCTGCTATGGCCTCTACACAAATTACCCTGTCTTTACATTTCATATATTTTGAACTTATGTATGCATGTATATATTCATTCATATAAGTCTTTCCAGGCTTCTTTGTATTTATCATAATCATAATTTCTTACATCACTGTAAAATTCCATCACATTCATTTACCACAATTTGTCTAGCCATTCCCTAACTGAAAGGCACCTACTTTGTTTCCAGAACTTTTATGCCACAAAAAGTGCTGCTATAAATATTTTGGTGTTTTCTCATTGATCTCTCTGAGGTACATGCCTAACTGTGAAATATAGGGAACAAAGGGTATTGACATTTTAAGTCACTTTCTTTGCATAATTCCAAATTACTTTTCATAATGGTATATAATCATGATAATGAATATACTGAACTTACCCATAAAATAACAGTGATAAAAGACAGAAAATGAAATATAAAACAGAACTCAACTGTGATAGGGCCACTATCTACAAGGGTACCTCCTTCACCCCCACAATATGAATTAGGCTAGTTGTTTCCAGAAGGGCAATAAGCTGCCCCTGAGACTTGCTTGGCCCAAAAAACTAAGACTCAAATGGCTCCTCCCTTGACCCAGCTTCCTGGTAGCCTCTGGCTGTGTTGACATGGCTTCCTGATAACATAAGGATATAAAAGACCTACCCACGGGGAGCCAGGGCCCATCAGACATGACAGATGTCCCAAGATTATTCAAGTTATCACACCGTACCTGACTCTGTGTGTGTGTGTGTGTGTGTGTGTGTGTGTGTGTATGTGGAGGGGGGAGGGTTGACAATTTCTACCCAAACTAAGTAGTGTCCTTATTGAATATTCTTTCTTTGGCATAGCTAAGCAAAAACATATTTTTGTTAATTATTGAATGCTACCTGTCTTGTTTTGTTCTAATATTAATGAACCTAAACTGAACAGGGTACCAGCTTGCTCATCAAACCAAAAATTTTCTGCAAACAAGAAACACACCCAAAACAAAAACACGTTAAAGAGTTTAAATGATTGTAATGTGGAAAAGATTATGATGCTTCTGGTGAATTAAAAAAAAAGTAGAAGTATCAATCATGATTTGGGATAAGGCAAGTAAAAATAAATTTCACCAAGAGAGAAAAGCACTATGCTTAAAGACAACATAGATAATGGATATTCATATTCAATATTAAGTTTATTGTACCAAATGGCACAGTACTTAATTAGATAAAAATAAAGTTAAGAAATAGAATTTTTTTTTAAAAAGGACCATGATAATAGCAACAGCCCTCACCCCATCCTATAACATGCAAGCTCAGTGATCATTCATGATGACAGTGTGGAAGCTTAGGGTGAGCCAGCTTCCAGCTTCTCATTACTGAGAATCCCCTAACTGGCTACTAAGTCAGATGTGGCAAAACAATGGAATTTGGTAGATGCTCAGGGGTCCAACTTGATTGATTTAGTAGTGTTTGAATTGGGTGTGAATGAGAAAGCACTAAGTACCCACTTAAGATGATTAGATCTTGAGCCACACCTGGCCCACCCTGTCAGACCTTAGTCTAAATTTAGCCAAGCCTGAGAAGGAGTGTCCTCAGAGGCTGTGGACTGCATTATCAACAGAGAACCAGTCTCAGTCACGACTACTTGAAGGACCTCCCCTTTGGGGGAGGGAGAAAAGGTAGAAAAGAGGACCCCAACAGGAAGTAAGAGACTCTCACACTTTTTCTCCCTCTGGCTTCAGAGCTGACTAGGGACTGGCTGCTGACTCCCATAGAAACTACAGACCCCTGGTAGTGAGTTAAATCCAGCCCTTTGAATTAGCTGAGCTGGAATTGAGTTTGGGGATTGTATAGGTTTTTATTAGAGCCAGGAAGATTATCCATTTTCCTTTTTCTCTATTAATTTCACCTTTGCTGTGTATTTTATTCCCATTAATAAAACCTGATTCCATTGTGGAAAAGAGGCTGTTAAGCTCCTTTATTATTGGCCTGGGAGAAATAACTAAAAAGGCAGTTCGGAGGGGAGGAAGTTTTGGACCTAGAGGTCCCTCATTATTTTCTGAACCCCAATATTATGGCAAGCCACCCAATGAACTCTCCACATATTAAATTTGGCCCCTACACAGAGGAGCTGATTATTCTGGGGACTTGTTAAATGAAGAGACAGTTTCTAGTTGGAGCCTCTTGTTAGTGGCTTTCCAGGTAATAAGATGAAATTCCATTAAGAAGTGAAGGAGAGGGGGCAGCTAGGTGACACAGTGGATAGAGCACCGGCCCTGGATTCAGGAGGACCTGAGTTCAAATCCTCAGACACTTGACACTTACTAGTTGTGTGACCCTGGGCAAGTCACTTAACCCTCATTGCCCCACAAAAAACCAAAATCAAACAAACAAACAAAAAAAAAGAAGTGAATGAGTATATGGAGTAATGGCTTTCCAAGAGGGCTTGTCACATGGACTGTTGGCAGCTTTTGCCTTTTTGTGTCTGTTTTCTCCTGATTATAAATGAGTGAGTTTTCTGAGGGTCTTAAGAGTTTGGAATATCCTGAGGCCTCATCAGAGGTCACCAAATGGCAGCAACAGTGATATCCAAAGTGACAATGACCAGGTGTAGCACCTACATAAGAGAGAAAGGCCACCAGAAAAAGGAGAGAAAAAAAAAACTACCAAAAAACTTGACTGTTTGATCAAACAGTAAGCAGTGACTGGGTGAAATGTGAAATGACTACTTCTAGGTTACAGTCAATTTGAGTTCAATTAGGACAATAATTGTAGATGACTTTGACATTGTCCTCTAAGAACAAGAACAAATATGGGAAAAGGAAAAACCCAGAATACTGGAAAAATAAATCCGATATATCTGTGGTGACTATTGAATGGAAAATTGGACTATATTTATTTTAAAGAATTAATCAAACATTTATTAAGCACCTATCATATGTCAGGTGCTGAAGATACAAAAAGAGTCACTAGGGATACAAAAAGAATCAATGATATGTTTATAAAAATTGATTATACACTAAGGCTTTAGGAACTGAGAAATAAATAAATTGGAAAATATTAAACACCATCTTTGTATAAAAATCAATGAAGGACATATAAGCAAAAAATAGAGTCATGTAGTCTGACCCACACATTTTGCAGAAGAGAAAACAGAGGCCCAGAGAGGTTGTTATTTATCCAAAGTCACATAGGCAGTAAGTTGTAGAACTAGGATTCTTACTTGGTTCTTATAAACCCAAGCTAAGCACTCTGTAGGGGAATACAACCTGAAAGTGTTACAAAAACAACAAACATAAAGAGCTATATGTTAAAGATTTTCAGTGCAACATTGTATTTAATTTGCAACAAAAACAACTTACATGTTTACTAATGGGGACATAGTTAAACAAATTGTAGTATATCAATGTAATGTAATACTCTAATGAAATTAAGATCACAGTCTTGAGAAATATAAAGCTTTTTAAAATAATGCAAAATGAATTTGGAACTATGTCCAAAGGATTATAAAATTGTGCATACCCTTTCATCCAGCAATACTACTGCTAGGTCTCTATACCAAAAAGATTTTGAAAAAAAAGGAAAAAAAGGGAAAAGGACCTATTTGTGCACAAATATTTATAGCAGCTCTTTTTGTGATGGTTAAGAATTAGAAATTGAGAGGATGCTCATCAATTGGTAAATGACTAAACAAACTGTGGTATATGATTATAATGGAATATTACTATGCTATAAAAAATGACAAGCAGTACACAATACCAGCAATAGTGTTCAATAAACAACTGTGGATGACTTAGCTATCCTCAGCAATACAATGATCCAAAACAATCCCAAAGGACTTCATTGTTATGAAGCATACCATCAGCCACCAGAGAAAGAACTGATATTGTTTGAACAGAAACTGATGCATGTTATTTTTCACTTTCTCTCTTTTATTCTTTTTTATTTGTCTTCTTGTACAAAATTACTAATATGGAAATGTTTTATGTGATTGCATACCTATCACCTATATATGATTGCTTACCATCTCAGGGAAGAGGGAAGGGAGGGATAGAATTTGAAACTCAAAACTTTTTTAAAATGTTAGGAATTTGTTTTAATGTGAAATTGGGGAGATTATTTATAGATTATGTTATAGATTATATATAATATATTGTTACATTATTTTAAAGTATGTATTATAGATAATACAATCTATAATGTTGTATGATATTATATATCATATATATGTCATATATATATCAAAATGAAAAAAGTAGAACTAGAAAGATGGGATATATACTAACTGCTCATATAAGAGGAAAAGTGAATGACAATGATTGGATTAAAAATACTCAGGATGAGTAGGGTCAACTAAAAAATTGTTTTGGTACTTTTTGCACTGAAATTTATTTGCATATAATTATTACTAATAATAGGATTTTTACTAAGTTAAGTCAATGATAATTATTTAATAAAATAATTTGTTTTAAAACATAATAAATTGAAGGGAAATATTTCTGTAGAAAACTCAGATTTAGATTCAGAATTTAAATTCATGAAGAATATATGATAATTTACATTACTAGAGTCCTTTAAGGTTTATAAAACTCCTTCCTCACAATAACCCTTTAAGACAGAGATTGAAAGTATTATCATCTATACTTGCCTCTTCTCAGCAGTGCAACAATCCAAAACCGTTTCAAAGAACTTATGATAGAAAATGTTCTCAACATCCAGAAAAAGGAACTGTGGATTATGAATGCAGATGGAACCATACTGTTTCTACTTTGGGGCTGTTTTTTTTCCTTCTTTTTTGAGGTTTTTCCTTTGTGCTCTGATTCTTCTTTCACAAGATGACTAAAGCAGAAATATGTTTAATGTGATTGTACATATATAACCTATATCAGACTGCTTTCTGTCTAGGGGAGGAGGGAGGAAAGGGAGAGTGGGAGAAAAATTTGGAACTAAAAATCCTATGAAAACAAATGTTGAAAACTATCCTTATATGTAACTGGAAAATAATAAAATACTTTTTTTTTAAAAAAAGAAAGTATTATCATCTTCATTTTAAAGATGAGGAAACCGGGATTGAGGATGCCAAGATGGGGGAGGAGAGGCTGTGACTCCCACAAACTCCAGATAAGCCCATCCATTCATGCCCAAATAATGCGGTAAAAAATCAAAACCCAGAACAGCCTAATGCACATAAGAACAGAGTGAGACTATTTCTCTGCAAAAGAGGGCAATTCTGATCACCTACTAATCAGGCTGAACAGCTCAGCACGTGGTCTGGACCCAGCCAGGGACACTGCTTCCAGAGCATGTCAGTCTTCAGCACCAGCAGCTTCTGAGGCTCTGATCACGGAATGGTGAGGGGGTTCAGTGGTGGGCCGGGGTGAAGTGGAGGCAGTATCTACTGGAGTTGGGGCAAAGGGCCCTGGGTCTGAACCAGTGGTGGTGGCCCAGTGGGGGAGGGGAAAAGCACACCAAGCTTCCGACCATAGAGAATCAGAGTTCAATCAGACTTCTGTTTCCGGGTCAAAGAGAAAGCAGCTGTGATTACTCACAAGCCAGGCAGGCTGAGAAGAAGCCCAATCACCCCCTGGGCCACGCTGTAGCATGAACAGTGTGTCCTGGAAGCAGCACTACACTTTAAGGAGTAAAAAACCAAGAAATAGTAAGCCAGGATGAGTAGGCAGAGAAAGCAGAAGACCATCGAAAACTTCTTTGGGGGAAAGGTAGACCACAATATATCCTCAGAAGAAGAAGATAATAACAGGGTCAAAGCTCCAACATCCAAAGCTTCCAAGAAAAATATGAACTGGTCTCAGGCCATGGAAGCTCTCAAAAGGGACTTTGAAGAGAAAGTAGGAGAGATAGAATGAAGATGTAGAGAAAGAGAGGAAGGAATGGAAAGAGAAATGAGAGCAATGCAGAAGAGTCATGAGAAAAAAGTCAACAGTTTGAAAAGCCAAATGGAAAAGGAGATTAAAAAACTGTCTGATGAAAATAACTGCCTAAGAATTAGGATTGAACAAATAGAAGCTAGTGACCTTATGAGAAACCAAGACACAGTAAAGCAAATCCAATTAAATGAAAAAATAGAGGGCAATGTGAAATATCTCCTTGGAAAAACAGCTGACCTAGAAAATAAATCTAGGAGAGAGAATTTGAAAATCATTGGACTACCTGAAAACCATGACCAAAACAAGAGCTTAGACACCATCCTCCAAGAGATTGTGAGGGAAAATTGCCCTGACATTCTAGAAGCAGAAGCTAAAATAGAAATTGAAAGAATCCACCGATCACCTCCTGAAAGAGATCCCAAAAGGAAAACCTCCAGGAATATTATAGCCAAATTCCAGAACTCCCAGGTCAAGGAGAAAATATTGCAGGCAGCTAGAAAAAAGGAATTCAAATACTGTGGAGCTCCAATAAGGATAAAGCAAGATCTAGCAGCTTCTACATTAAAGGACCTAAGGGCATGGAATATGATATTGCAGAGGGCAAAGGAAGTGGGACTTCAGCCAAAAATCACCTACCCAGCAAAACTGAGTATAATTTTTCAGAGGCAAAAATGGGATTTCAATGAGAAAGAGGTCTTTCAAGCATTTGTGATGAAAAGACCTGAACTGAATAGAAAATTTGACTTTCAAATACAAGATCCTGGAGAAGCATAAAAAGGTAAACAGGAAAAAAGACTTCATGAGGGATATTAAAAGATCAAACTGTTTATATTCCTACATGGGAAGATAATACTTCGAACTCATAAGAACTATCTCAGTAAGGAATTAACAGAGGACACAGGTCTGAACTGAATACAAAGGGATGATATCTGTAAAGCATTTATGTTTTGTTCTTTGTGGGGTGTCTTATGTCTGGGGCTAGATTTGGGCTCCTGGGTCCAGGGCTGGTGCATTGTCCACTGTGCCACCTAACTAACCCATAATGACATCTTTAAAATAGGGTTGAGGTGTAGGAGAAATAGACTGGGGGAGGGGGAAGGGGAAAGATGGTTTGGGGAGAGGTTGTTCACATGAAGGAAACAAGAAAAAAGCTTATGGAAGGGAGGGGAAGAGGGGGAAGGAATTGGGGAGTGAGTGAACCTTAGTATCATCAGAATTGACTCAAAGAAGGACTAACATACATACTTAAGTGGGTATAGTAATATATTTTTGCCCTGAGGGAGGGGAGGGAGATAAGGGGGGAGGGGAGAGGGGAAGGAGGGAAGGGCAGACTGGGGGAGAGAGCAGTAAAAAAAGCAAAATACTTTCAAGGAAGGTAAATATGTTCTGCATAACTGTACAAGTATGACATAGTGAACTGCTTGATTTCATAGGGAGGATTGAGGAGAGAGGGAGGAAGAAAATTTGGAACACAGAATTAGCTCAAAGACCTTAAACTCATCAGAGTTGGCTCATGGAGGGAATAACATTCACACCCAGATGGGAGGAGTAATGTATTTAACCCTACAGGAAAGTATGAGGGGAAGAGGATAAGGAAGAGTGAAAAAAAAGGGAGTGCAGAGTAGGGGAGGGGACAGTCAGGAGTAAAACACTTTTGAGGAGGAATAGTTTAAAAGAAGATAGAAAATTGAGTAAATACCATGGGAAGGGAATAGGATGGAGGGAAATAGTTATGATGATTGAATATAATGGCAAAACATATGGTACCTACTTTGCTGGACTAATATGAAGAAAATTCTTTGTCAAGTTTAAGGTACTTTATTTAGATTATGATGAACAGGATACTATCAGAAAAACCTGGAAAGACCTACATGAACTGCAGCAGAGTGAAAGGTACTGTATACAAAATAACAGCAATCGTGTAAGATGATCTGCTGGGAAGCATGTGGTTATTTTCAGCAAGGCAATGATCCAATATAACACTGAAGGACTTATGAAAATGGCAACCCATCTACAGAGAAAGAAGTGATAGTATCTGAAAATAGATGGAAACACAATTTTTTTATTTTATTATTTTTGTTGTTGAGGCATTTGGGGTTGGGTGGCTTGCCCAGGGTCACGCAGCTAGTGAGTGTTGAGTGTCTGAGGCCAGATTTGAACTCAGGTACTCTTGGTTCCAGGGCCGGAATTCTGTCCACTGCGCCACCTAGCTGCCCCATGAAACACATTTTTAAGAATTTTTTTTTTCTCTGACAATTCCTCAATCTGAAGTTTTTGGAAATTTTTGACTGTTTTCTCTCACAATCTTGCTAATGTGGGAATGTTTTCCATGACTACTCATGTATAACTTATTTTGAAATGCTTGAGTTCTAGTGGGTGGGGGGTAGGAATGGAGGAGCAAGAGAATTTGGAACGCAAATTTTTTAAAAACTGATGTTAAAATTTTTTTATATATATTTTGGAAAATAAAATTCTATTCAATAAATTTTTTTTAAAAAGATGAGGAAACTGAAGCACAAAAAGGTTGAATTACTTACTCAGGGTCACAAAGCTAGGAAGTACTAGAGCCTGAATTTTAACTCAAGTTATCTGCGTGTTTTCTTTAACAGCCAAGCAGCTGCCACATTGATTCAAATCAAAAGACATTTAATTAAGAAGCATAGCAAAATAAATGAAAAGACAGATTGCTCCCTCACCACAGAGATGCAGTGGTAATACAGGTTTTTACTGAATTTACAATGGGAAAAGGGACAAAAATTGGGAATGCACATAGGCAGGGCAACTCATGCTGCCAAAGTAGTATAGCTGTCTTTTTGCTGCCTTTCGTGCTGATGCTTGTTCCTGGTAGAATTGTCAATGGTCCTATGATACAAGCTGCTTTCTTTAAAGACCTTGCTAGGGTCCTTGGCAGTTCCATCCTTTCCCTTGCATTCAGCCAGTATTTCCACTGAGCTGCTCTCTGCTGCCATCTGTTGGCAGCTGAATTCAGCACAGTCAGGATCTTACCACCAATTTTAGCTCAAGTCAGGGAGGGACATTCCAACTCTTCGGTGAGTCCAGACTACAGTCAGCTGCACCCAAAAAACTAGTTAGAAAAGAAGAACTCCAATGCTCCAGGTTTAGACCTCTCAATTTAAAATCTTATTTGAATTATGATCAACAAAGTCCTTTTAACTCCTGTAGTATCTCTGGTTTCTTGCAAATCATGCTAGAATTATGTTGAGCAAAACAACCAAGGAGACAGGTGGAACCACAGTATTCATCAAGTGTCTATTATGTGACCAAACATAATTCTAGATACTAGAGATGGACAATGGGCTATCCAAAGAGGGCAAGTCCTGTGGGCAATTGGTGATTTGCTACAGGAACTCAGAAGAGAGATGAGAAATGAATATGCAGATTTGGGAGTAATCTGGAAGAGAATGTTAATGAAACCCATGACAGCTGATGAGAGTACATAAAGAAGAAGACCCAGGAAGAACCTTCAGAGTATCCATACATAGGGAGCAAAATATGGATAATTCAGCAAAGGAGATAGAGAAGGAGTTGATATAGAATAAAGATGGAGGTAAGGGAGTAAGGAAGCTGATGAACTGGGAAGCCAAGGGACATCAAGCTTGAAGGGATAGAAATTCATACATTGAAGTCCCCTATATGAGTCCCCACAATATCTCACTGTGACATCTCATCCTAGTAAGGAAGTAACAATTCAGGGGCAGCTATACTGCTGAAGAAATAAACTGATTCATATCACTCTTAACGAATATCCTCAATATAAATGAAACTAGAAGGATATTGTAGCCATATGAAATGATGGAGTTAATTAAATTGTTTTTTTCATATGCCTGAAGACAACATGAAACACTATTCCTGGGAGCATTTTGGTCATTTCATATCGCAGTACTCTTAATCATTAACAAAAAGACCACCATGAAAATAATTGTAGCACAAGACACCAACATTGGTTGCATAAAATGAAAAGAAAGAGAAACTCTATGAAGAATTCAAAAAAATACCTCAAATATACATAGATTTTTATATTTAATAATTTCAAGGCAGAAGTGAGAAGAAGTATTGATGGTGAGAAATATACTGGAAAATACAATTCAAGGAAAAGGAAAGTGAGAGGCCAAAGACTTTGTTGGCTACACAGAAGTCTCACATATTTACATCATGAATATCTCCTTTGATGCTGGACATGGTGAAAACCAAATATCATTTTGAAAATGGAATTGGATTATATTTTAACAGACAAGAAAAGACATTATTGATGAGTAGTTATCTCCTAATCAGCTATCTTTGTAGTTACAGCACCAATTTGTTAGAACAAAGATTGGAAATAGTAAAAACAGAAAAAAATTAGAAAAAGATATGTCCCACAACTGAAACAAACTCAATTCCAAATAATTTAAATGTACAATTGATTATGAAAATGAGTGATTGGCAATGGTGTGCTTAATAACTGACTCTGGGGAAAATGTATACACAACACACTTTTAAGGTTAATCATTATTAACATTTTCCCATTGCTTAACCATAAATAATCAGAAAAACAATAAATTAGCACTGATTTTTATCAATTTCAGAGGTGTAAGTTCTGAAGTTGAATTTAAATCAGCTTTTGCAAGATGGGTTGAGCTGGATCCAGCACATCCAACAGCAGAAATGACAATTAGTAATTATAATAATTTTAATACAGAAATTTAACCCATGTAAATCAATTGCTAAACAAGACCAAAAGAGCCCAAAGAGTACCTTAGTTAGTAAGCGCTTGACTAATTTGCAAAGAGAGAATGGTGGTACCCAAAGGAAGTATCAATTTAGAAAATAGACTCATTTGTAACATCTTATAGAGATGATTATAGGCAGTATGATCTCATAAGGCAGAAAGAATCAGTGGAGGGTAAACCAACTGACCAGAGTGACCCAAAGGGTCACAGAAGAGAAAGTAAACAGTAAGAAAATAGAAATTATCCAGAAACTATTTTCACCATGAAGAACAGAGTTCCAAGTGCTCACAGAAGAGGTAGAAATTGTACTCAAGAGAACCGAAATAGGAAAAGCAGATAGATGAGACCAAGTCTACATGGAGGAGACATAGCTGGGAGGGCATTAAGAGACTAGTTTATAAGGTGGGGAAAGAGGAAAGATAATCAGGTTGTGGAAAATTCACATTTTATTAATACTGGGGAGGGGTAAAAGGTGATTGAGAGAACATCAACAACCAATTGCCTCTATGTCTACTTTCCCATTTATACAAAATCTTTTTTTAGAGTCCTCTCTCTCTCTCTCTCTCTCTCTCTCTCTCTCTCTCTCTCTCTCTCTCTCTCTCTCTCTCTCTCGGTATCCTCAGAGAGCATAGATACAGAACAAGCAAAGTTTTTCATGTAATATTCTGCAACATACTACATCTTTACCATCACATATTGACTAAGAGACAAAACACTGCTATACTTATTTTTAGTTGATTATGAAAAAAGTATTTGGTTCAACATAGCAAAATATCACCTTTAAAAGCTCTCTTCCAAAAAGACATCTTCCAATCCATGTCAAAATCACTGAAGATTCTTTAACAACAGAAATAGCCTTGTTTAACCATTCCCTGATTATAAACATCAGGTACTACATTAAACAGGAAAATGTATGCTTGCCAAAGGCATTTGCTATTATGATGAAGGAGATCTAATGCAGGCTTCAACCTGAAGAGGGATTCCTTGTGGACAGTGAGTTTGCCCTAAAACCACCCTTTGTGAATGACATTGTCCTGGTTGCAGCAAGTCCTAGAACATGAGAGAGGCTTCCAGAAGAGATCTGCAACACTCAAAAAAGTCTGGCTTGACATACACTGGAAAGAGCAAATGGATAAGGAATGCCTTTTGCCTATGTAATAACATTCTATTGGAAGAACAAACCATTGATCTTAACCATTAATTTCTCTCTCTTTCTGTCTCTCCTCTATCTCTCTCTCTTCCTCCTTTTCTCTCCATCTCTCTGGCAGACATAGTAAATGGACAATGAGTTGGGTCCAGAATTAAACAGGAGGAAAAGTAGATTGAACTGTCTTCAGAAAATGGCAGTTTCTTTAATGACTCTAAACTTCTTGAAAAAAAAGTCCAGTCATTTTAATATTACTATTCCATCAATGTTGTATGGCTAAGAGTCATGGAGCACTACAATTTTGGAAGAATTAAAAATGCATTGCATTCAGAGGGCAATGGAGAGGCACATGTATAATATGAGTAGGCTCTAACAAAAAATAAAAAGGGAATTTTGAAGTAGAGTAAGAGATATCATCAAAGAAATATATGATCAAAAAATTTGCTAGCCACATGGCAAGAGCAAGGGATAATCAACTCATGTACTTCCCATTTAGAAAATTAGCTCCTTGAAAATAGGCATCATTTTAATCTTTGTATCCATATCCCTAGTGGGATGTGGAACGATAGCTAGTGGGTTGAATGGATCTCAAGCAAGGAGTTTTTAAGGATAGGAAAGACTTGGGCATGTTTGTAGAATGTGGGAAAATTGCTAGTGGACAGAGAGATTAAAGATGAGTGAGAGAATAAGGATGATAGAGGGGTCAATCTGTTGGGGAAGATGGTTTGGAATGGGATCACTTGTTCACATTTGCCATGGTAAAGAGAAGGGTCACCTTATTATGTGAGACAGGAATAAAGGTGGAAATATTTGCAGAAGCTATCTGGGAAGTTGTCATTTGAGGAGGAACAGGAAAGAGGAAGCTCTTATCAAATTACCTCCATTTTTTTCAGTAAAATATGAGGAAAGGCTCTTACCTGAGAAGTTAGGTCAAGGGGAAAGCATGGAAGGTTTGAGGAGAGATGAAGATTCTGAAAAACTACTCTGGTGAGTGGGACAATGAGTCAACTAAGGATTGCCTTGCCACAATGAAGGCACAGGTGAGATTATGTAACATTTGTACCATATTCAGTTAGCATGATTTTGCCATGTTTTGAAGCTTCATTCAGCAGCAAGTGAGAAGGAACAAAGGTAGCAAATGGTGGGAGTTATCCAAGCATAAGATTTGGTGGTTCAGTGATAGCATAAAAGTACAAAGGACTAGAGAGAAGAGGACAGAACAGAGTCTAACTGGTTCATCTAGGGTTCAAGATGGGGAAGGAAGAAGAATGCAGACAGTGCAGAGGTAATGGGTTCCTGGGAAGGAACTAAGGGATGAATAGGAACTAGGGGATAGGCAGAGAGAGAAGAGGAATGACAATAGGCTATAATGAGGTGGAGTGGAAAGGAGATTAGGGTGTTTGAGGGATTATCAATATATGTGTTGAAGTAAGGTTTCCAGGAGAAGCTAGAGATACTGAATTTGTTGAGGAAAGAAGGGTGACATTCTGGGGGGTCAATAGACAAGAGTTATCAGAAATTTGATCGGTGATACGGTTAGAATGAATTTCAAAGGAGCTCGGTGAGAGTCCTAAAATAGACAGATTGGAAAAGTAAAAGATTTAAGATACAGGCAAATTTGTTACTTATGGAATGGGCATTCCAGAAAACAGTGGAAAGGGTGTATAACTTTAAACTGGGACATTGGAGGGTTTGAGATTGGAATAACTAAGAGGGTAGTGAGATTTAAAACTGAGTTTGAATAAGGATAGCTGTGAGTTCCTAATCACAGTAATGGGGAAGGTGTGAGAGGGTGGGTCTTTGTTAATTTTGAGAAATGAGTTCAGGTAGGTTATCAATAGCCCTAGGAGTTCGGCCTCAGCGTAAAAACCTTTCAGGATTAGGTAGTTCAAAGGAAGGGGACTAGTAGGGGGCTGAATGGGTCACTGCACAGGGAAAGAAGTTTTTCTCCACAAGAGAGGCAGGAACAGGCCTCACCTGGAGATAGGCATGGAGGGAGGCAAGATGGGAGGCAGTTTCTCTGTCACCCACAAGGAAGAGGAGGGCAAGTGTGAAGATTTCCTTTATCACTAAAAACAATGTCCTTTTTCTACCCAGACCTCCATACTGACCACTCTGGATTGACATTGTTAACCATTATTTGACTTTGTTTTTTGAAATTCTTCTCCCTTGGTTTCCATAACATGTTCTCTACCTCAGACATTCTACTTTGGCCAGTTCCTGATCCTCTTCCTGCCTTTTAAACATTGGTGTCTTCTGTTGTTTGGCCTCCCCCCTCTTACTTCCCCATTTAGTGATTTTATTAACTCCCATGGTTTCAATCATCACATTCATTTAAATGACTCCCAAATCAATCCATAATCTCTAGTCTATTTTCAAGAGCCTGCTGAATATTTCCACTTGAATGTTCCAAACTGGTCTCATTCTTGCTCCACTCACTACTCCTAAACCTACTGGCTATATTCTAATGTTTACACCATTTCCCCATCAACCAAATTCATTATCTCAATTATCTTTAACCCTTCCCTCTCTCCCCTCATCCAATCTGTGGTCTAGTCCTATTGATTCTATGTCAACATCTCTCATACCAACTCTGTCTTTCTATTGTCATTAGAAGTCTTAGTTCAACCCATCATCTCTTCTCTATTACCTCATCTATAAAATGAGATTGAAACAGGACTCTGAGGTCCCTCTAAGCTGTGGACCAAAAGTTCTTAATCTTTTTTTGTATCATGGACCTCAGTAGAGTTCTAGTGAAGCCTATAGATTACTTCTCCGAATATTTTTTAAATGAATAAAAATATATATGAAAACCAATTATATCGAAATAATTTTTTCTCTTAATTTCATGCCCCTCCCCTGGCCAAATCCACAGACTTCTTTAAGATTCATATACTCGATCTAGATTTATGATTCTATGATATAAGAATAAAAAAGGAAGCTGCCAATGTCCAGGGGCCAGGCACACAAATCTTTGCATAAAAAATATATAAGGGTTTGACATCTTAGATATATAAGAAATTGACATAAGTACATAAAACCAAAAGCCATTCTCATTCCAGAATGGATAAGTGGTAAAAGAAAATGAAAAAATATTTCCCAAATGAACTGCAAGCAATAGCTAAGTAGAAGAATGCAGCAAAGGAGTCATAGGAGAAAGTGCAAATCAAACTAACTCTGACATTTCTTCACACTGAGCACACACTGGCAAAGTTGGTTGGGGTTTGGAGACAAATGTCACTGTTGGAGCTGCTAACTGGATAAGCAAAGGAATTGGAGTAAAAAAAAAAAAACTAACTAAAATATTCATGCCCTTTGAGCTACAGATGCCACTAGTAAACAAATATCCCCAAGAGGGAAAGGTTTGATATATAAGATGCCCATAGATTTTGGAATGGATAAAAATTATGGCACACAAATGTAAATGAATCTTACTGTTATATGAAATAATGAATGTAGAAAAAAAAAGAATTATGGGAACTTATATGGACTGATATAAAGTGAATAGAGAGAAAACAATATAATCCAAATGTAAATGGAAAAAAACAAACTAAAATAAGAACCGAACAATTATGATGACCCAGGATGTTCCATTCTTCACATAGATGGGAGGCAGCCCACACCCATCAGACTTGATGCTTTTTATTTTTTTTGGGGGGGGGTGAGGGGGCAGCTACAAGAGATGCCTCACTATGTATCACTGAGTTGAGGAGGCAGGAAGGATATATTTGGAAAAGTTAATACTAGAACAAAAGATGTTCATACAAAATTTTAAAAATATGAAAAATGAAATCTGAAGGGTATATTAGTCTATTGGTCAATATTATAATGAATGATTCTAGAATTAAAACTGAATTCAGTCTTCACTTTATTATCCGGGGGAAAGGAAAATAAAAGATAAAGAATATAATGCTTTTGAAAAGTTTTTATTGTGAAATATTGGATTTAGAAAAAAGTACAAAATGTCAACAGTCAGATGTGTGCAAGTACAGTATTTCAAGAGTCTATACATGTGAACAGCTCAACAGCTTCACTGCAAAATGCATATTTAGACCAATACTATCTAAAAAGGACTGCAATATTAACAGGCTTAAAGTACATAAATAACTTGAGCCAAAGTGGCTATCACTGGTCAATACTAATGAACAGCTGAAAACAAGCTAAAAAGCACAATACAGCACACAATAGTATCTCCTTACAGATCCACAGTTAAAGAACATCAGGCCATTTTGTCAATATACTACAGATCCAGGACATGAGGGTCTAGAACTCAATGTACTTTACAATCTTAAAAATTTAGATTTTAAAAAGAGGTCATGGAATTTAAAAAAAAAAGGTATATTTAAATTAGGACTAAAGACTGTGAAGCCCCTAAAGGTTTTAGCATTAGGATTTACAAAGCTGACATATTTCAATTGAATTTCAAGGTGTTCCTTAAAACAAAAACAAAAATAAAATAATTTTAAATTGCAGCAACTTCCAGAAGTTTGAATGATTATTACTAAAATGGATGCTTTGCTTAAAATCCATAATGACCACTGGAGAATGAAAAATATATATGAAATTGGAAAAATACCAGGTATGAAAGATTTAAAATGAAAATAAAGGTCTTTTGATTTAGTAAATTTCTTCAGCATTAAAATGCACTACAGCATAGTACAACTAGGGCAGAAAATGCTAATTAAAAGCATAGCATGTTTACTAAATGTATGAAGACTACTAAACTTAGTGTAGCTATATATATGTATATATACATACATACATATACATATACTTTTTTAAACTTGACGAAAATAAATTGATGCTTTTTTTTCCCAAGTTAGATATATTCGAGCTACGTTTTACTTGAAAACTACCATAACTTTGTACTTCTAAATAGGGTATCAAAGAATGAGTGTGATCCCATACTGAACAGCTGTAGGAATAAGCTACTAAAACACACGCCATTTCAAAAAGAATAGCACCACCCACAACCGTACTTGAGAAAGCCATCCTTACCAAGGGCAATGAAATTCAAATGTTGGTTTAGATCATACTTTTAAAACATGAAAAACTTTTACAATGATATGTCCAGTAATAAAAATGTGGTGGGCAGAAGTAGTTTGCCCAGAGCAGAGTTAAGCTGGTTTAACCTGTAAGATGTTGGGGGAAAACTGTCGATTTCATTCTATGTAAACAGTGAACCCAATTTGGTACTTGATTATTTTTTATGTTTATGAACTAAAAGGTTGAAATGATACTTTTTTTTTTTTTTTGTGGGGCAATTGGGGTTAAGTGACTTGCCCAGGGTCACACAGCTAGTAAGTGTTAAGTGTCTGAGGCCAGATTTGAACTCAGGTACTCCTGAATCCAGGGCCGGTGCTCTATCCACTGCGCCATCTAGCTGCCCTGAAATGATACATTTTTAAAGCAGACCAATTCCATTAAAGCCTCAAAATCACTTTTTTTAAAAAAGGCGCTCTCTCTCTCTATATATATGTGTTACACTAACATCATACATACCTCAATCATCCTATACTATCCTTTAGAGAACAATGATTTAAGATGTTGGGACAGTTTGCTTTGTAAACACCACTGGAATCTACTAGTAGTTCCAATTTATTCAAAGAAAAATATACAATAGTTTCAAAGGAAATTTAACGCAAATTTAGAAAACTTTAGAATTCATCCAATTATGCAATGGTGACCAGTGAAATGAACAGTATTAGTAAGATAAAAGTAGGGAAAGTAGTAAAGATGTTTTGAAAATATTAATATTCAACCAAGAATAAATATGTAGAACTATATATATGTATATATAGCTATACATGCATATTTCTGCACGCAAATACTAAGATTCATTGTGGCAGAATTAAAATATAGTATTGTCAAGAGATTTAAAATGAAATCTTTTGGGAAACGATTGACAAAATACTAGGACCAATACCATCCCTATCCTACAGACACAAATCACAATGACCTAAAAAATGTATATATTCGCTAGTTGTTGCTAGTTCTTAATGCAACCTCAAGCATCTCACTAGCAGTTTACATTTCCTTTTTAATGTCTCCTGTACATATGCATTTATATACAAACATTTATTAAACATGATATTAAAAACAAAACCTATGTACAAAAGACCAGCATTCCTATAAATAAAAACATTAGGTGGCAAAAAGGCACTTGTAAGTAAAAATCTACAGTAGTCTTTACAAAACAAAAACACATATTTTACCTTGGATATTGTACAATAAGTGTTAAATCCTATCACAATAATGAAAATACTAGGCTAGTCATTGACCACTACTAATGATGCAACTATTAAAACATATTTACATATATTTCTGAATTTCATTTAATAAAAGCACCATGATTTCCCTCCTAATTTTACCATGTTTTAATAGAAAGTAAAAGAACAGTTGCCAAAAACTTAAGTGTTCATTATATTCCTTATTTCAAAAATTACATATTCCTAAATTTGAAAACAGATCATCTGAAGTTAGCAGTGTCAAAGAAATCATTGCCTTTAGCTCTTAAAAATGACATCTATTCTATTATTGCATGTTGCGTTTTTAAAAAGAGCAGTTTTCTGTCCTTTTACAACTGTTTTAATACTATTGCTGGCAAAAAAAGTTCTTGGATATCAAAAAATTAAAAAGGTTCTTCAAGCCAGTTGAAGTATTTTATTTGAATACTTTGACAACTAAAAAAAAATGCTGCATTAATTACAAAAGTGAATAGGAAACACGCCAATTCATTGGGTGTGTAAAAATATGTTTTCTACTACACAGAATTTTAAGGGCTTCACAGAATTATTCAAATTTACATTTTAAGCAGAACACTAAATATGAATAATTAATTCCTCAAGGAGATGTTAATATATTTCCACTTTTATCAAACTTTTTACCCTTCGACAGTGCCGCAACCTGTTTGAGTAGTTCTCTATTTTTGGCCTGTAGTAGACAAAAAACACTTGTGATTAAAAATAAGGCTTTTGTAATTAAAAAAAAGAAAGGATAATTCCATTAATACTACATAAACAATAGCATTATTACAATTCACTTAACAAAAGATTACATTAAGAGTATAAGCTAACAAATTTAGATGAATGGATGATAAAAGTTCAAAAGCAATGTAGAAACTCATAGCTCACTAAACATAAGAATGGAACTAGGGAAATGCAGACTATTTTCCTACTCTCTTTGTGTCACTGTTATTCTTAATAATAAATACTATTTTATTCCATATTACACTTTATGATTCACAAAGGCCATTCATATACATCATTTCATTTGTTCCTTACAAGAAATCTTTGGGTAGCCAAGGCAAGTCTTGTTTTATGCCAACTCAGTGTGGCATTTACATTTCTACTATATCACATGTTTTCAAAACACAAATGAATAAATCCTGGCTATGAAGACTAGATCCAAACAAAATGTACTATTTCATACACTTTTTTGGATGCTGAAAACTTTAAAACCAAAATCCATATCCTAATCAATACAAACTCTTCCTGTTTAATGGCTCCAACCCTCATCTTTATCTGATATTACCCAATTTAAATGGCCTCATCTTGTTCTCACAAACTGACATTTTTTTCCTCTTCAAGTACATTCATCCTTCTATCATCTTAAAGCTATTCATAAAAATATTTACTATACCTCAACAACCCAGTTTTTCTTTAGGGAAACTCTGTTTATTTCCTACAAGAAACCTTCTATGACTAATAGGGAACCATTTACTATTTTTGAAATCTTATCACTTCTGGTACTCCTCCCTTTCAATACTTCAAAACTCTTTCTTTCAATATTATCTTTTCAATATTGTTTTTTCTTACTTCTCAATGGTGATAAGCAAAGAGGGCCAAGATCTTGTCAATTTAAACTTTGCAAAATTAAAAATCCCAGAGAGTTCTATGTGTCTTCTCTTTCTGTATGGGGGTGTGTGGGAAATGGGGTAAGAGGGAAACCAACAATTTTAAGATGATGATTGAAAAATAACTAGAAAGCCATCAGCAAACTGGAATTTCATATTATTTAACTAAATTTCTTACTAGCTTATTCTGAGACATTAACTTATTTAAAACTTTAAAAAAAAGCTTCATTGGAAAGTATTGACATAAAACACTGGAAGGTAGGAAATATTTTAATAATAACCATCTCAATGATAAGTAATAGTTTAACCATACAGAAATAGTCAGAAAGTCTAGCAAAGAAGTTTGGCTATAAGGATGCAACACTGGAAAGTTAGCAACCAAGAAAATAGGACAAAGGACTATTAGAACTTTCAGGGTTCTCCAGGAGAAAAAGCTCCATAATAAGACTCTAACTTAAAATAAAACAATCTCTTGCAATTTTTACAACAGGTTGAACAAGAAGCTGCTTGATTCAAGTGAGGTTAATATGAAAATGAATTATCTTAACCTGAATTTGACTCATTTTTATTTCTATTGGGTTTAATTACTGAGTACCTTGCAAAATATTTAGAAACCAGGTAAGAACTCAACATACAAATCCAAGGGATAAAAAAACAGAACCACTATGGTTTTTATTTAAAAAAAATACTCTCTCTCCAAATGTAATTAAAAAAAAAAGGTAAGAAAAGACATCATAAACAAATCTCGATGGGGAGCTTCTTCAGGACAGAGAGAAAGCATTTAGTTTTAAGAGTTGCCCAAATGGTAAAGGGTAAAGACAGCTACTGGAGGAAGACCTGGAATAAGGACCTGATAGTAAATTATTTATCACTTGTTTTCTTCTGTGTTGAAATCTTACCTAGACCATTCTGGAATGAACTCTGGGTTTAGTTTTCTCTCTAGGCAACCTGCTTTATAAATGAACATTATCATGGAATGGATCCTGGAGTTCGAACACCCTTCTTCCCTGCCCTCCATGTTCTTTACCTACAATAAACACTGCTCACTCTTATGGTTGTGGAATAAGGAAAAACAATGGACAAAGAAAGAAAAGAGAGACAGAGACTGGGGAAGGAGAGGAAGTGCATGTGTGTGCCTAGAGCCAATACTTACAAAAGATTTACTCAATGAATATTACAATTTGTACTTTTTGCTCTCTGCTACTCATAGTTTAAGTAAACCATACACTAAAAAATATTTACCTGTAATTGTTCCACAGTTTCCTTGTGAGCTTTCTCCATACTGTTCATTTTTGTTCTCAAATTAGATTCCTGGTACTGGAAGTCTGCTTTCAGTTCGGTTAACTAAAAAAAAATACATCAATATATATGACCTGCATTTACAATTTCTCTACAGCATCATTCACAATTCTATGATCAAAGTGTGCATGTTAAAAGCAATTTCATGAGTTCCATGATCTAATTAATTATACTTTTTCCAAGTAATAATTTGTCAGATCACAAATACTTAGTTTTAATAATCAATTTTAGTGTTACTAAATAGTACATTAGTATGGATTTTAGTTTCAAGGCAGCAACTGAATATGTATAAGGCTTAAAAATAAAACGCCTGCTTTTTGGGGGCCTTATATGGATACAGAAATCTGATAGCACCTACTCTGGCATTTTTTACAAGGAGGAAAGATTATGCAGTATTCTTGAGTTGTGTGATGTACACTGGGAAACACTTCAAATGTTTTTGTTTTTTTAAATAACATATTTTATGTAGCCAGTGACTTATATAACAGATTTTACTTTAAAATAACTGGAAACCTAAAAAAAAAAAAAAGACTTTTAGCTAAAAGCATAACCCGAGAAAAAGAATCTTGTCAAGGTAATTTTTTCAAATATAATAAAATAATGACCTTAGATTTCCTTGCTCATTTTAAAAGATAAAAACAAAGGAACTATCCCCCTAACCCCGCCCCCCAAACCCCAAAGTTTTAAAATAAGCACAGAAAGGAACATTTTAATTAAAAATTGTTTTCCAAATAATCTGAAAAGTTCTATTTTTAAATTTACTCATCACTACTTGATATTCCTTCTTGAACCTGAGATTAGAAATAAGAGTATAGAAGCAGTACTAAAAAGTATATGGATTAATAAAGGGAAGCAGCAAATTTCAAAACTCTTTTTTGAGGTTACTTGATAAAACCATATTTATAAGTCATATATTTGGTTTCTTGTAAGAGCTAGATACTTCTAGCTTAATCAAACGGACAAAAGTCATAAATGTCTACCTGTAAGTATTATCGCATATATAAATATATATATATAAAAGAGAGATTTGGGATAACATTAAACATCTACAAGATTGAAGGAAGCTAGCTACAGGTGAGATTTCAACTATAACACTATTATAACTATGGAATTTTCATCCACACAAAATTAAGTATATCCTAATATACAAATCCTAGCCTTAAAATACAGTCCCTTATGCTATATAATACAGCACAATCATTTAATTACCAAAAAGCTGATAAACTGATGAAAATTAATAGAGAAACGGACAGTCAAAGAGAATTGCTGTGTCCTACATTCTACCTAGTTAAAATCTTTGCCTCTGTTGTAGATTCGAACAGTTCATGTCTTCATCAATTAAAAAAGACTTCTGATCTACTAGTTCAAACCACCTAAGATTGTTAATCTATTCATAGTTAATGAACAGCTGCCATTGAATCAGGTATACATACACTGGTGAATCATGTTTGATATACATGGTTTAGTATTGATGATTTGTAAATCACCAATCACTTTGTTAAATTCTGAAAAAAAATTAAAAACAAAATCAACTAAGTTATCTGCACTGATGTGATGTTATAATGGTGTAAAAATGCAAACAGTAATTAAAAATTCATTTCCATTTTTCTTTGGAGTTACATATTTCTTCAAATGGAAACCTCTTAATTCATGTTCTACATAAACTTATAACAAGTATTGCCCTGTTTTCAATAAAAAAAATATGTAAGGGATTATATAATTTAAAAACTATACAGTTAGTTTAAAATTGGCTATCAAATAACCAATAACCATCCTATATTTATTTTTGCTTAACTACAATTTTTTAATAAAATGGCTCAGTGAGCTCAGAGAGCTGGGCTGGGAGTCAGGAAGACCTGAGTTCAAATCTGGCCTCAGACACTTACTAGCTGTGACCCTGGACAAGTCACTTAACCCTGTTTGCCTCAGTTTCCTCAACTGTAAAATATGCTGGAGAAGGAAATGTCAAACCACTAGTTATCTTTGCCAAGAAACCCCCAAATGGGGTCACAAAGAGCTGAACATGACTTGAAACAACTGTACAATGAAAAGTAGTTTAAACTTGGTGATCAAATAACCAATAACCAATCTATATTTGTTTTTGGTCACATATGAATTTTTATATACTAAGTTTGCAAGGTATCTATATTAAAATGAGCTTTCCCTTTCAGGAAACATAGAATAATGAAGATTCATTAGGATTACAAGAAAAAGAATTCACATAAACACAATTATATGTTAAATTAAATGTACACTTTTTAAAACCAGAGTACTAGAAAACCGGAATAGGTTGAAATGTAATACAGATTTTAAAGAATGTAAATTCATCTAAATATGATTAAGGCACATGATGCATGAACTAAAGAGAATGAGGCTGCCTTAAGATGCTATTCTAATTTCACTGCTAAACAACATTTTCATGTTGTATTATTTATAGCAGAACAACCTGAATCTACAACCCAGTTTGCTAAATGTTGACTCTCATACAGAAGTCTCATGATTATGATTTCTACTATTGATCCTCATTGGCCAGATTAAGAAATGTGACTAATTGAAAAGTAAAGGCTTTAAATTACTTCCCTAAATCACTAACATTCACATAACACTCTTTCTCCACCCACAGAATGAGAGACATTCAAACGAAAATGAGACATTTATAATATATGTCAATAAGTGTATGTGTGTGTGCGTGCATGTGTGTTGAAAGCTAACATTCAAAAATCAATAAAATTCTAACTGGTTACTTCCTTAGAAGGACAAGCTTCTCTACTACTGTTGGTTCCAAGAAAAACTATCATAAGCATTTCTATTTCATACAGAACCACATACAATGACCAGCAAATAATATTATAAACACTATAAAAGAATGGCTAGTCTCCTATTTGCAACTGTCAAGTAAGAGTTAAGACACAACACTGCACCAGACTTCAATGGTCTATGTTCTCACCTTTTTATCTTTTTCTAAAATGGTTTGGTCTCTTTGTTGTAAGAGACGTTTAAGTGACATCACTTCTTCTTTCAGCTGGCTTATAAGGACAAAATTGTCAGTTCCTCCACTATCTGCTGACTGATTTATAGAGCTACTAAAAATAAGAAGTAAAATATAATTAACAAAAGTCCAAGAAAAACAGCATGTGTTCAAAATGCATAAATTAGACAATTCCACAAACATCCTTAAGGCTAATGCAAAAAAATATGTACCTGACAGAAATGGATGCAACTGGCAAATTACCTTACTAATGGCACACATTACAAATACCTGCAGAAATATAATTCAGTATTAGCTTTTAGGGGGTCAATATTTCTAGTGTAAAGCAATAGGCAGCCAATTTGTACAGTAATATCAGTAAATGTTTGGCTAATGTAATATATAATACTTCTAACAAAACTTACAAGTTTAAAAATACTTGAGTCCAAACTTGCATTTCTCTGAAGTGTATCAAAGTAAGAAAATGTTCTTTGAAAGTATGTGGCCTTTTCCAAATTATTTATACTCAAAAAAGACTTTTTGTCTAAACAAAGTAGTAGAACAGAGCAGTTTTCATACTGTTAAATTTTCATTTTAAAATAATCAAACTGATTATAGTCACTGTCCTATGTGATACAAAGAAATTAACAGGAGGATATCAATTTATTTTCCTTTATCGCATAGTTGCAACTATCAACCATCATTGCTCTCTTAGTCTGAAATTTCATAGCACTAAAGACATCCAATTTTACCTATCTCCATTGGATGGCTTGGATTCCAGTTTAGGTTTTTTCTTTGGAGTTTCATTCTGAATTGTTGCAGAGGTTTTATGGCTGAAAACAAAGAACAAACATTAAATACAGTGTAATAGCTACCACAGTATTAACAGTCAATTTAAAAATAAATATAATTTATAATCAATCAATAATAATTTTTAAGTGCATACTATATGCCATGCACTGTGAAAAGTGCTGGTGATAAAAGGCAAAAATACAGTCCCTGTTGTCACAAATGCATTCAAATGGGGAGACAATTGAAAAAAATTACTCTGAGAGCAGAGAAGAAAATAAATCTGGGAAAGGTCTCCTGAAGAAGGTATAAATTTGAGCTGACACTTGAAGGCAGTCATTATATAATCTTAAAAAAAAAAAATCTAACTACTACAGAAGTGGGGGGCTTGGGGGGACGGAGAAAAGGAGAAAGGAGAAGGGGAATGGGATGACAAAAAATATAACAACATAGACCTGAAAGTCAGGAGTTAATAGGATTTTAAATCCTATTTCATCTCTAACTAGCTATCTGACCTCAATGTTCCCCAGCTTCCTTTCATTTGGAAAATGAAGAGTTATAACTAGTCGGTTTAGGTTCAATTTAAAAACACATTCAAATACTATAGTCAAATATTTCCAAAATGGTATATATTTACCTCTGTTTCCATAGTCCTTGCTCTTGTTCTGGACTCAGACTGCTGATTCTGAAATACACACAATTAACATCTAATAATATCTATTAATGATAGCTAATAATATTTGTTACCAATGGAAAATAAAATTAAACTTTTATAAGCATGTTTTTGTCAGCAAAGGAGATTCATTTAAGTTATCAGAATGAAAATTACAATAAAGCCAATTGTGATCCTGTACTTGTCTATAACATTTTCAGACTAAGAGCTTGTGAATTTATGAAAAAAACCATGAAACACAATTTAGTCAAACAACTCCACCAGGCATCTTTAATGGGTTCCTGGAAAGAAAGCATAGCAACGGAGAGCAATGGAAAGGTCTTTATAATTTGTATTTGTTCCATCATCTCCAGACCACAATCTAATATATGGGGCCTTTTAAAAATATGAAGATCACCAGACAAAGTACTATAGCTTCAAAGTTTGAAAGCTACCGACTTAAGACTATGGTTAAGATGGTTAATACTTAACCATCTCAGTTGAAATTTTTACCCTATTTTAAAGATTAAGGTACGCCTCAGTAAAAATCCTGAACCTGTTGAAATTCTTCCTTATTATAAATTGCTTTTGCTGTATTTTAAATTAATATCTGTTTGTCCTAGGGAGTTTGGAAAACATCAATCATCCTCAAGTGGAAAAACTTTTTCCAGACAGTTTTTCAGTTTCTCTAATTCCTCTAACTTTTCCTTGCTTTCCTAAACCATTCTCCCAATTTTCTATACATCTTTTGTTAGTAAGGTGAACTACACACAATCAGCTAGTAAATATTAAGACCATAATTGGGACAGTGAAAGAATTTACAATTCTAATTTATAATACTGTTTATATATCATAGTATTCTTACTTCTTAAACCACTATGATACAGTGCTAACTCACAGCTTGTTACTCATTATGACCTTTGGACTTTTTTTCTGCTGTACTTACACATATCTAGTCCTTCACAATCTTGAATTCATATACTTTAGTTTTTCTTCAAGTACACTATTCTGCATGTGTCCTTACTGAACTGCTGGGAAAAGAGAGTGGCATACAGACCAACCTGGAAGGCAGCAATCAGAAATTAGGTGGGTCTTTTTAAGCAAATGTGAAGAGCAAGCCATAGGTTTAAAGACACAGTTGTGTATAGTTCTGCATAGTGGTTATAACATCAAACCAAAAGAATCTTTACTTGTATTCAGTATGGCAATAAATGCTTTGTTTTTCCTGGCCACACTCAAAATACAGACAAGTATCACCAGTCATTATATTTTTAAAAAAAGAAAAATTTTTTTCTCCATATACTTTGGAAATTATGACCTTACTATATTATGGTGACTCTAGGATCCAACTTGGTCTTTGACTTGAACTTACTTCGCATGCACCTTCTGGTGATTGTTTTACTCTACAAATAGGACCCTATAGTCAGTTGTGTACTCACCTAATAGTTGGGAGGTCTAGACCATATTTTTTCCAGTTTAATGATGAGAATTTCTTGGAGGACAAAATCAAAAACCTCAATGAAATTAAATTTTATTAACATCAACTTCCTTGTGTTAACCTACAAGACCTATCAATCTGTCATAGAAAAAAAAATTGATAAGTCTCATAGAATTTGAACTTTATAAACTACTTGATTCCTTTGTATCTTATCTTCTTGAGATTACCTATTAATATAGGTTAGGGAAAAAAGTATTCTGGTACTGAGCTATGAGTATTCAAGCACTTTGACAATCATGTGTTTGTGGTTTATGTTCACCCACCACCCAGAAAAAAGTAAAACTATGTAAGACCTTAATCCTTTAGACCCTAAATCTAGACAGCTCTGCTGCAAAAGCCATGGGGAAGGATTTCCAAAGAACAGTCATATTTGAAATCACTAGTAAATTCAGGCGCCCCCTGCCTTGTATTGAGAAATTTAAGGCATACTATGAGAATTTAAGGTAAGTAAGAAAGTTGTCATTTTAAGTCTCAGTCTTTTAATTCATCTCATACTGATGAAAATGTCTCCTTTCTAATCTCTAGACCACAACTTTTAACTAAATAGAAATAAGAAACAAATGACAAATGGAGCATAAATTTGACTTTACAAAATATCTCCAAGTCCTAATTCTTTTTTCTACCCATTGAGCTAAATTTCTAATAAGTACTATATACAGATATTTTTATCATTATATGTTCTAATACGTATCCTTTTTTTTTTTTTTTTTTGGTAAATCAAACTGTATCTTCCGTGCCCATGGGTAACTAGCCATTTGAAGGAAACTTGCAGTAAATTTTGAAATGTAAAGAATTTTTAGAAACTAAATCTTCAGTCCATAGTCTTTCAACACTTAGATTTTTTTATATGCTCTTTTCTTATACAATGTGCAGCAAAGATTGGATAATTTTACCTTGTCAAAAAACCTAGAAGTAGAAAAATAATTTTTAAAAAGATACAATATTGTTGGCATCTTTCCCCAATTTTTAAAAAGGCAACTTAAGGATGGAAGGATTTTATTTCCTTTATCTGGGTATAAAGTTCATGCCAATGTTTTTTTTTTAAATAGCAAAATGCTATGATTTTTTTCTACACTTTAATGTCCTCCCAAGTTAATTTATAAATACTCCCATTGCATTCACAAATATTTCAGTTATAAATGGTTCTCAGTTGACTGTACACTTACCAGTCAATACCTGCAGAAATGAGAAAATAAAAACCAACCAGAACACAAAAACTAAAAAAATGTTCATGGTTTTTATTTATGGAAAGACCTTTTTAAAAAATCTCATTACAATGAAATTTTCATCTCCTCAGTGTTTTGATATTTAGTTTTCATATCCTGTATTCTTATGAGAATGATCCTAGCACTAACAGTCCAGAGTAAAATGTATTAACGAAATACTGAAACTTCTTATAATAGCCCAAGTCTATGAACTGATCATTTGTTAACATACTTTTCTTACAACACTACTCTGTATGTACTGCCCTCTTCAATCTGTGATTTGAGAATTAGCTAAAAGCAAATTGTTCTCAGTCTTATCATTAATATCACACAAAGGTTAGTTTAAAAAGATTTAAATTAAAAAAAAAAAGTTATATTGGTGGTAGTGATGGTAGGTAAGAACAGGGACAAGGACACAGTAACCTCAAAGAGTTTACAACCTAGAAAGGAAGAATACAGGGCAAATACCTAACAGATGAGAAATATGAATATCATTGGCAAGGTATTGTCTTATAAGTGCTGAAGGAATTCTTGAATTACATAACTAGATACTGAAATGCTAAGTACTTACTTGTGATGACTACTGCTGTGACGATGGTGGTGGTGATGGTGGTGGTGGTGATGTTTTGAATGGTGCTGGTCTTTTTCAGTAAGTGATGAGGAGGTTGAATTAGAATGTGAAGAACCCAAGCTCTTCCTTTGTTCCTTTGTCTTCTGTAAAACTCTCTTATATGACAGGGTGCAAAGCCAGCATAGTAATTTTCCATCAACCTTTTAAAAGAACATTTATATTAGATCAAATGGGTATTCAAAACTAATTATAAATTAAATCTCTTAAGAAATTCCCTAAATTCAAACTTGGAAAACAGAACTTGATAAGGAATTTTTAAAATAGGCAGTCTAATGCAACAACAGATAGATTTCAGTATTATGTTTTAGTTTAGTTTTTGATGTATTTTTTTTAGTGCCATAAATGGCACCTAATGTTTGTGGAAATAATCTGAAAGGAGAATTTAAGTATAATCCATTAAGGGCAAATTATTCTTCCACTTGTTCCTATAAATTTAAATTTCTGTTCCATTTCTAGAAATATCAGCAAAAGGCACCTGCTTCACCATTAATTATGTTTCTTTCGGTGCATAGTGTATAGTAGCTAATATATAACTACATTATTTTTCCAACAGCAAAACTCTCAACTTTGATTGAAGGAATGGAAAGAGATCCACTCACGCGTCTGTGTAAAATCCAAAATAGATTCAAGATGAAATGTAACTACCAAGTAAAAACATGGGCTCTACAAATATTTAAACTAAGAAATGACTCAAAAGAACTCCAACTACACAAATCATTAAACACCACCCTGACTCCTGGGTTCAATGCTATCCTGACAATGCCTCATAGGGCTGCAAATGAAATCAGCCACTCAGAAATATACAAATATTATCAATTCCACCTTGAGTTCAAATCAGTAATATTATTTATTTCCGTTTGTCACAGTACCATGAACAACAAAAATTACCTTTCTTCTTCCTTCCTCTTTTCGATCAAAAGCACACTGTTGTTTGCACTGTTCACAGGTTTGAGGTGGTCCATATTTCTTTTCTGAATTTGTGCAACGTTGACACTTTGTGCCAATAAACGCTGCAATAATATTACAGTACTGACAAGGCTTGGGCTGAAAGTGATAGAGAAACAACTTTCTTTAAGCATCATAATGCTGAATATCCTCATAATTCTTCAATGTAAAAGAAAAATCAAATTTATTTTTTACATTTGCAAAGTTTTCCAAAGTTATCTGCCAAAACTTGACAACACTGGACCCTGTTTTGGTTTTTTTTTTTGGACTTGGGAAAACAGAAAAAAAATGAACCTAGTAGTAAGGGTTGTTTTTTTAAGCACTAAATACATAAAAAACTGAAAGGAAGAAAAATGCTATAAATGCACACTCCCAACTTCTCAGTCACACTAAAAGAGGAGTCATGTTAATTCAAGACTTATCATATACCCACAGTTTTGAAAGAATTTGTACAGTGCACAAATTATATCAAATATCTTTCCTTAACAAGAAAACATTTCAGAATTTTGAAGCACCTAAGGTCCTCACAATGAACATCAACATACTGTACTGTACTATAGTAGATATTTGTTTAAGATAGGACAGAATTTGTACTAATATGCCATAAAATGGCTCATGAAATACTATAATTTGAGGGGGATGACAGACAAGCAGGTTTCAACTTTCTGAACATTTGGGTTCTGTATAAATAAGAGTACTATATTTGTTTAAATGTTTTTTCCCCAGGAAGTGTGACTCCACAAAGTCTAGATTTAAGATGGACATAGTAGGGGGCGGCTAGGTGGTGCAGTGGCTAAAGTACTGGCCCTGGATTCAGAAGTACCTGAGTTCAAATCCAGCCTCAGACACTTGACTCTGGGCAAGTCACTTAACCCCCATTGCCCCGGAAAAAAAAAAAAAAGATGGACATAGTAACTGTTAGTTTCACAGTAGAAGGCATGATTTCCTCAATCTGTTTATTATACATTTAATTAATGAAGTATGTGTGCTGAAACTATGTACCCCAAATTAACATATATTTTCTATATAAATGCTTTGTCTTTAGTAAGAAACATCATTTGATAGGTAATTTTTCAGTGACAAAGTGAAAATGTAAGGCACAGACTTACTGTCCCAAACTGCTTCACATTTTGCGCACACTTCTTGCAAATTGTGTTAGTTTTGCTGAAAAGAAAAATTCACAGGCCATAATTAAGTTTAAATACAACTTTTAAGTCACTGATACACCAAAGAAATGAACATACACTGACGATTCTAATAGATGGAAAATAGCTCAAACTATGTACTTCTTCAAAGATGTTTTTAAAAAGTGAATATTGTTTTTCAACATTAACTCTTGGTTCTGTCAATAAACATTACAACTTAAATAAATTTGAGATCAATATTTCATAAGAAATAAACACAAAATTGGGATTATTTCCAGTAAAAGTACATCTTGGAGAAAAGTTTTAACTATTTATATACAAACCTCTCCTGTTGAAATTCTGATCTGCAATAAGTACATTTTACAATAGGATGTGCAATCCGACATTCCTGCAAGAAATTAATATAGCAATCAGTGTTTAGCATAGTCTCAAGTCTCTTCTCCAAAGGGTGAAAAAGAATAAAGATATAACCTCCATTAATAATTTCAAAATAAAACTATAATGTCTCTGAAAGTAGATTTGGATTATGTCCCAACATGTAATTGTTCAATTAAAATCTATTGTAGTTCCTTAGCAAAAAGGTGGGTTTCTTTGTGTTTATTAAATTTATGTATGTTACTGATAGGGTTAAAAACGATGGTAACCTGGTAGAGTCAATTTCAAGGTTTTGTAACCAACTGAAAATGCTTCTACTATTTTGCGGTGCTGCTTACAAATGATAGCGTTTGCCTTTAATAGGATCTGAGAAGATCCGAACGAGACCAGTTCTCTGTTCCATTCCCAAATAAGTCACTCTGCTTTTCTGTGCAGAAGAGGTCACTATTCAGTCCCCTCGTGCGGTTTAAAAGTGATCCCTAAATCCAGGAAGGGGAGAGCAGAAAGGGCATAGAACAGGGACAAAAATACCCCCTGTGGGAGACAGGTGGCTGGCAGCCTCGGGGGTTAGCCCCACCCCGGGAGCCCCTTCCGAGATCTCGGCCCGGATCCCAGCCCACCAGGTGGGAGGGGGGGGGGTCTCCCCTCACAGCCCGCGCCGCGCAGCCAGAAAGGTCCTAGACGACGCACTGGGAGCCCAAGACTCCAAGCCCCCGCCCCCACCCCCACTCCCCAGGCGCCGGCGACTGGAGAAAGGAGGCGGAGCGCGGGACACCCAGCCCCCTCCCCGGGCCACGTCCGACCAGACCCCGCCCGGCGCACACGGACCTTGCAGAGCTGCTGCCCCTGGGAAAGCTCCTCGAAGGGATAGCGTTGAGTACACTTTGTGCAGGCGTACAAGGCCGAGGCGGCCATCCTCCTTCTCCGCCGCCCGCTGCAACGCGGGGCCCTGCGGGGTATTCCGGGGCAGCCTGGGCACCCGGTGCCGGCCGCGCGCTCCTCCCGACGCTTCCCCCCAAACCCCCACCCCGTGCCCACAACGACTCCGCGCTAGGACCCAACTACGGTGCCGCCGCCGTCGCGGACTAAACACCAACGCCACAGCCGTCTCCCTCCGCCTTGCTTCGCCACCCACCCTCCCGGCCCCGCAACGGTTCCCGGCCGCTCCCTCTTAGGCCCCGACGGCGGCGGAGGGAGACGAAACGGAGAGTCGAGGTGTAGATTAGCAGCGAGGCGACAGATCCGCTTCCTTCTCCTTCTTTCTGTTCTCCTTCGGATTGGCTGTCGCCGTTTTCACGTCACTCATGCGCCACTCCCCTATCCTCACCCCGGATACGCACAGAGCCCCCACAAAGGAAGAAGGTCCCTAACCAATAGCAGCTCGCAGTTGTCTGCGCGCGAAACTCACTTAAAAACCTTTCCCCTACCCAGAAGCCAGCGCCGCTGGGCTCGCCTAGTGGCCAATCCGGTGTTCGGGGGAGGACTTTCCGATCCAATTGGGTAAATGCCCACCAAAGATTTTTCTCCCCTGCTCTTTTGACTCGGAGTTTCTTGACTCCAATTGGACCGAGTAATTTGAGCGCCTTCTAGACTCCCTTGTCATTGGCCGTACTTGGTAAGCACATCCCTCTGAGAACTGCCCCCAAGCCATTGTCAGACTCATCTCTGAACTTGAGCAAAGAAGGCAATCGGGATATTTTGTCCTCGCGAGGCATTTTACGTCAGTTCGACTTATCGATTTTGGATGGTCATTTTAAGACATCAACTTAAAGTCATAACCGGAAAAGTTTCCTTTGCCCCGATTGCTCTTTAACCAGCTCTCCCCCTTCCAAGGATTGGAATTGTCCTGTTTTGTTATTGACCCTCTTAGCTCTCAATCCTACACCTTGTGGCGTCATCTTGGGGAAGGGGCGGGTTCTTTCCCTCCCACCACTCCTAGACGATGTCCTCTTCTTTGATTGGTTATTTGTGACGCCTGTCTAGGTTTGTTGTCCTTTCGATGTGCGTAGGGTGCGCGCGCGCGAGGGGGGTGGGGTAAATCTCTGGCTTCCTAACTTGTCGCAGTATCCCCAGGCCCCCTCCGCCCTCACCCCGCCGCTGGCTCGGTGGTGGCCCGGGCTCCTATAAGGGGGGGAGGGTCGCCCTCTTGTGGGCGGGGCACGAGCCTTGGGGAGGGGCTGGTGAATCCCGGCAGCCCTCACCGTAGGAGGAGCTTGCTGGCTGGCGGGAAGATGGCGGCTTCGGCTGGTTATTCTCGATGCGCGGTAAGGGACTGTTTGCGTTCGAACGGGACCAGGCACGCCCGTTGCGGCCCTGGCGCCCCCTCCCTGGGTCCCGTCGGATTCCTGGGAAGCCACGTTAGTCCCCCGAGTTCCCTTAACTCCTTCCTCCCCTCTCCCTGCCCTTCCATAGCGTCTCCTGCTTCCAGGTTACCTGGGTGGGTGGAGACCCCTGGAGGTGAAGGTGACCTCTGCCCTATGGCCCGCCCGGGGTCTTTCCCACGCCCCCACGCCCGGGGTCCAGATGCACTGAGGCCAGCTGGGACGTCTGAGGCACCTCATCCCTGCAGCCGCCAGGAGAATTGCTGCGTGGTCCAGTGTCAGGAGACCGGAGTTCTGGCTTCCCCAGACTGGACCGGCGGGAATATTGGTCAGAATGTAATGTGATGCTCAGTAGGGCTGACTTGGACTTTAAAAAAATAAATCCATTTCACAAATGTAAAATGGGGGAATGCATGGTCTGGACGCTAGTTTGTCTGAGGAAGGATTTGGGGCTTTTAGTGGACTCTAAACTCAAGCTGAGTGGTGTGTCATGGTAAGAAAATTAAAGAAGCTTAATAGTCTTATTGAGAGCATCAATTATGAGGGAGGTGATTGTATTTTAACCTGGTTATATCATATCTGTATTCGGTTTTGGATACTACTTAGACAAGAGTTGGCTGGAAAAGAGAATTAATTTGGGCCGTGGGGTGCAGTGGAAAGAGCCTTAGTTTTGGAATTAGAGAAACTGAGCTTGAGTCCTGGCTCTGCCATTCATATTTGTGTGACACTGAGCAAATCAGTATATGTCTCCGAGCCTGTTTCCTCATCTTTCAAATGAAGGTCTTGGCTTCTGAAGTCCCTGCTCTATGATCCTATGAAATATATAAATAGCTGTCATGTGGAAGGGGCATTCATCTTTGCTAAAAGTAGTGGGTATAAAGTAAATAGGACAAACTACATTTGATGTAAGAAAAAACATTTTGCGTGGCAATGAGAGTTAAGTGACTTGGCCAGGGTCACACAGCTAATGTCAAGTGTCAGAGGTTGGATTTGAACTCAGGTCCTCCTGAATCCATCCACTGCACCACCTAGCTGCCCCAAGAAAAAATTTTAAACAATTAATGGTATCAAAAATGGAATGGGAATAATGGGTACTTTTTTTTTTTTTTGGTGGTGCAATGAGGGTTAAGTGACTTGCCCGGGGTCACACAGCTAGTTATGTGTCAAGTGTCTGAGGCCGAATTTGAACTCTGGTCCTCCTGAATCCAGGGCTGGTGCTTTATCTGCTGTTCCACCTAGCTGCCCTTATAATGGGTACTCTCACTAGAGCCGTGGCACTAACTACTAGAGATCTTCTAGCAATTTCACCTTTGCAACTTCTCTCAAATATGCCCAGCTTCTCTCCTTTGACACTGCCACTACTCTGGTGCAGGCCCTCACCTTCTTTTACCTGGATTATTATAATAGCCTGCTGATGGGTTGGCCAGCCTCAAGTCTCTCCTCTCTCCTGTCCATCCTCCATTTAGCCACTAAAATGATTGTCCTAAAATGCAGGTTTGATCCACCCCCATTTCCCCAATAAACTCCTGTGGCTTCCTATTACTTCTAGGATCTACTTGGCTTTCAAAAACCTTCATAACCTAGCTGCCTACCTTCCCATGCTTCTTGCACCTTACTATTCAACAAGTACTCTTTAACCCAACAATGCTGGTCTTCTGGGCTATTCCATAAACAAGACACTCCATCTCTTAACTACAGGCATTTTGTCTGCCCTCCATGCTTGGAATGTTCTCCCTCCTCTCCTATTACTTACTTCCCTAGATGCTTTTAAATCCCAGCTAAATCCCCCTTTCTACAGAAACCTTCCCTAATTCCTCTTAATTCCATCGCCTTCCCTCTTGTTATTTCCTATTTATCCTGCATATAACTTGTTTTGTATGTATTTGTTTGCTTGTTGACTCCCCCTTTCCATTTTAAGAGGCTAGAGGACAAGGACTTTCTTTTGATCCTTTTTCTATCCCCACTGCTTAGCATGGTGCCAGATGTATATTAGGTGTCTGACAAATGTTTATTGATTGATCGACCTGTCTTTTATACTTTAGTGAGTATTCTTGCTCAGATATAGGTTGGACTCTAATAACCTTGGTTTCCCTTGTCTAATTCAAAAATTCTGTGATTAATGTCAAAATCAGAATCACAGAATCTCAGACTTGGAAGAAACCTTGGTAGCCATGTATATAGTCCAGCCTGTATCTGGACAAGTCTCCGATGATGTTTAATGAACAAGTGATAACCAGCCTTTAACTGAAGATCTCCAGTGAGGGAGAAACCACTACCTCCTCATGCAGCTCACTGTTACTGTTAGGAGGTATTTCATTAAGCGTAAATTAGCCTCCTTGCAATTTACACCTATTGCTGCTGTGTTTGTCCTGTGAGGCCATTGATTAACTGTTTGGTCTTGAGCAGATCACTTCTGTTTCTCACCTCATCATTGAAATGAAGAACATGATTATGATTTCTAATGTTCCTTCCAATTTTAGCAAGGGAATTGTGGAATGAGCACTAGATTTGGACTCAGGAGATGCATTTGAATCCTGGTCCAGTCACTTAATGCATCCTCAAAATACTTTCTCTTCCTGGACCCCAGTTTCTTCAGTTGTAATATGAGAAAATTGACTAGATTATCTCTAAGGGCCTTTCTAATTCTGTTTTCTGATCCTGTAAAATCTCTTGGTCAAATATGTACGGTACATCTGGGGAAATTTGCGTACTTCCTGATAGTCACATCATTTAGTTAAGCTAACATGTATTTATTGAAGGGGTTTTACTCCTTCCCACTTTTGCTTATATCCTTTCTCTTTTGTCCGCCAAAATTCTAATTATCCTTCAAGGCCCAGTTGAAATCTCCACTGTAGTGAAGCCTTTCTTGATTATCATCCAGCCTTCTATAGTTATATGACTATGGCATATTTAGCTATGTCTTACTTCTCCTACCAAATTACAAACTTCTGGAAGGGGGCCCCCTTTTATATTTTTTTCATCCTCCATCATGCTTTATAGTCAGTAAACAATTTATTAAGCATCTGCTATGTTCTAGACATTGTGCTAAGTGTTGGTGATAATAATAACTTAGCATATGCCAGATGCTGTAATAAACATTTTACAATTTTTACGATTTTCTCATTTGCCCAGATACTATTATTATTCCCATTTTACAGATGAGGAAACTGAGGCTAACAGATTTAAGTGACTTGCCAGGGGTCACACAGGTAGTAAATGTCAGAGGCCAGGTTTGATTCAGGAGTTTCCTCAATCCAGGCTCAGGGCAGTATCTACTGTGCTACCAAAGGCAAAAGACATTCCCAGCTTTCAAGGAGCTTATAGTCTAATGGGAAAGACAGCATGCAAATATACAAACAGGATAAATTGGAGACAATCAACAGGGAAGGCACTACAATTAAAGAAGATTGGGGAATGACTTCCTGTAGAAGGTGAGGTTTTGATTGAAACTTTAGAGAATTCTGGGCACTGGGGACACCAAGTGAAAATGCCTGGAATCACAAGATTTGGGGTTCTTTTGTGAGGAACAGCAAGGAGGCCAGTGTCAATGGAACACAGACTGGGAGAGGGAATGGAGGGGGTTGAGGCCACTTTATTAAGGGCTTTGAATTTCAAACAAAAGATTTTATATTTGATCTAGAAGTGATAATAAACCACAGGAATGTATCAAATAGAGAAGGTGACATGGTCAGATCTAGTTTTTTTTTCTGTTTAGAATTTTATTTTCTAAATCACATGTAAATACAAATTTTGGGCAGCTAGGTGGCACAGTGGATAGAGCACCCGCCCTGGAGTCAGGAGTACCTGAGTTCAAATCTGGCCTCAGACACCTAACACACACTTACTAGCTGTGTGACCCTGGGCAAGTCACTTAAGCCCAATTGCCTCACTAAAAAAAAAAAAATTAAAAAAAAAATTTTGACACCAATTTCTTAAAACTATCTGTTCCAACTTCTCTTCCTCCTCCCCTCCCACTCCCCACACCCAAGAACTCAAGCAATTTAATATAAGTTATACATGAGTAGTCATGGAAAACACTCTTACATTATCTAGGTTGTGAGGTAAAACATAAAAGCAAAACTTCAGATTAAGGAATTGTCCCCGCAAAAAAATACGTTTCATTCTGTTTTCAGATACCATCAGTTCTTTCTCTGCAGATGGACTGAGATTTTCATAAGTCCTTCAGAGTTATATTGGAGCATTGCCTATATTGGAGCATTGCCTCGCTGAAAATAACCACGTACTTCCCAGCAGATCATCTCACACTGTCGCTATTATTTTATATACAATACATTCCACTCTGCTTAAGTTCATGTAGGTCTTTCAAGGGTTTTTTTGATAGCATCCTGTTCATCATTTTTATATAGTACCTTAAACTTGACAAAGAATTTTCTTCACAATAGCCCAGCAAAGTAGGTACCATATGTTTTGCCATTATAGTCAATCATCATAACTATTTCCCTCCATCTTATTTCCTTCCCATGATATTTACTCTGTTTTCTATCATCTTTTACCCTATTCCTCATTAAGTCATACATGTTCAGTTAGGCAGAACATCTTCACCTTCCTCGAAAGTATTTTGCTTTTTATTGCTCCCTCCCCCAATCTGCCCTTCCTTCCTCCCCCCCCCCCAATCTCCTTCCCTTCCCACTTTCCCTCAGGGCAAAAATATATTACTATACCCACTTGACTATGTATGTTATTCCCTCTTTGAGCCAATTCTGATGATAGTAAGGTTCACTAACTACCCCATCTTCCCCTCTCCTCCATAAGCTTTTAACTTGTTTCCTTCATGTGAGCTACCTCTCCCCTTCCCTCTCCCCCAGTGCATTCCTCCTACCCCTCAACCCTATTTTAAAGATGTCATCATGGGTTAGCCAGGTGGCACAGTGAACAAAGTACCAGCCGTGGACCCAGGAGCCCTCAAGCCCAAATCCAGTCCCAGACATAAGACACCCCACCCTGCTTGCCCCACAAAGAACAAGGATGGACAAAAAAATAAATGCTTTACAGATATCATCCCTTCATATTCAGTTCAGACCTGTGTCCTCTAAGTGTATTCCTTTCAGCTGACCTAATACTGAAAAAGTTCTTATGAGTATTATTTTCTCATGTAGGAATATAAACAGTTTAATCTTTTAATATCCCTCATGATTTCCTTTTCCTGTTTACCTTTTTATGCTTCTCTAGGGTCTTGTATTTGAAAGTCAGATTTTCTATTCAGTTCAGGTCTTTTCATCACAAATGCCTGAAAGTCCTCTTTTTCATTGAAGTCCCAGTTTTTCCTCTGAAAGATTTTCTGGGTACGTGATTCTTGGCTGTAATCCCAGTTCCTTTGCCCTCCAGAATATCATATTCCATGCCCTCTTGTCCTTTAATGTAGATGCTGCTAGATCTTGTTTTATCCTTATTGGAGCTCCACAGTATTTGAATTCCTTTTTTTCTAGCTGCTTGCAATATTTTCTCCTTGACTTGGGATCTCTGGAATTTGGCTATAATATTCCTGGAAGCTTTACTTTTAGGATCTCTTTCAGCAGGTGATCTGTGGATTCTTTCAATTTCTATCTTACCTTCTGCTTCTAGAATATCAGGGCAATTTTCCTATCTCTTGGTCATGGTTTTCAGGTAGTCCAATGATTTTCAAATTATCTCTCCTAGATTTATTTTCTAGGTCAGCTGTTTTTCCAAGGAGATATTTCACACTGCCCTCTATTTTTTCATTCATTTGGATTTGCTTTACTGTGTCTTGGCTTCTCATAAAGTCACTAGCTCCTATTTGTTCAATCCTAATTCTTAGGCAGTTATTTTCTTCAGAGAGCTTTTGTTTCTCCTTTCCCATTTGGCTTTTCAAGCTGCTGTTTTTTTTCTCATGACTCTCCTGCATTGCTCTCATTTCTCTTTCCATTCTTTCCTCCCTCTCTCTGAATCTTCCTTCTATCTCTCCTACTTTCTCTTCAAAGTCCCTTTTGAGTGCTTCCATGGCCTGAGACCAATTTGTATTTTTCTTGCACTTCGATCTTCCTTGTTGCTAAAGAAACTTTTGATAGTTCTAAACTTTCTTTGCTTCCTCATCATGTTGTCTTTTATTTGACTTTTAACTCCCTCTTACAGTGGGACCCTTCTTCCAAGCTATACTGTCCCAAGATTCACAGGGTCCCAGGTGTTTTGGTTTGAGGGAAGGCAGATTTTTCTCTCACCTGGCCTGTTCTCTGGCCTGAAGATAACCTCAAGCCAACTTGCTAATTAACCAGCCAGCAGAACTTTGTGTGCTGTGGTGGTTTTGGGCTTTTATGAGCCTGTGCACTCCCCCACCTGGGCCTCCTACAGCTCAAGATTTCTTCCTGGTTCCCTGCTGGGGTAGGATAGCCGAATTTCTCCTTAAGTCCCTCAGATACCCCTATATTATGCCTACCCCCCCCCCCCCAGCCATTCAGCGCTCTTACCTGACCTTAAGCTTAGTTCCAGAAGACTTTGGTGCTGCAGCTGATTCAGAGACTCAGGGGTAAGTTCCTCTGGTGCAGCCTGCCTTGGGGTCTGTGTCAGCATGATTGCGGGATTGTACTCTACTAGCAGCCCAGCATGGCCCCCTTTAATCTGTCTTTGCATGGAAAAATAATCTCAGCCGTCTCTTTGTGTCAGAGCTAGGCTATAAGAAGATCATTTTGGCAGCTGAGTACAGAATGAATTCAGTTCCATCTCAATTCATGTTCTTGCTTTAAGGGGGAAGAATTATGGCAGGGAAAACCAACAAGCAAGTTATATAACAATATAGACCTTAGTGATGAGAGCCTGCACCAGGGTGGTGCTGTTGTCAGAGAAGAAGAAGAGACTTTAAAAAGAGAGGTAAAATCAACAGACCTTGGTCACAGATTGCTTATAGGGGATGACAGAGAGTGAGAAGTCAAGGATGACACCTATTAGGAAGATTTAGGGGGAAAATTAATGAGTTCAGATTTGGACCAGTTGAGTTTCAATGTTTATAGAAATCTAGTTCTGAGATATTCAATGGGAAGTTGGAGGTGTGAGGCTGGAAGCCAGTAGAGAGGTTAGGGCTGAAGAAGAGATCATAATTGAATTTGTGGAAGCTGAAGAGATAATCAGTAAAATGAAGTAGAGGGGGGCAGCTAGGTGGCTCAGTGGATAGAGAACTGGTTCTGGATTCAAGAGGACCTGAGTTCAAATCCAGCCTCAGACCCTTGACACTTACTAGCTGTGTGACCCTGGGCAAGTCACTTAACCCCAATTGCCTCAAAAAAAAAAAATGCATTAGAGGGGAGAAGGAAAGAGGGCCCAGGACAGAGCTCTGTGATCAAATACTTGTTGAAGGAGTGAATGAATAATTGAGTTCCTGCTTTGTACTTAATATTATGGGGCTTTATAAGAGATAATCTTTTTTTTCAGTATTAATAGTATTTTTTTCCAGTTACACATAAAGATAGTTTCTGACATTTGTTTATATAACATTTTGTTCCACATTTTTCTCCCTCTCTCCCTTCCCCCCTCCCCAAGACAGAAAGAAATCTGATATAGGTTATATATGTATAATCACATTAAACATATTTGTAGGAGATAATTTAATGAGTCTTTGAGCTCACTAATGTTTATATTCCCTTCAGAGGTGCAGATTGTGGCCCATCAGGCTTGCTCATCTTGTATCATTCTTGCCCTTTCCTCCTGTGAAGCTTCCACAGAGGGCATCCACACACATGCTGAGGGGCTTTCCTTGAATTCTTTTGACTTTTCCAGACACCAGAGAAACACACACAACCAGCCCTATCTCATTTTCTGGTTGTGTTATCTCTGATGTTTTTAAGGACTCTTGGTATATACCCTTCTTCATTAATAACAAAACTGTTCCCCATATACTTCATGTAGTGTCTACTCAAGATGTCTGTACTAATGTGCTGGCTTTATTGGATATACATCTAACAACATACCATGGGATAACAGGTATTCTCTATCCACTTGATTTTTTCTATGTATATAGTTTGGCCATATAATTTTTTGAGTGATTAGAAACATATTGTTCCATGCAAACTAGAAGTTCACAATCTACTTATGGAAACAAAATTTATGTATGTGAAACAATTTAAGACCAATGTAAAGTTTGTATATGAGTGCAAAATTGGATAACTAGGTCTATTCCTTTTCTTTAACTGAATAAAATAAACCTATACTCCAGTGCAAATTAGTTTAGCCAACATGAGATTCATTAAGGCAAAGTACCAAAATGATAATAGTTTTACTCTCAGGACAAATTAAGAGAAAGAAGACTTAGTATTCAAATCAATCAATTAACATTTAAGTCCATACTAGGAATCTGTATTAAGTGCTAGGGATACAAAGACAAAAAAAAAAAAAAAGGAACTGCTTCTTTAAAAATCAGGTCAAACCAGACTAACCTTTTATTTTTTGACAGACTTATTGCCTAACAGAAAAATGGAATACTGTAGAGTTTATATTTTAGCAAAGCATTTGACCACATTCAATTTTTGTGGACAAGATGGAGACGTGAGTTAGATCAGTTTCTGTATCTGTAAAATAAAGGAGTTGTACTACATTGCCTCTGAGGTCCCTTCTAGCTCAAATTCTGTAATCCTAGTAGCACAGTTAAATGAATTCAGGATTGATTGAATGGCTAGAGCTGGAGGAAAATCATTGATGTTTCACTGTAGCTTGGAAGTTTGCAGTGGAATGATCTAGGGATTTGTGTTTGGCCATGTGCTATTTGATACTTATCAGTGCTTTGGAGCTGGGTATTGATGTTGATGGCATGTGCAGGTGATAAACAAAGCTAAGAATAATAGCTAACAAATTGGTTGAGACATTTAGGAGCCAAATGCTAGAACATTGGGCCAAAGCTAATACAATTAAATGGAGTACGTAGTCATATAAATAAAACTTTATTATACTGGTTCAAAAAACCAACTTCACAAGTAGATCTAAGGGTTTTAGTGGGCCACAAACGCAGATAATTCAATACTATGATATAACAGAAAAGGTTCTAATAGGTTTTTAGTAATGGCTAAGTATTTTGTGTTTAATTCTCAGTACCTTATTTTGGGAAGGATGTTGGGTAACTTCAGAGCATCAAGAAGAAAACAACCGGGATGGTGAAAAGCTTAAAAATCGTGTTGTAGGGCCATCATTTGAAGAACTGGGGAAGTTTAACTTGGAGAATAGAAGACTTAGGTGACATGATAGCTGTTTTCAAGTATTTAAGATGGCTAGGTGGTGCAGTACAGGGCTTCTTAAACTTTTTCCACTCACAACCCCTTTTCTCCAGAGAAATTTTTATGTGGCCCCAGGTATATAGGTATATAAAATAGGTATACATAGGGGTAGCTGGGTGGTACAGTAGATAGAACAGTGGCCCTGAAGTTGGGAGGATCTGAGTTCAAATATCACCTTAGACACTTAATAGATGTGTGACTTTGGGAAAGTCACTTAACCCCAATTGCCTTAAACATCTGGGGCCATCTCCAGTTGTCTTGTTATATATCTTACCACTGGACCCAGATGGCTCTGGAGGAGAGAATGAGGTTGGTGACCTTGCACAACCCCCCCTCACTTCAATTCAGTGGAAGTCATGACATCACCTGATAGCATGGTCTCCTCTTAGTGAAAGAAGGACCAACAACAACAAGGTATACATAACCTTTTTTTGTGTGTGTGGGGGGGGCAATGGGGGTTAAGTGACTTTCCCAGGGTCACACAGCTAGTAAGTGTTAAGTGTCTGAGGCTGAATTTGAACTCAGGTCCTCCTGACTCCAGGGCCGGTGCTTTATCCACTGCGCCACCTAGCTGCCCCTATACATAACCTTTTACTGTTGCCAAATTTTTTTGCAAGCCTCACATTCAGTTACACGACCCCATATGGCGTCGCGACCCACAGTTTAAGAAGCTTTGGTGCTGTGGATAGTATTTGTAAATGGACCTAAAGTTAAATCCAACCTCAGATACTTAAAAACTATATGATCTTGAGCAAATCAGTTAACCTTTCTGTGCCTCAGTTTCCTCATCTGCCAAATGGGGATAATAATAGTGCCTATCTTTCAGAGTTGTGAAAATGAGATAATATTCATAAAGCATTTTGCAAAACTTAAAGCATTATAAATGCTAGTTCTTTGAAGGGCTATTGTGGGGAAAGGAAATTGGATTTGTTTTGCTTGGCCCCAGAGTATATAGAACTAGGAACGAGGGTTATAAGAGAAAACTTCCTAATAAATAGAACTATCAAAAAAATAGAATGGGCCACACCAGAATGTAGTGTATCCTCCCTCACTAGAGGTCTTCAAGCATATATAGATGGTACCCTTTTGGGATTTATTTTAGAGGGATTCTTATTAAGATACAGGTTAAATAAAATGGCCACTGATGTTTCATTCAGTTCAAACTCTATGATTCTCTAGTGAAAAGCAATACAAGATTTTTTGAGCAAAGTATTAAAGCAATTAAAGTGCACTTTCAGTGGCCTTAGTTTCCTTATACGTTAAATAAAGGGATTTGAGTAGATTGTCTTTAAGGTCTCTTAAAGCTTTAAGTCTATGATTCTAAAATTAATCTAATGACTAGGTATAAAATAGATTGAGAGGAAATGAGGGGTGGGGACCAATTTTTAATTGGGGAGTATTAGCTAAGTGGCCTGCTGAAATATTGGGGCAAGGAAGGAGACCAGCAGCCTCCCTCAAAACAGAGCAGGATTTATTTTAACAGGAATGAACTTAAAAAGAAAAACACAAACAGGATCAGTAGGATCAAGGGAAAGGAAATAAAAGAGGGAAAGGAAATTATACAACCTGAACAACACTACCACCCAGGAATCAGCGGAGAATACACAGCAGCATCCTGTCGCCTTCTAGCTTTAAGCTAGAATGGCGAAAAAAATCTCCCTTCTAGGGGTGCCTAGGTGGCGCAGTGGATAGAGCACCAGCCCTGGAGTCAGGAGTACCTGAGTTCAAATCCGGCCTCAGACACTTAACACTTACTAGCTGTGTGACCCTGGGCAAGTCACAACCCCAATTGCCTCACTAAAAAAAAAAATCTCCCTTCGTCCCAGCAGACCCCAGGCTGACCACACACAGCCCCCAGCCAATTGGCTGGCCACTCTGATAGTCACATGACTGCCCTTACTGGGCTTCCAATCATTATAATTTTGCCAGGCCCATGTAGGCGTTGGCAGGTGGTGCCATGGCTGGCTACAACCGGTAGGTGGAGCACCATGCCATTTGTGGAGCCCCAGAGGCCAGTGCACATGTGAGGTGTTTTTTTTTTTTTTAATTCTAGCCAAAAGATGGGGTCATAAAAACCTCAAATAACAATTAATTCTCTACAGAGGAAAGAGACTGAACACCCTGCCTTCTTAATTTATAAAACCTCATAATTCCCAGAAGGATAATTTTACCTTTAACTGTGCTTCAGTCTCTCCCCTGCCCTCTGTTCTCCCAGTCTGCCACCCAAGCAAAACAAGAATCCCTCCAAAAAAAGTTAATTGTGTTCACAAGGACACACAAGATCCAAATACAGAAGAGAATAACTTTAAAACATCTACAAACAAAGCCTCAAAGAAAAAAAATAGTTTGAGCTCAAATTCAACTAGAATTCCTGGAAAAGATGATGCAGTAGTTGAAAAAAGAGATTAAAATGTTTTTTATCAAAAAATGAGAGTCCTAGAGGAGAAAGAATTGGAAGGATAATTAACAGCTTGGTGCAAGAGGTACCAAACCTTGTCCAAGCAACAAGCTCCCAGAAAATTAGAATAGGACAAATAGAAACCAATAGGAGGAGAAAAAAATTGGACTCATTTTGAACTATCTGGACAATGACCATAAAAAGAGCCTAGACATCATATTTCAAGAATTTTTTTTTAATCTGCTCAGAACTCTTAAAACCAGAGGGCAAAGTGGATAGAAAGGATCCACTAATCACTTCCTGAAAGAAATCATATTAAAATCCAGAGTTTGCAAGTTGAAGATGTAATGATTGGAATGACGCCACCTGCTGGAGACTTACTGTAGGAAAACTCTACCATGAAGAGAAGGCCTCTGAGGGCAAAGCCATGCGGCTTTTCTTTGGCGTCAGGAAGTGATGTTTGCTTGTGGGAGAAAGGGGGGCAAGGCTGATGCTCTGGGTCTCTTTAGTCAGGACTCTGGTGGAGAAGGGAGCCAGAAATGCGCTCTCCCTTTAATAGATAGATGAATCTAGGCCTTTCTCTTTCTCTTCACCAAATTCTTATTCTCCTTAATAAATGCTTAAAACTCTAACTCTTGCTAAAGCTTATAATTTTTATTGGTGATCACTCATTAGATATTTTAGACAGACTAGCTAGAATTTTAGCCCCTTACAAAGAAAAAATACTATAGGCAGCCAGAAAGAAAGACTTCATCATTTAGCAATGAGCAGTATAAAAGGAACAGAGAACATGTAATACAATATTCCAGAAAGCAAAGGATATGAGCTTACAACCAAAAATAACTTACCCAACAGAACTAATTGTAATGTTACTGGGTGAAAATGGAATTTTAATGAAATAGAAGACTTAAAGCATTCCTGATAAAAAAGACCAGAGCTGTGTAGAAACTTTGAAGTTTGAACATAGGAGTTAAGAGAAACTTTAAAAAGTACATAAAAATGAACAATAAGTAATTAAACAAGGATAAACTCCTTACATTTTGGGGATGGGGGTGAGACAATTGGGGTTAAGTAACTTGCCCAGGGTCACACAGCTAGTAAGTGTCAAGTGTCTGAGGCCGGATTTAAACTCAGGTCCTCCTGACTCCAGGGCCGGTGCTCTATCCACTGTGCCACCTAGCTGACCCCTTACATTCTAATATGAGATGATACATGTGAGCACTATCCTCATTAGGGCTCATAGAAGGAAGGAGTCTAATTAGGCAGGGCTTTGGAATGTTTTGTTATATCTTGATGATCTTAAGAATGAAGAGAAAGGAAGAGAAATACACTCAGAAGGATGGAGAAGGAAAAGGAAGGCAAGGGAATACTTCACGTAATCAGAGTATGCAAGTAGACATCTGTACAAACAAGGAGAAGGGGTTGAGGAGTAGCTCCTGACACTTGAACTTCACTTCATCTGAACTGGTCAAATGAGGGAAGAATACATGCACACACAAAAACATATGCATTGGATACAGAAACACATTTTGCTTATTGGAGAAATAGGAGGGAATGTGGGGAGAAGAGGTAGGGGAAACTAGAAGGAGGGTAGATTAAGGGAGTAATGGAATAGTCCTAAACAAAACAAACTTCAAGGATGTACAAAAATATGTTTAGCTCTTTTTAAAGTAGGAAAGGATGGGAATCCAAGGGACTAACCATAAATTGGGGAGTGATTGGAAAAAGTTATAGTACATGAATGTGATAAAATGCTGATATACTGTGAGAAATAATGAGGGGGTGGTTTCAGGCAAACCTGGGAGACGTGTTTGAACTAATGCAGAGTGAAGTGAACAGCAGCAGGAGCATAAGTTAAGCAATAACAGCAATATATTAAAGACAAAACTTTGAAAGAATTAGGAATGCTGATCACCAAAGACACAAGATCCAGAGTACAGAATGAGGCATTTGTTCGTTTGTTTAGCTATTTAACTATTTGCCTATTTATTTTCAGATTGACCAACATGGGCATGCTTTGTTTGCCTATACAAAGATAAAATTGATAGATCTTGGCATATATCCAATATGGGCAATTTTTTTTGCCTGTACAAAGATAAAATTGATAGGTCATGGCACGCGTGCGCGCGCGCGCGTGTGTGTGTGTGTGTGTGTGTGTGTTTATGAGTAAGGGGTTGAAAATGCCACTGAATTGCAAGTTTGGGGGGCAGCTAGGTGGTGGAGTGGATAAAGCACCAGCCTTGGATTCAGGAGGACCTGAATTCCAGCCTCAGACACTTGGCACTTACTAGCTGTGTCACCCTGGGCAAGTTACTTAACCCTCATTGCCTGGGGGGGGATAAATAAATAAATTTCGGTACCCTCAACAGTAATAGGGAAATTAGGAAGAAGAAAGTGTTTGGTGGGAAAGATAATGAGTTCATTTTCTGACATGTTGAATTGGAAGTGTGTATCAAGGTTGAGATGTCCAAAAAGCAATTAGATATGCAAGACTAGAAGTCAGGAGAGAGGTTAGAGCTGGATAAATAGATCTGAGAATCTTTTGCATGATTATTATAATTGAATACCATAAAGCTTAGAGATCATCAAACTATGTAGAGGGCTCCTAACAAATCCTTGGGGAACATCCATGGTTGGGATACAACCCAAATGAAGACCCAGGAAAGGAGACTGAGAAGGAATGATTAGACAAATAGGAGAAGAACCAGGAAAGAGCAGATTTTTTAAGGAAAACCTGAAAAAAACTATCGAAGAGAAGAGGGTGATCAACAATGTCAAAGGCTTCAGAAAAATCAAAAAGGAAGAGAATAGAGAAAAGGCTATTTGATTTGGGGGTGAGGGGACAGGGGTTTATTTGATTTGGGGGTGAGGGGACAGGGGTTTATTTGAATGATGAGGTTGAAGGCCAGACTACAGAGAGTAAAGAGAGAAAAAGAATTGTAAGTACTTATTGTAAATGGAGTTATTATTGTAAATGGAGTTATTATTGTAAAAGGAGTTTAATGACTACAAAAAGGGAAGAGAGAGATTGCACAGTAGCTAGTGGGATGGGCAAATCAGTTGAGGTTTTTTTTTTGGTATGAGAGAGACATAGTGTTTGTAAACACTAAGAAAGTAGCCAGTAGACTAGAAAAGATTGAAGATTGCTAAAAGTGGGGATGATAGGGCAGTCTGCTGGAGAAGACAAGATGTATGGTTTTTAGTGTTTCTTTAAGATTTAGAATTTACAGTGAGATATTAACAAACTTTAATGTTTAACTATATCTCGATAATCTTTCTAACTTTCTAACTATATTGATTATAAGATACTTGAAGGCAGGAAGTATTCCTTAAATTTATTTTGCAGTGTTGGGTATAATAAACACAATAGACATTTATCAAAGAGTTGAGTATAGTATTTTTTTTGTGTGTGAGGCAATTTGAACTCAGGTTCTCCTTAATCTAGAGCCGGTGCTTTATCCACTGTGCCACCTAACTGCCCTGACTATATTATTTTGAAAGTATATTTTTGATCTTTAAAAAAACTTTATAAAAATTAAATGTGTGTGTGTGTGTGTGTGTGTAAAAGCTATAGTTCAAACAAGTCTAACTAGTGTTTACAAGTGGTTTAAGGCTCACCTAATTGTTATATCATTATCTATAAGTAGACATGAAACACCTGGTTAAATGTATGATATAATTATGATAATAATGGAAATGCTGAACTATTTCTACTATATCCAGAGGTAGCAGATGGAAGTACAAATTTGAGCTCTACTATTGCTAAGACTAAAATTATAACTATTTCAAACCCAATTAAAGAAAACCTGCTAATCATTCATCATTAACTAAGCTAAACTGTTTTATTTTTCAGAGCATCCTACCTGAACCACCTCTGTCTACTGCAGCCATGGTTCGGCTGTCTGCATCTTCATATGTAGTCTATCCACCTGATAAGCCTTTCCTTAATTCAGATATACGACGCTCTCCACAAAAACCAACATGTGCCTATCCAGAAAGCAATAGCAGAGGTAAAGTAGGCAAATAATCTTGATTTTATCTGAGGTTAGATTGGGGTTAAAATTGTGTGGTAGTCATGTTTTTCAATTCATTTGCAATAATTAATGAGAAGGGAATGAAATTCTCCTGAAGAATTAACTATTTTCCCTTAAACCTTCATTTCCTCCTACTTTAAAAAAAATGGCTTATATAAATCACTTGTATTTGTAAGTTTGCAAAACCAACAGGAAAATAGAGAATGATATAGTTTTAAATCTAATGCAGACTTGTGGATTTATTCTAGTCTAATCCCTTACCAAAAGATAGGATGTATTTATTCTCTTTCATCCTTAGGATCATAGCTGTACAGCTGAGAGGGACCTCGTTTCAACCTACCCATTATATCAGTTAGAACTTAATTCTGTTAAACTTTCATCATGGTAACATTATTTTTCCTTAAGTAAGGACTCATCACTGAATCTTACTAAATTTGTGTTCCTCTCTGAACTGACTATTTTATCTTTATAATTTATTTTGGGGGCAGCTAGGTGGTGCAGTGGATAGAGCACCAGCCCTGGATTCAGGAGGACCTGAGTTCAAATCTGGATTTAGACACTTAACACTTACTAGCTGTGTGACCCTTGGCAAGTCATTTAACCCCTATTGCTTCACCCCCCCCAAAAAAAAATTTATTTTTATCTTTATTCAGCTTTATCTTTTTTTTCGATGAATTATGCCTTTAATTTACCATAGTCTGAATTCCGCTACTGATTTCTTAGGTATTAGTAGCATTATTCAATTGTATTATCATCTATAGACATAATTTGGATTATCTAATTTTAGTATCTAAATTAATAAAAATGCTAAATAATAATAAACCTTGGGTCTGTATCTATTTTTTCCCTTCTTTTTTGCAGATTTTTGTTTATTGCTTTTTTGATATGAAGCTCCAATTTGTTTTTATTGTATAGAAAGTCCCAAATTTGGAAACAGGTTTTATTCCAGTGGTTAATTTGTAAACCAGTTGTTTGGAACTCAATGTACAGTTTCCCATAGAAGTAATATAATAAATATTTCCTAGACTTGCCTATGATTTCTCTCTCTTGCATGCTCGCTCGCGCTCTCTCTCTCTCTCTCTCTCTCTCTCTCTCTCTCTCTCTCTCTCTCTCTCTCACACACCACACACATGCCAATTTCCAAACATGTTTAAATTCTAATGTAATTAAATGTGGAACTTTAGGGTTAAAAGTAATATATAATCTCAGAGCTGGAAGGGATCTCTGATCTAACCTCTATCTGGAAAACAAATCCCCTCCTCAAAATCCTTAGCAAGTGGCCGTCCATCTTTTGCTTGGAGACCTTAGGTAAGAAAAAAAATTCCACTACCTCCAAGACAGTTTATTCTTCTTTGGGATAACTTGAAATGTTAGGATGTTTTTCCTTTTCTCAGGCTTAAATTTGCATCTCCAAAACTTCACACGTTATTCCTAGTTCAGCCCTCTGAGGCAAAGTAGAGCAAATCTGTACCCACACTCAGCTAAACTATTTCCCTGAAGTTGTCTTTTCTCCAGGCTAAGTAGCTCCTAATTTCTCCAGGTAATTTTCATGTAGGGCGAATTTAAAATTACTTTCTTCTGGATATTCTCCCAAGTTATCAGTTTCCTTACTAAAATGTAGAGAACTAAATTAAACACTATTCTTAGAGTATGGTTCAAACAAGGCATATTGTGGCAGTACTATCACCTCCCTAATACTAGGCTTAGTGATAGTGTCTCATTATGCAGCCTAACATTTTGTTACTTTTCTTGTATGCCATATCAGGATCATGACTTACATTGAGCTTTTAATCTATATAACCTCCCACATCTTCATACAAACTGCTATCTAGCCATAACTTGTCCATCTCTAAGTGATTGTTTGGTGATTGGTTTTTTTGGGGGCTGGGGGTCGGTTTTTTACTGTGAACCTATGAGCTTCTTGGTGTGAGGACTTCCTAATGTGTAAACTTTACCGGGTTTCTTGCAAAATATTGTGACTTCACTTTTAGACTTTTCCTGTGTGAAATGCCCTGTAGGAAGCTGGCAATATGGGGCCATTACCGGAGGTGATGGACAACTCCCTTTTAACTTAGAGTCTTGAAGATTTGGGAGGCTGAATGATTAAATGACTTGATGTTGGTCATGTCGTTAGGATGTGTCAGAGGACTAGAATCTAGGTCTTTTTAAATCCAAAGTTGACCTTCAATTTATCTACACTACTCTGCCTTTAATTTTTAAATCTAAGTTAGTAGATATGGCTCAACATTCTGGTCTGTGTGAATACTTTTACATCCTGACTGTCACCTAATATTTTAGCTATCCCTTCTGATTTTGTGTCATCTACAGAGTTTGTATGTATGACATCTAAAGCTCTATCTTAGAGACATTCTAAATTGGCATTAGAACCCCCATAATAGTTTTGCTTAGCTTTTTTCAAATGAATTTTAACTCAGTCTTTAAGTTCTCCTTAGATTATGCTTATGGGATCATACTATATTTTTTATCCAGCAGACTATAAATTTCTCTGCTTAGGAATTATCTTGTTTTTGTTTTTATGAGCCTGGATCCTATCATAGTGCACATAGTAGAGATAGATATTGGATTGAATTGAATTCATTTTCTATTACCTTACTTTGTTTCCATCAAATATATTGTCTTTTAGGGGAAAAAAATCCTAATTGGTGAGTTTCCATACATCCACGTCAGTCTTTATACAAATCTTCTTCATCAAATTCTTATTCATCAGAATTCCTTCTGTTTGTGCCTTCAGAATTTTGAGAACTTCTCATCCTTCTCATGTAGCGTTTAAGTCCATGGAGACCTACCTGTTCTTTCCCTGAACCTTTTGAAATCTGTTCTTCTAAAATATAAGATTCACGTTGTATTATTCTCTGCTTTTCTTTCCCTCTCTAACATAAATTTTAAGATTGATTGGTCATGGGGGCAGCTAGGTAGCACAGTGGATAAAGCCTGGCCCTGGATTCAGGAGGGCCTGAGTTCAAATCCAGCCTCAGACACTTGACACTTAACTAGCTCTGTGACCCTGGGCAAGTCACTTAACCCCCATTGCCTGGCCAAAAAACAAACAAACAAAAAGATTGATTGGTCATCTCTCCCCCTCCCCACCCCAGATTTCTTTCCTTTAAAATGCAGTTCAGTACATATTTGTTATTAAATGTCTAGCATATATGAGGCACTGTGCTTAATGCTAGAGATACCAAGAGAAAAATGCAAGTTTTCTGCCATAAAGAAACTTACATTCTACTGAGAGGGAAACAACATGTACACAGATTAGGAAATACAAATTAATTTCAAGATGAAGAGAAGTAGAGGCTAAGGACGGGCCCCATGTAGAGGAGGGGACACTGGAGCTGGGATCTGAAGGAAACTTGGGATCTTAAGAGGTAAAGGTGAGGAAGCCATGCATTCTTTTTTTTTTTTTTTTTTTAGTGAGGCAATAGAGGTTAAGTGACTTGCCCAGGGTCACACAGCTAGTAAGTGTTAAGTGTCTGAGGCCAGATTTGAACTCAGGTACTCCTGACTCCAGGGCCGGTGCTCTATCCACTGCGCCATCTAGCTGCCCCAAAGCCATGCATTCTTAACACAGGCAACCACTTGGGCAGAAGCAGAAGTGGAAAAACAGGTCGGCTTGAAGAGTAGAAAGTGTATGAAGGGGAATATAGTAAAGTAATACTGGAAAGGTGAGAGTTATCTTCTAGAAGGCTTTAAGTGCCAGACTAAGGATTTTGTATTTTATCCTAGAGGCAAAAGGAAATCATTAAAGATTTTTACATTAGAGAATGGCAATGTAAAATTGATGTTTTAGCAATAGCAATTTGGCAGCTATGTGAAATTTGGTTAAGAGGACAAGACTGAAAGCAAGGAGTCCAATTAGGCACTATTACAATACAGCAGGTAAATAGTGAAGAGAACCTAAGCTCTGGTCAACCCTATGAGTGTAGAGAAGGCTTGTGTACAAGAAATGTTATAGAAATAAAAGCAATTACACATAAAACTCAGTGGATCTGAGTGTGAGGGAGAAGAAAGAGTCTAGGATGATGAAGAGGTTGTGATCCTAGGTGTAAAGAAAGGTATAGGTCCCTCAATAGAAATAAAGACATTAAAAGGAAGGATGGGTTTCTTGCAAAATATTGTGACTTCACTTTTAGACTTTTCCTGTGTGAAATGTCCTGTAGGAAACTGGTGATATGGGGCCAAAGCTGAGAATAAAGACTATATAACTCTCAGGGAATCTTGAATGAATGAAAGAAAAAAAAAAACATTTATTCAAGGCTTACTGAGTGCAAAGTACCATACTAAGTACTGGTGATACTGATAGAAAAGAGTCTTTGATCTCAAGGAGATCATATGCTAATGGGGAGAGAAGGTTTCAGCTACATGTCCCAGAATTAGACAAGAAGCACAGAGCTATTTTAGTTCCTGTTGTCTTTTCTAGGGTTGTTTTTTTTCCTTCAGTCTAAAGATGTTACTGCCACATTGACAATTTCCGTTTTGAAACAAAAACGTTTAAAAATCGAAATTATTTTATTCTACTCTATTTTTTTATTCCTCTGGTTGGTAAACTGTCTTTATAATGTTTAATGGTAAATTTTGTTTTTACTTTCAATTCCAAATATATCCTTCTGCTTAGACAGCCATCCCTTATTACAAAGAAGAAAAAAGGCATTTGAGCAAAGTAAACCATTTTAGCTGAATGATAGTATCTGCAGTGTTCTTTACGCACAGTACCCAATTTGCAATAAAGTAAGGAAGGTTAGAGTTTTTAATCTTGGCCAGTAGAATTACATACATACAAATTATAGCTATCTGTTTTAGGTTTTGTTTTTTATTTTTGTTCTTCCTATTTACATGGTTCTTGTCATTTATTGTTTTTCTGGTTTAGCTTACTTCATTTTTCATTAGTTCATATATCTTCATGTATTTTTCTGAATTTATTCTTATGGCACAGGATATTTTATTACATCAGTGTACCACAATTTGTTTAGCCATTTTGTAGACATCTACTTTGTTTCTATTTTTTTCTTACCACAAAAAGTGCATTTATGATTTTTTTAGTATAGTATATGGGATCCTTTCTGTTTTTAACATTCTTGTGATATATTCTTATTAGTAGAATCTGAGTCAAATGATAAAGACTTTTGTAGCCACTTTCTTGGTATAGTTCTGAATTGTTTCTCAAAATGGTTGGATCACTGTCCAGCTCCACCAATCCTATAATTATTGTGTCTCTCTCTTACATATGATATCTTGAGGGGGTGGCAAAGTCAAGTGAAGGTGTGTTTTAAGGTTGTGGGAGACCTGGGCGTGTGTGTTAGCCAAAGAGATAATCATAAGGAGAAATGGAAGATTATATTAGCTTGAAGGAACTTCAGTTTTCAAAACTGAAGTTTTTAAGGAGAAGGCTTTTCCTTAGAAAGGAGAGGAACTGTTTCTTTGTCAGAAACTGAAGCAAGGGAAGAGAAAAAGTGGGGCAAGAAAGAGGTGGGATTGAGAGTTGGGATGTTGTGGAGAGAATTTTAGATGTAGAATTTGGTAGAAGTCTACAGATGAGAGAGTTGGCCTTAGATAACTTTTTTTTTTTTTTGGTGAGGCAATTGGGATTAAGTGACTTGCCTAGGGTCACACAGCTAGTAAGTGTTAAGTGTCTGAATCCAGATTTGAACTCAGGTCCTCCTGAATCCAGGGCCAGTGCTCTATCCATTGTGCCACCTAGCTGCCCCGGCCTTAGATAACTTTTAGTGTTTCATTTATGATGTATAGAAATTTTATATACTCTAGAATTTCTTTTAAAATTCGTATCTTTGCTTGGTATCTTTTTGTTTACATCACTTTCAATTCCAAATATATCCCTTTCCCTACTATCCAGTGAACCATTCTAAGTAATAGAAAATTGAGGGGAGGGAGGGAGTTCAGCAAAACTAAACAGTACATCAACTAAGTGTGACAGTAGTTTCAATATTCCAAACTCACTACCTCTACAAAGAAAAAAGGGGAAGTAGATTTTTCTCATCTCTCCAGGGCCAAGCTTGGTCATTATAGTGAAGCAATATGAACTGCTTCTTCCCTCCCAACCTCCTCCTCTATCCATTTTTATTCTTTACTATAAAGGATGGTTCTCTAGGCCAAATATATATTGGGACATATGGGTGGTATTAAAACAAAAGATAAATGTTATATAAAGGAACAAGTTGTATAATATTTCTTTTTTTCCTCTTGATTTACTATTGTTATGATTCATTTATATATTATTTCCTGGTTCTACTTCTGTCACTTTGCATTGGTTCACTAATCTTCCCATGCTTCTCTGAATTCATTATTAGTTTCTTATAATACAGTAATATTTCATCGTATTCATGTACCACAGTTTAGCCATTTAGCCAGTTGATAGGTATCTACTTTGTTTTATAGTTCACTTCTACCTACCCTTGCTATTCTACTACTCTGATTGAAATCTTTGATCCCTTAGGGATATATGGCTAGTGGTAGGATCTCAGGATCAAAGAGAATGGACATCTTAGTCAATTTAAAAAACATAATTCCAGATTTTTTTTTCCCCAGGGTTTGACCAGTTTACAGTTTTACCAACATTTTATTGGTGTTTCTTCCTTCAACCCCTCCAACATTGGCTTGTTTGTGATCTTTGCTAATTTTCTGAATATATGATAGAACTTTAGAATTTTTTTTGATTTGTATTTCTTAGTGATTTGAAGTAATATTTATATGGTTATTAATAATGCGCAGTTCTTTTGAGAACTGATGATACAAATCCTTTACCATTCATCCATTAGGAATGGCTCTTGGTCTTAATATTTGTATTAGTATTGTTTATTGACTATCTGACCTTTATCAGAGATGCTTTGCAAATATTTTTACCAATTTACAACTTTCTTTATCCTAGCAGCACTGATTTTGTTAGCGCAAAAATGGTTCAATTTTATTTAACTAAAATTATCTATTTTATCTTTTTTTTCATTTCTTTATATTCCTTGTTTAGTTATTCTGGTATTTCAAAGATGAAGCTCTAGTAGGAAGTTGCTCAAGTTCTGAGATAGATAGATAGATAGATAGATAGATAGATAGATAGATAGAAAGAAAGGAAGGAAGGAAGAAAGAAAAGAAAGAGAGAAAATAAGCAAGTAACTATCAAAGAGCCACCAAGTCGGCCTCTATTTACAGATTTTTGGAACACGTTTTAGGCTCCTTTCTGCATTTACTCTATAATCAGCTTAGCTTACTACCTTCTCAGGGCCTGCTTCTGAATTCTTGATGAACAACTACATGATAAATGGAAGAAGCAGAAGCTAGGTTCCCATTAGAACATTTGGAATATGAGGCAGAGCAGCAAGGGCAGGTAAGGTTATATCTAGTTGGATAGCAAAAAAGGAAAAGCTGCCCATCACAATCAACTGTAAGGAGATAATGATAGTTTGGGGTTGGTTTCTGGGTTGGTTTTTTTGTTTTGTTTAATTCTGTGGAGTAAAAAGAAATGTAGCCATTTTCAAAACATACCATTTTGACTTGAAGTTTTAACTTTTGTTCACTCATTTTATTAAACTTAAAAAGTTTAAAAGAAGAAAATTGGCAGCCACAGACTTGCTCCAGAATGTTATTGTGTTGATATTTTCTGTTTATTTAACTATATATGTACATTTATAAAATTCCTAGAAGTCCTTGGTCATTGTTTTACTGAGTACTAATGCAAATGCTAATTATTTTAGAACACTTTTTGAAAATTCATTTTTTAAATATCTTATTACATTATACTTAGAAACTATTATTGAAGTCAAAGGAAACAAGATTTTAAAAATTTTAAATTCTTATAAATATTTAATAACCCACAAATGCTGTTTTTTATTTGTTTTTGGGTTTTGTTTTGTTTTTTGCAGGGCAATGGGGGTTAAGTGACTTGCCCAGGGTCACACAGTTAGTAAGTGTCAAGTGTCTGAGGCCAGATTTGAACTCAGGTACTCCTGAATCCAGGGCCAGTGTTCTATCCACTGCGCCACCTAGCTGCTCCCACAAATGCTGCTTTTAATTATCAGTAAATGTACCTTACAGTTAATTTCCTTTGGTGACTAGTTCTAGAGTGAAATCAGTACATTATCTTATGTTAATGATTTCTGTTCATTTTGTCTTAAAAGAAGTGTCGTAAACTATTCACTTGGGGTTTAAAGGATGATAGGAATGCTCACTTTAAACTTATGTTTTCTTTTACTATTATCTGCCTTATAATACATGACTTTCCTTTTTCACTCTTTCTATTGCATTCATTGAGACCTGGCTCTCTCTTGATGACACTGCATGATTCCCTTCATCTAGCAGTTTTTTCCCAAGCTATCATCTCCCCTACTACATTAGCTACACTGTCTTTCCTTCCATATCTCTAATCTTTGGTATATCAGTTGAACTCTACATTTGAAACCCTTGTCCCCTTGTCTTGTCATTGTTAATGCCTTGCCAAATCCAAGTCTTGAATTATTCCCATCATCTGCCTCTTTTGTTCCCATTTAATGGGAAGAACGAAGGGAGGGAGGAAGTTTTTAAGTGCTTACTATATGGCAAGCACTGTGCTGAGTCCCAAGGATAAAAATAGAAAAAAGAGAGTTTCTGTTCTCAAGGAATTCATATTCTATTTGAAGAGGAGACAATACATAAAAGAAAGTTCTGCTGAAAAGAAAAGAAAAAACTGAGATATCTGAAAAAGCCCAGAGATCCTAAGGGTATAGTAGTGCTGCTAAATGGAACTGGGGCAAAGCAGAAATCACAGAATTATACTGATTGATTACACTATAGACTCCTGCTATATTATCTCAATTGGACCCTCACGGCAGCAAGGCAATTCTTTTATACCACCTCCTGAATGGTTTGCACTCACTATAGTGACTGATGAAACCTTTCCATCACTCCTCAAGCCTCTCACAGTACCCCTTCCCCCCAATATCTCAACAGAAGACCTCAGTTCCCTCTTTATCAAAAAAAAAAAAATATTGAGGACTTTTACTGAGAGCTCTAGGTCTTTCCTCCACTTCTTCCTACTTCGCCTCTATCTTGCATGGAGAAGGAATGACACTTCTTGTCAAAGCTGATCCCTCTACAACTAGTTTTGATCCCCTATTCAGTAAGCTCCAAGATCAAATATAAATATTTGGCTTTTCGAGCTCTTTATAACTTGTCTCCTTTTTCCAGTCTTATATTTTACTTCTCTCTTATGTACTCTGTGATCTAACTACTTGGCCTTCTTGCTATTACTCATACATGTAGCATTCCATCTTCCAACTCAGTGCCTTCGCATTGACTGTTACTTATACCAGCAACGCTCTCCCCCTCCTTATCTCTACCTCCTGGCTTTCCTGGCTTCCTTCAGGACTCAAGAGAGCTTTCCTGGTCCTCTCTTCCTTCTCTTTCTTTTCCTCCTTTGATCTAAGATTACTTTCTATATACATTGTATATAATTTGTATGTATATAGTTCTTTGCATATTGTCTCCACCATTACAATCTGAGCCCCCTCCGTGCTTAATATGGTATCCGGCATGTAATAAGTACTTAATGCTTGATGCCTGTTTGACTAGAATGTTAATTATTTTTTAATTTGTTCTCTAGCAAATTATAGTAAAACACCAGGTTACAAAACTGTAATAGGCTTCAAGACTTTAAGAAACAGCATTAACTAGGCTCATGAGATTTAAAAGTGAAATGGTCCAAACCCTTCATGTTGTTGTTGTTGTTGTTCAGTCATGTCCAACTCTTTGTGACCCTGTTGTTTTCTTGACAAAGATACTGGAGTGGCTTGCTGCCATTTCCTTCTCAGCTCATTTTACAGATGAGGAACTGAAACAGACAAGGTTTAGTGACTTGCTCAGAGTCTAGCAAGCGTCTGAGGTTAGATTTGAATTCAGGAAAGTGAGTCTTCCTAACTCTGAGGTGTGATACTGTATCTGCTGCATCACCTAGCTGTCCCAAACCCTTCATTTTACTGAAGCAGAAACTTAAGGGCAAAGAAATTCATTGGTTTTGCCCACTCAGGTAATGTGCAACAGAGCTTGGGGTTCAAGTCCAGGTATTTTTACTCGTAGACAATATTCTTTCCACTACAGCAGTGGTTTTGAAGTCAAATATAAAGGGAATCCTGTGAGATGCATATTGACTTAGAAAACTACAAATTTACATTGTATGTGTTGTATGTGCTTTTATTTATTTTGTTAAACATTTCCCAATTACATTTTTTAACACTTTTTTTTTTTGCAGGGCAATGAGGGTTAAGTGACTTGCCCAGAGTCACACAGCTAGTAAATGTCAAGTGTCTGAGCCCGGATTTGAACTCAGGTCCTCCTGAATCCAGGGCTGGTGCTTTATCCATTGCGCCACCTAGCTGCCTCCTCCCAATTACATTTTAATCTGGTTCTTCCTCTTACTGGGAGCTGCATGAGTTAACAACTCTCCACTACACTGTTACTTCTAAAAGTGTAGCTTTTAATACTGCTTCAAAACCTTACTTGCTTTCAGAGTTAATCAGTAATGATGCAGTCCTTTTTTTTTTTAATGCCAGTTGTATAAAAATGGTATATTTGGGGCAGCTAGGTGGCGCAGTGGATGGAGCACTGGCCCTGGAGTCAGGAGTACCTGAGTTCAAATCCGGCCTCAGACACTTAACACTTACTAGCTGTGTGACCCTGGGCAAGTCACTTAACCCCAGTTGCCTCACTTTAAAAAAAAATGGTATATTTATTAAAAGACCCCAAACTAAGAAATAAAATAGTCATAGATAAAATAAAATAGAGTATGTCAGTGTTCAGCTGTGAAATTATTCACATAATTCTGAAAGCAGCTGAAGTTGCCATTCAGGTGATCATAATTATACTGCCATGGAAGTATACTTGGGAAGATATGATAGTTTGGTAGTATCTACTTCTTTGGAGCTAATACTTAGTAATGTCCTATTATAAAAAGATAAAATGATAAGCACTTCACCAAGGAAGAAGGCAAAAAAGGTGGCCTTACTAGTAGAATAATCATAGAATAATTAAACTTTAGAAAACAAACAGCAAAAGAAGATTTTAAAACTGTTAAGAAGAGCAAAAGATAATCCTGCTGCTTAGGACCAGGGAATATGATAGAAACAGATAATTCTAAGAAGGGTGACTGTCAGATATGACGGGGTAGAACAAACATGGCTAAGAAAGCAAGGAAGCTCAGGGTCTTCCAGGAGATTATAAGAAAAATGTCTAACTGAAATCAGTGTACAGGTATACAGAGTATTCATATTAAATTTTAGATTACAAAAAGAATTCAGTATCTTTCTCCTCAACCCCTCCCCTTAATTTCCTGTTTACTATTAAGGGCACAACTACCTTCCCAGTCAACCAGGCTTGCAAACTCCTCACTCTCCCCCTCCATATCCAGGTTGCCAAGTTCTGTTGAATGTATGGTTATTTTATTCATAGATACTCCTTTCTCTTCTCTACCACCGCTGCTTCAGGCCCTCATCCCCACCTGTATGGACTGCTGTGATAACCTTCTGGGTAGTTTTTTTCTAAGTCTCTTCCCATTCCAGTCCATCCTCTGCACTCAGCTATTTGATTGATCCCAGTTTTGACCATGTTACTTCCCCCACCCTTCCTATTCCATAAACTCTATTGCCTGCAGGAACAAATATAAAATCCTCTGTTTGGTTTTTAAAGTCCTTAAAGTATGTTTCTAAAATGCTTCTTAAAGTGTCTGACCTCTTCCCTTTTTTCTAGTCCTTACTCCCTACTCCCAAGCCCCAGACATTTTTCTATGATCCAGTGACACTGGACACCTAATTATTCCTTATAGAAAATATTCCTATCTCCTGAATTTGTGAATTTCCACTGGTTGTGCCCCATTGTCTGGAATGATCTCCTTGCTTATCACAATCTCCTGGCCTCCCTGGATCCCCAGATAAAATCTCACCTTCTGCAAGAATCTTTTCCGGATCCCCTTAATGCTGGTGCTTTTCCTCTGTGATTATCTCCAGCTTTTTTTGCCTATATCTACATAGTTGTTTGCATGTTTTCTCCCCATTAGACTGAGTTCCTTGAGAGGGGGGATTTTTTTTCCTTTCTCTGTGTATCTTGCACTTAGCACAGTGTCTGGCATATAGTAGGTGCTTAATCAGTCAGTTTTTATTTTGACAGACAGCAAGAAGTAGGAAGACTAAGGTGATTGGCAAATATCTCTCAATCTCCCCTTTTTAAATAACATTGTGACTTTAAAATCTGCTAGTGAGTTTGACCTTTTGATACCTTGCAAAATTCTAGAACTGATTATTAAATGGTAGGACTATGAACACTTACAAAGGAAAAGAATGAATCCTAAAAGTTTAGAGATGGAAAGACCTTGGTTCAAGAATATATATTAAATACTAGACTCTTCTCATCTGTGACTGGACCTTCTGAGGAAGAAATAGTTGCTAATGGGTAAAGGTAAATACTTCAAAGTAAAAAATGAGAAGTTAACATCTCTAAGAAGATAGTGTTAGAAATTGGGAATGGCTTTTTAGGCAATGGTCACTTCTTCAGAAAGAATATATTTAACTTGGGTTAATATACCTGGTTTATTGTTGTGACGAGTAAAATCTAATGTGTAGTTGCCATATTCTTGTCTCAAATGTAGGGAAAACTAGCTGGGGTTTACTTATAAATTAGAAGCACCAAGTTTGGCATTAAGCATTTATTAGTGAAAAAAGAGAACACCTGGGTCAGAGAGCCAGGAAAAGACCTATCTAATGTAGCATCTTCAGCTTCACCTACCAACAGCCTGACCTGGTTCTCCTCTCTAATCTCCTGCCACCATCTCGAGGTTCCAGCAACAAACTGAGAGGAAACCCCACTTCCTGTGTCGCCCCAGAAGAGTGGGGAAGAGGACTGCTTCAAGCTGATTGGTTATCGTCACCCAAGTCCATTGGTTCACTGGACTTGAGGGTAGTCCTGTTGTTGAGTTCAAAGTCCTTAGCTTCTGAGAACAATATCCTCTTGAGGGCCAACCAGGGGCGGTTTCAATTTAATTAACTTTAAGTGGGTTAATCAGAAAAGTCAATCACTCTCATTCAGTCTCACTTAATTCAATCAATCTAAATCAATCTCCTCTGGTTGGGGTCTTTGGATGTTGACAAAAGCCCATTATTTTTTACATTGTGCTGCAAGCTGCAAGCTGTCAGAGATAATTAAAAATGATACTCATGCCCTTAAATGTGTGTGTGTGTGTGTGTATGGATAATAAAGTGAACTTTTAGTGCTAATGTGGTGAGATAAATTTGACCTCATAGAGACTTAAGATGTGACTCATGACTGACATAACAATAAAAGATTCAAAATAGCAACAGATCATACAGGAAGGAGCAGTGAAGCACATCAAGAAGATATCCACCTGTGTGAAAATCCATGAACCTGATCAGAAAGACATGATGAACATTTGGCTTAAAGATCAGAGGAAGGAGAAATAGGTAAAATCGTAGTGGGAGTATACTTTAGGAAACTGTTGAAGAAAATGAATGATGGTTCTTAATATGTATCAAAAATTTGACAGGGTAAATAGTAATAGTAATTTGACTAAAGCAGTTAACACATTTTAGATTCTAAGATAATAGAAGAATTATCAGGGGAACTACTATGGTGGGACTGAATACAATCAGAAGAAATTATTGGCAAAGTGGAATTAATGATGCCATCTTGAAATTTGTGATAGCAGAAAGGAGTGGTGGCCATAATCTGATTTTTACTCTATAATTTAGGAATACAAATTTTAAAGAATTAAGAAATAAAATAGGTAGAATCCCTTGGCCTTTGACTTTAAAAGGAAGACTCTAGGGTGATATGCTGAGTGTGTATGTTATTCCCTTTTTGAACCCATCCCAGTGAGAGTAAAGTTCAAGTGTTTTCTCCCTCCCTATCTTTGTCTCCCCTGTAAAAACTCTTTCATGCATCTTTTATATGAGATAATTTACCCTATTCTGCCTATTCTTTTCCCCTTCTCCCAGTGCATTTTTAGATCATCCTGTCAAAGTCAACTTACACCTATGCCCTCTATCTTATAACTGCCTTAATAGTGATTAAAGTGTTTAAAAGGTATAGGTATTATCTTCCCATGTAAGAATATAAAAAGTTTGACCTTATTGAATCCCTTATGATTTCTCTTTTCTGTTTACCTTTTTATGCTTCTCTTGAGTCTTATATTTGAAAGTCAAATTTTCTGTTCAACTCTAGTCTTTTCATAAGGAATGCTTCAGGGGGCAGCTAGGTGGCGCAGTGGATAAAGCATTGGCCCTGGATTCAGGAGGACCCAAGTTCAAATCTGGCCTCAGACATTTGACACTAGCTGTGTGACCTTGGGCAAATCACTTAACCCTCATTTCCCTGTAAACAAAAAAGCAAAACAAACTAACAAAAACCACACATCAGCAATGCATCAAAATTCTCTCATTAGTCCCATCTTTTCCCCTCAAGGATCATACTCAGTTTTGCTAGGTAGGTTGTAATCCTCGCTCCTTTGCCCTTCAGAATATCACATTCCAAGCCCTCCAGTCCTTTAATGTAGAAGTTGCTAAGTCTTGTGTCATCCTGACTGACACCACAGTACTTTAATTGTTTCTTTCTGGCTTCTTGCAATATCCTTGACCTTCAAGCTCTGGAATTTAGCTTTAGTATTCCTGGGAATTTCCATTTTGGGATCTTTTTCAAGAGGTGATAAGTAGATTCTTTCGATTTCTAGTTTACCTTCTGGTTCTAGGATATCAGGGCAGTTTTCCTTCATAATTTTTTTTTTTAAGTGCGGCAGTTGGGGTTAAGTGACTTGCCCAGGGTCACACAGCTAGTAAGTGTTAAGTGTCCAATGCAGGATTTGAACTCAGGTACTCCTGACTCCAGGGCAGGTGCTCTATCCACTGCGCCACCTAGCTGCCCCTCTTTCATAATTTTTTGAAAGGTGATGTCTAGGTTCTTTTTTTGATCATGCCTTTCAGGTAGTCCAATAATTCTTAATTATTTTTCCTGGATCTATTTTCCAGGTCAGTTTTTCCAGTGAGATATTTCACATTGTCTTTTTTTTTTATTCTTTTGACTTTGTTTTATTGTTTCTTAATATCTGGTTTGTGTAAAACTGCTAAATTCTTCAATGAGATTTATTGAAAAAACAAATTTGTAGCCTAATTAAAGAACGTTCACTGCCTAAATATCTCCACTTCTCAAAATAATCAATTATGAAATTAGTCCTTTTAATGATGCCTTTTCTTACTCCTTTGTGTAAAATAAGATGGATACCATTATTGATAAAATATAAAAATCACTAAGGAAACATTTTCTTACAATCAACTAAGTGTTGAGTACCGACTTTAGATAGAAAAGAAGTTGTATAAGCTATGGTTCTTGTCCTAGAATCATAGATTTAGAGCTAAAAAAATCTATAAACTGTGTAATCCAACCCTTTCGTGTTACAAACAAGGATCCTCAGATGCCTCAGGAAAATTGTGAATTTCTTATTGCCACACAGCTAGTAAATAACTCAGTCAGGATTTGAACCTAGGTCCTATTGTTTCCAAATCCAGTGCTTCCCACACTATCTTAGAAGACAGAACTTTTCTACTTCCCAAAATAGATCTTTTATTCATTCACTTAAAAGTTAGTGCCCATAAGGTACCATGCCAAATACAAAGTTGAAAAATGGAGTAGGTAAGATGTGCACAGATGTTTTACACAAAGAATTATCAGTGGAACTACTATGGTGGGACTGAATACAACCATAAGAAATTTTAAAAGTAGATAAGTTGCAGTATAAGTAGAATGAACTGAGCCCTAGAGAGGGTCATCATAGATCATCAATCTAGAGCTAAGAGTTTGTCAGAAGTTATGTAGTCCTTTCTTCTTTTTCTGCAATTAAGGGAATTAATCCCCAAAAGATCAAGTGGCTAGCCCCACAGCTACATAGGCAGTTATCGATTCACATAAATTCACATTATACGAACACACAGACAGCTGCTCCTGGATCCTGGCTTGATGGCTTAACTTGAGACCTCCAGTGCCAAGAGAGGAGACTCTTTGCCCCATTTTGCTCACCTTGCTGCATGTCTGGCCCCCATGTGTTTTGTCTTCTGGCCATTTGCTCTCAGGTACCTCGTATCTGGCCCTGGCCCCTCCTTGTTGCCTATCCTTCCATATGCCCTCTCCCCACATGTTCTTTTTCTTGGTTCCAGCCAGGCAGACCCCCACATGACTGGCCCTGGCCCCCATGTGTTCTTTCTCCTGCTCTTATTTCTCTGCCTCTCCCTAGGCATGCAGCTTCCTTCCTTCTCTCTCACTGCCTTTCCCACATCAGCGGGCAAATTTAATTTACATAAAAATTATTTCATGTATAGGTCTCTCAAATAGTCTACTTAAGTAAATCGAGAATTGTTTGTACTTACATAGTAAATGACAGAGCTAAAATTTGATATCAGGTTCCATAAATCCATGTTTAGCAGGAAAGTATTGTACTCTTTATATTTACCCTGTGATAAGCTCCCTCACTAATCACGTCTAATTTGGGGTGATTAGGGAAGACATCCAAGAGGTGGCAATATGTGTAAATGGGAACTTTGAAAGGAAGAATGTGGTGGATATTCTATGGGAAGTTTACATAATCCGAAAAAAAACCCTCAATTTTCAGTTCCTTTGTTGAAATTTTATATATAAAGAATGTCTAGTACAGCATCATTTAGTAGCTTTTAGCACCTGCTTATATGGGTGGTATTTTGGTTTGGGGTTTTTTTGGTACTGGTCAGTGCTCATTGTGTCACTATTAGCACTATTGGTAGACACCATGTGCCATTTGATGTGTGGAAGTTGAAAGTGATGCTGAGAGATCACTGACATCAGCCATACTTCTAAGAGTTCATTGCTCACAAAGAACTAAAGTCTCAAATATCATATGTATTAGTGTCTTCTAATGGCAAAGTGTTTAATTTGACAGCTATATTTTCTGCACTGAAGAATCTTCAAGAGAAGATTCGACGTTTAGAGCTTGAACGGATTCAAGCAGAAGAAAGTGTGAAAACCTTGTCTAGAGAAACAAGTGAATACAAGAAAGTGCTGGATGAACAAATACAAGAAAGGGAGAACTCAAGGAATGAAGAGTCAAGACACAATCAAGGTTTGTTTAACTATGAAGATAGTAATGAACATCACAGGTCATAATTGGAAAGTTATTCCAAGGTCCTGTTTTAAAGGCCTTGACAACATTCTGCAGAACTTTAGTAATTAATGGTTCTCTGATTTTATATAGGTATTCTGAAATTATAATGAACCAGGTACATTTTATTTATTAAGGACTTAGGATATAAGATTGTATTATAAAGCTGTTGCTACCTTATTGCAACAGAGGATTGATTAGAGTACAACTGATGACCTATAGTAATTTGGAAGTAGCTTTCTAGTACCATTGGGTAATATTTATGATAAATGGAACTACAGTTTCATTACTTATACTTAAACTGCATCAAGACAAGTAGACTAATACCAGTTTTTCTTCTGTTCCCTTTAGAACTGACGTCCCAGTTGTTAGCTGCAGAAAGCAAATGTAATCTTCTAGAAAAACAATTGGAATACATGAGAGACATGATAAAGCATGCAAAAAATGAGAGGACAACTGTCTTGGAAAAACAGGTATAGCCATGTGCTCTTCTCAATCTGTCCAGCTGTTAAGTTGTAAATGTAGTTGACACTAATTTATTTTTCCTTAATGAGAATTAGTTGTATTAATTTTGGTGAAGTTTAACAGTAACAATAGAGTGGAAGAGAACCTTGAAGAGAAGTCTTAATTTTAGTTTTCATGCATTCAACAAACAATTGAATGCCTACTATGGACATTCATAGCACATTTCCAGGTGTTATGAAGACTCTCCTAGCTTCTTAGCACAGAGACTGTGCTAATTAAATGCTTAATGAATTCTTCTTAAAAGTGCTAAGTAGGGGGCAGCTAGGTGGTGCAGTGGACAGAGCACTGGCACTGGAATCAAGAGGACCTGAGTTCAAATCCGGCCTCAGACACTTACTAGCTGTGTGACCCTGGGCAAGTCACTTAACCCCAATTTCCTCACCTCCTAAAAAAAAGTTCTAAGTAAGGGGGCAGCTAGGTGACGCAGTAGATAAAGCACCAGCCCTGGATTCAGGAGGTCCTTAGTTCAAATCCGTCTTCAGACACTTGACACTTACTAGCCATGTGACCCTGGACAAGTCACTTAACCCTCATTGCCCTGCCCCACTCCCCCCCAAAAAAAGTTCTAAGTAATGAATAATAATACACATAGATTTAAGAGCATCGATGTTCTGAGAACATCTACAGAAGCAAGCAAATATTACCAGTTTGGAAGAAGAGAGTACTAGAATAATGAAAGTTTCATGGAATTTGGTCTTAAATTAGTGAAAAGCAGGTAGAGAAGACAACATGGGGAGCACACAGTAAAGACATCAAGGCAGAACTGAGTGTGACATGTTAACAGGAACAGTGGAGAAACTGTTCTGTTAAAATGGAGTGCTTAGGTCGGAGACTGTAGGGAAAATAGATTAGGATCAGATAATGGAGGCCCTTGAATGATTGACTAAGAAATTTTACTTTTATCCAATGCATTATGAAAGTCAGACTAAAGAATTTCGTTTTTATTCATTGCAACACAACAAACATTGAGCACTTGCAATGCTCAAGCACTAAGGGATATACAAAGAAGTAGTTCTTGCTCTTAAAAGTAAAATCTGGTAAGAGGGACGTCTAAGATATCTGTAAATAATTTAGATAAAATATAGTAAATTAATACTTTAAATAATATTTATCCTAAAAATATTGTAAAACTAAGAGAATTTTGAGAAGGGAAAGATTCTTTGTTGGTATGGAGGAAAGAGGCAGTTGAGCTTGGGGTTGAAAAATAAAAAAAAAATTTGAATAGTCAGTTCAAGGTGTGGGATGGGAAAGAAAAGGTATTTCAAAAAGCACAGGGACAGTTCAAATTAAGGAGCAACCATTTCTTTAGAAAAATATTTTCTGGATTCCACAGATTATAGGCTTTGCAATTTACTTTGTTCTTCCCTAATTCTTTTTGTTTGTTTCTTTTTGTGGGGCAGTGAGGATTGAGTGACTTGCCCAGGGTTACACAGCTAGTAAATGTCAAGTGTCTGAGGCTGGATTTGAATTCAGGACCTCCTGAATCCAGGGCTGGTGCTTTATCCACTGTGCCACCTAGCTAGCTGCCCCCTTCCCTAATTCTTTAGCAGAATTTGTCACACTCATTTCTCTGCCCTCCCAATCTTAAGACTATTATTTCTTTCCTTGCTACCTATATAAAACACATGCCCCACCCCCAGGCACATACATATATGTGTACATACAAGGCCACTAGACCCTGCTGTTTTCATATCTCCTTTAAAAACCAAACTCCTAAGCTGTCTATACTTGTTGCCTCTCCTCTCACTTGTTTCTCAGTCCTTTGCAAATATGGCTTCTGACTTGATAACTCAAACTCCTCTCTCCAAATTTCCCAGTAATTTCTTAATTACCAGTTCTGATGGCCTTTTCACAATCTCATCCTCCCTCACCTTTTTGTAGCATATCATAATGTTGACCACCTAGATCAGTAGTCAGATTCAGATAGAAATGACAGCCACTAAACTGCACAGAAGGATCTTTGTAGGCTTCATATTGACTTATTTTGAAGATGAAATACGATGTTTTATTGTATTTTCATTTATTTTGTTAAATATTTCCCAGTTACATTTTAATCTGGTTCAAGCTGCACTCAGTAATGTTGTGGGCCCTATTCAGCATGCAGGCCATGTGTTTGATTACTTCTGACCTAGATAATCTTCAACCCAGAGCTCACAAAATGTTCCTCCCAGCAGGGGGCATTATTCCAACTCTCATAGTGTCCCTGTTTCTCCAACAGTTCCTCCAACCAGTATGCTTTTTTTTTTTTTTTTGCATTTTTGCCAATATGATGAGTACAGGTTAAGCCTCAAAATTGTTTAAATTTGCAATTTTCTTATTGTGATGTGGAACATTTTTCATGTAGTTGATAAATTTTGTAATTCTTCTTTTGAAAACTACCTGTTCATATTGTTTGATTATTTCTGTTCAGGGTCTTTGACCATTTGTCTGATAGAGAATTTTTTTTCCTTATACATTTATTTCAATTTTCCAGATATCTTGAATATCTGACCTTTATCAAAGGACCTTGCTGCAAAGATTTTTTTCCCCTTAGTTAACTGTATACCTTCTAATTTAATTGATTTTGTTTGTACAAAAAAGTTTCCAATTTCATGTTACTAGAATTGCCCATTTTGGATAATTGTCCCAAAATTAAATGGTCATAGGAAAGTGCTTAATTTCCAGGGTAGCCCTATCTTTCCTGGGTCATCTTTTCTAGGTAATATACTGTTATTTACTTTTGTGTATATATAGATTCTATAGTCTTTGTGGTTCATCCATGTCTGGTTTTATATTTCCTTGTGTTCCAAGTTCTTAACATAGTAGGTAATAGTAGGGACCTGTTCAACAAATTTTAAAGGTGAAACTAGTTATTTTTTCACATAATCTTACAAAACTATGTGAATTGGAGGGAGGTACATGTTTTAAAACAAAACTAATTAGGTCGAGAATGGTGGATCTTTTGGTTTTCATTTTAATTGGGTTTAGAGTGATGTGCCACATATGCTGAAAAAAGGGGAAGCGTATTCAGTAACCTTTCATTAAGCATGTTCTCTCTAAGAGAGCCTATAAATATTATAAAAGATTTCCCTCTACCATCTCCCCCACCCCCAAATTGAGGATACTTCTGTTAAGGATTGACTTTGGGAGAGGTTTTCCCATTATTCAGATTCAACAAGTATTTATTAAGCACCTACTATGTGCCGTGCAGTATGCATACCGTGTGTGTGTGTGTGTGTGTGTGTGTGTGTGTGTGTGTGTGTGTGTGTCTCTGTGTCTGTCTGTCTGTCTGTCTGTCTCTCTCTCTCTCTCTTTCTCTCTTCTCTCTCCCTCTTGTAGATACTGGTATTGCCCTTAAAGTAGGAAACAGTGGGAGTGTGTTCCAAGAGAAAGTGACAAAATGATCAAATCAAATCCATAAATGTAGGAGTAGAGTAGAGTAGTATGTATTCTCACTAGAGAGTAGTGAGAAATCAAGTTGAAAAGGCAAGAGTAGGGTTGATGGATTTAAGACTAGTTTTAGGATGTTGGATTTAATCTATTAAGTAATATAGGTCGCCACTGGAAGATACTTGAAGAGTAGAGTAATTATATTTTTTTAAACCCAGTGTTTTAGGAAGATTAATGAGATAGCAACTGTTCTAATAGCTCTCTGAAAACTTAGCATGAAAAAGAGGTTATACATTTCTTTCATATATTTTTTATGAAGAATAGTAAATAACCAAAACAAAAATGTCCTAGAGATATTGATTTGTGTGGAGAAAAACTATTGTAAGCATATGTTCTATACTGTTTTTTGTTAAAGAATTCATTGAAGATGCATCATAGCATCATTTATCCTGTCATCTGTCAGCACATAGACATAACCTTGCCCTTTGGAACAGGTTTTCAGTAAAGATGGCATTCCACCATTATGTTATAATGTATTAAATGAAAACCACATTTTCATCTTGTTACTGGTTGTTTACCTACAGTCAAAATTATCTTTGAATTAGAAACGTATAGTTAACTTTTTGCTAAACTTACATTGTATTTTATAAAACATTCACATATATTTATTTCTGTGTTTTAATGGTCACATTTTCAATTTTCTTTGATTTTTGTTTTTCTGACATTCTTTCTAGAATTCGATAGAGAGAGACCAGCAGCAGGGCCACACGCATGTTGAGAACCAACTTGAAAAACTGGATATTCTTGAGCAGGAATATAACAAACTTACTGCCATGCAGGCTCTTGCAGAGGTCAGCCAATGACTTTATATTCATTAAGATAAAATTTCTTTGTTTGAAAAAGGATATTACCAAGTATTCTTCTTTACTCAAATAAATCTAAAGGATCTTAATAGAAGAAAATACTTGGGCATAGGAAAATCAAAAAATAATTTTGTAACCCTAGTTGAGGATTTATTTTCTGAGACCATTGGGAGAAACCTTTTTAGCTCTTTTAAAAGTTGGTACTTTAAAAAGTGTAACAAAGTTTTCCCTTGGTTTTTTGGTTATTGCTCATTTCCAATAATACTGAGATCCCAGGTTCTGACTTTATTTTGGCCACATATTTACCTTTTTCAGAAAATTTTTTTTTGCTTCGTTATTAATCCTTTTGTCCTCATTACTAGAAAAAAATGCAAGAACTGGAATTAAAACTCCGTCAAGAAGAACAGGAAAGGAAACGTATGCAAGAAAGAGCAGCCCAGGTATCTAAAATTTTTTTAAAAAGTAGGTTTTACTCTTCTTTGTTTAAAAATCATATTTATACTTAGGTAAGTGCTACAACTTGTCTAAAAGACACTAGAACAATTGTCTCCTATAGTAGGGTCATTACTTATAATTGCAAGAATAACATACTAAGAACAACCTAATGTGGATCATTGTGGAAAAGTTATGTACACAGTCAGAGTACATAATTCAGATCTTTTTTAGCCTAATTAGACCATAAAGAATGATTAGTTGGCTTTTTAATTTATAATATCTGTAGTTGTCTGAAATAAAGAGATAGGCAATACTTCAATAACGATACTAAAACACTGCTTTGGCATGTACTTATAAATAATTTTTGCTGAAATAATATAACTTTGTATTAGGTTTGTCCCTTTAAATGTACCAGTTAGTAACAACATAACCATTATATTTTAGGCACTTTTTAAAAAAGAACTTTTTCAAGAACTTTCCAAGACCCTTCTTGGGCCACCTTCTGGCCTTTCTTAGATTCGTTGTCCTCAGATGTCTGAGCTGTTAGAATATTATCTTCCTCCTTCATAAGACCATAAAAATTTTATAGGGAGTAATTTTCTAACAAGCCTTCTAAGAACATGGCCAGAGTCTACCTCTGGGCAAAGGAAAATTGGCCACATGAGATATCATACAAAAAACTGACTGGAAGAGCAGTCTGTCTCATCCATCCTAGCCAATTCCTTGCTGTATTTTTGTTTTCACCTGGATCTGGGGGTGAGCTCTCAAGGGGTTTGTAGCCTGGTCTAACTCAGCAGCCAGATTTAGCCATTTATTAAAGGCCTTGAACCATTGACTTAGTTAACTTAGAGAGCTGCAATCTATTTAGTAGATGAAGCTTCCGTATCCTACCTTTTTCCTTTTCTTCAGACCATTTAAAAAAAACACTTTATTCTAAACTTAAACACAAAGAAAGTATTTCCATGTATATAGTATAGTAAAACACAAAAGAGGATTGTATATGAAACCATAAGCTTTTTTTAAGTATATAGTAAATTCAACACATTACTTTTTCTCCCCCCCCTCGTGGCAATGAGGGTTAAGTGACTTGCCCAGGGTCACGCAGCTAGTAACATTACTTTCAAAGCAGTCTTGCTTGTCTATGTATACTTCTGTTCTGTGCATTTTTTAAAAAAAATTTTCAGTGACACACTTTCATATTTTTTGGATGGCTATCACTATTGTTGATTGTTCCCTTTATCCCCCTCCCCACACAAACATCTCCCATCTATCCCTCCCTTCCCGTTACAAAAGAAAAAAGACATTCTTCTAACAAGTAAGCAAAACAAATCTATACAGGAAGGAAACAAGCATTTATTAAGCACTTGTCATGTGCCTGTCACCATGGTAAGCTTTACAAATATTATTTCATTCAGTCCTCACAACAGCCCTGTGAGGTAGGTACTATTCTTTTTACCATTTTACACTTCAGGAAACTGAAGCAAACAGCAGTTAAGTGACTGGCCTAAGATCACACAGTATGAGTCTGACCAGATTTGAATTCAGGTTTTCCTTACTCCGGTCCCAGTGCTCTATCCACTGCACCACCCAGCTAGGATAGGCGCCTGTCTGAAAATGTCCTTCTGCACCTTGAGATGGCACCTCTTTTGTCCAGATAAGGGTGGCATGCTTCATCATCATCTGGATTTATGTTTGATCATTGCTATGACCAAAGATCTTAAGTCTTTCAAAGTTGTTTTTCTTTACCATGTTGTTGTTCCAGTATAAATTGTTCTATTTCTGCTCACTTGACTTTGTATCGGTTTATATAAGTTTTCTTGAGATTCTCTGAAAACTTCTTTCATCTTTTCCTACAAGACAACAATATTCCATTACATTCATATACCATATGTGTCCAGTTCTTCTTCAATTGATGGGCACCCTCTTAGTTTCTAGTTCTTTTCCTTTCCTTTTAATTTCTCCTTTAGGATACACCATTGGAATCTGGAAACAAGAAAAGACCTCCTTCATGAGGAGGATTTAAGCTGAGTCTTGAAGCCAGGAGGCAGAGGTAATGAGAAAGAGAATTCCAGGTATGAGAGATAATCAGTGAAAAGGCACAGAGATATAAAAGATATGGTGTGTCATGTGCCGGGAATAGCAAGAAGACCAGAATCATTAAATGTTAGAGGACTGGGAATGGATAAAGACCAGAAAGTCTGGAAAGATGTGACAGTTTTTAAATGCAGAGGAATTTATATTTGATCCCAGAGGTAATAGGAAGCCACTGGAGTTTATAGAAGGAGTTGGCATGATCAGAGTTGGCCTTTAGGAAAATCAGTTTGGCAGCTGTATGGCAGATGGATTGGACTGGGGAGACTTGAGGCAGGTAGACCAGTTAGAAAGTTATTGCAGTAGTTAGAGCATGAGGGGATGAGGGCCTGTTCCATGATGGTGGCAATGTCAGTAGAAAGAAGGGGAAAAACTTAGCAACAGGTTGGATATGTGGAGTAAGTGAATGGGGTCAAGGATAACATCGAGATTGAAAGCCTGGGGGACTGGAAGGATGCAATTAATAGGGAAATTTGGGGAAAGGGGAGCATATAGGGCAGAAAAATAATTAATGCTATTTTGGACATGTTCAGTCCAAAGTAGGTCTAATTATTTTTTCTTCCCCAATGGTCTAGTGAGCATGACTTGGAGGAAGATCTAGCAAAGGAGACTGAAAGTGATCAGACAGAAAGAACTAGGAGAAAACCAGTCATGAAAACCAGGAAAGAAGAGATTATAAAAGAGAAGATAGTACTCTACACTGTCAAAGGATCCAGAAAGGTTAAGAATGATAATAAGGATTGAAAAAAGATTATATTGTGTCAGTTATGATAATTTTGAAGAGATTATACAGTTCCTGAACTGAGCTCCACCTCTTTGGGTTAGCCCCATCCTGTATTCTTGCCTTTCAAAGCACTGGACCTTCAACCTTTAGGGAACTCTGAAGATAGCTTAGGACCTAGTGGGCACTTTGCCTTTTGATCTAGGTCAGTTCTAAGGTTTCTGACAACATGGGCTTTTTAAGGAAAACTAGTACACTTTACCTCAGAATACAGGGCCTTGCAGACTATAAGTTTTTCACTCTATTTCTGATCCTTCATGGGGTTGCACTCTGGTTTGCCTGTTCTGGCTTTTCTGGCTGGTCCTGTGCACTTGGCTGAAGCCTGTGGACTTCTGACTGGCTTTTTATTCTAGGGTAGATGAAGTCAGTTGCTGTACTTTTTTAATGGATTTCTTTATTATTCAGTCTAGTTCTCTTTGGGATTTTTTTGTTGAAAAGGTGGTGGGAACTAGATTGCCTGCCTTTGTTCAGGAAGCCATCTTGGACGAACCCCCATCCCTCCTTTTCCTCTGCAAAACATTCCGGGTATCATTTGCAGAGCTATGTAGGACACTGACATTTGTCATCCTCTGATCTTACACTTTTGTTTCTTTAATTTTTTTCTCAATATCTTTACAAATCCCAGGATTATAAGAGGAAGAAAAAATCTCTAAGGTTCTGATTGTATCTTTCACCAAATCAGTTCACTTTACTAGTTAGGATCAGTTCCAAAATAGCAGTTCCCCAGTGTTTTCCTCTACTTTCCAAGGGATTCAATTATCTATATGTTAAGTATCTGTTAGCTATTCTGATTTTAGCAGAGAGAAAGCTCCAGCAGATGTCCATTTAGTTGAAGTGTTCCCCATCATGGCTACACTTTACATCTGCCAGCTTTATCTTTTTTATCAAAAAATTGTCGCTTATTTCTTCCAGGTAGCCTAGTTATCTGTGTTATGTGGTCACAATGATAGTCCCCCATTTCCCCTTCTTTGATCTTCACCTTGTTTAATGTTCCAATAGGATAATGTGATTTAAAGTGCTGTATAAATATCAAGTGTTCTTATTGTTTGGGCATCCTAGGGTAGTTAGGTTTCAAAGTAGATGGAGTGCTAGAAAGACCTGATTGTAAATCCTGCCTCCAACACTTATTGACTGGATGGCCCCAGGCAAGTAACAGACCTCTGACAGCTTGTTTCCTCATCTGTAAAATTGACATAATAATAATACTTATCTCAGGTATTGTGAGAATCATATAAGATAATACAATAATATATTATATAGAATTGTTATTAATTATATGTATACTTGAATTGGAGGGATTGGAGAACATTCTGAGAACTAAGAACATAATGAGACTCAAGGCAAGAGGGAGAGGTGGAATTGACAGCAGATTATGATCAGATAATGGAATTTCAGATTTCATGCACATGGAAAAACTTAACTCTTCTTCTAATATTAACTTCTTAGCCAGTTATTCACTTCATGCATCCTACTTTCTGTTCTGAAATTCCTTCTTTAAATCAACACGAGTGAATAAAATAACCACCTGTGCCCATAAATCCTTCAGTTTCTGGTCTTGATCTTCATAGTCTTTAATGAGTCTTTACAAGTTCCTTGCAGCAGTATTAACGATTAGTTTCTGCATGATTTAAAAAGTATAGGGGCAGCTAGGTGGCACAGTGGATAGAGCACCAGCCCCAGAGTATCAAGAAGAAGAGGGTGATCAACAATGTCAAAGGCTGCAGGGATGTCAAGAAGGATGAGGACTGAGAAGATGCCACTGGATTTGACAACTAAGAGATCATTAGTCGGGGCAGCTAGGTGGCACAGTGGATAGAGCACAGGCCCTGGAGTGAGGAGTACCTGAGTTCAAATCCGGCCTCAGACACTAGCTGTGTGACCCTGGGCAAGTCAACCCCAATTGCCTCACTTTAAAAAAAAAAGTATAGTAGCCCCAGGTGTTCAAGTTTTATATGAGATTATCTCTCACCATCCAAATGACAACTGGGGAAGATAGCACACTTCATGATTGCTTACCTTAAGTCCACATTTGGCTTCCTCGGTGGCTTTGACTTGCCACCAGAAAGGGTGTCTTTATTCTTCCTTGGGTAAGTAGTGAATGTTCTCAATCTCAGTGTTGTCTGGATCCCTCCTCATCTTTCCCTGAAGAAAGAGACACTGCTTTGTCTTTAGATTGTACTGACACTTATCCTCAGTGGAAAGAACTTTGCATGCATTTGCTCTAGCTGCTTAGAGGCCCTTCTTTAATTTAGATAAACAGACATGTATTAAGTGCCTACTCTCCACAGAACTCTCCTTGGTTTTCTCACTATCATTTTTCCACTTTCCATCCTCTTTGTTGCACAGCCCTTCCTCACTTAAATCTAATTCATTGCCAGTCATAACATCTGTCATGGTCCTCTTCGAGGACAAAGAGGGCAAACAACAAAAATCCTCTTATAATATGCCTGTTTTGGACTTCCCTCTGTCTCTTGAGAATTTTTTTTTCCTTCATTTTCTCCTGAGTCTTTTTATCTGTCCTACTGGGAATCCTCTCTTCCCTTCCCTTCCCATCCTTCCTCCCCCCAATTATTTTATGTTCACCTGTGTATACCCAGCACCTTGCATACATAGTAGTTGGTACTTAGCATGTGGAATAAATACTCAGCAAATGGAGTGAATACTTCATCCTCCCTGATAAACTGGAAAGTATTCTTCTAAACTCTTTATCTTCTCTAACAGGAAGACCAGTTTTCACTTAGTGCACATATACTCATTGATTACCTGTGGCACATTGCCAATACATTTGCCTGTTGGCTGGCAGAATGATTTCATCACTTTTTAAAATTTAGTTTAATTATTTTTTAACTTTGATTTCGTTGCAGTGGAAAATGTCCTTCACTGACAGCAACTTAAGATTGTCTTAAGGGAATTGCCTTGAACAGTGAAAGGTTAAGTGACTTGCCCTTGCAGGATTTGAATTGGGCTTTCCTCATTCCAGTCCTGGTCTCAACATGCTACCTTCTCTTATGCTCCATTCTACAGAAATTGAGATTCTGTTTTTCTGTGACTTACCTTCACCTTAATATGCTTATAGCCCAACTGTACTCATGCTTGTGAACTAAGGAGCCCTAACTTTGATAGGTCATCAACTGCTCTTTTGAACTTCCCTCCCAACCTAATCTAATTGAGTAATAATTTTATCAATGTCTTAATTAATTGAAGATTGTAGTCTCGATACAACCAATGGCCTAAATGATAGGTTATCTTGAGAAAGCCCAGCTGGAAAATTTCTAAATTCACTCACGTCCCCCATTATCCTCTTTCTTGCTGCCTGTTTGAGATACATATAATAAATGGTTTTCATAATTGTATGGAATTTTCAAGAGATGAAGACATTTCTTTTATATTCATTGGAAAGAGAAAATACTCCAAGATATATTTTGAGTTATTGTATTTCAGAACTCAGTTTGATAAAAGGAACTGCAACTAAAACTAACAGAGTTGAAGTATCCATAAGTAAAATAGTAAGAAAAAAAGAGTAGATAATAAAACAATAATACCAATTAGGAATAAGATGCCAAACAGGTATAACTGGAGTATAGGTTTATAATAGTACAATTATGACTTTGATCCATTTTAGTAGATGATTCTGATGATTCTTTTTCATTCCTAGATACTGTCAATGACTTTTCTGGGTTTTGGTTGGCAAGTCACAGATTTGACTTTTCCTGCTTTTCTTTGTAAAATAACTAGTCTTTTATATTTCCCAGTTGCAGACTGGAATAGAAACAAATAGACAGTTGTTTGAGGAAAAGATACCATCGTATTCTACCAGTGTAAGAAGAATGAAGAAAAAGAAAACAAAACAGCCAGACAAGGTAATGTGGGGCCTTATTAATCCTTATTTTTTTAAAAAGTGTTTTTATTCATGTCTCTTTTTTTACATCACCACAATTTCCCTATTGTTCTTCCTCCTCTCAGAGAGCCATTCCATATAACAAATAGCATTTTTTTTTTAAAGATAAAGAAGAAGAAATAAAAGTCAAAAAATATATGCATCAGTGGACCTCCCATCTCTGCAAAGGGATTGGGAATTGGGTGTGTATCTTTTCATCTCTTCCTTTGAGCCATGTTTATTATTCTTGATAATTTTAAAACCTTGCTTGATTTGCTTGGGGGCAGGGGTGCTCTTTTTTTTTGCATTGTCCCAGTCATTGCTTATATTATTCTGGACTCTGCTTAATTAGTGCATCAGTTCAGGTAGATCTTTCCAAGCTTTTCTGTATTCATCACATTTATCATTTCTTTCAGCACAGTAGTTCCATTGATATACCACAATTTGCTTAGTTATTGCCCACTTTATGGTCATCTACTTTTGTTTCCAATTCTTTGCAGTCACAAAAAGTGCTCCTATTAATATTTTTGTATATTTGACGACTTCTTATCAGTGTCCTCCAGGTATAACCCTAGTAATAGAATCATTGGATGAAAAGGTATGGGTATTTAATTACTGTATTTGGATAATTCCAAATTGCTTTTCAAAATGATTCTGCCAATTCACAGTTCTACCAACAATGCAACCCTTCCAACACTGACTATTCCCATCTTTCGTCATCTTTGCTTTTTAGGATATGAGGAGAAGCTTCAGGGTTGTTTTGATTTGCATTTTACTTAATGATTAGTGATTTGGAGCATTTTCTCATGGTGGTTAATAGTTTACACTTCTTTTGAGAACTTTGTTTATATTCTTTGATCACTTATATATTTGATTGTTTCTCTCTATGTGAATTATTTTATATATCTTGGTTACTGAAACTTTATCAAACAAATTTAATTTAGAAATTTTTTTTCCATTCAACTAATTTTTCCCTTATCCTAGGGACATTAATTTTGTTGGTATAAAAGCTTTTTAGTTTCATGTAATAAAAGTTTTTTTTTTTATACAAAATGACTGATATGGTAATGTTTTACATAATTGCACATGTATAACCTATATTTGATTGCTTACCTCCTCAGGGAGGAAGGAGGGAAAAGAGGGATAAAATTTGTAATTCAGAATTTTAAATGAAAATGTTTATTATTTTAAAAAGAAATAAATAGATAAATTCTTGCCTCATACATAGATCTGACAAGTAAAATTTCTAATGCTCCCCTAATTTGCTTACAATGTCACCCTTTGTGTTTAAAATTAAATGGATAAGGGGCAGCTAGGTGGTGCAATGGATAGAGCACTGGCCCTGGAGTCAGGAGTACCTGAGTTCAAATCTGGCCTCAGACACTTAACACTTACCAGCTGTGTGACCCTGGGCAAGTCACTTAACCCCAATTGCCTCACTTAAAAAATAAATAAATAAAATAAAATGGATAATTTTTGTTACATTAAATTAAAAAGGGGTTGAATAAACAAAACAAATGCAGCCAAGATTAGAGGGAAAGCAGGAAACTGGGGCGGGGGGAGGGGGGAAAGCAAATTTCTATGATAAAGATAAGCTTATCTTGGTATACAGTGTGAAAGGTTGGTCTATACTTAGTGTCTGCCAAGCTGCTCTCTAAATTTCCCAGAAATTTTTTTCAGATAGTGGGATCTTGTCCCAAAAGATTGAATGCTTGAGTTTATCAGAGGCTAGATTACAATACTCATTTACTACTGTGTATAGTGTACAAATAATTCATATGGACTATTTGTGCCCAAGCTTTGCCAGAGCCTTCCAAGCTCATACTGGTCTGATCAGTCACAGCTGGACACATTTTACTGTGGCCCCAACATGGTGGTGTCATTTCAGTCCTCTTCAGGAATAAAGGACAACCACCATTGTATACTTGAAGATCCTCTAAATATACCATTATACCATTATATCATGTGCAAAGAGTGATGGTTTTGTTTCTTCATTGCCTATTCTAATTCAAATTTTTTCTTCTCTTATTGCTATAACTAGCATTTCTACTACAGTATTGAATAATGGGGATCTTTGCTTCACCCCTGATCTTTTTGAGAAGGCTTCTAGCTTGCTGATGGATTTAGATAGATGCTATTTATCATTTTAAGGAAAGCTCCATTTATGTTTTCAAGTCTTTAATATGAATGAGTATTGTTTTTTGTAAAAAAAAATTTCTACATCTATTGAGAGATTTATATGATTTTAGTTGTTTTTGTTATTGGTACAGTCAATTATGCTGATAATTTTCCTAATATTGAACTGTATTTGCATCTTAAAAGGAATTTGGTAGAATTCCTTCTTTGTTTATTTTTTCAAATAGATTATTTAGTATTGGAATTAAATGTTTGGTAGAATTCACTTGTGAATTGATCTAGTCCTGGGAACTTTTTCGTAGAGGAGCTTATTTATTACTTGTCCAATTTCTTTTTTTTTTTTTTTTTTGCAGGGCAATGGGGGTTAAGTGACTTGCCCAGAGTCACACAGCTAGTAAGTGTCAAATGTCTGAGGCTGGATTTGAACTCAGGAACTCCTGAATCCAGGGCCGGTGCTTTATCCACTGCACCACCTAGCTGCCCCCAATTTCTCTTTTTTAAATATTTTTTTTAAAAGCTATGCATACCCTTTGACCCAGTGGTACCACTATTAGGTCTTTCCCAAAGAGATCATTAAAAAGGGAAAAGGACCCACATGTACAAAAATATTTATAGCTACTCTTTTTGTGGTGGCAAGGAATTGGAAATTGAAGGGATGCCCGTCAATCAGGGAATGGCTGAACAAGCTGTGATATATGAATGTAATGGAATACTGTTGTGCTGTAAGAAACAATGTGCAGGAAGATTTCAGAGAAACCTTCAAGGACTTACATGAAGTGATGCTGAGTGAGATGAGCAGAACCAGGAGAACATTGTACACAGTATCAACAACATTGTGTGTTGATCAACTGTGATAGACTTGACTCTTCTCGGCAATACAGTGGTCCAAGATAGTTCCAAAGGACTCATAATGGAAAATGCTCTCCAGATCCAGAAAAAAAGACTGTCGAATCTAGATGCAGATTGAACAATACTATTTCTATTTTTTTTTCTTTTTTGAGGTTTTTCCTTTTTGTTCTGATTCTTCTTTCACAGCATGACTAATGCAGAAATATGTTTAATGTGATTGTACATATATAACTTATATTAGATTTCTTGCTGTCTTGGGGAAGGGGTAGGGGGTAGGGAGGGGAGGAAGGGAGAAAAATTTGAAACTAGAAATCTTATAAAAACAAATGTTGAAAACTATCTCTACATGTAACTAGAAAATAATAAAATACTTTTATGAAAAAAAAACACAAGAGTTAAGAATAAAAAAGGTACACACAAATGAACCAACAATCATAAAGTACTAAGCAAGGATAAACTTCTTAAATTCTAATATGCAGAGGTGATACATCGCCATCAAGGTTCATAGAGTCAAATTGTTCAAGGCCTTAGAGTAGCTCTGTTACGTATTTTGATGATTTTTAAAACAGAGAGGGAAGAAGAATACACTAGGAAGAAAGGAAAGGATGGTTTCGGGAAATTGTCTCATACTCAGGGTGGGAAAGTAGACATCTATATAAACGGGAGGGAGTAATACAGATTGGGTGAACAACTCACACAGAGTTGGGAACACAAATTCATTTTGCTCAATGGGGAAATAGGGGAATTAGAAAGATTAAGAGATTAAGGGAGAGATTAGTTTAAGGAAAATAAACTATTAATTATATACAAATGTAAAAACTATTTGTGAGGTGGCAAAGAATGATAATTTGAAGCAATATCGACAGACTGAGTGTTGGTTTAAGTTATGGTATACAAATGTGATGGATCATTATTGTACTGGAAGAAATAATGTAGGAAAGTGTTTCAGAGAGAACAGATGCAGAAACAGCACCAGGAAATGGTTTATTCAGTGACAATAATATGGAAATGGCAAACAACTTTCAAAGAATTAAGAACTCTTCTCAGTGTAATGAACAACCATGATTCTAGAGAGCTGTTGATGAAACTGCTTGATAGAGAAACAAAAGAATCAGTGTGTAGAATATAGACAAAAAAATTTTTGGACATGACCAGTGTGGAAATTTGTTTTGATTGACTATACATGTTTGTAATGCTTTTCCTTTGTTCTCCATTAGGATTTAGGGCTAGGGTGAAGGAGAATGAGAAAAAGGGTTTTTGCTGATGAATTACAGTATAATTTTTTTAATTTAAAAAGAAAGGTATATAATCTTTTCTGATTTCTTCAATAGTATGATCTTGAAAATTAAGGTCACAAATATCCAATTTAGAATATATGTGCAATATGATGTAAAGTGTTACTCTAAGCTGAAGTTTTTATATTTTCTGGTTTTTATTATTTTTGTTTTTATTTTATGAAATTCTCTACATCCTTTTATTAGTTTTATTGGTTCTTGTATTAAAACTGTAAGTTAACTTTGATAACTATCATTTTCCTTTTTAGTATATTTGCACAGCACAGCCATGGCACTAAAATATACTTTCACCTGTGTAAGTTGTTTGTTTTATATTTAATGGATCATTTTTAAATTGAATTGGGCAGTTAAGTGGTGCAATGGAAAAAGTGCTGAGCATGAAATCAGGCAGACCCATCTCCCTGAGTTCAAATCCAGCCTTAGACACTTACTAGCTTTGCGATCCTGGGCAAGTCACTTAACCCTGCTTGCCTCAGGGTTCCTCATCTGTAAAATGAACTGGAGAAGGAAATGGTATGTCTGCCAAGAAAACCCCAAATAGGGTCATGAAGATTTGGACACAACTTAAAGGACTGATGAACAACTTTGAATTAAATCTGTATAAATATTTGGTATTCTTTGGTAGATTTATGTCTAGATATTTTATGCTCTTTTTTGTTTTTGTTTTTGTTTTTTTGTTTGTTTGTTTTGCGGGGCAACGGGGGTTAAGTGACTTGCTCAGGGTCACAAAGCTAGTAAGTGTCAAATGTCCTAGGCCGGATTTGAACTCAGGTACTCCTGAATCCAGGGCCGGTGCTTTATCCACTGTGCTATCTAGCCGCCCCTATTTTATGCATTTAAAAAATTATTTGCAATGGAATTTTCCCTTGTATTATTGTCTTTTGGATTTTGTCATTATTATATAGAAATGTTATTGGTTTTCGAGGGTTTGTTTTGTAGTCTGCAACTTTAGTGATGCTATTAATTGTCTCAACTTAGTCTTTGCTGATTCTCTAAGATTTTCTAAGTAAACTTAAGTGTATGGAACCTTTTAAAAAGACAGGTGACTAAGTTACAGAGCAAATATCACTACTTTTTTTTTTCCTTAAAAAAAAATTGGGGGCAGCTAGGTGGCGCAGTAGATAAAGCACCAGCCCTGGATTCAGGAGGACCTGAGTTCAAATCTGGTCTCAGACACTTGACACTTACTAGCTGTGTGACTTTGGGCAAGTCACCCCCATTGCCCTGCAAAACAAACAAAGAAAGTAGGTTTAATTGATAACTTTTATTCCCATGTCACATTCATTTTAAAATATATACCTTTTGTAACAAAAAGAAAATAAGAAAAAAGCGGTGTGAAAACCAACATGCTAAAAAAATGCAATATTTTATACCCACAGTCTCCCTTTTCCTTGTTTGGTTGGGTTTTTTGTTGTTGTTGTTTGTTTGTTTTTGAAAGGAGGTAGGGTGTGGATTTTTTGTTTCATTTTAAACTAAACATCTGATTTCATCAGCTACTGCAGATAGGTGTCCTTCTCTGAAGCTTATAATCTTAGATTGTTGCCTTGGGTACTGCTGTTCATCAGTCACTTGTCCAGGGTCACATAGCCTAGAGGGATATCTGAATTGGGACTTGAACAAAGGTTTTCTTGAGTCTAAGACCATTACACTTTGCAGCTTCTCTTAAAATGTTGTTTTTAAAATATCAAAATATGGATTATTAATTATAGTTGTCTATATAACTATCATCTAGATTTTTTAGTTTTTTTAATTCCATTCACTCCTTTACTTTCATTTTCTCAGCAGCTTTTTACTCATTAGCGTTACATTAATTTGTATTTATATTACTTTGGAAATCTTAAAGAGTTGTGTGTGTGTCTGTTTGTCTATTTTGCCCCTTCAAGAGTAGGTAGATACCAGTCTTCTCTTTCTGTGTAGTTTTCTAGTTAGGATGCAGTATTTGTTGACTGATTGTTCATTAAAATGTTAGACTGCCATGTGAATAAAGAGCTGAAGCAAGTTGTCCAATAGGAATAAACTCAGGTTTTAGGTGAATTGTATGGATTAAAAACCAGAATCCTACAATATACTGTTTACAAGAAACACATTTGAAGCAGAGAGATACACACAGAATAAAGGTAAAAGGTTGGAGCAGAATTTATTATGCTTCAGCTGAAGTCAAAAAAGCAGGGGTAGCAATCCTTATCTCAGACAAAAGCAAAGGCAAAAATAGATCTAATTAAAAGAGATAAGGAAGGAAACTACATCTTGCTAAAAGGTACTATAGATTATTAAGTATAATATCAATACTAAACATGTATGCACCAAGCAGTTTAGCATCTAAATTCTTAGAGGAGTTGAATGAGTTACAAGAAGAAATAGACAGCAAAACTATACTAGTGGGAAATCTGAATCTCCCCCTCTCAGAATTAGATAAATCTAGCCAAAAAATAAATAAGAAAGAAGTTAAAGAGGTGAATAGAATGTCAGAAAAGTTAGATATGATAGATGTCTGGAGAAAACTGAATGGGGTTAGAAAGGAATATACCTTTTTCTCAGCAGTACATGGCACAAATTCAAAAATTGACCATGTATTAGGGCACAAAAACCTCGTAGTCAAATGTAGAAAGGCAGAAATAGTAAATGCATCCTTCTCAGATCATGATGCAATAAAAATTACATGTAATAAATAGAGCCATGAAAAGGTAGACTGAAAATTAATTGGAAACTAAATAATTTCATTCTAAAGAATGAGTGGGTCTAGCAACAAACCATAGAAACAATCAATAACTTCATCGAAGACAATGACAGTAATGAGACAACATACAAAATCCATGGAATTCAGCCAAAGCAGTGCTTAGGGAAAATTTTATATCTCTAATAAATGAAAAATAAATCAAAAAATCCATCAATAAAAAAGAGAAAGAGGAGATCAATGAATTGAGCATTCAACTTAAAAAGCTAGGAAAAGAACAAATTAAAAATCCCCCAATTAAATACAAAATTAGAAATCCTGAAAATTAAAGGAAAAACTAATAAAATTGAAAGCAAGAAAACTATAGAATTAATCAATAAAACAAAGAGCTGGTTTTATGAAAAAACAATAAAATAGATAAACCATTAAGATTTAAAAAAAGAAAGAAGAAAACCAAATTACCAGTGTCAAAAATAAAAGGGGTTATTTCACCACCAATGAAGTAGAAATTAAAGCAATAATTAAGAACTATTTTGCCCAACTGTATGCCAATAAATTTGACAATCTAAATGAAATGGATAAATATTTACAAAAATACAAACTGCCCAGGTTAACTGAAGAGGAAATAAAATCCTTAAATAAGCCCATATCAGAAAAAGAAATTGAACAAGCCATTAATGAACTGCCTAAGAAAAAATCTCCAGGGCCAGATGGATTTACAAATGAATTCTACCAAACATTTAAAGAACAATTAATTCCAATATTATTCAAATTATTTGGAAAAATGGGTGAAGGAGTTTTACCAAATTCCTTTTATGACACAAATATGGTGCTGATACCAAAACCAGGCAGAGCCAAAACAGAGAAAGAAAATTATAGACCAATTTCTCTAATGAATATTGATGCAAAAACCTTAAATAAGATATTAGCAAGGAGATTACAGCAAGTGATCACCAGGATAATACACTATGACCAGGTGGGATTTATACCAGGAATGCAGGGCTGGTTCAACATTAGGAAAACTATTAACATAATCAACCACATCAATAAGAAAACTAACTAAAATCATATGATTATTTCAGTAGATGCAGAGAACGTTTTTGACAAAATACAGCACCCATTCCTAATAAAAACACTAGAGAACTTAGGAATAGGTGTTTTCCTTAAAATAATAAGCAGTATTTACCTAAAACCATCAGCAAGCATTATATGTAATGGAGATAAGTTAGAGGCCTTCCCAGTAGCATCAGGGGTGAAACAGGGATGTCCAATATCACCTCTATTATTTAATATTGTACTAGAAATGTTAGCTTTAGCAATCAGGGAAGAAAAAGGAATTAAAGGAATTGGAATAGGCAAGGAAGAAACAAAACTATCACTCTTTGCAGATGATATGATGGTATACTTAGAAAATCCTAGAGAATCAACTCAAAAATTACTTGAAACAATTAACAACTTTAGCAGAGTAGCAGAATATAAAATAAATCCACATAAATCATCAGCATTTCTATATATGACCAACAAAGTCCAGCAGCAAGAGACAGAAAGAGAAATTCCATTTAAAGTAACACTAGACAGGGGGCAGCTAAGTGGCACAGTGGATAAAGCACTGGCCCTGGATTCAGGAGGACCAGAGTTCAAATCCAGCCTCAAACACTTGACCCTTACTAGCTGTGTGACCCTGGGCAAGTCACCTAACCCTCATTGCCCCTCAAAAAACAAACAAACAAAATAAAATAAAGCAATGGTAGACCATGTAAAATACTTGTGAACTCTATGAACACAATTACAAAACACTTTTCACACAAATCAAATCAGATCTAAATAATTGGAAAAATATCAATTGCTCATGGATAGGCCAAGCTAATATAATAAAAATGACAATTCTACCTAAATTAATTTATTTATTCAGTGCCATACCAATCAGACTACCTAAAAATTATTTTATAGAGCTAGAAAAAATAACAAACTTCATTTGGAAAAACAAAAAGTCAAGAATATCAAGGGAGATAATGAAAAAAAATGCACAGGAAGGTGGTTTAGCTGTACCAAATCTGAAGCTTTACTATAAAGCGGTAGTCATCAAAACAATCTGGTACTGGCTAAGAAATAGAGTAGTGGATCAATGGAATAGGTTAGGCGAAGGAGACACAGTAGTAAATGATTTTAGTAATGTATTGTTTGATCACCCCAAAGACTACAGCTTCTGGAATAGGAACTGCTGGGAAAACTGCAAGATAGTATGGCAGAAACTAGGCATAGACCAACATCTTACACCTTATACTAAAATAAGGTCAAATTGGGTACATGATTTAGACATAAAAGGTGATACCATAGGTAAATTAGAAGAGGAAGGAATAGTTTACCTCTCAGATCTTTGGAAAGGAGAACAGTTTATGACCAAACAAGAGATAGAGAATATTATGAAATGCAAAATGGATGATTTTAGGTGAATCGTATATAATTTAGACAACTCTAAATTCTTGATGAATGGATAATTGATTCATTGCCCTTTTTCTTTTTTTTTTTTTTTAAACCTAGAAATCTCCTAGGAACCATTTTCATGTACAGCCACATTACAGATTGTGCTTGGGTGACATGCCGTTTGTAGCTGGAAAGGTGAGTTGGATAAAAGGGAATTTATGTTCTCTTGCTGAAATCCTAGTACTTTTTTGAAGCTAAGATCCTTTCATTGGAACTTATAATTTACCTGGTCTGTCAGAGTACAGGTGGAGTTTTTTGCTTCTGCTTCTGAGGATTATCTAAGTGGTTTGCTAATATCCTGAAAACAGAAAATAGGCAAAGGGGGGTGGAAAGGGAGTCTAGGACACAAAGCAGGAAGCCCTTAGGGAGCAGTAATCTAGGCAATGCTGTAGAACAAGGGAGGGAAATTACTAAGAGAAGGGGAGACAGGACCTGAAAATGAGGAGCAGCCCACTAGATTTGGAAGTAGGACTTTGGGTGAGTTTCTGGCACTGCAACTTGCTTCTTTTGTGATATTTGGCAGATAATCTTTGTGGGCTTCACTTTCCTTATCTCTGAAATGAAGGGGTTGGACTAGATTAGGGCTTCTTAAACTTTTTCCACTCATGACCCCTTTTTGCCTGATAAATTTTTATACAAATCAAACACGCACTGCCAATTTTTATTTATTTATTTTTGCAACTCCCCACATTCAGTTATGTAACTCCATATGGGGTTGTGACCCACGGTTTTTAAGAAGCTTTGAACTAGATCAAGGTTCTTAACCTTTGATCTATGAACTTGGTTATTTCCAGACCATTTTTTTAGATTGACTATATCTGTCTTTCCTATTTTATCTTCTCTTCTAATTCTGTTGTTTTGCTCTAATCAGCCTAACTAACTTGAGCTCTTTCAGCAGTTCTTGTGTTGTGTTCTTGTGGTTTTTCTTTGTCCTTTTGTGAAACATTTTTTGATAACTGTTTCAATATAATTGGTTTCCTTTGCAGTTCTGGCTATTTTTATTTTGTGCATTTACAAACATTACTTTGAAAAAGAGTCCACAGGTTTTGTCATACTGCAAAAGGAAATGCAAAAAAATTTTAAGAACTTCTGATCTAGAATTAGTATGATGTAATAGATAGGAAACTAGACTTGGAGGCAGGAAGACTATTCAAAATCCTGTCTCAGTTACTTAGCAGCTATGTGACCCTAGGCAAATCACTTAGCTTCTCTGGGCCTCAGTTTTCTTATCTGTAAAATATAGGAGTCTTATTAGATGGTCTCTCAGGTTTCTTCCTGCTCTAAATAGCTGATCCTATTTATATATATTCATATCTTCTGCTTCTAATATCTTCCTGTTTACTAGGGAGTCCATGTTCTTTGAGACCATAGGGTACTTCTGTAGATAGTCACCTGCCTCTCTGAAACATAGAATCTTGCATTTGTTACTATTTTTTGGTAATATGTCACCATCCAGTGAAAGTTCATAGAGGAAAGGAGCTGTGTTGAAGAGGCACATCCATCATTGCATTATTATAGGTAATATTTATTAAACCCTTTAAGGTATGCCAAGTGTTTTTATGTACAATCTCATTTGATTCTCACAACTCCTTGAGGTAGGGGCTGCTGTTATTTTCATTTTACTATTAAATGAATAAACTGAGGCTGAATGGTGAAATTAATTGTCTAGGGTCATATAGATAATGTCTAAGGTGCTTTTATTTACTCTTCCTCCATATTTCTTATCACTCCAGCTAGCTGCTCGTTTTTTTATTTGATCATCACAGTGATCCTATAATGTAGGCAGAGTAGATAGTTTTATCTTCATTCATGTGATCTTGATCAAGTTTAGTGTTTTAAGGGGGGGAGGGTCAGTCTAATATATAAAAAAAGGATTATTTTGTATCTTTTAAAATTTATAATATACATAAAAAATAATTTTTTTTCTGTTTTCTTCCCTAAGTCCACTACCCCTAGCCATGCAGTGGTAGCCAATGTACAACATGTGTTACATTTAATGAAGCAACATAATAAGGCCTTATGCAATAACCGTGTGATCAACAATGTTCCCTTGGCAAAGCAGGGATCTCCTCGAAATGGTAAAGGCAGGAAGTTATCAGCATCATCCTCTTCTTCCTCCTCCACCTATCATGAAGAGCTATTTGAAGTCTTACAGACATTACAGGATGAATTTGGACAGATGAGTTTGTAAGTTTTTATTTTGATATATTTTGTTTTTACATTCTAAATATAAGATGTTCCAATGGTCTTAGTGCATTTTTAAGGTTTTAATGCTTTTTGGAACACCCTGTGTGTCCCCTCCTCATTTCTTTATCCACTAAGACATCCCCCATAACAGAGAATTAAAAAGAACAGCGGTGTTTGGGGGAACAGTTCTGCGAAAAAACAAGTCAGCCTGGTCTTGACTATATTTGCTGGGTTTTGTGCTTGTGATACTCTAACTCTGAAAAGAAAGGACAGTGGTACAGGGTTCAAAGTTCATTCTCATTTCATAAAATTCATTTTCATCTCCTGTTATCATCCTTTACATTTATAATATTGTAGTCTAGTATATTACTTTCCTAGTTCTGATTATATCATTTTATATCAGTTCATATGGATTTCCTTCCTTTTTTGTATATTGTCATTTCTTACAATTCAAGAATCTAATACTTTCATGTACCGCAATTTTTTTAGTCATTCACTACTTTTGCATATATTTTGTTTCCTTTTTTTTTCTGCTGTGGGAGGTGATAATATACATATTTTTATGTAAATGGAATCTTTCTTTTTAATTATTATCCTGGGGAGGGTTAAATGCTTACAAGCATTTAATCTGAGTCAAAGGTTGTATGAGCATTTTAGTCAGTTTTGGCAGAATTCCAAATTGCTTTCCTGAATGGTTGGATTAATTAATTGCTCCAGTAATAGTGTATTAGTCTGCCTTCATCTTGCTACAACTCTGCCAACACTATTTTCATCTTGTCATTGTTGCAAATTTTCTAGGGAAATAAAATCTCTCAGGGTTCTTTCTCAATGTTGTATACTTTTCTTATTGTTAATAGGTTGCAGTTCTTATGTTGAGAATTTTCTTCGTATCCTTTGACTATTTATTCTTTGCTCGTTGGCTTTTTTTTTTTTTTTTTTTGGTGGGGCAGTGAGGGTTAAGTGACTTGCCCAGGGTCACACAGCTAGTGAGTGTCAAGTGTCTGAGGCCGGATTTGAACTCAGGTCCTCCTGAATCCAGGGCCGGTGCTCTATCCACTACAGTACCTAGCTGCCCCCCAGCTCATTGGCTTTTAATACACATTTGTGTCATTTCCCTCTATATCTTGGATATTAGGTGGCACAGTAGAGGACTGGGCCTAGAGTCAGGAAGACATGAATTCAAATTTGCTGTGTGACCCTAGGCAGGTCACAAGTCACTTAACCTCTATCTTCCTCAGTTTCCTCGGCTGTAAAATGAGGACGATAATAGCACTTACCTTCCCAGGCTGTTAGGAGGATCAGATTAAATACTATTTACATAGTGCTCAGCACAGTTCCTGCTACATAGTAGTGATTTATAAATATTTATTCCCTACTCTTATCAGGTATATGATGCAAATTTTTTTCCTCATCCCACAACTTCTTTTCTTATCCTAGGTGCACTGATCATCTATTTTGTCTTTTCTCATTTGTCTTTTGTTTGGTTAAGGCCTTTTCCTCATCAATATAGTGGTTAAAAGTACTTGACCTAATTCTTGTACTTCTGTATGGTGTCAATTAACAAGCATTTATGAAGCACCTACTCTGAGGCAGTCACTGTGCTTGACAGTCTAGATACAAACTTTAAAAAATGAAACATCCCCTATTCTCAAGGACCTTACATTGGGACAGAGGATGGTATGACCTTTACTATTCAAGTCATACATCCATTTTGAGTTTATTTTGGTACATTGTATAAGATATTTGTCTAAATTTCATTTCTGCTTTGCTGTTTTTAGTTTTCTCAACAATTCTCGTTCAGATGGGAAGTTTTTCCCCAAATAATTAATGTTCTCAGATTTATTAAATGTTAAATTTATATTGCTTTAAATTCCCAAAGTTAATGGTTTTGTTTAGAAAACATATTTCATTAGATACAATTAGAATGTATATACTTAAAGTTCTACTTTTATAAGTAAAGAATGATCCAACTTCTTTTTACAGGTTTAAAAAACCCTCCCTTTTTCTTTTTAAAAAATGTTATATCATTCATTTAAATACCAAAGTCTATGTTTAAATTTTATTTTGGTAGTCTGACAGTTGGTGCAACAGGGTGCTAGTAAATAAATGACTATAAGAGGAAATAACATATTTAAGTGATTATTTTATACAAAACCAGGAACAATAAAGAGAATGTAATCAACCCTTATTTTTCTTCATTTAAAGTGATCACCAACAGCTAGCCAAACTTATCCAGGAAACACCAACTAATGAACTGAAAGAGGACCTTGAACGAGAACTTGAGGAATTAGTGGAAAGGATGGAAGCTAAGGCTAATCAGATAACTAAAGTTCGAAAACATCAGACCCGGGTAAATCATTTTACCTGCATTCAACTTTCTTTAAAAATGTCTGGTTTTAGTACATTATTCAGGTGGAACTAAAAATCTTTTTGTAAATTGTGATCAACAGGATGTCTTCCTTTACCAAAACCCTCATTTATTAAATATCTGCTGTGCTTCAGTGAGTAAAACATATTTGTAAATATTACTTTGTGAGTCTTCTGAAAGAGAGAGAAGAGAGTGTGTGTGTGTGTATGTGTGTGTGTGTGTTCTCTCTAGTGTACTGAGGGTAGCACAGAACACATTGAGTACTCTTTAAGGAGCTAACAAGTTCCTGGAGATAAGATTTCATCTTAGATACAACCCTAAAATGTAAACACTTCATCTAAATGGTCACACTAATTACCTTTCTTCTAAGTTGAGTGCTGTTTCTAAAGGGTTAAACGAATCATCCTACTAAATAATCTTTAGCTAAGGTTTAGCATTTAGGAATTATGTTATCAAGACAGCTGCCTGTCCTCTGGCTCTGTGTCTTCTTGGCAGGTCTTGGAGTGGATTAGCAGTACTATAATTGCATGACTTTATTCCTGCATTAATTTCTTTCCCACCTTCCTTTACCCTCCCCCCCACCAGTGCTAATTTCTACCTGCTTTGAAGCAGGGTTATTTAGTGCATATTTCTAAATTTTAATGCATGATGATATTTTAAAACAGCTTTTCCTTTGAACATTTAGAATACTAGATTTTGAGAAAAAACAAATGGAAATCTTAGGATTGTAGGTATGACCTTCAAGCCTCCCTTTATGTACCTTCAAAATAAATAGCAGCATGGTCATGAGTCAAAAGTTTGGTCTTCAAGGCATTTACACCTGCTCAACCCCTCCTGTCTCTGTAGTTACAGCCATGGCTAATGTTCACTCATTCATTCATTCAGGAGATTTTAAGTGTCATATCTTAATCTTGGCAATTGAAATATTCCTTACATAAGGGGAAAATTGGTATATCAAATAAAGAGCCTTAATGTTTGAATATGGGCTTCATTTCTTCCAGTATCCTTTGAATTGATGATAATTAGAGAAGCATGCCCCTTGGTCATCAGTTGGAGAGATACCATGAGAATGCAGGTCACTATTTTCAGCTTCCAGGAATATAATATGAAGGGTTGGGGGAGATTTCATCCTTTGAACCCTCCCTGTTAACTACTTGTAGTATGTAAAATTAAGTAGACCCTCTCCCATTTTGGCTTTATTATATTACTGTTATATGGTGCATTGATGGAGAATATGAAGCCTAAAGCAGAAGCTATCACACACTTCATGGTTTTAAATCCTTGAGCTTTGAAGGGCCTCTGCTCTCAATAGTCTTGTTTTTTAGATCAGAGTTCAGTAGGTTTTGAAATTACATGTTTATATAAGGACAATAAAGGTGAGCTAGGTATGAAAAGTGAACATATTCTAAGTTATGAATTAGTATACTTGATTTTATTCTTCTAAAAAGAACATAAATATGCCAGAAGCATCCTTGAAATAGCATTCTTCCACATTTTCTTGTAATCCTAGGAAAAACTAATAAGGATGGAACAAATACTTTGGAAAATCCTCTTCATAGTAATACTAAAATGTGTTACTAGTGACACGATTGTTTTGGGGTAGGTGGCTCTTTTTAGTAAAGGACAAAAGGTAAAGTGGAAAATGCTAACACTCATCTTCATTTTTTCTTTTGGCTGCTTTGTAGCTGGAGAGACAGATGAAGGAACTAAAGGGTAGCAAAAAGTGTTTGGAAGATCAAGAAGGCAACAGCAAGCTTTATTCTGGAGTCGTTGGGAGCTCCCCTAAGAAGGACTCTAGTTCTGTGAAACGGAAACCTGGAGAGAAAAGCCGTCGAAACCTTCAGTTGTTGAAGGACATGCAAACCATACAGACTTCAATTCAAAAAGATAACCTAGGTTGGGAATATTGATTGTTGTACTAGGTTGAATGTTTTATTCATATAATTTATATTTTGTCACTTGTTGACAGCTCACATATTAAAAAATAGAATATTCTTATACTTTTTGAGGGACTAATAGCTGTGTTGAGGACCACAAAACTTAACAGCTCTAGTAAAGGCTGATCAATTTTACTGGAAAACATAAGCCACATTTTACTGAATTCCCTTTGGCAAATCTTCCTGTACTTGTGCAATGCACTTTGCAAACAAACTTCCAGGTTTTATTTGTGGATGTTTTTTAAAATAGTGTCTATTATACCTGAATTAAAATTAAGTTTAAATTATCTAAAACACAAGGCTAAAACCCTGTATGTTGAGAGTTATCAGCACTGTCTGTCTGCTTGAAAAGTCTCATAAATCTCACCCCAAGGGATTTTCTCTGCCTCCATCCCCCAAAAAGTGCTTTATTTTTCACTACTGATGGAGGCTTTCTGAATTTTAAGTCTTTTGAATATTTTCTTCTGCCAATTCATATTGTAAAGTAGAACTTTGTCCATTAATGATTAAAATAATTTTTCTCCCCTCTCCCACTGATGTGTTATCTCAGTAGCTAATTAGTTTTTTTAAAGCAAAAACTCAGTTTTTTAAAACCAAAACAATTTGAGTTTCTAGTCAGTTTTAAGTGAAATTAGTGTTGCTTTTCAATTCATCATAAAACAAAATTATTATTCCTCTAATTTTCATTCCAGAAAACCCAAATAATAATTTAAGGTAGTTGCCTATAAATAGAACATGAGGTTAGCACAATAAGAAAATTACCTGAGTGTTTTTCAGTGTGTGAACAAATGTTGATGTGAAAATAGATAATGAGATTTAGAAATAAAGTAAAAAACCAACAGGGGTGGGGGAGGTGGGAGAGGTGGGGGCAGGGTATTAAAAAAGCATGTACATTTGCTGTTTTTAAATATTTCTTCTTCATAATCATGCCATTCAATCCTGGCAGTGTGTTTTTTATCTTGAAATAGTTACTGAACACCTTGGATATTCACCTTTATTAGTGTTCTGTACATAAACAAAATAAACTGTACACAGCAACTGTTATTTATTATGCTAATGATGTAAAAAAATTCTTCCTATTTTGGAATATACAAAAACATGTTAATTTTCTATAAATGTGCCATTAAAGTCAATAAAGCCAGCTTTGTTTTAAGGAAATGCTGAAATTTTCCTTAAAGCCTTCAGTAGCAGGCTTATATTATAGATTTCGTTTTTTGTTTGTGTTTAGTTAACAAGAAAGAAAACATAAAATTTTAGTTACGATTAGCAGGAGTAACATAGTTACTCTCATACATTTCCTTTGGTATTCTCATAATAAAACATTGAAAATGGGATTACCTAAGCATTAATAAGGTTATGAGAAGTACTAAATCTAGGTATGCATCTTAGCAGTTTTTGAGAACCTATTAGTTAAAATTCTGAATTGCTAAGCACACCGTTCAGGGAAACTTATCATTCATCTATTTCATATTTGTTCTAACAGAGTTTACTCCAGTTAATCATGGTTTTAATATTTGGTGATGGCAGCCACTCCCAGGGCTCTCATAGGTTAATACCCTCATATCAATGTTCCATCATTGTTTTGTTAAAAATTAATACTTTTCTAGAAGTCAGATTCATATGCTGTAAGATCCAGTGAGGAAACAACTGAAGGCATGGACTCTTGTGAATTAGTAAATGAAAAATAATGTAGTAGAGAAAATGTTGGAATAAGGGCCTTGTATTCAAATTCCCCCTCTGGACATTTATTGGCAGTGCGGCCACAAGGAAAATAATAGCACCTACCTCACAGGGTTGTTGTGAGGACCAGCTGAGAATGGATGTCTGTAAACTTTGAAAACCTTAAAAGTGCTAGATAAATGTTAGCTATTCTTGGTCTTAAGGAAATAAGGAAAATATCTTTTTCCTTCATGATTGGGTGATGGGGCTGGGGTGTTAATGAATTGTTTGGGTGCTGGGAGATACGCACTATAAGTTGGAACGGATCCTAAGATCAACTCAATTTCTCATCTGTCAAATATGGATTATAATCTGTTTCACTTAGCTCACAAGAAGTGTTGGAAAGATTGGATAAGTAATCAGTTTTCCTATGAAGACACTGAAGTGTACAGTGGTATTGTATCTCACCCATGAAAAAGATAAGAACATATGGTGTGCTGAAAGTAACTTTTAAAGCCAAGGTGACTTGTATTGGAATTGCCAGTGTGATGTGTTTTCAACTTTTGCCTCTTTTTATCAGGTGGCTGCCCTTCTAAGATCATGTTTTAAATACATCTCTCTTAAAGCTATGACTGGATTTAAAGAGAGAGAGATTTAAAAGGTTACAGAAGTTAGTATTCATTAGGGTCCTTTCCAGTACCTGGGATGGTTTCTTTTTTTTTCTACACATACTTATTGAACCTCTGGACCTCAGTTTCTTCATCTACTATGTAAGACCACCTACCCCACAGTTTTAAGGATCAGGTGCTTTCAAAACTTTGCTAAATTAGCACTATGTAAATGTCAGCTATTATTGCTACAGATAACTATAAAAAGCAAGTGAAGGGGGTCTGGTGTTCTAGGAAAAGGATGTTTGGATCAACTACTAAGCTTGGTAGAAAACTTTGTACACATTTATATAGAACAATCAGTTTGGTTACAGAGGTTAGGGTGGGATGAAGCCTTTTCAGTTCTTTCTCTTTACATTTGTACAAAATAAGACATAAAACTTGCCACAAAGTTTAAAAGTCAGTTGAATTCTGTTTTAATTAAAGACCCATGAGGCAACAAGCTCGTTTTTGTTACAGTACATTACATTATACATGGCTCTTAGTAAAGTGGACAGCAGGGAGTCAAGTATTTATACCAGTGCTGAAATCTTATTATAGCCGACTAAGAAATCAAGGTTACATTGAGATTGTAAAATAAATACATGTTTTTACATGCAATAGTTTCTTTGGTTGGTAGGTTTAATCATTCAGTAGAATTATTGATTTCATGGGAAAAAGTAGTTAAGTACTTGGTATAAACTTGGTATAACACTGATCTCACAAACTATACATAAAACTTGGTTCTATTAGGGTAGAGGGGAGGGGTGTCAGTCTTAGGAAGAATTTCAGACTGTAGCTTTACACCTACCAGTTACCCCAATATTGCCTCTGACACAAAAATTAGTATTAGAACCAACGTGGGATAAATTTGTTTTCAAAATCCAAACAGCTTAGTCTTTTCATGATCCTGTTTCTGGTTTAATTAATAAAACTGGTAGGAGATGTGGGTAAATGGAGTAAAAACTTGGAAGAGCTGTCACTTAACTGAACTTCTAGGAGTCATCATATTTTCCATAAGGCCTCATTTTAGAATCCGATAATCTTACACCATATGTAATGTTTAATAATCTGTGGCGGGCATCACCCACCCATAACAGCATCAAAACTTGGTCTTTCACATTCTAAAAAAAGAAGGGCAAGGAAGAGATCAAAATGGACAAGTCAGAGGCTAGTGCTAGTCTGACGAGGAAGAGAAGCATCCAAAAGTTGGAGCTCTGTGCCCATCAATCAATGGTTCGGCTGTCACCAGCCCTGTGATACCCATTAAAGTCTTCTGAGTGTTTACTTGATAGGACTTATGAACTGATTATTCTCTGTAGAGAGGGCTACTTTGCCCCATTCAGTTGTGCTCTTAATGACATACTGTTATACTATTTCCCACTAGATAATGTTAAATTTCCAAAGCAGTATTTTTCTATTAAAAACAAATTTGTTCCCATCTGAATCCAGGGGTGAGCATTCTAATAGCTTTGTAGGTGTCTTGGTAGGATTAGTGTTTATCAGAACATAATCGAAGTAAATTGCATAGGGTGGGTTAGTTTTAAATAAGATACTTGAAGTACTCAAGTACTAATTCACCCCTAGAGAGAGGGCATAATAAATAAAGTGGCTGAGAGCTCTCTCAGATGGGGTCTAAATTCAGAAGACATTCTACTAGAAAAGCTGCCGTGATAAGGGAATCAGTGATAAAGTCCTTTTATACAACAGTTTTGGACTGGAGTGGCACATTGTGCCAGGAGAACTGGCCCTTTCTGAGGAGGAGGCTGAGCGGCTTGAGATCTCTCTCTGTAGTTCCTCCACCTTCTTCTGAAGCTCGGCTCGTTAGCAAGAAGTTCTTTATATCGATTGTGGATAGGGTCCTATGAGGAAAAAGGACCCCCCAACCCAAAAAAAGTCACTTATGAAATTAAACTGAATGAACCACACCCTCCACACACTTGCTACTACTATGGCTTACAACATGTGGTGGTTCTTTGCTTAAACCCTGCTGGGAAGAAAACAACATGTACAATAGTAAAACATGGAGAAATAAGGTTGGGCTGAGCCTCAAAGCTAGTGGTTCTAAAGAAGGAAGACAAGCATCCAGGAATGGGGAAGGGCGACCTATGTGAAGGCACAGGCAAAAAAGTGTATGTCATGGGTAATAAGAAAGTAGGCTAATCTGGCTACAACATAAAACACATGAGGAAAAAGTAATAGGAAAGGCATGATAGCATCAGAGTGCAGGTAAATGATGGTCTGAACCAAAAGTGGTAGCTATGTAAGTGAACATAAAGGAATGAACATGAGAAATATTTAGAGGGCAAATATACAAGCTATGGGCAACTGAATAGATATGAGGGTGCCAGCTATGAGTGATATAAGTCAGATGATTGAGAACCTAGGTGGCTAAAAGTGCCATTGTACAGAACAACAGTTCTACCATTGCCAAAAATAAGGAAGTTAAAAAGGGATAAATAAATTCCATTTTAGACATGTTGAATTTGGGATGGCAATGGAACAGGCAACCCTGTTAGAGATATCAAGAGACAACAGATAAACATACATTTGGAGATCATCTGCATAGATGTGATTGAACCCTTGAGGGCTGATGAGATCACCAATGTTTCACTGCTAACTGGAAATTCTTGTTTTTTTCCACAGAGCATACTAGCTGTAGCTACTTATATAAGAAAAATTAACTTTTAACACCAAAATTCCAAGACTAGCTAAAATTACATGCTTCTTGGGTTTGGTTCTCTTTTTATATAATTCTAAGTTATAAAAATCATCCAGTACACTTCAAAAATATATCAATGGAATTTGATAAAATTTTATATGAAGCAATTTTATAAAACATTTTTTAATCCGTTTAGCAATTATATCTTTATTTGTTTCATTTCCCATATTCACAAGTCCTAAGAAGTACTTTTTCTAATTTGTTTTAAGAAGGAAGAGAGGGACTCATCAAAATTCCTTAAATGGAAAATCCCAGGACATACTTTACAAAGAAATTTTTACCTGTGGTTTCATCATCCGTGGGTTCCATCTGATGTAATATCCCACCCAAAGCTCTAGGTTGGCGCATGCTAGCTACTGGATAAAGCACATGATTGGAGTAGCTCACATACAGGGGATTAGTGAATTCTTCAAGCTGGCTATTTATATAGGACCCACAACGATACAGTTCTTTTGGGGAAGATTCTGTAAAAAGAAAAACTTTTTACCAAATACTATATAAATTCTATATGATTTGTGTGTATATAACATACGGTATCTATTACATATACATATGTATGTGTATACAGCTATTAGTGATAGATGTATTTTTCGCTAATCATTAAAATAAAAATCTTTGTTTGGGAAAAATGTAAATAGTTCATAATGCAGAAGGGATATGACAAGGACTTCTCAGTCATCAATACTTCATGAATAATAAATGCCTGTTATGACTTAAATGATACTGTAGGTAGAAAAAAAAAGGAAAGATACAAATTGTTGCTTATTACAATTTCTTTTTAGAACCAAAATTAGTGTCTGGGGAAAGATACCAATTGAGATCATTATGAAAGATGTTCAGAACCCCAGAACAAGTATTGTGGAATGAGGCACAGGAAGACACTTAGACAAAAGCTTTTAAACTTATTTCAGAAAAACCTAACTGGCAGTTTCACATGAGCTACAGAAAATGATTCTTGATTGACCTGTATTCGTTTAAAATAGGTTGTCTCTCTATCTCAAACTCTGTTTTTTCCACATTTGCCTTGAAGGACTGCCCATACCACAAGTAGCCAACACTGCAGGACTTGGAAGAGATGCAGCTTTAGTTCATTTCCTTCGGGGCATGCTACCACTTACCCCATGAGCCACACTGTTCCACTTCGGCTTACAAACGTAGTGAGCCAACAAAACAGGTTCTTTCAGGCTAATAACAGGGACTTTTTTAATTAAACCATATCCAAATACATTGAAAGAAAGTGGTAATATTATGGCTTAATGTAAGCAGAACTGAGCAACGAATATGATCCATAATATCAACTGCTCAGCTGAAAATACAGTGAAGACAACCAAGTAATAGGGGGAAAGGGACATGTTGGGGAAGGGTCCATCAGCTATGGAAATTCATGGTATTTTACCTCTTTTCCTCTCTGCTGCTCACTGCTACACAGGAATGTCCCAAATAAACAGCTGTATAGGTGGTCCAAAATGGTAATCAGAAAATATTCATTGAATTCAAATTGCTGTGGAAACTGCAACACAATAATGCACATGCACACAAAAATCTTTAGGACTGTTTTCAGGAAAATTAATTTCTGCAAATAATGCATCTGGTTGTTAATAGCTTGACAAATAAAGCTTCAATAAACTGAAAAACATTCAAATACATATTTCTAAAGCATAGCTTGTTTATGTTATCTGGCTGGCTCTCTTAAAAAAAATACATTATCACTTTTCTGAACAGTAGTTTCTGCCAAAGTCTCCTTTACATATTTAGTGAGGAATTTTGAGCAGAAGCCAAGTGGATTGCGGGTCTGACCACTGTGTTATGTACACCCAATATATCTGCTCATCTAAACTTCCATAATCTTTCAATTTGGACCCTCTTCTGGCCTGTTCTACCCTCCATTCTGCCAAAGTTGCCATAAACAATATGATGAGTTAGGTGCAAAATCAGAAAGAGTACATATGAATTTTCTTGATTGTTCAAACAGTACATTTGATTCCAGTAATTACACAAAAATATCAACTACATTCTTTGAAGACCACAATGCTTCAAAGCAAACATCCAAATGCAAATATGTGGATGATTTCCCAAGTTAGCCCACTTTTCTTTTTAAGAATACACATTTTGCCAAAGTGGCCCCAAATACTAGTCATTCACTCTAAATCCAGTATACCCAGGCAGCAGAAGAAACTACTCCTCATCAGAATAGAAAGTTAGCCTGGTTAGATTAATTCTGAATAAAGAAAACAGTTTCAGGCACTAGAAAAGAAACAAAAACCCAATAAAAGAGTGTAGAGAGTTTCATCTTAAACCACCTTATCCACTAGATAAATAAATTTGGAAGTTTCTGTTTAGGCTTGTACCAGTTACAGGACTGTCAAATGGAATTCCCTAAATCTTTAGATGGCAATTTGGGCGAAAGTAAATATTTTCACAGTTTTGATTTCTTAGTTTCCTGCTTAAAAAAGAAAGAAAATAGCTGGAACCCAAGAAGGGGATAAGAGGCTAAGGATTATAAGCAACTCTGGTTAAAATTTTCCTGCAGTTTTAGATAGCAACAAACAGGAAAATCAGCAAACAATCTCTTGGCATGAAATGCTCCTGAACCTCTACAGCTGAGTGTGTGAAAGGGTGTTGGGAGAGGTGGAAAAAGGGAGGAAACATAGAAAGGCAGATGAGGAAAATATAGCCAACAACAAAAGCCTAGTTAGTTTCAGGGAGCATTACCAAAAACAAGTCCATCTTTACTGTTTATACCCTTCTTCAAACTATGACTTGCTCGTGATAGATGAATTTTCTCACATAACCCCCTGCCTGGGTAGGACTGTCATCTTTCCTCACAAAACTATCTACATCTTTCTGAGAAAAAGACCTTAGGGGGAGTTTCCTCAAAGCAAAATAAAAGTACAATCTGCTACTATGGACTTTATTTTATTTTTATCAGTATTAGTTATTTCTTTCTTGAGGAGTATTTAAAATCTGAAGGACCATCATCAACTGTTAGCAGATCCTAAGTGTCTAAACTTGGGGAAAGAACACCTCACTAAGTGATACATTTTGACTCATTTTAATAAATGTATTACTCTTTTCTAAGAATGGTAACATCAACAAAATGCATTACTCTTTTCCAAGAAAGGTAACATGATCAATAAAACAGCTTAGTGAACCATCACTTATATATAGCATTGCCCCCTTTATTAATAAGCAAGTGTCATTTTATTAATATTAAAATTTTTCTACTTTCAGAAAGAACAACTATCACATAGGAACATAATTTAGGTGCTTGAAATGAGACAAACAATGGGATACTGTTTGAAGGCTTGTCAAAGAAATACAAAATTTGAACTGATTTCCCCACAATTTTGTAACATGCTTCAAAATGAGTAGAGAATTATTTGATTTTAAAATAAAAAAACTAAAAACTAAAACTTTCAGACACGAGCAAAGGAAGAAATATAGACCTCAGCAATGGAATCAATATGACCACAAATAAGAAGTGTGATAATAAATAATTTGAATGATTTTTAACAAATATAACAAGCCCTACACATTGAAATGAATGTATTAGCCTGTCAAAGCAGTCATCTCCAAAGGCTATACACTTATTGCAGTAATGCTGCCACTGCTCAAAGCAAATATGAAGCTCACCTCTTTGGGACTTGCCTTTCAAAGCCTGAACCATATTCTTTTCAATATCCTCACTGGTTAGCAAGCCTTTGTCCTTTGGAAGTGTGCTTGGTTTTTAGAATCAGCAAAAGTCATTCTGTGCCACGTATGGCACGTAAGGTGGGTAATCAAACTGGATGATAACATTTGGAAGGAGCAATGTCCCTTCTAAAATAGGATGTTTTGTATATTAGTACTCTAGATGAGGTATGACCAGAGCAGAATATTCTTTGGTCTCTGTTCTGAACATTATGCTTCTATTAATGCAGGTATAGAATCGGTGCCATTTTAATAGGCATTAATAATAAATACTGTTCAAAACAATGGCAATGTCAGTCCTATGGTACTCTGCTACTCTGGTCAAATAGCTAGACTACTATCTAAGTCTGGTTCTGTACACTACATGTAAAAATCTAGGATATGTCCAAACAAAGGTGATCAGGCCAGTGGGATAGATGCAAAATCATGTGATAAAAGAACTCAATATTTAGCCTTGAGCAAAATAAGGCATCAGAGCAAGTGGGGTGGAGGTGAATGAACACAAGAGTAATCTTAAATATGTGAATATTCCACTCTCAAGTGGGACACAATAAGCTTTGCTCTGGTAGAGGGTAGAACTAAAGATTAGTGGAAGTTACTGGGAGGCATATTTCAACTTTGACATAAAGAAAAGAAAACTATCCAAAAAGGGGGATGAGCTCCCAGAAGTGGGGCAGGAGAGAGGATTTCTCCATCAGTAAAGTTCTTCAAAGCAGAAGCCAGAATGACCACTTATCAGAGAGTTTACAGAGGGGATTTCCTAATTTGGGTAGGGGTTGGGTTAGATAATGCTTGACTTTCCTTCCAACTCTAATGTTCTATGATGATTTATTTTTTAAAAACAAAAACAAAAAAATTTGATTAATGAAGTAATGAAACTGCTTTTTTTGTGTGGCTTGTAAACTTGCTCTGAAGGTGATTTCAAAGGAAGAGTTCCAAAAAATATTTTGAGCATCACTGGAATTAGTGTATATAGCCTCCAAGATGACTGCAGAAGAAAGACAAGAAGAACACTGGAATCTGGAATCAGAAGACCTGGATTTGAATCTTGGCTCTGCTCCCTTCTACTACCTGTGCAACTTGGGCCAAAGCATCCGCTATGTTCAGAATGGGCTTTATTTTATCAATTGGAGTTCCTTTCCAGCTCTGGATTCTCTGCTCTAATGAAAACCCATTTGATATATACTTTTATATATGTTTGATTTTTGTAGAAAAAATATTTTGGAGGCACTCCTCATTTTATTAATATCAATGACTCAGCTTCCTACCTTAAAATTAAGGTAACCAAGTTGGAGTTGAAGAAATAACACTGAATATATAAATTATGTACCTCACCTCTAAGTCCTATGTCTTTACACTAATGCCATTTCCCTAAAGTGAATCCAAAAGGAATTATTGCCTCAAAACCAGTCAAGGCTTACAACAATCCAATGTCATGATCATCTAGCAGTCTCTTATCAGGTAGTCTTTGGTCTCAACAAAATTGTCAATACAAAAGTAGCCAGAAGACCAAAAGTCCTAATTTCTGGTTTTTCTTTCACAAGAAATGTAAATTGCATTATTAGAGCAGTTGAAAAAAACTCTGCTTTCTGCCATACTATGTCAGTATATCAAGGACCAACCTGTTATCTGTCATGTTATTGAAAATTGTATAACTAGGTTTTTCATTATTATCTAGAACCTTTCCAGAAATGTTAATAAAGCTTTTAAATAAATTAATTTGTTAACGGTTGATAGTTACTATAAATTATAACTGTCTTTAAATATACAAAAGGATCTGGAGAATTGGACCGATTAACTCCTCCTTTGCAGTGTTTTGGGTCAAAAACTATTTCTTGAAATAGGTTACTTAATTCATACTGGGTTTTATTTTCTTGAATTATCCAGATAACTGCTTTATTTCTTCATGTGAGCATCCAAAAGTTCAATTATTTAACACACTGTCCAAAACAAAGAAGACAATGTCACATCTTTTGGGGGCACAGGGAAGTCACTCAAGTTGAATGTTTATGGAAACAGAATTATCAAGTATGTAACATTACAGTAGATAATGACTTGTTGCTTTCTTAATGTGACAGTGAATAATAGCCCTAACATCCAGAAACCTGATGGAGGAATTTCTATTTCACATGAAACCTGGTTGTACAATACATCTCTTCATTTCCAAGCAAAAGACTTTATGTGGCTATGTTCAGAGAAATATCCTGGAGATTACCTGTCTTGTCATCTGCCAGACACAGTCAATAAACTGAAGAAAAACAGGTGATCTGTCTGCATCTGCATGGTTCTTATCTCCATGGCCAATTCTCTAAAGCAAAGAGAGACAGTAAAAGAATGAGTTACTTTCAGGTAACCACTGAGATAGTCCTGATTGTACTCTGCACTCACTGACAATGGAGAACATTGCTTAGGTGAAGGAAGGTCACTAATCCAACAATCCACTGCAATTTCACTATGGTCATTTCAAATGGTAATCATTTGGGTCATATTTCTTAAGTATGTGTGGTATGGCAGACTAACCTCTCCTGCCTCTGAAGTAAAAAATTTTTTCTAAGAAATCTTTTTGTGTTTAGTGCCCATTTATAACAAGCTAAAAAACATGAGCCATTCTAAGCAGGGGCCCCAGATGCTTTTCTGGCAGTAATTTCATTGAACAGTTCAAGTTCAAAAGAGCATCTATTCCTTCTATTATTTATAATTGTTTCTAGTGTACCCTGGTCACTTTGGGATCCAAAAGGACAAAAAACTGAAGTTAAAATTAGAGACAAACACTCAACCAAAATCTTGCAGAGCTAAAGCATATGTGGAGTGAGTTGAAGACCCTAGATAATTTGCCTGTCCCCTTCCTATTCAACCTAATTTCCCAATATTCTCCAACAAACATCTTTGGCCCAAGCTAAAGAAGTCTCCTTATCATCACCCATATTACGCCATACAGATTCTTAATTCAATACACTTGTTCATTCAGTTGCTTCTGCTTAGAATGTTTTCCCGTCTACCCCTTGCCTACAACATGCAACTCAAGCCCCATCTCCTCAGTGAAGCCATCCTCACTAAAATAAGTCTCTTTTCTGGTCTCCTATTTAACTTTATAGTCAAGATTACACAATTTAAATCATTTAATTGTTCCCCAATTGTACTTTGACTTCCTAAGTAAACTATAAACTCCCTGAGGTTGGTTTAAAAAAAAAAAAATTCCCCCAAAGTTCCTAGTCTCAGTGCTGGCCATAAACAGGCACTCCATATATTTACTGCCCGAATGAATGGTTAAGGTTTAGGGAATAGAGGAAGGAGGAGCCTGGACTGAAGGTAAGATACAGATCTATCTAAGAATGGGCTCCTGGGACCCTGCTATTCTTGAAATCACAATACCTAAAGATTAAATTAATACCTAAAGATTAAAACAATTTGGCCAAAATACAAATTGCTTAGCCTAGTAAGGTGAGAGAAGAAAACATTTTACCCTCATTCATCACAAATTGAAGGTCTACTATGAACATAATATATTAGATAGCAGTTTCAAATAACTCCTTAAACCCAAGAGCCTTGTCCCAAATTTAGTATTTTAAGTTCTACTAAGAATTGAATATACTGGGTAAAATACCTAGGTGGATACTGAACTGTTACATGCCCTTGAAGCGGAGGGTATTTATGTAGCTGCCCCTGACTCTGCACTGTGTGAGAATTAGAGCGCTACCAATATGCTGATAAAGATATTGCAGGGAGGGACAGGTAGGCGGCACAGCGGATAGAGCATGGCCCTAGAGTCAGGAGGACCTGAGTTCAAATCCAGCCTCAGACACTTAACACTTACTAGTTGTGTGACCCTAAGCAAGTCACTTAACCCTAATCGCCTCACCAAAAATAATATAATAATAATAATAATAAAGATATTGCAGGGAAGCTCTGCCATGAGGAGAAAGCATCTGACTTGGCATCCACATGTGACTTAGTATCCAGAAGTTAGTTGTGTCAATCAGTGCTAGCAACCAATTAGCTTGGAGCTGTGTGTGTGGACGGCCTTTTTTCCTGTTTTATAGGAGGCTTCTGGGAGAAGGAGGGAGGAGCGAGTCCTTTCAGTTCCTGACTTGGGCTTGGAGAGAAGACAAATGCTGGGCTCTCTTAGAGATAGATGAAGTTTGCTTTTTACCTCTCTCTCTCTTCACTAACTTTCGATGCACTTTAATAAATACTTAAAAGTCTAAACTCTTGCTAAAACTTCTAACTTAAGGCAACCACTCATTAGATTTTAGACATCATAGCTAGAATTTTAGGCCCTTACAGATTGGCAACCATGAAGAGACAATGGGATTTTATACAACACAACTGAGAATGTAGGCCCTGACTGGACCAGGCCTACAAGGTTCAAATAATAATAGCAACAATAATAATAGCATCTTTACAGCTTCAAAGTTTATAAACCATTTACATGTAACATCTCATTTCATCCTTAAAACAAGCTTATAAACTAGGTGCTGCTGTTATCTTCATTTTTCAGGTGAGGAAATTAAGGCAGAGGAAAGCCAAATGACTGGCACAGGGTCATGCCTCCATCTAGCCTTCTATCCAAAATTTGTTCAAATTTCCTTCTAGGGTCTCTTTAGAAAATATCAAATAGGTGGCAGGTAGGTGGCGCAGTGGATAAAGTACCGGCCCTGGATTCAGGAGAACCTGAGTTCAAATCCAGTCTCAGACACTTGACATTTATTAGCTGTGTGACCTTGGGCAAGTCACTTAACCCTCACTACCCCACAAAAAAAAAATTATATATCAAATAGCAATATTCAATTAACTTAAGAATACAGTGTTTGGGGCAGCTGGGTGGCTCAGTGGATAGAGCACTGGCCCTGGAGTCAGGAGTACCTGAGTTCAAATCCGGCCTCAGACACTTAACACTTACTAGCTGTGTGACCCTGGGCAAGTCACTTAACCCCAATTGCCTCAGTAAAAAAAAAAAAAATTTTTTTAAATACAGTGTTTGGAATCTGAGGCCCTGGGTTCAAGTTCAAGTTCCCACTTACTAGTTGTTTGACACTGATCAACTCAATTTCTCAGAGCCTCATCGGTTTACTAATCTATTGTTGTTTGTCCTTTATTCTTGAAGAGGACCAAGACATCAGGGTGATGTTATAACTTGCACTGAATTGGATGGGATGTGCAAGGTCATCAATTGCACTCTCTTCCAGAGCCATCTAGGTCCAGTGGCAAGATATATATCAGGATGACTGGAGATAGCCTTAGATATTTAAGGCAATTAGGGTTAAGTGATTTGCCCAGGGTCACACAGATAGTGTCTGAGGTAAGATTTGAACTCAGGTCCTACCAACTTAAGGGTCAGTGTTCTATCTACTGTGCCACCTAGTTGCCCTTTCTAATACATAGAATGGAGATAAGTAACACCTGTCTTGCCTAGATTTACTATTGGGATTAAAATATGGCATATACAAAAATACTTTGTAAACTGAAAAATGATGTCAGTCCAATATTTGCCTCTGATTATGGTAGTGACATATGGTTTAGTGGATTATTATTACCATAAATTTTTTTTTAATCTGTTGAGACTGCTTGTTATCACAAAATCCCAATCTTTAACTTCAATTCTTAAAAGAAGAAGAAAGGCATATGATGGGTATAAAAAGGCTATAGCATATTGCCAAAAATGACTTCTATTTGAGAAGTAGGGCAAAAGACATCACCTAACACACATGATGGGAAAAGACACTGACCTAGTCATATCAAGAATGGGATACAACAAATAAGACAAAGTTCTACACCGATAACCCTGAGATCTTAAAAGATCCCTAGTCAAAAGGCATTGTTTGAGATCACATGGAATTGAGAAGGGGCAGAAGAAATGGAAGCCATATCAGTGGAGAAGGGTACCCAGACCAATGAAATCACTGAAATGAAGTGTAAAGTTTATGGAGTCACTCTATAGATGAGCTAAAAATTGTTTTCATTTCCAATTAACATTTGCCAATTTTGCCCAGTGCTAGATACTTTGAAAGATCCACAATTCCCTCAGTGTTGGGTTTCAATCTTTAACATTTCATGAATTACAGTAGATGAAAAAATCATTTAGTATCTAGTATTCTAGTGATCAGCTAGATCAATCAGCTCCCCATTAAAAAGAGCCTTTGGTAGAAGCAGGTCTTTGGTGGAAGGACACAGTCCTTGAATGGTGGATTTTATTTTCCAATCTGAGTTAAAATTGTACTTAGTTAAAGTAAAATTTAGTTTAGACTTTGTCTAAATTATTTTAGACTCTAGGCATATGAGAGCAATACTTTTATGGATAAATGCTTTGAATCAAACTTAAAAAAAAAACAAACATTTTTCCTTTTAGGATTCTAAAAAGTGTGTTTGAATCCTGGCATTATTTATGCTTATATCAAACCTGACTAATAGCTATTGCTACATGTTAATGATCCCAAGAAATTAATGAATCCTGGATTTATGCTTATAACTTGGTTTGGGGCTATAACACGTGTAGAGTAACAGACACATAAGGGAGTGCATGTTAAACATAATATTAAAGATGAAACTCATGCAGAAGATGTAAGATTCATCAACAAAACCAAGTCCCACACTACAGCATTAAGTTCAAATACACTACTGCTTTCCCAAACAAATGAGAAATTTTCTCTTAAAAGATGTCTATGTGTCTTTGAACCAATTAACCAATCAAAAATGCATCTTAAATGAAAAAGAACCTTTTTTCCTCATGCAGTGAGGAGAATCCTATTTTGCCCAAGTTTATTTACTCACTAGTTGAAATCGATGTCCAAAGCTCAACCACTCTTTTTCCACAAGAATTTCAAATCCCCTGATGGTTCGATAATAACCATCCAGCATGAGCATAGCCAAAGAGGTGAGTTGAGCGGTTCGGTCCCAGCCATCACTGCAGTGCACCACCACAGAGGTCTTCCCTGACTCCACCTTGTCAGCAATCCTAAGAGCCCCAGCAAGAATGAGCTGGAAGACAAGTTTGGAAAAAATTACAATAAAAAGAGACAATTGAAGTTCTTCCTGGTATGTGAAATAGACTTCTTAAGGATCAAAGATTTGTCATTTGTAACAATGGCTGAACTCTCACTTACCAATTGGTCCCTTATTTCCCAGGATATTGTCTGAAGATGCTAACCTATGAGAAAGCTTTTATTTTTTTTAATTATAAAAGTATTTTATTATTTCCCAGTTACATGTAGAGATCGTTTTCAATATATGTTTTTGTAAGATTTCTAGTTTCAAATTTTTCTCCTTCCCTCTCCTCCCTCCCCCCTCCCCAAGACAGCAAGTAATCTGATATAGGATATATATGTACAATAACATTAAACACATGAGAAAGCTTTTGAAAGCACTGAACAGAGACATGTGACTTAAAAATATGGTAAAACCTCATTAATTCAGACCCTACTAATTTGGATGAAAGGCTAGAAGGGGATCTCTGCATTATATCTGAAGGGATTTGTTAAACAATAAATTGTGTACAACAAGAAGAATTTACTTAAAAGAACAAACTTAATTACCTTCGAAACTCTTTAGAAGCACCGAGATCAATAGAAACAACTAGTATACTAACTGAAATCATTTTTCTCTTGCTATTCTTTCTTTCCATCCTGGGCAATAGTGAGCCTCTGAACTTCACCGAATAGGAAGGGTAACATAGTCAGACTTAGACTTTAGGAAAATCATTGGCAGCTGAGTATAGAATGAACTGCAGTAGGGAAAGACTTGAGAAACCAACCAACAGGCTATGGCAATAGTCCAGGTGTGAGAAGATGAGGGTCTGCACCAGGATAGTAGCTGTGTCAGAAAAGAGGATATGTGAGAGATGATGATAAGGTGAAATCAACAGAACTTGGCGACACACTGAATAAGCAGATTGAAAGAGAGGGAGAAGTCTAGAATGGCCTCTAGGTTGCAAGCCTGAGTGACTGGGAGGATGGAGGTATCTTTGACAGCAATAGGGGAGTGGAAGGAGGATAATCTGGGTGGAAAGATAATGAGTTCAGTTAAGCATGTGCTTAAAAAGTTTATAGGACATCCAGTAAAAGATGCCCAGCAGGCAGCTGAAGATATGAAACTGGAGATTAACAGAACTTAGTCCTGAATAAGTAGATTTAAGAACCATCAGCATAGAGATAATTGAATCCATAGGATCTAATGAGATCCAAATTATATACTATAAAGAGGGTGCATGACAGAGCCTTGTGGGATACCCAGGGTTAGCAAGTACGACCTAGATGAAGGTCCATCAAAGGAAACTAGAAAGGAGTAGACATATAATTAAGAGGAGAATCAGCATAGAATAGAGTCATCAAAACTTAGAAAGAAGGGAACATCAAGGAGAAGAGGGTGATAAACAATGTCAAAAGCTGCAGGGACGTCAAGAAGGATGAGGACTGAGAAGATGCCACTGGATTTGACAACTAAGAAATCATTAGTAACGGAAGAGAGCAGTTTCAGTAGAAAGATGAGGTTAGAAAACAGACAGTAGAGAATAAAGAGACTGAGAGGAAAAGTACCTATTGTATTGTAGAAGACCTTCTCAAGGAGCTTAGTTGCAAAAGAGAGGGAAGATGTAGAACAATAGCTACTGGGGACTGATGGAACAAGTAAGGGTTTCCTTCCTGAGGATAGAGGAGACATGGGCATATTTTTAGGCAGTAGGGAAGTGGCCAAGAGACAAGGACAGATTGAAGACAAGTGAGAGAGAGGATTAGGATACAGGGGCTAATCTGCTAAAGAATATGGGATGGAATGTATCACTTGTACACGTAGAGCAGTATGCCTTAGCAAGAAGAAGGGCTACCTCATTAGGTGATGTGGATGAGGGCAGAGATAGTGACAGAAAACTTCTGGGAGATGTGAATTGAGGAAGAAGGGAGAAGAGGACGCTATTGGTGAATGGCCTCAATTTTTTTAGGGAAATATGAAGCAAGATTCCCAGCTTGGGGGGGGGGGGAAGGAACCATGGGAGGTTTGATGAGGAACAACAAAGTTTTGGGGGAAAAGCCACGGTGGTGAGTGGGCTAGAGTCAATTAGGGAGGTCTAAAAGGATTGCCCTGCTGCAGCAAGGGCCCAGTTGAGATTGCACGACAAATTTGAAATGGCTCCAGTGTTCAACCACTTCATTTTCTCCAGCTTCATTAGGAAGTATGTGAAAAGGAACAAAGGTGGGAATGATTTAGGCTCAGCCGGGCAATCCTGGAGATAAGGGGGTTAAGGGATTCGAGAGAAGAGGAACTGAATGAAATGAAAGTGCTGCCAGTGCTGGGAAGAGTGGCCAGGGGGCTGTGTCATGAGGAGGGAGCCAGAACTCCGAACCAGAATATGAAAGGAGTGGGAAAGACAAAGATTTTACACGAAAGCAAGTCATTACCTGTGGAACATGTATTTCAGAGAGCACAGTGGAATGGGGGGGGGGAGCTTTGCTGTGTGGACACTGGACGACTAGGTTGAGGGGGGTGGAAAAAGGGAGGATGGTAAATAGAGTTTAATGACATTCAGAGGTTCAGGATCACAGGGATGGGGAGGATATGACCAGGTGGAAGGTTGTTAGTCACTGCCAAATGAGTTCAGAAAAGTTACTAACATCACCAAGGGTTCAGCCTCAGGATGCTGTCTGCTCAGGGTTTTGGTCAGGCCAGGGATGGGGACCAGTGAGGGGGGCTGATAGAATGGCATTTCTCTCCTATCCCTGCAGGAAGAAAGGGTCCCTGAAAGGAGGAAAGAGGACAGGCCAAGGGACCTGCATGAGGTTGAATGGCATCTCTCTGATCCTCTACCAGCAGAAAAAGGCTAGCCCAGGAAACCAGCATGTGATGCCAGAATGGCATTTCTCTGATCTGAAGGAAGGAGAAGCATTTAGCCTGGAAAAGAAAGCTTAGGGAAACCATAACAGCTTCTTCCTTGCAGTTACAAAGTTTACATGTGTTGGAGGGATTTGATTTTTGCCACTTAGCACTAGAAAGCAGCATTAGGAACAACAGGGAAAAGTTGTAATGTGATAGATTTATGTGGAATTTATGTGGGTCATCCAAAAATGGAATAGACTACCTCAGGAGGCAGTGGATTCCCCTACACCATAGGGGACAAACAAATAGTGTAGGACCACTTGTCTGGCATTAAGTAGAGAGGATTCTTATTCAGGTAGCACTTGAGCTAGACGGCCTCTGGGATCCCTTCCAACTCTTTGATTTTGAGGTTCTCATTCTGGATATGAAGAAACAGAACTGAGCTGAAGTAGTCTAGGTTGTTTAGATGTATGATTACTGTCCACTTGCACCCAGGCTCCAACCAAAGGGAGTTCGGTTGACTAGTTAACATATTCATATTTATAGGGTAAGATCATCATTTTACTGGAGGAGACTGTAGAGGCCATTATTCCAAGCTTTTCATTTTACAGAGAAGGAAACAGGCTCCCAATTTGCTGACTTGCCCCAGGTTACGCAGGCAGATTTCAACCCACATTCCTCTAACTCCAGAACCAACACATCTTGTACTGGACCCAATACTTGAGTTGCATTATAAAGCATTCAACACTCAAATTTCATTGCCTGAGTTTCATCTTCATTTCATTTACTAAACATTTTATTATTGTTTCTAACATCTTTATAGCATTCTCTTAGATACTGAGGGAGCTCTTAATGATATGTAAGATATAATCCCTGTCCTCAAGGAGCTTAAACTCTAGTTGGTACCAAGATATACATGAAAGAGAGATAAAAATAAGGCAGTATACAAGTGCTAAGAAAGAAACACAAAAATAATAAGAACTTGAGTATTTAAGTGTTAAGGGCTAAAATTCTAGCTAGTCTGTCTAAAATATCTAATGAGTGGTCGCCAATCAATTACAAGCTTTAGCAAGAGTTAGACTTTTAAGCATTTATTAAGGAGAATAAGAATTTGGTAAAGAGAGAGAGAAAGGCCTAGATTCCTATCTATTAAAGGGAGAGCACATTTCTAGCTCCCTTCTCCGCCAGAGTCCTCGGGAAAGAGACCCAGAGTCAGCGCCAGTCTCTTCCTTCCTCCTCCCACTAGTCTGCGTCACTTCCTCCCCGCCAAAGAAAAGACTCCTGGTCTTGCCCTCAAAGACCTTCGCTTCATGGGCAGAACTCTTCTACAGTAAGTATCCAGCAGGTGGCGTCATTCCAATCGTTACATAAGGAAGTTGTGATCAATATGAACTGGGAAAATAAGGGAACTGGGCACTTGAGCAAGGTCTTGAAAAAAAAAAAGTAGGATATGGATAGATAGAGGAGTAAAGGGCATTCCAGATGGGGACAGCATGAACAGGTAAAAGAAATGAATCCACTTCACCTAAACATCAGAAACTAAAATTGGTCTTTCAAAGCAAAACTGTCTTGGTTCTTTAGTATAAAATTACTAACAATAACAACAATTACAGCATTTATTTATTACTTTAAGGCTTGAAAAGCATATTACATGTGTTACCTCATTTGATCCTCACAACAACATTGTAAAGTAGGTGTTACTAAGACCATTTTACATATGAGAAGACCAAGGTTGGGAAAGGTTAAGTGACTTGCCCATGGTAACACAGCTAGTAAATGTCTGAGGCTGGATTCCAACTTGAGTCTTCCTGATTCCAAGTCCAGCACTCTAGTCACTGTACCACCTAGCTGCCTATTTTAAGAATCACAATAAATTTGGGACCAACCACAGGAGAACAAGACAGATAAAAAAGATAAATATATCTGACACAGTTTTTTTAAATAATAGTACCAGCCCAAAGGCATGTAAACATACACCTACCTTAATATGTTCTAGCCAATGAGTAGATTCCAAGTTAGATAACCAATGAGTTTCCTCAATGTTTGGGTACACAATCTCTTTTAGTTTTCTTAGTGATTCTCTCATGACATGAATATTGTGGATATCCAGAAAAACCAGTTCTGCATTCTGATATGCATCCTCACTCTCATAACCACCACCCTTTGCCTAGAAAGAAAATACATCACAGGAAATCATGAGTGAACACAGCCAACTTAACATTAGCATCACTAAATAGCAATTAGTAGAGAGGACAAAGTTGTTCATCACCAAGATAACCAGTTAAGAAAGTGTGAGTGGCTCAGTCCTCTTACTCCTTTGAAACATCTCTGAAATGTTTGACACTGTTGACTTCCTTCTTGAAACTCTCCTCTCTTGACTTCAGCACTATTCAAGTTCTCCTCCTCTCTTTCTCCTTAGCCTGGAATTCAAGGTCTTCTATAATCTGGTCCCCACCTACCTCTCTATACTCATCTCCAATTATTCCATTACATATACCTTCTGTTCCAGCCAAACTGGTATTCTCACTACCCACAGGAAGGAAAGGAAGAAAGCAAGAAAGTAGAAAAATGATAGGTTACGGTACCTTTCTGAAATCCCATCCCACCTCATATTACAAAAAGTTTTACACTCATTACTGCTTCCTCTAATTTTAATTTTTAAAAGTTCTTTTCAAATCTAGAGAAAGACCAAGGGAAAAAAAAAAACCTGCCAAAACAGCTTGGAAATATATCTAGTCAATTTTGACTAACTTGAACAAATCTAAAAGTAAAGATACAAAATACATATTTTAAAAAACTTAACACTTTAAATTAAATTTTGCTTGACCAGAAATAAAAGCTATGAAATAATGCCCCTTAAGTCACTACCAGAATCATATCAAAAAATATTATCGCAGGCTACTACATTCTTACAAAACTAAGGGACCAAAAGATTTATAATCAACCTTTCAATGCCCATGGAAAAGACAATTCCCAACTAACAACTACAGACCAAAATATGTTTTGTGTTCAGTCTCTTTTAACATGGGGCAGCCATGACTATGTGCATCTTTTTAACATCTAAAGGGAAATGATCTAGTTCAAAACAGCTATATCTAACCACAACATTATGCAAAAGATCACAGAAAACCAACTGAGATATGAAAGTGACCAAACAATTCATAAAACATCACTGTCCTAGGAGCAATAGATTGCAAGCAATATTATTTACCTTCTTCCATGCTTTGCCCTAAATTCCTTTGAACTAGCTTAATTGGAAACAGTCTGGGGATTGCATAGGTTAAGTTTAGAGTTAAGAGTATTTATCTGTATTTCTATTTCCTAATCTTAGATTTTTATTAGTCTTACCTTTGTTGTTTAATTAATTCCCAAGTAATAAAATCTGATCCTTCTGTGAATTAAAGCTGTAAGGTTCCTTTCTTATTGACCTGGGAGAAATACCTAAAAAGGGCAGTTCAGAGGGGTGGGTGAACCTAAAAGGTCCCTCATTATTTCCGGGACCCCAATATTAAGGCGAGTCACCCAAATAACGTTCCATATATCAAATTTTGGCCCTCACAATTCTACACCATCCCCATTCTGCTTTTCTCTCTTCTAGTCTCGGAAAAAGAAGTAAGGTCAGGGGGCGGCTAGGTGGCGCAGTGAATAAAGCATCAGCCCTGGATTCAGGAGTTACTGAGTTCAAATCTGGCCTCAGACACTTGACACTTACTGGCTGTGTGACCCTGGGCAAGTCACTTAACCCCCATTGCCCCGCAAAAAAAATTAAGAAGAAGAAGAAGAAGTAGTAGTAGTAGTAGTAGTAGTAGTTGTAGTAGTAGTAGTTGTAGTAGTAGTAGTAGTAGTAGTTGTAGTTGTTGTTGTAGTAGTAGTAGTAGTAGTAGTAGTAGTAGTAGTAGTAGTAGTAGTAGTTGTAGTAGTAGTAGTAGTAGTAGTAGTAGTAGTAGTAGTAGTAGTAGTAGTAGTAGTAGTAGTAGTAGTAGTAGTAGTAGTAGTAAGGTCCTTCTCGCCAAGGTCAATCCTTTTATTTCTGTTTTGGTTCCATTGCTTCCTGTCTCCTAGGAATTTGCCCTTTGCCTGCCTACCTGTTTCTTTCAAAACACACACACACACACAACACACAAGTGGTATATGAATGTAATGGAATACTATTGTACTATAAGAAATAATGAGCAAGTATATTTCTGAAAAACATGAAAGGACTTACATGAACTGATGCTGAGGGAAGTGAGCAGAATCAGGATAAAGGGCCCAGTTCTTTTGTAAAATGGAAATCTCAAAAGAGTTACCAGACTGTTCCTAAGAGAGCAGTCTGTCCTCCAGCTACATACAGGGAAGACTGCATGAAGATCTTCTGCACTTGCTTAGAGAGGGGCCCTCCGCTGCCATTTCAGGCCTGCATTTGTTGTCTGCGGCAGCAAGGCTAAGAGAACACCACGTTCACTCCAGAAGTTTTGACTGCTTCACCACACTTCGGATTCATATTGAGCATTTAGGGCCCAGATCTCTTTCACATGAACTGCTGCTAGTTGGCCACACCTTTTCCATTTTTTTATGTGTAGAATCTATCTTTTTTAACCCCTGCATACAACTTTGTACTCAGAATTCATGAGGTGAATACTATTATTATCCCCATTTTAGGCAAACAGTAGGTCACACCTAAAAAATGTCTGATTGTTTGCCGCCTCAGGGAGGGGGCAGGGGAGGGAGGGAAAGAGGAATAAAAATTGGAACCCAAAACTATAAATAGAAATGTTTATTATTAAAAAATTAAATTAAATTAAAAAATTAAAAGTATCTGGGACAAGATTTGAACTCAAGTATTCCTGACTACAAGCCCAGTGATCTATCCATTACATCAACTAGCTGCTAGTCTAATAATAACCCTTTACAAAAAAAGTAAAGATAATCCAGTATTTTTGGTTACTCCATGCTGGTTCTTAGTGACTGCCATTTTCCTTCTATAGGTTCACAAACCATCTCTTTAAAAACATACTCCAGAATTTTGCCAGGTTCACTGACCTATAGTTTGAAGAAATCACTTCTTCCCTCTTTTGAAAATGGACAATCTGCCTGTCTTCAGCCCTATACCAACTTTCCCATTCCCTGTTAGCAGCTGAAAAGCCAAACAGAAAGCACCAAAGAGGAGGATTAGATCTTATTCAAAGCCCAGCATCATGAACAACAAGTTCCCCAGCATGCCATTGAAGAGAAAGTTCTATTGATCATTAACTTTTAGTTAAAGGGGATGTTTGATAACTAACTCGTAAACCCTACTTTTCTCTAATATTGTCAATATCACCGTTAGACAGAAAAAGCAAGGAAAAAAGGCAGCTACAAGAAATCCTTTTCCTCAAGATGAAACGCAAGCTATTCATCTCTGATTTAGGTGACTTCTGAGAACCCAAACCTCCACTCCTAAGGCAAGGGCCTACATATAGTGACTCTACTAGTACTAATAAGTAGGCTATAGTTTCATATATCCAGGTAATATGAACCATGTGATTCTTCAAATATAAATGAGAACTCAGACAAAACTCACATTTAGTCAAAAAGACTACACAGCATGAAACAGCTCTTACTCAGCAATGCCTCTTCCTAAACCCTTCAAAATTACATGCAATATACCATAGGTAAATTAGGAGAGAAAGAAATAGTGTACCTATCAGATCTTTGGAAAGGAGAACAGTTTTTGACCAAACATGAGATAGAGTATATTATAAAATGCAAAGTGGATGATTTTGATTATATTAAATTAAAAAATTTTTGTACAAACAGAAGCAATGCATCCAAAATTAGAAGGGAGGCAGAAAGCTGGGAAACAATTTTTGAGGCCAGTGCTTCTGATAAAGGCCTCATCTCTAAAATATATAGGGAATTAAATCAAATTTATAAGAATCCAAGTCATTCCCCAATTGAGAAATGGTCAAAGGATATGAACAGGCAGTTTTCTGATGAAGAAACCAAAGCTATCTATTCCCATATGAAAAAATGCTCTAAATCTCTAATGATTAGAGAGATGCAAATTAAAACAACTCTGAGGTACCACCTGACACCTATCAGATTGGCTAAAATGACAAAAAAGGAAGATAATAAATGTTGGAGAGGCTGTGGGAAAATTGGAACACTAATGCATTGTTGGTGGAGCTGTGAGCTGATCCAACCATTCTGGAGAGCAATTTGGAATTATGCCCAAAGGGCGATAAAGCTGTGCATACCCTTTGACCCAGCAATCCCACTTTTAGGTCTTTTGCCCAAAGAAATCATGGAAGGGGGAAAGGGACCCACATGTACAAAAATATTTATAGCTGCTCTTTACGTGGTAGCAAGGAATTGGAAGTTGAGGGGGTGCCCATCAATTGGGGAATGGCTGGACAAGTTGTGGTATATGAATACAATGGAATACTATTGTGCTGTAAGAAATGATGAGCAGGAAGAGTTCAGAGAAACCTGGAGGGTCTTATGTGAGCTGATGATGAGTGAGATGAGCAGAACCAGAAGAACAATGTACACAGTATCATCAACATTGAGTGTTGACCTACTGTGATGGACTATATTCTTCTCACCAATGCAATGGTACAGAAGAGTTCCAGGGAACTCATGATAGAAGAGGATCTCCAAATCCAAGAAAAAAAAAGAAAGAAAGAACTGTGGAGTATAGATGCTGATTGAACCATATTATTTCTTTTGTTTTGGGTGCTGTTGTTTTTTTTTTCTATTTTGAGGTTTTGCATCACTGCTCTGATTCTTTCTCTTGTAACAGGATTAATGCAGAAATAGGATTAATGTTATTATGTGTATATATATGTGTGTGTATATATATATCTATATGTATATGTATAGAGATATATAGATATAACCTATATCAGATTACCTGCTGTCTAGGGGAGGGGGGAGGGAGGGGAGGGAGGGAGAAAAATCTGAAATTGTAAAGCATGTATAAACAAAAGTTGAGAACTATCTTTACATGTAACAGAAAAAATAAAATATCTCATAAAAAAAAATTACATGCAATAGTTATTATAGTTAACCTAATGACAAAGAGAAAAAGATAATCTCACCTTATTAGCAACAGCATTAACACTTGGTCGTGCATCAAAAATGAAGATTTTATGGGACTGAGCATTAGAATCCATGATAGCCTGAAGATACTTTTCATCCTCTTTGCTTCTCTTTCCACTCACTCCAACCATGGGCTGGCTACATCGTGTGATTGTTGCTTGGCTTTCAGGATGAATCCATGATAAAACCTTAAATAGAGTATGAAGGAAAATAAGGGACAAATCCTTTATATATTTCTCTATTTTCCATTTTCCTGTAAAGTTCAACACTCTGAGCCTCAATTTTCTACACAAAGCCAAACTCTGTTTGTGAAAATATGAATGAAGATGTTCGACACAACCTTTCCTCAGCAAACTGACAGAAAGAAAACAACTTAACATATTATTAATTTATGAGAGTGATAGCTGTGCTGCAGTGTACAAAGTATTACCACTAGAAAAGAAAAAAATAAATAAAATACAAAATAAAAATGAGACAGTCCTAGTCTCAGATTTCCTTTTTCTTTATGCATATGAAGTTTCTGAAATGTAGGGACTTCAGATGTTATGCAAATTGTACTCATAGTTTTTTTTTTTAATTATTCCATCTGATGTTTCTGGAAGTGACATTTGCAATAAAAATGTGTAGAGCCACCTAATAGCTTTCATCAAAAGATCTGGGGCTTAAGGGGAGAGTATTTATCACTGAGGCTAAAGAATGAATTTAAAATAAATAAATTGTGAATAATTCACTGGACTAACTTTGTTTTTGGAGAGACAATACTAGCAATTCTGCATAGGATTTAACAAAAACTATAGTATCCTCCCAGACTGTTTCTTTAATCTAAATTTTTTCTATGGTTTTAGTTTTCCTAAATAACTTGTTATTGAATATTCCTGGCAAATGTCCTACAACTACTTTTGTCCTCCACCTCTGCCTCTGTTTTGATTTTTTGTGTGCGAGATCTCAAGTTCTCCCATTCTCTAATCTTGGCATTATGTATATAGTGCAAAGGCATTTGAAAAACCACATCAAATTTTCAAACTTACTGGAATACGGCCCCTTGATCTGAAAGATGCCACTCTCTTCAGTTCCTCATCTGGAATATTTGCTGGTACAACCAGGAGGGAGGGATATGTATCACACAATTCATAACGTTCATTAATCTTTGTAATTCTCCAACTTTCATTGGGAATTCCCTACATTTTAATAAAACAACTGGTAAGTTATTACCTAAGCAAAAGTTCCAAAGGAAATAAAAGATAAGCAAATAGACCAACCCTGAGCCCGTGATTATTTATATTCAAGGCAGTCCTTCTTACCTTCATGTACAGTCTCTCAGCTATTAAGATGATGGCATACCTATAATAACTTGGCTGTATGTAGTCTAACTCAGAAATCTATAACATCTTTTCTTTCATCTTGATAATGAATTACACAACCATTCATTCAACCAACTAAACAATGTCTACTTAGTAGACACTATGTACTAGCCATTTCTGGCGGGGGGGGGGGTATGTTTCTGTCTTCAGGGAGTTTACAAATCAGTAAACTGTTCTGATTTATTAATTGGCTATAAAATCTTATTTTTTGTATTTAGTTTTTATTTCTCCAAAGAGATTGTTAGACAAAAATTATGCAGTCAATCCTTTAGGTTAAGGATTGTGTTTAATAGGTTTTTTAAATTCAGTGTCTACCATAATTTACTATTTATAATTATATAATTTATTGATATGTCTAGGCACTTAATTTATTGATTTCCTACTCCTGTATCATATGTAGCATTAACAAAAATGTTAGGAATCTAGGTCATAGCAGCAAACAGGAAGCACAGTTATGCAAAGACTAGAGGAGATGAAAAAACTTAAATCATCTCACTTTTAACTGTATGGTAAGCTTCTAAGTTTTCATGCTATCTTAGTTTCCAAATTTTTCAAACATATATTTTATTGGTTGATTCTTATAATTGTCTAATAAGATCATTCATATTTAACATCTTACAAATGAGAGAAACAAGACAAAAAACAAAGTCAGTAAAGAATATATAAAACTTCTGTATCTCTAGCATATTATATGAACCCTGTTGTTCAGTGATAATATTAGCTAACATTTATATAGCATTTGATGCTTACAAAATGCTTCATATATTTGACTTCATTTTTTTTCTTAAAAACCTAAAATAAATCAGATTGTTAGCCATTTAGAATTAAAATTCTGCTTCACTGGTTGATATCCTGATTGTGTAAAAGAGAAGAAAAGTTATTATTGTAAGTTAGTGTTTTTCAAGTTGATTATCAGGAGTCCCAAGAGGGCATTTAGGTATAAAGTTGAAGGTAGAATGAGTTATTTAATCACTCTACCCCACTTAGCCCTGGTATCTTTAGCAAATGAGAACATCTCCATTGAATCAATAAAAGGCAATTTCAACCAGGTGTGACAGAAGTCCTTTGGAATTGGTTGAGGAGACTTGCTCATGCCCTTTGAGAATTGTATAAAACTGGCAAACTAGTTCAGAATCTGAGATTCAAGAATCTGGTAATGGAGAAAAGAGAACAATCTAGTCAAGCCTGAAGGAACTGCTTTGGGAAGAGGAAAAGCCATTGAACTTCAGAGAACTGGAGAATGGGGAACTTCACCATCAGCATCCTAGAATCATCTCCAGAACAGCAGCAGCTTGGAGCACTGTTTGCATCAGAAGCTAAGGACACATTAAATAAAAGGTGGCTTCAGAATTCTATACCATACCATGTGAAGGGGAACTTCACAAGCAGCTCACTAAGGGGAGTAGGGCTTCCAGGAAAAAAGTCTTTAAGTTACCCCCGCCCCCTTTTTTTGTAATGGTGGAATGTTTGTATGTAATGGTGAAAGAATGTATCAAAGATTTATGGGGGGATGTTTTGTACCAAGTGGTCTTAGTAAAATATTCCTTTCTAAAAACTAATTAAGTTTGCCCGATTAACCAGTATGGACCAGTAATCATAGGAAGCACAATGGTAGGAGATCATGAATTCTATCACTTGAAAAGACACCCCCACCTTATCACCTCAGGATTACCCATGAGCCCTGAAAGGACAAAGTAGCCAAGTTTTGGGAATCTAATCTACCAGCAGGAATGGGGGAGGGGGGGTGGAGTAGGGAGAGAGCACCCTGGAAGAAAAAGTCTAGAGTCTATAAGTGCTGTTTAGGAAAGTCAACAAATCAAATGTAATCTCTTCCCTATTATCATATCAACCCTATCAACAATGTCTTGACCTCCTCAACTAAAATCTGCAACACATGACGATTTTGTCTCATGTTTACTCTTCCGTCAACACATTCTTCACTCCTTATTGTCTATACTTCCTCCTCTATCTGTCCTTGCCTTCTAAAGACCAAATCACAGAGCTCAGGTAAGAATCCAATCATTTGGAAAAAAGATAAGATTATACTGTCAGCAAAATTAAATTTTAATAAACAGTGAATTATCAAGTGAAAACTAGTGCTCTGAAAACAGTAATATGAAGTGCCAGTTACCACGCCCACTCTTTTACCCCCTTTACTCCTTCAAGATCTAGGATCTTATGTTGTATTACTTTGATGGGTGATTTTGAAATTGAAGTGACTTTTTCAAGTGGGATGATTATGATGTTTTACATAAGGAAGAGAGTTGGTAATTTCTGCTAAATGAAAGGGGGAAAAAGAGTGAATAAATGTAAGAATAATAGATCTGTGAAGAGATCAGTTCCAACTCAAATCAATTCACCTATACTTTCCCTTTGCTACTTGCATTGCAAATAACACCTAATCAGGCACTTTCATTTAAGTGACTAATGTTGTAATGAATAGCACCAGAGAAATTATTTGCTGTTCATAATTATTCACTATGGGAAATTAATTTTGTAACCAAATTGACAAAGCATTATTATTACCATCTACCACCTATTCATTCATTCAAGAAATGAGTGAGTACTGCCAGCAATACAAAGAAAGATGACAGTCCTTCCCCTCATGGAGCTTACGGTCCAGTGGGAGAGATAACACATGTACAAAAAAATCAAAGGACAAAAAGAATGTGAAAGGGCACCAAGAGGAATGCAGAGAGTCATGGTGGTTCAGAGGAGGAACAGATCACTTCAGGTTAGGGTAATCAAGAAAAGTAGCAAGGAGATGGTACTTCAGTTGGGCCTTGAAAGAAGGAAAAGATTTGGCAAGATAGAGCTTAGGGTGAAGGTCATTCTAAGCAAAGGAACAGAACCAGGGGAGTACAAGACATTCTTGAAAAGCTCAGGGAATGTCCTGGCTGGAACAAAGGACACCCTGAAAAAAAGCTATATGGGACAGCAGAAGACTGAAGAGGTCGGGTGAAGCCCAACTGCCAGGCTTTAAATGCCAGGCTAAGGAGTCTAGACTTCATTTCATAAGCAACAGAAACCCAGTGCATGTCTTCGGGCAGGCAGGTGACATGACCAATACTAGAGTTTTTAAAGAAGCTAATCTGGCAATGCTATGGAAAAGGAATCAAAGGAGGGAGACATGGAAACAGCTTTGAGAGTCAAAATCCTTCTCTGTGCATAGTTTCTGTTTTATCATTGCTCTTCCTTATATCATGGAAATCTGGCCACACTGCTGTTGTTATCAGAGTCATTCAACATGGGGAAGAGGAAGTAATAGCCTCAAAAGTTTCAGTATGAAAAAAAAAACATTAAGTACTACTTTACTCTATCCCAAAGTCATATACTATTAATAGCCTTGCTGGCTCAGGGTTATCTTTAATCTACTGGCCCACTAATTTTTCAGAAGTAATGATACATTTGGTAGAATAAGCATCATTAATCTAAAGAAGTACAATTACATTTTCCCTTTTTACTAACATTTTTATTTGTAGCTTGACTGCTTTTCACTAGTTTAATGTATTAAATACTGAGTTTGTGGGTCCATAATGTAGTCTGAAACAGCTTAAGTTTTATGTAACTGATCAAAAAGCACTATTATTTTTATCGTCTTATAAAACAACGTATAACTAAGAGGGAGGAGTTTAAACAAATATTAGTTGGCTAATTAAATATACATTGTTATATGATAAAATTTTCACAGATTTATGATTTAATCAGGATGCTAGTGCCTTCACCCCCATGCCCCAAGGGCCACCTTATATACATGAGATTGTTACCCCAACTCCTACTCTCACAGATGAGTCCTGGGTCCTAGAACGAAGATACATATCTCAAGGTTGAGGGTTGGTGATTCTCAATTTCCAATCAGTGTGCTCCCCACCCCCATCCCCAAAAGAGATTATCTACTGTGGAAATTTATTTTTATTTGGGGACCCTACCTTTAGGCTGAGATTAGAAAGCCTTAGGCCCTCAGGGTCTCTCCCCCTCTTCCTCAGCTTCAGCTGAGCAAAAAAGCCTTGTGGGGCTATACAAGACGCCAGGTCAGACAGCTGGGGGGAAAAAAAGCCCCCAGCTCCCTCCGACCTGAGCGGAGTTATCTGAAGGATAGCCTGTACTGAGGCATGAGGCTCGAGAGCACCCCTCACCACCACCAGCTGCAGCTCTGGCTGGTGGATTAGCTTGGTCTGTGGGGGCGAAGGAAGCCCCAAGATTTGAGTGGAGAGAAGAAAAGGTGTATATATAGACCAGGAGGACAGACTAGGAGGGGCTGACTAGAGGAGACGGACTAAGGAAGGAGCAAGGACAGACTAGGAGACAGACTAGGACTAGGACTAGGAGACAGACTAGATAGACAAGACTCAGGGGTTCGGACGGACAAGAAGAGGTCAAGAGGCGGCTGAGGAGACGGCAAAGATTGGAGATTAGAGACTAGAGACGGGGCTACAAGGACGCAGGAGAAGATGAGAAGGACTAGGAGCAGGCAAAAGAGAGGCCGAAGGGCAAACTGACAAAGCAGACAGACAGAAGGTTACAGGCCTTAATACAAACCAGGGAAAGTGTAACGTGCCCTGAGGCCGGAGGCAGCTAAGGCCCTTATTGTATTCAAGAAGTTCGGGGTGCAGCAGGTGGGAAAGACACGCAGTGGAAAGAGACCACAGGAAAGCAGTCAGATTGTACATTTTATTTTCCTGTATTCTTAATTTTAAATAGTATCTCATAAACAAACTCTGCTTTGATTATTTGGTTAAGAGGCTTCTTAATCTTTAGTTTATCAGTTTGGGAGCAGTGTGGTGGAACTTTAAAAACGGCCCACATTAAATTAACGAAGTCAGATAGCCAGCAAGTCAACAGTCCCAGAATAAGTACCCCAATCAAATTAGCCCCCAAATTAGCCCTGGTTAATAAAATATTTCCACACTACCAACTGAAAAGCATTTAGTCAGTCAGACTTAAGACATTTTCAGAAAGGATCATTTTTCTAGGTGGTATAGAAAAAACAGCTGGTATGAAACTATTTGTGATACACTCTTCTACAGTATAAAGAGAATCCAAGGAAAGGGGAAAGAATGAATAAAGCATTCATTAAGTGCTTACTATGTAAAAGCATATACAAACAGAAAAGTGAGACAATCCCTGCTCTCAAGGAGCTGATATCCTAATGGGCAAAGACAACACATATGGAAAATTTCAGCTTCAGGTCAGATGAAAAGTTATCCTATGGTCTGGTCCTTAGGGTGTGACAACAAAGTATATGGCAATGCTTCTTCTTTAACAACATCTTTTCCTCTAACAACTGATATCAGTTTCTGATGCTGAATCATTTGCCAGTGCCAAAGACTTTGGTGGAAGACTTCATTTCTGGGTCTTCCTTCAGCAGCTGTGGCTATAGCTTGCAGAAGCAGTGCAAGGTTGCATCTTGACAAGGGTAGTGCCTCCCAGGATAGTGGGCTGTGCCGGAAACAGAACCAGTGGCCTGAGAGGTGCTGTCACTCCCAGGACTTCTGGACCCATCTACCTATTGCTGGCAGCTGGTGATGATTCTGGTGGTGAGGAGGAAGGCTGTCCCCTTTTCCACAGTGACTTCTCCCCTCAAAGTGAAATCAAGCTTAGAGAGCACCAAGGAATCATTTGTAGTTCCTGGTTGCTGGAAGTTATTTCCTCCCACTCCTAATGTGCAGAGGAAGTTCCAATTAGCAAAAGGCAGGACTCTGCGGCTGTCACACTCATCACAGTCCACTTCCACATAGAATGAGGGATTGAAACTAGCAAGCTGCCTTTTTGTTTTGTTTTTTGTTTTTTGGTGCTAAGTAGCAAAGGAGCTAGAGCTCTAGATCTGGAGTCAGGAAGAACTCGGTTCAAATTCCACCTTAGGCACTTACTAGCTATGACCCTAGGCAAATGTATGCCTCAGTTTCCTCAACTGTAAAATAGGATAATAGTAGCACCTACTTCACAGAGTTGTTGTGAGGATAAAATGAGAAAATATTTGTAATTTTTACAAACTTTAAAGTATTATATAGATGCTAGTAACTATTATTATCACTTCTCTGCAAACATTTGATTTGCAGTGAATGACACCACATATGAAAATATAAGCCACAGAACTAACTAATGAGGAAAGAGAAATGTAAATAACAAAAAGAATAAGTATAGAAGATCAATCCTATTGTCAGGATCCAGTTTTTCCAATGGAAATACTTGAACATTCTTAGTCAAGGTGATTGATCTGGAGAGAAGAAGTAAAGTGCAGGGGCAGCTAGATGGTGCAGTTGGATAAAGCACCAGCCCTGGAGTCAGGAAGACCTGAGTTCAAATCCTGCCTCAGACACTTACTAGCTATGTGACCCTGGGCAAGTCACTTAACCCCAGTGGACTCCCCCCCCAAAAAAGAAGAAGTAATAAAGGGTAGTAGTAGTAGTAGCAGCAGCAGCAGCATTTATAATACATTTTAAGGTCTAAAAAACATATTACAAATATTATTTCATTCAACACAGTGTACACAGAGAAGATTCGATCCTCCTAATAGGTTCAGGGCCTTAAACTTTGCTCTTATTTTTCTATGGGGAAAAACAATACCTGATGCATGTGTCTGAAGGTGTTCTATTATCAATCCTTTATTAGTGGATGTTGTCCTTATTTCACAGGAATAGTCAAATATTCATTTTGTGTCAGTAATCTTACAAAGGAAACTAGTGGTGTGAAAAAATTCAACCTGAACACTATCTTCCCACCTGAAGACTTTCCCAATCCCTCCCAGATGATGGTGCTGTCCTCCCCAAGTTACCTCACATTTATTTTGTATTCACTTACATAACTGAACATGTCTCTTCCAAGAGATTATAAACTCTTTGAGGGCAAGATTTATTTCATTTTTGTCTTTGGGTATTCAAAACCTTAACAAATATACCAGGGTACATAGTAGGCACTTAATAAAAGTTTGTTAATCATGGCATCTTCATTTGGTAGTCTTAGGTTGTCTAGAAAATTATTTTAATTGGGTTTTTTTTGTTGTTGTTGTTGTTCACTGGTTCAAATGGTATGGTTCAGATGGTAATCGTTTGACATCACACCTGTACTACTACTACTACTACTACTACTACTTTGTATTTTAAGTGTCATTTTCCATAAACTTTATGTGGGTCTAAAAAATAACCTAAGCTTTCTAACTATTTCTCAGATATAAATTATAGAATGAAAATACTCTGAGTAAACAATACTAAATATCAAAATCAACTTCACTTCTTTTAACCTAAAAACTGTTTAATATTCTTGAAAGAACCAAATTTGTTTTAAAACTCTGCTTAAAGTCACAGAAGTTCTTCAACACAATCAGGAAAAGCAGATAAAAATCTCTTGATGGTCCTAAATAATGGCCCAGAGTTATTAGTTATTAGTAGAATGAAGAGTATTTATTCTACCAATCGAATTCAAAGAAGGGAAGAGCTTACCTGCCTTCGGTATTCCAAAAGAGGGTCATACAACTTCCATCCATTTTCTGAAAATATCTCTTTGTACTCAAATGCAAAGAGAGGCTACAAAAAAGAGTAATAATAGTAAACTGCTTATAAAGACTTACCATTTATCTTGTTGTAACTTAACTGTACATATGACAAATTGTTGTTCATTTCATCATGATTCTCAATACATCTGATCAGAAATATACAATGAGTGTATCCAAAAGCACAAAGGCATGTGTCTTATTTCAGTAACCTCTTGCTGAACCACAGAGACAAAAGGTTTGTGAAACATTTTATGTCTTTAAGTAATAAAAAGTATGTAAAAGGGCATTTCTTCAAATGTAATTAATAGGTAATATCACAGATATTAGAAATATGTTTAAGTAGATGTAAACATTCTACCAAAAAATACATAGACACTAGTTTCAGATTTTGATGGCATGCCAACCAAAGTGTTAGGCTACCACCAAACATTTCAATAGAGTAAGCTCTACTTTAACTTTCTATAATATGCATGTTACTTTCCATCTCAAAAACACTCTGAAGAGATTTTTCTATTTTTTTTCCTCAGGGGAAAAAAAAATCCCCATTCAAGTTTCACCCTGATGTTACATCCTACGGTGGCAGTGAAACTGGATATTAGAATGGTCTGCCTATAAATCAGAAGGCTAGGTAAGTCCTAACCAGCTGAAAAAGCTTCAAGTGAAGACCTGGAGAGCTGCTATCCATCTCTTACCTGAAGACTGACCCACCTAAAGTTTGGAGGGCTCCTCATGAGAATGGGCATTCCAAGGTTGAGAACTGTATAGCTGGAAATATTGGGATGTCTTTGATAAAAATTGGGGGGAAAAAAAAGAAAAAGTTTTGGTTTGGGTGAATAAAAGTTTTGTTTTGGATATGCTGAGTCTGAAACTTTGAGATGCCTACAAGGACAGAAGTGAAGATGTGAAACACCACCTGATGATGTGGGGCTAAAAATTAGGGAAACAAAACAGGACTGGATACACAGCTTTGGGGAGTCAACTGTATAGTGATGAACTCACGGTATGTAATGGGATCTCTGAAAGAGGGTATAAAGAGAAATCAAAAGAGAGCTTTGGTGGCTGCCCAAGGTTAGTGGAAAGGGATATTGATGATGCAAAGGCTTCTAAGACAGAACAGCCAAAAAGGTAGTAGGTGTCCAACAAAACAAAACAAACAGAACAATCTAGGGGAGAGAGGGTTTCAGGAAGAGGGAGTGATCAACAGTATCAAATGTTATAGAGGTCAGTTAGGATAAAGACTGAGAAAATGCCATCAGATTTAGCAAGCAGTAGTTGAATAAAAAAGTCTGTTAGCTATTTCTAATCTGTCAGTAAAATCCACAAAAATGGAATCACAAACTCTTAAAGCCATTATTACATGAATGTCTATCACAAAAGAAACATCTTACCAAGTTATTGGACACAGGAAATGCATATTTCATTAGATTCTCAAATATGGATCTTCTTGTTCGTCCTTCTGGTTTATGAGCAAACCTTAAATTCCTAATATCCTAGAAAATATTAGGAACTAAATCAGTTAACCAAAGCTTTATAACCCAAACTGAAGTCTAGTATCCTAAATGATACATATCAGAATCATGCGGTTTTTTTTCTTTTTCCCATTACACGTCCTCTATTATGCTTTCTCATGAGTTTCTTCCAATAAATTATTTTAACTTCTCTTGTCTATTATATCCTCCTTGGCACTCATTCTTACTGTATCTTCTTTTCACTAGCATCCTCCTGACGGACATGGGGAAGTTGCTGTTTTTCATAGGTCTCTCTTTCACCAATTCTATAACCATCTAGTGCTAAAAATAATAAGTTTTTCAGTTGCAGGTGGCAATACTATTTGGGGGACAAGGGTGAGATCAGGGCCAAAGTCAGGCTGGGTCCAAAGATTTGCAATTACCTCAAACTATTATCCTCAAGCATGCATTTTTTGCTGAAGCCAAAGTTCATGCCTAAATATGTTTCCAGCTAATAAACAACTAACCACAATTTCAAGACCAGATTATCCAAAGTTGTATCATTTTATACAAGTACTTTAATATGCAGGATTTAAGGGACCAAGAGGGAGGAGTGGGACTGGACCTATGATATCATCAGTATAGGGAGCTTTCAGTGAAGAACCTCCTTCCACCAAGAGATTGATACTTGCTCTGTAACTTAAGATTGCTAACATTTATATAGTGCATTATATATATTAACTTATTTGATCTTCAGAACAACCCTATTTTACATATGAGTAAAAATCATCTGAAATTTGGCTAGAACATAGAAAATATAAAATAAGAATGAAACAGTAGCTTGGATCCAGACTTGGGGGCTGGCAGTGGGCTAAGAAGAATGATACTAGAATGAGGAGTTTGTATTTTATTGTAGTGGCAGTAGGGAAACAGTGGACTGACTATGTTATAAGAAATATACAGTCAGAACTATGTTGTAAGAAAATAATTTTGATAGCTATTTTGGAAACTGGAAAGGGGAGGAACTAAAAGCAGGGAGTCCAGTAAGGAGGCTTTTAGAATATTATAGATGAGAAGTGATGAGGCACTAAATCAGGGTGGTTATGGGAGGGTGGAGGAAAAGGATGCAACAGATTTTGTGGAGTTAGGGGGTAAGGGACAAGGAAGAATCCAGGATAACTCCACATATGAACTTGGGTCTATTTCTGTTCTTTTTTACTTTTTAAAATAAATCTTATAATAAACAAAAAAATACAGAATGATTTCATTAACCCTATTAGAAGTAAAACAAACTAGTGATGGTGTTTGAGATAAGAGTGATGATCATTTTGAAAAATAAGGAATGAGGCAGCATTTGTCCCCTTCACTGCTTCAAACCTCTTCAGATTATTCAAAGCTTGGCTCATTTTAGACCAAATAAAAACTACTAAGGAGCCACAAAGTTCTACTTCACACCTAGCAAAATAAAAGAGCACTTCACTGGAAAGACACAAAAAGCTATCAGGCTCTCAGGAACTTTTTAAAGGGGACTTCAAAACATTTCTCAAAAAAATTACTAAGGTAGGCACCAGAAAGAATACTAACCTAAGCCTCCCTTCTATACACTGGCAGGGCACTCTTCCAAATAAATACATAAAAGTGGTGAGACTAGAGAGATGGGATTTGGACAACTTCAAATGAATGGGACAACTTCAAATGAATAGAACAATGAAAGGCAAAAAATAGACTAATAAATGGTTCAAATATGAAAAATGCATCTAAATTTTAGCCTTTTTTTAGAAGTACCACTTGTATATTAGCATAGCCACAACTCAATGAAAGACTTATATCCTATTTTTCTACCACTGTTTATGAGACAGAAAAGGTAAAGAATAAGAACTTTTTCATTTTTGCCAATATCAAATTAAAGACTTCTCATTTTCAGCAAAAAAAACCCTAAAAATGGTTTTTGATACCTAAAAAGTAAATGATTAAAATGTAAATATCAAAATGAAAACAGTTTCCATTGCTTCTTTTTTTGTATACTTTGTTTTTACCACATCATGCTTATGGATATAGTTCCTCAAAAATTATCATGTGTACATTACAGACACTAAAAATAAATGAACTAAGTTTACATGCATTTAAGCTCCTATCTACTACTTATCAAATTTTATCTACACTACTCCTGAAGTTAATTAATATTATCATATGCTTTATCTAATATGTACTTCATTTTTTTCTAAAAAGAATTAAATATTTCTTTTAAGAAAAATATCAAATCAAAATTAACTCATTCACAAAGAAAGATAAGTAAACTTGCCTTGCATACGGTTTCAAGTCCATAAGAGTTTTCACCTCGACTAGAAGCACCACCAATTTTTTCTACTCTACTGATCACACCGAGTGAAGCATCTAAAACAAATGGAGGATCCTAGGGGTTGGAGGAAGAAAAGCTGTTATTCACTAAAACTAAGGGATTATTTCACTGCATAGTGAAATAATCTTAATTAGAAATTAATTAGAAACATCAGGAATATGATCAGGATATTCTATTCTATAAGCCTTACCCTTTCCATGCTTTTGAAATATAACCGGTAATTTGTAACAGTCAAAGTTCCTCGTACAGCCCCAGTGAATGGGCATATATAAGTAACGTCTTTGGCTGAAAATGAAAAGAGTTCACAGGTTATGATCACAAAGCACTTTTTAAAAAGTCATTCTCAGTTGTTCATGGAGATAACTGAACTGGAGTGTCAAACACACTTCTTCTTAAACATGCCCTTCTTAAAGCTCAAAGGCCCTTCACTCAGAATCTTTCTTAGTAAGTAGGATCTGAAGAGGCCATATAGCCCAGCCTTCCACTCATGCAATCTCTTCTACAATATATCTAACAAGTGATTATCTAAGCTGCGTTACATTACTGCTTAATAAGGTAGAACACTCTATTGTTAGAATGTTATTTTTATATTGAACTAGAATCTTATTTCTATTCATTGACCCTAGTTACTAAACAAGTTGCTAAAGTAAACAAGTCTCATCCTTCCTTATGGATATGTCAGCCCTTCAAACATCTGAAGAGAACTATTGTTTCCTCCTGGTCTTCTAGCCTCAGCTTTGTCATTTATTTGATACAAAACACTGGTCAAGTCACAGATCACTCTGAGCCCCTATTTCCTCTTCAGGTAAAATGAAAAAAGTTTCCCGAGTTGTGAATATCAAATGAGATAACTCTAAGAAAGTTCTCTGAAAACACTATGGGAAATGCACAGTTTTATTTATGTGATAATAATATTAATAAGGTCATACTCTGATGCCTAATCTTGGCATGGAGGTTACTTTAGATACTCAAAAGCTATGGCAACCGAACCCAAGTTCTGATAGTTCTTACCAAGCCAGTAATGTCTAACAATTGTCTGTGCATCTGCATTCAAGGACAACACTGACCAAATGTCGAGAGCCTTTTCACAAGAAGGTTGACCAGATAATAAATTTTTAGGTCATGGTAAATGTTAATGGGAATTCAATTTGTGTCAGTGAAAGGGAATCATATTTTTTAAATTATCAAAATCCCATTAACTATTTTGGTTATACCGCCTCACACTGTTAGTTTACAATGAATTTAGAGTCCACTTTTTTTACTTCTGTTTTCTCCCCCAAGTAGAATGATCATTGGGCTGGGAAGGCTAAAATAAAAATGGCTAACAGGAAAAACTCCACATGAGTAAGCAAATGAGTATCTAACTACCCTCAAGGAGTTCAAGTTACTTAGTCCATACCTTAACTAAATGAAAGAATACGAATTCACAGGCATTATTCTTAAACAAACTGTCAGTAATCTTTAAGCAATCATGGAAATGAGCAAAGATGAAGAAAAGGAGCAAAAAAATCCAAAGTCTCTTTGTTGTTGTTGTTTAAAAAAAAACAACATGTGATTTTGTTATTGGAGGCAGCTAGGTGGGGCAGTGGATAAAGCACTGGCCTTGGATTCAGGAGAACCTGAATTCAAATCTGGTCTGAGACACTTGACACTTACTAGCTGTGTGACCCTGGGCAAGGCACGTAACCCTCACTGCCCCGCCCTCCCCCCCCCCAAATGTGATTTTGTTGCTGCTTATAGATTTTATCCTCTTGGTTTAACCCATGATTCCAGATTTTTTACATCTTTTTAGATCCCAGTTCCATCATGGGCAAGCATGATATACACGGCAATTATATACTAACAGAGCTTTTAAAGAAATCCATACTTCCTACACTATCTCTCTTCTTTTCTATTTTCTTTTCTTCCTGTTACTACATGTATATTCACCAGACTTTCTTCTCAGATGCATACAGAATTAGGCACTTTAATAAATGCTTTTTTAAAAATTATCACAAACACATTACATGTGGTTCTGCTTCAGATGACAACTAAGAAAAACTTTATACAGATATTTCATTTACCCAAAGCTATTTTACAGAATTACACAGAAGAGATAACAGGTAAATGGTGATTTAGGTCTCATATTCCCAGTCACAGATGTAATGTGAATGTTCTTTAATAAAGGATGGAAGGAAAACATTGAATTAAAGCCATTAGCTAAAAAATGGAGAGAGAATGTTTTCTTCTAATTAATTAACTAATGCAATTTTCTGAGGAAAGAAAGCATTTATAAATGAGAAAAGAATAGTTAAAAAATAGTGATGATCCAGTGTTTTTATATTATTTAAGCAATCAAAGATTTAGCACCTTAGTTCTAACTTAGAACCCATTTTTGGTCAGGATTTCAGCAATGGCCCTTCAGATCTCTATCATGTCAGAAATTCTGACTACTTTCAAAGAAAGCAAAGCAAACTGGAGGGGAAAAGAGAAGCATAACTCAGCTTACATATCTTCTAATAGTTTTAATGTGAAAAATACGGATAGGCATAAATGTGGGCTCACTGGACATACTAATAAGTTCAGAATATTGCAGTTAGTTCATTGTGATATTTCTGTGACAATGGAGTGTTCTGAGGATATAAAGGAGATACTATATGTAAAGTGCTTTGCAAAACTTAAAGCACTATATGTTAGCCAATCAAAAAGTAAAATTATGTAAAAGCTATCTTTACATACCCATGTCTTTAATATTTTCTCCTGGAAGCAAAGGTGGTTCTTCCATTTCTGCTAATTTGTTAGTCTCCCTTAACACCTAGATCAAAATAAAAGGGGAGGCAAGAAATATGGATGCTTAGAATATTAAAAAATCTGACAGAATTTTCCTGTGAATCCCCAAGGACCAGAAATTGTTTGTTTGTTTTCCTTCCCCTCCTTCCCTTCTGGTAGTTCCTTTATAGCTTGTTCTATTTGTCACTCTAAGACTGGATTATTTAAGATTTCTATTTGGTCTTCTGCCATTTTAGGTATTTTAAATATATTCCTCTTTTGTGTTTTCAGTTTTGTTAGCATACAACTACAACTATATGTGTGTATACTTACACACACACACTGATATTTCTTTTTATTTCTCCTAATTTTGTTCATCTTGCTGTTTTGCTGATTTGATTTTCTGCTCTCTTCTTTTTCATCAAATTGGCTAAAAATTTTCAATTTTCTGTCTTTTCAAAGAATTGGCTTTTAGTTTTATCATTTCCATGGGCTTGGAGTTTGTTTTTTGTTTGGGGAGGTTTGTTTCCAGTTTATGTATTTCTTTGATTTTAATATTTCTTCTTTTTTTGCTTACTTTTAGGGGTTTTTATTTATTGACTTTCTAATTGTTAAAAATGCATATTCAGTTAATCTTCTCATTCATTTTGTTCATGTATATTTGCAGGGATATTATTTTTCCCCTGAGAGAAAATATATCAGAAATTCTGATATATTGCTTCGTTACCATTTTCTTTCACATAATTATTGTCTCTATGATTGGTAACTTGACCCATCCAATTATTTAGCATTTGTTAAGTTCCCATTTGGGTCTCTGTCTTTTATTTGTGATTCCTGAACTGATTACTTTTTTTATTGCATTGTAGTCTGTAAAATATGTGTTTACTGCTCTTTTTATACTAGTTTGCAATATCTCTGTACCCCAGTGTATGGTCAGTTTTTGTAAAAGTTCCATGTGGTGCTAAGAAATACATTTTAACAATTTCATTTAGAATATTCCATAAGCGTTTTTCACTCTAATTTCTCTAGCATTTTGTTTCAGTTCAATGTTTTCCCTTTTGTGTATATTTGTTATAGACACTGAGGACAAAATGACAAAAAAAAAAGAAATAATCCCTGTCCTCAAGGAATTTACATTCTATTATGAAGAACAACTTGGGGGCAGCTAGGTGACACATTGGATAGAGCATCGGCCCTGGATTCAGGAGGACCTGAGTTCAAATCCAGCCTCAGCCACTTAAACACTTACTAGCTGTGTGACCCTGGGCAAGTCACTTACCTCCAAATGCCTCACTAAAAAAAAATTTAAAAATAAATAAATAACTACTTGAAGATGGATAATTAACTATAAAGCATTTACAAAGTAAATGCAAAGAAACTAGGGGAAGAAGAGCACTAGCAGATGAGAAAATCAGTATCAGTCCCATATGGTACCACTTAAAATGAGTCTTAAAGGAAAGCCAAGGATGCTAAAGGTGGAGGTGAGGATGGAATATATTCCTGGTATTGGGGAAGGAGGGGTACAGCCTGGGCAACAAAGGAGATGAAATGTCATGCATTATAAATGTCAACGTCATGTATTATAAATGTCAATGTCATGTAAGAATATCATGTGTATAGAAGAGGGAAAATGGGCTTATTTGGCCAGAATATAGAGTGCATGAAACACAATAATATATAATAAGCCTAAAAAAGTTGTCTGGAGTCAGATCATGAAGAGCTTTAAGTATCAAAAAGGATGTTACTTTTAAGCCTAAAGAAGACTAGGAGCCACTGGATCCTCCTTAACAGAGTAGAGACCTGGTCAGACCTCGCCTTAAAGAAAAACAATTTGGCATCTGTATGGAGGATGGATTCCAAATGAGAAGGTCTAGAGGCAAAAAGACCAGTTAGGAGGTTACAACAATAGTCCATGCAAGAGGTGATGAGGGTCTAAAGCTGAGAAAGATGTTAAACATATTTTATGACAAAACAGAATCCAAAAAGATGTCACCAATGGCTTGAATATAAGAAAATAAAATTTAACAAGGTTAAATATAAACCCTTATAGTTAGATTTTTAAAAATGGTGAAAATAATTAAGTGACAATCAATTAATAAATATGGAAAGCACTATGGTGTACTAAATTTGAGTCAAAAAGACCAATCAAAAAAAAAAAGGACCAATCAAAATTTATTAAGTACCTACTAAATTCCAGGCACTGTTCTAAATGCTGGGGACATAGAAAGAGGCAAGAGACAGACCCTGCCCTCAGAGAACCTATAATCTAAGAAGGGATATATCATGCAAACAAATATACACAGAGAAAACTATATATAAGATAAACAGGAAATAATAGAGGGAAAGTACTAGAATTAACACTGGTTGGGGAAAGATTCCTGTAGAAGATAGGATTTTAGTTGGCACCTAAAGCAAACTAGGAAAGTTGCAGGTGGAGCTGAGGAGGGAGAGCATTCCACACAGTTGGGACGTACAGAGAGAATGCCCAGAGGCAAGGAATGAGGCATCTTATTTATGGACAAGCAACGAGGTCCCTTGGTTGCTGTCCTTCATATTTAAAGAAAACCAAAATGAAATCATGATGTCAGAATCAAGGTACAAGGGTGTCCAACTATGGTAGATCAGGACAATATGAACTCAGAAGGCTCTACCACAGGTTGGGCACAAATAGTCCATATCTATGATCAGTCTAGCACTGTGCACCATACATCACCTTTATCACTCTCATATCTGGTCTATCTCTTCTCTTTACAATGACATGGTCTATTAAATGTTAATGTCTGCTGCGAGGGCACATCCATGAAGTTTTATTGCATTTGGGTAAACAGAAGACAGTGGTGATGAGGTCATGAGAAGCACAGTCTTCATCAGTAAGTGACCACTGCCGTTGCTGTTTCTGACTTCATTCCTCCCAAGAACTCTCTGCCATGTTTGATAGTCTATGCCTACTCTGGCATTAAAGTCACCCAGAATTAAAAGATTGTCTTCTAGGGGGCAGCTAGGTGACTCAGTGGATAGAGTACTGGCTCTGGAGTAAGGAGAACCTGAGTTCAAATCCAGGCTCAGACACTTGACACTATGTGTCCCTGGGCAAGTCACACACACACACACACACACACACACACACACACACACACACAGAGTGTCCTCTTTTGGCACATTGATGTTAAGGGTCTCCAAGTTTTCTTAAGATTGTTCTTTGACCTCATCAGGGTTCATTGTAGTAGAAGCATATACACTGATGAAGGTGGTATGGTGCCTTCCTCCAAGTGGTAATTGCATTGTCATGAGCCTGTCATTCACTCCTTTTGGGAAGCATTCAAATTTGCTGACCAGGATAGCTTTGATTGTGAAACCTACACCAGCTTTAGGATGTTTTCCATCTCTGCAGTCACTCCAGAAAAACACATATCCACTTCTTACTTCAGTAACTTGGCCTTCATTTGCCAGCTTCATTCCACTTAGGGCTGCTATTTAGATGCGAAAATTGCTGAGTTCTTTCACAAGAGCTGTTTGTCTTTCAGGTCTACTGGATTCCATGTTGTCCATACGCATGAGCACAATTCAAGTACCAATGGTGAGTGGAATCATCTTCGCAAAAGTTTCTGTGCATTTTTTTTGTGGGTGTTTCAACCACAAAGTAGGATCCCTGCCTGCTGCAATAAGCAGACCAGTATTAGGTTTGGTAAAGCAGACAATTTTTAAGGCACCTTTTCTAGTTCCTTCCTCATGCCAGAAAGTGGGCAATACAGTCCTTTAAAAAGGTTGTTCAGACACCCAGGGGCTGCTTCAGTCCAATAAGAAGATGACTCTACAGCCTGGGCTGCCTGTGTGCAAGGTTGTGACTACAGCTCCCAATATATCTGCTGCTTTGTCACTTGTCCATTGGACTCTGAGGTAGGTAAAAATAGTAAAATGGTATGGGTGATGTTTTTTGGCTCATGCATAACTTGAATGTAAGTGAACCAGAGTTGCACAGACATCAAGCTCATTTTCTCTTCCAGAATCATCAAAGTCCAGTGGCAAAACAAAGTCCAAGATGACTGTCACTGGCTCAGGATGCAGTAGATAATCTTGGAGTCTTCGATGTTTAACCAAGTTCTAAGTGCACCAGAGTGCCTGATTTAGCCACCTTCATGGCTGTGGGAACAAATTGTTCTCACCCACCCATTCCACCAGGGAATCTTCATATGATTGGTGCAGATACCTTCCTAACTCACTGAAGGGTTTGAGATCCCTCGGTTATCCTCAACTTTGTTTTAGCATATCTACCAAAATGGTTTACTAGGGCGTAGTCACTGTGCAAACCACAGCTTCTTGGAGCCACCAGTGAGAGTTGGATGAATCAAGTGAACACCAAAGCTGGAAAGCAGCCCTGAAAAGGGCTTGGTAGTCCTCACTTTAGAGGTATCAGTCTTCCCTGTACACCCAAAGGAAGCCAGTTTCACTGGATCAAAGAGTACATAGTGAAGAGTAATAAATAAGGAGCCTGAAAAGGTAGGAGAGGGCTAAGTTATGAAGGGCTTTGAATGCCAAAGCATTTTATTTTCTATTTGATACTGGCATTTATTGAGAAGAGGGTATGGGTAGACATGATCAGACCTGTGCTTTAGGAAGATCATTTTAGTGGCTAAATGGAAGATGCACTGGAGTGGGAAAAAACTTGAGGCAGGCAAACCCACCAGCAGGGTATTAGAATAATCCAGGTGTGAGATGATGAGGGCTGCAGTGTTAGAGGAGAGAAGGGGGTGAGTTCAAGGTTTGTTGCAAAGGTGAAATCAGAAGGCCTTGGCAATACTTTGGATGTGGGAGTTGAGAGATAGTGAGCAGTCCAGGAAGACTACTAGGTTGGGAGCCTGATGGATTGGGAGCATGGTGTTGCCCTCTGCAGTAAGAATGAAAGTATGAGGGAGAGGGTACAGGAGAAATGAAATCAGTTCCATTTGAGGCACACTGAGTTTAAGATGTCTACTAGACATCCAGCTTGAGATAGATGTCTGAAAGGCAGTTGGAGCTGCAAGTGGAAAGGTTGGGACAGGACAGGGAGATCTGAGAAGCATCAGCATAGAGATGGTAACTAAATCCATGTGAACTGATAAGATCCCCAAGTGAAGGAGTATTGAGGAAGAAAAGAAGAGGACCCAGGACACAACCCTGAGGGACACCTACAGGGAGAGAATGTGATCTGAAAAAGGAGACAGAGGAAGAGCGCCCAGAGAGTTAGGAAGAAAACCAGGGTAGAGTAGGGTCCTGAAAACTTAGAGAGAGAAGTCTCAAAGAGGAGGGAGATCAACATTGTCAAAGGCTGCACTGAGGTAAAAGAATGAGGACTTAGAAAAAGCTATGGGATATAGAAATTAAAAAAGAAATTGTTAGCAACTTTGGAGAAAGCAACTGCAATAAAAGGATATGAATTTAAATCCCACCTCATATACTCCTCAGACCTCAGTGTCTTATGGATAAAGTACTGGACCTGGAGTCAGGAAGAATTTAGTTTAAATACATCCTAAGACAATAGCTGTATGACCCTGAGCCAGTAACTTAACTTCTACCTGCCTCAGTTTACTTATCTATAAAACTGGGATAATAATAGCATCTCCCTCCCAGGGCTTTTGTGAGGATAAAAGGTGATATTAATTTTAAAGTTCTTTCCAAATCTTAAAGGACTCTAGAAATTTATTGGTTTTCAGTCACCTCCAACTCCATGACCCTATTTGGGGTTTTCATGCAAAGATAATAGAGAGGTTTGCCATTTCCTTCTCCAGATCATCTGACAGATGAGGAAACTGAGGCAAACAGGGTTAAATAAATGACTTGCCCAGGGTCACAAGGCTAGTAAGTGTCTGGTAAGTTAACTCAATAAAATGAGTCTTCCTGACTTCAGGTTCTATTCTCTATCTAACGTGCTACGTAGAGGCCTGAAAATGTAGCTACTTCTTTGGCTTTAAAAAAGCTGGTTGTTGGGGCAGCTAGGTGGAGCAGTGGATAGAGCACTGGCCCTGGATTCAGGAGTACCTGAGTTCAAATCCGGCTTCAGACACTTAACACTTACTAGCTGTGTGATCCTAGGCAAGTCACTTAACCCCAATTGCCTCACTAAAAAAAAAAAAAGCTGGCTGTCTTCTCCCTTTGTTGTTGTTCAGTCACTCAATTGTGTCTGACTCTTCGTGACCCTATGGACCATACTGTCCATCATGTTATCTTGGCAAAAGCACTGGAGTGGTTTGTTAATTCCTTCTCTAGTGGATTATAGAAAACAAAGGTTAAGTGTCTTGCCCAGGGTCACACAGCTATTAAGTGTCTGAGATGAGATCTGAACTCAGGTCTTCCTGAGTTCAGGTCCAGTACTCTATCCAATGGGCCACCTTGCTGCTAGCTACTTATGTGTGAAAGGAAGTAATAGGAAATGTGTGTAAAGGTAGATGGGAAGCAGGTTTAGAGATCTATGGTTTGAGTAGCAAATTAGCTTTTCAAATGACCTTTAAGCATTGAGTAGGGTACCACAAGAAGTTGGATTTGGTGGTTATGTAAATAAAGAATGGTCTAGAGGTAGAGAGACCAAATGGGAAATAACTGCAATAGTTCAAGCAGTTTTGTCATTAAAGCCCTGTCCTAAGGCTATGCCAGTAGGAATGGGAAAAAAAAGATAGATATAAGCACTATTATCAAGGAAAAAAACATAGGGCTTGTCCCTGAATAGATATCAGGATTAGTATCATGTAGTGGATAGATTACTAGAACTAAAATCAGGAAGGACTGGATTTAGATAGTGCCGGGCATTTAATTGTTGCCTGGCCATAGACTGGTAAGTCATATTAAACTCTCTGATCCTCAGTTTTCTCAGCATTAAAATGGGGAAATTAATACCTTTATTATCTACCTCAAATGGCTCTTGTGAAACTCAATTAATCTGAAAGTCTTAAAGTGATAAACAAATTCCAATAATTATTATTATTACTAGATATGAAAGAAAGGCAAAGAAAAAGATGATTTATTTGCAAGATAGGGAAAATGAGAATTCCTTTGAAAGAAATAGCAAAGTCAGGAAAGAGAGAATAAGACATGTATATTAATAATTATAATACAAACTGAATTTCATTATTTAGCTATTATTTGTTCCAGAAGAGATAATATTCAAGAGCATTTGACTGAATTCTGAATCATACTATGTTTTCAAGATGCTGAACTATGAACCTTAAATTGGGCCCAGTAATGACAACTCTAATGGATAGTTTTTACCCTTATGTCTTTCAAGAAATATTATCACTTATACCAAAGTTTTTTTTCTTTTTTCACATCTTCTTCTCTCACTCATACCAGAGAGGCAAATTTCCATGGGAACTAGCCCAGAATGGTAACAATCATCAACACTATAGAATTTATCTATAAAAGGATTATTTTTATAACTTTTACAAATATTCCTAGGAGTGCTTTATGAGTAGTATTCAAAAATCCATTAATATTTTTTTCAGCAGTAGCTATTGAAAAAATAGCAAAAGAACTACAATATTGTTCATTCTAATGTAAATACAGTTTGACATGAATGGCATTTGTATTTTGGAATCAGAGAAGTGCTAGAATATTTCAGTATAAAAGTTTAATGTTTTTATCTGTGAAAGACACAGCAAGGAACATGAGAGTCTGCTGAGGCAGAAGGAACATAGAAAATGTTCTTTTCATTATAATTCATGCTTGGAATACTGAAAAACCATAGCAACTACATATATTGAAACATTTTAGAGACCAAATGCAATTCATACCAGGGACAGATCATTCAACATTTGGAAAACAACATAATTGTTTTTATAAATATAATTAATCTCTACAAAAACCAAAGATCCCAAACAAACAGAAAAGGCCTTTGGCAAAATACCACAAGTGTTCAGGGTTGTTGTTCTGTTTTTTAAAGCAAGCATGGGCACAGAAGAACCCTTCTTTAATATGATCAAAAGTATACACCTAAGACCAAAAGCGACCAGTATTTGCAACAGAGAAAACACTAGAAACTTTCCCAGGAGTTTAAATTTAGTAGTAAAGCAAGGAGGTCTCCTTTTCACTATTATTTGACATATAGGTCTAGAAATACTAGCTACAGCAAAAAAAATCCTCGTTACAGACATCTCCTGGCCTCCACGTCACAGTCCCTCCTTCCTCAAAGTCAACATCTAGCTCATAGTCTTGTTCTCCTTTCCAACACCTGCCCATGTAATTAGAGACCTTAATACATACATGGATGTCCCCTCAAAGAATTTAGCTTCTTGGTTCAAACTGATCAACTCTCTTGACCTATACCTAAAGCCAAACAAAATGACGATCGTGTTACTTTTCATCTCATTATCCAAATAAGCATTCTATTTCTACTATCTAAATTCTGAAATTCCCCGTTCTAATCGCAACCTACTGTCTTACTGTCTCTCTTTCCTGCCTCAATCCTAAAAATACTTAATTCTTTATTCTCATCATGATCTCCCTCTCTGATCTGGCATGATTTTTCAACTTTTGTGATCATGGCTCTATAATTATACACTCTCCTCTATTCTTGAATACACTTGCCCCTTTGTTCAACCATTTTCCTAGGTATTTGGGATATAATTTTTTTTTTAATTAAGATATTCCCTGACCTAAATTAGATGCTTACATTCTAATGGGAATTACACCCTATATTCACAGATAAGTAAATATAGATTATATTCAAATAGGAGAAAGGTATAAGGAGAATACTAAGGGGAAGGGGGGGGTAAGAAGGAATCAGGAAAGAATTCTTTTTTTTTCCTTTTTTTTTTTTGGAGGGGCAATGAGGGTTAAGTGACTTGCCCAAGGTCACACAGCTAGTAAGTGTCAAGTGTCTGAGGCCAGATTTGAACTCAGGTCCTCCTGAATCCAGGGCCAGTGTTTTATCCACTGTACCACTTAGCTGCCCCCCAGAAATGAGCCCCGAACAGATATTATACATGGTAATAGCAACATTGTGTGATGATCAACAATAGGATGGAACGGGGAAGGATACAACTCATTTTTGTTTTGCATAACTAACTGATAGGAATTTTTCCCTAATATCAAACCTAAATGTACCTCTAAACTGTCACAACAAAGGTATTTAATAAATGTCCATGCACTGATTCTCTGTTCCCATTAGGTGCAAGTATTCTCTCCCTCATTAAATGTTCTTAGGACACTTTGTTTGGAATTCTCCTTTGCTCCTTCACCCGCTAAATTTTATTATGCCTAGCTCTGTACATATCAGTATCATCCCTTCCCACCCTGCTCCAACACACAAATAGACCTTAAACCCCTTAGAAGGGCCCATGTAATTTTTTATCTTTGTATCCCCAGAACCTAGGACAGAGCCACAGCACCTCTCAAATAATAGATGATTAAGTCAGTCAATAAGAATATATTAAGTATTTACTCTCTTTTCCAGGCACTATCCTAAGATCTGTAGATACAAACAAGGGCAAAATCATGGTTTCTGCCTACAAGGAGCTCACATTCTAACACTTTAATTGGGAAAAGGGGTTTAAAAAAAGAAAATTATGTAACTATTTAAAAGGTATAGCAATTTGTACAAAACAAATTTGCAGTTTCATGTGCAATCTTCTTTTTTTAATTCTATCTTATGAAAATGTTTGTTTTAGTTCATAAATGAAAAATGAAATTTTTAAAAAGAATAACATAAATGGAGACTAAATTTAAATCAGAAAACAACATCAATACTGCAATGATATTTCTCTTCCACATTATAAAGTTTGTCTCTGCAGAACACATTTGTGATGGTCTAGAGTTGATCACATTTACACAGCTGATGGAGGTTACAAAGTAACAGAAGGGAAATACTGTTTCAGTGAACAAAGAAAAAATGACAGTTCACGAATGCTTCTGAGCATCCCTCAAGAACTGGTTTGCACTAGAATGTCAAATCTTTGTGGCAGTTTGGAAACAATCTGATAAGCTGAGAAACTCTAAGAATATGTGTTTAATAAGAAGCAGTCAATTTCTGAAGTAATCACAACATAAACATAAAAATCACTGGGTGCATAATTATGAGTTTTAAATTGCTACCAAAAAAACCTATAATTTTTTTCAAGGAGCTCACATTTTAATGGAAGAGACAACGTGTGTGTGTGCACACACGCATGCACACACGCACAGTTTCACCTACATGCCAGAGAGAAAGGTTCCATGGCCAAGTGCTTTTCATAATTGGTCATCCGCCTTTGATGTCCTCTGCCACCCAACTCTCACCTGTGGCTCCAAGAAGCTGTAGCATGTGCAGTAGCCAAACCCTAGTAAAACCATCTTGGCAGACAGGCTAAACCAGATTGAAGGTAACCAACAGGCCTCAAGCCCCTCAGTGAGTTAGGGCGACATCTATACCAAGCATGTGAAGATTTAACAACCACCACCACCCTCCCACCCACCCTCAAACCCTGTCCCCCATGGAATGGGCATATGAAAACGATTTATTCCAACAGTCATGAAAGTGGCTGAAGCAGGTGCTGTGGAGTGCTTAGAACTTAATCAGATATCAAAGATACCAAAGTAATCCAGGGCAGTCCAGACTATCACCAGTCATCCTGACTTTTGTCTTGCCCCTAGACTTTGATGACTCTCATGAAAGAAAGAGTAAAGCTGACCGCTATGTCAAACTCTTCCTCATTTAAATACAATTCACACAAAAGTCAAGACATCACCCTGTGATGTCACTGGTCCTCTTCAAAAACAAAGGACAAACAACAAAAATTTGAAGTCCAGGAGCCATTTGATTAATCCCAGATGGGATCTGACTCTGTAAGGATTCAAGTTTCATAGAACAACATACTCATCAAAGATTAAAGATCAAAATTTGCTATGACCAATGACAATAATTAAGGCAGAAAGGCAAGTATTTGTACTTAGACTTTCTTTAAAAAAAACATAGTCTATAAGAATGATCTATTTTACTGGTTAAGATTACTTATTAAAGTTCACTTATTTTCACAGAGTTTGTAAATTTATAAATATGTAATAGACTGAACAAGAACCCCATATAAATCTCAAGAAAAACACACACCTTGTAATTCAGAATACATGTAATAGTACCTTACCAGCTGCTGCTCAGTAGCTCTTTTTCCTGATTAGAGGAAACATCAAATAGAAATACCTAAAATTTCTAAGTACTAAAACTACAAAGCTAAAATTACAGTACAGTCCCAATACTTTCATTCACAACAAAAACAACAAATAAAACTTTAAGAAAGGCAGAAGTCATAGATAAAATAAATTATGAGGTCTTCCTTAAGAGTCCTAAAGATTATTTACCCTTTTAATTTGACAAAACAGCTTAACTAAGTCAACTCAGTCAAAGTAAACTACCCCTACTTTGTGTACTGGAAGTGGCAATCTCTAAAACTCTTGCTAAGGAATTTTTAAAATGCTGAGCAGAAAAAAGTATACAATGTATTACTGAAATAAAAATATTGTGGTATGTAATCTTTTAAGCTTGCTATAAAACTAACAAAAATACAACCTCCAAAGAACAATCACTCCTTTTAGGGACTAATTTCATTAGCAGTACAGTATTCTGTAACTACCCCTGAGTGAGGAGCAGGGTTGGCAAGAGCCTAAGGAGAGTTGTTCTGGCTTCCACCTTCAAAAAGGACACGTGTTTCCAGGCTCTCTTCAGAGAGAGGGTGGGAGGGAAAGTCATTGGGAAGGAGCTAATGTAAAGGAACTGGTACCTCAAGTATAGCCCTATTTCTAACTTGCCACACTAGAAACTTCAGGGAATTTCCCCTTAGGTTAGATCAGGGACGTTCTCTCAAATGAACTATCTTACTTCCAGCAGGAGACTTCATTCATTCTGGATACTGTGTGGCATATATAATCTATAACTTCTAATTCTATATTTATAAATTTCTAATCTACATATCATCTCTATATTCTGTTTGCTTTCTGTTTGGACATGTGGATTTATTCACTATTATTTGTGATTTTTGTGTAATTATCATTTGATGGGGAGGAAGTAAAAACTTCAAATATAACTTAGGACACTCCTTCCTGGGTAAGGGATAGCAATCAGGAAAGTGTCATGAACCTAAAAATCACTTCCCCTAGATTAGCAATATTTAGAAGGGCACATTTTTGTTTTTCCTTAGTGAATAGTTAAAGCAATCTAGTACATGTGACTCTGGCAAAGCAAGATTTGTAGTGTTCCTGGGCTCCCAGAATAGGTATAACACTAATGAAGAGGAGCATTTGGAGAACTTCAATAACACTCCCTTCACTAACGCTGTAGAACCTTTCTTTTGCTCAGGCTTTACATCTTTTATGACAATGAAACAAACCTTAGGTGGAAAAAGTATGTAAGTAAGTATGTGTATATGTGTGTGTGTGTGTGTGTGTGTGTGTGTGTGTGTGTGTGTGTGTATGTGTGTGTATGTTTCCTTGAGCACAGCAAGATTTGTTCTTAAAGAACTGATACACGGTTAAAAAATGAGAAGCAAGAGGATAATACAAACAATACCAACAATGATGTAAATGTGAACAGCACTGATTAAAAAACAGCTCTGGGGGCAGCTAGGTGGCGCAGTGGATAGAGCACCGGCCTTGGAGTCAGGAGTACCTGAGTTCAAATCCGGCCTCAGACACTTAACACTTACTAGCTGTGTGACCCTGGGCAAGTCACTTAACCCCAAGTGTCTCACTAAAAGATAAAACAACAACAACAACAACAAAACCCAGCTCTGAATCAATTCATCAATAAATAAATATTTATTAAGTGCCTACTATGTGCCAAGCACTATGCTAAGCACTGAGTTTACAAATAGAAACAAACCAAAGGTGGTCACAATTTAATGAATTAAATAATGATAATGGGATCTAAGAAATTATCCTTTAAGGTGACCTAGTCCAATCTCTCACTTTATTTCAAAAAATATCTTATTCATTCCTTATGTCTTTGGATCAAAGTAAATTCATAGCCACTCATCCCAGAATAGTCCCTCCCTTGTGACAAAGAAAGCAATTAAGCAAAAAACAATCCATACAGAAATCTTGTCTGACAGTGAATATAATATTTTGTCTCTGCCATGAGATCTGTTTTATTATCTATTCCCTAGCTTTGGGGAGGGGCAGGGCAATGAAGGTTAAGTGACTTGCCCAGGGTCACACAGCTAGTAAGCCTGTCTAAGGCCAAATTTGAACTCGGGTCCTCCTGAATACAGGGCCGGTGCTTTATCCACTATACCACCTAGCTGTCCCCTTCCCTAGCTTCTTAAACTGCAGGTTGGAACCCCATATGGAGCTACATAACTGAATATGAGGGTCATAAAACATTTGGCAACAGTAAAAGACCATGTATACCTATTTTATATACCTATATACCTGGGATTGAGTAAAACTTTCTCAGGGGGAAAAGGGGTCACAAGTGGAAAAAGTTTAAGAAGCCCTAATCTATTCTATGAGACCATTATTGGTTTGTCAAATACTTAGAATTAAATTTCCTTTTAGTGATTTTTTTCATTTACATTGTTTCAGGCATTATGTATATTATTTACTTAGTTTTACTCAGCAACAGTTCATACAAATCTTACCATGTCTCTGCATTTTTCATAGTTATCATTTCTAAATGCATTATAATACTCTATATTGGGGGCAGCTAGGTGGCACAGTGGATAAAGCACTGACCCTGGATTCAGGAGGACCTGAATTCAAATCTGACCTCAGACACTTGACACTTACTAGCTGTGTGACCCTGAGCAAGTCACTTAACCCTCAACGTCCCAGAAAAAACAATACTCTTTACATAAACACACCATCATTTTGGCAACCATTCTCCATTCCATTAGTTTATCATAAATTGATAGGCTAGAGTTGACCTCATCTTAATACAGCAATATGGAATTCTAGACTTGATCCATAGCTAGCTTAGACAAACCAGAAATGTTATCTTTGTTGCAATCATCAGGTTTCTCACATTTTCTTCAAAGACAATACTGATAATGGTAGTGGTCAATTTATTATGGAGCAATTTCTCAGTTTTCCCATGTTAGAGCAAAATCTATACCCAAAAAGCTTCCAATTCTTCCTACCTAAAAATTTTGTCAGGTATATGTAAGAAAGACAAATATGTTATCCCATTTAGGATAAGTTATAATTATTTTTCTACACAAATCTCAAAGTATTTCAAAATATACATTGGCATTTCTTTAAAAAAAATAAAATAAAACAAAAAAGGTCTTTGTAGATTACTTAGCACATCGCTGCCTCCAGGACAGCTCTCTCATTAATTCACTGCATTTCACAAATTCTGTCTATAGCTCATTTACAAATTTTGTCTGTTCTCTAGTCCACCATTCAGGTCATTTAAAAGATTCTCAACTCATTAATAGACTGAGAAGAGAAACATGTAATGATATATCTAGTACCCTTCCTTTCAAACTATGTTATACTGAACATTTTGTATTTATACTTGTATTTATTCTGAATATACTTACATATGTACTTGTTTCTTCCTTTAAAAGGTAGGCACCTTGTGAGTAGAAATTATTTCACTTATTGTCTTTGTATCCCTAGTGCCTAGCACACTGCCTGGAATATAGTAGGCATTTAATAAAAACTTCTTGACTGATATCTGACCTTGCCTCCCAACATGAAACAATACCATTCTGACCATTATTGCCCATTAGATCTTGAGCAAATCATTTCATTTCCTTGGGCATCAGTTTATCTACAAAATGAATGGGGGGACTGCTAACCTCAGTTCCTTTTTAACTCTATAGAGTTCATCATCTTAGGATCCTAAGACCCAATTTTAAACTGAAGCTATTATTAACTACTCTTGATTCTAGTCCTCTCATACGATACTGTTTTGGGTTTCTATTAGCAATAATGCCACCACCTTATACATCTGTAATACTTCATAACTTTTCATTTCTTTCATAAATGTAATCTCACTTAATTTTCAGAAGTGCTCCATGAGACTTACATAAGGTCTCACACACAGCACTGCATGGATTAGAACTGACCCATGAATGAGACTTCTAGACAAACATTCTTCATATTGTTCTCTTGATGAATGTTTTGTGTATTGTCAAGTAAAAACTTTATTACTATGAAGATAAACACCATCTTTTATATTTTCCATCTATATGAAATGTATTGCTTTATTAATGACTATCATTCAATTTCCCTGTAATGACTTGGTTTTGATAAATCCCTCATCCCAACATACTTCTGAATAGATTTATAAATGAACTGTTCACATGGCATAAATAAATGTGAACATGTATTTAACATGGAGTATCACATAAAGGAGTTGCTGGACTGAGAAGCACTTGAACAAAGGAAAAAACATATTCAATATTGAGGGCAAGTATTAGTTTACTTATATTTTAAAATTAATAATATACTAAACATATTCAACTTGAAGAATTTTAGAATCACACTTACTATTTATACTTCCATTAATATAATATAAAATAGAAACAAATATTAAAAATATTTTAAGCAAGAAGCAAAAATTTGGCAATTTCATCAGACAATTACTGTCTTTTCTTTTTCTTTAAAACCTAAAATCTCTGAATAATGCTGAAGCTTCTAAGTAGATTTACATATTGATTCTTTAGGACATGCTTCTACCATAATCATTAGCATACACTCTAAGAAATGATCCAATTTAATCTGGCCTTTGGTTTCTAGAGAAAATATGCAAAATGTAATACATCTTTTGAAGAGCACCCTGTCTGGCTGAATTCTATTAAGTATTTTAAAACAGGCACAGATGGTTAAGAACAAAACCCAAAGTGTTTTCACTATTTATCAAATCTCTCATTTGTGTAATCAAACAGATCATCTAGAGTGAAGGAGGAAGGGAAGGACAAGACACTACCATTTCCATTTTCAATTCTGAATTCTATCCAAAGACTTTACATGGTAAACACACACACACACACACACACACACACACACACACACACACATATATATCGATCGCTAGTTTTAATTTATCACTTTATCAAGCACCAGCATTTTGGAAGCACATTGCAATTAAGACCATGGACCAAGTTTTTAAAAAAGGAAATAGAACATCTTTTTATAAAGGTTTTAAAAGCCTGGTTTTATATAAAGATATCCAGGAAAGGAAAATAAATGAAGTTTAAGCGATTCATACAATGTTCCAATTTCTACTAAGTGATGAATTTAAAGACTAAGTTACAAACAGAATTATAGTTTGGGCAACAGAATGAGGGCATATATATTGGCACAAAATTGTAACAGACAACTACAAAAGAATTTTAAGAAAGCCTGAAGTACAAATTCATAAAACTGATAAGTAATTTGCCTTGAACAATAGTATTTTCCACTTCATTTTTTTAGAGCTTATAATAAGACAATGGGGAAAATATAATTCAATTTACTACAATTTGATTTACCTGACTTTTCAGAAACACATCTACTATCATCTATCTGTATAAGACTTCTTTCTATAACAAGCTAGGCTAACCAGAAGAAAACAGTTATATGGGTAACGTTCCATTTTAATTAATACCTCAGTTACACTTGAACATCCAGTTTGAAAAAAGACTAAGCCCTTGTTATAGCTATCAACCCATACTAACAGTACTTTGTCACTGTGCATGTAATAAGTCCTTTGAATAAAAATCCTATCATCTAAGTGTCCATGTTTAAAAGTTTTAAATGAAACATATATACTTTTTGATAAGGCATCATGTGCACAATCAGAAAACCTGTTAGTCTTATATAAAATGTAACTCATTGTGAAAAGGTTGTACTCATTGAAGTTTTGCAAAAACATGAAGATTTTTAAAAATTTGCTTGCATTATAAAAGGGATTCTGCCCGTTAATGCTAAGTCTAATGCAATTTGTAAAAATATTATTTGCAAAATATATTATAATCTTATACTTAATCTATTCGTTCAAAAAACTTTGGAATAGAGTGTTAGGTGCTGTATAGAAAACAATGATGCGTTAAGCCCCTGCCTACCCTTAAATTTGTCTTTAAAAAGCAGAATAGCACAGAAAAATCCTCCTGAAGACTGTAGACTTCCTAATTAGCAAGATTTGGATGAAACATAGAAACTGTGTTGTGCTTGCTTGTTAAACCCATATTTTGCCTAGCCCGTTCCATCAAACTGTTCCCGCTATTGTCCCCTCTCTCTCCAATCTTGTCTTTCCTTATCTACTCATTCTTACCTTGCTACACACAAACACACTCAAGTTTCCATTATTATTAAAAAATCTGCCCTCTATCAGATACTACTGCATTTGTCTCCTTCCTTAGTGAAAATCTTTGAAAAAAGCCATCTATTCTCAGTGCTTTCCCTTTCTCTTCTAGACTCTCTGCAACCTGGCTTCTGATCTTATCACTCAAATGAAACTAATCTCTTCAAATTTAGCAATGATCCCTTACTTGTCAAATTTAATGGACATTTCACCATCTTCACCGTTCTTGATCTCTCTGAAGTATTTAATGCTGTTTACCACCTTCTCCTCCTGGACACACTTTCCTCTCTAGATTTTAGCTATTTGACTGCTCCCTTCTCAGTCTCCTTTGCTGACTCATCATCCATGTCACAGATCGTGGGTGTACCTTGTGGCGCCATTCCACTCCCTACATTTGCTCACCTGGTGACTTCAGCAGCTCCCAATGATTGTTTATATGCAGATAATACCTAGGTCTTAATATGTAGTATGAGTCTCTAAGTTCCAGTCCAACATGACCAACCAATGAGCAGCTAGGTGGCATAGTTGATAGAATACTGACCCTGAAGTTGGGAGGACCTGAATATAAATCAGACACTTATTAACTGTGTGACCCTGGGGAAGTCATTTACCCCAAGTGCCTTAAATATCCTGAGCCATCTCCAGTAGTCCTGATATATATCTTGTCACTGGACAAATATGGCTCTGAGGAGAGAATGAGGTTGGTGGCCCTGCACAGCCCTCCCTCACTTAAAAATCCAATTCACTGCAAGTCATGACATCACCCCAGTGTCATGGTCCTCTCTGAGAATGAAGGACAAACAACAACAATATGACCAACTGCCTATTGTACATTTCAAACTGGAAGTGCTATATCTTAAACTCAACACATCCAAAACAGAGACTATTATTGATATCCTCACCCCATCCCCTCAAACCTCTTTTACTTTTTCAAACTTCCCTTTTACTGTAGAGGGCACCTCCATCCCTTCAGATACCAAGTTAAGCACCTTGATATTGTGAAAGTTCCCCCAAGGTTAATATTTATTTTCCAATTTAACTAAACAAGCATTTCTTAAGCATCTAATATGTGCTGGGCACTGGAGGTACAAAGAATAAAAGTAATGACAATTGATGTTTATATAGTTCCTTAAAGTTTACAAAGCGTTTACTTTCCTTATGACAACGTTATGGTATACAAAGTACAGGTGTTATCCTCATTTTATAGACAAGGAAACTTAGGCTCAAAAAAGATTAGATGGGGCAGCTAGGGTTAGCTAGGTGGCGCAGTGGATAGAGCACCAGCTCTGGATTCAGAAGGACATGAGTTCAAATCCGGCCTCAGACACTTAACATTTATTAGCTGTGTGACCCTGGGCAAGTCACTTAACCGCAATTCCCTCACCAAAAAAAAAAAAATTAGATAACTTTCAATCAATAAATATTCCATATACCAAAACAAGGTCAAAATGGGTACATGATTTAGACATAAAGGGTGATACCATAAGCAAATTAGGAGAGCAAGCAATAGTTTACCTGTCAGATCTAACAAGAAGGGAAGAAATTATGACCAAACAAGAGATAGAGAACATTATGAAATGCAAAATGGATTCATTTGATTACGTTACATTTAAAAGGTTTTGCACAAACAAAACCAATGCAACCAAGATCAGAAGGAAAGCAGAAAGCTGGAAAACAATTTTTACAGCCAGTACTTCTGATAAAGTCCTCATTTCTCAAATATATAAAGAACTGTAAGAACACTGTATACAGTAACAGCAACATTGTTCAATGATCAACTATGATAGACTTAGGTCTTCTCAGAAATGCAATGATCCAAGACTCATGATGGAAATGCTATCCACATCCAGAGAAAGAACTGAAAGAATTTGAATACAGATTGAAGAATACTATTTTCACTTTCTTTGGAGGTTTTTTGTGGGGGTTTTTCCCTTTTGTTCTGTTTCTTCTTTCACAAAATGACCAATGTGGAAATCTGTTTAACATGACAGCACATGTCTAACCTATACCAGATTGCTTGCTGTCTTTGGGAGAAAAGAAGGGAGAAAAATTTGGAATTCAAAATCTCTTTAAAAATGAATGTTTGGGTGGCTTGCCCGGGGTCATGTGGCTGGTGGGTGTTGGGTGTGTGGGGCCGGATTTGGGCTCGGGTGCTCCTGGTTCCAGGGCCGGTGCTCTGTCCGCTGCACCACCTAGCTGCCCCTGGAAACACATTTTTTAAAAAAAATGTTTTTTCTCTTTGACAATTCCTCAGTCTGAAGTTTTGGGAGTTTTTTGACTGTTTTTTTTCTCACAACCTAGCTAATGTGGGAATGTTTTCCATGACTAGTCATGTATAATTTATTTTGAAATGCTTGAGTTCTAGAGGATGGGGGTGGGAATAGAGGAGGAAGAGAAGTTGGAACAATTGTTTTTTAAAAATTGATGTTAAAATTTGTTTTTACATATATTTTAGAAAATAAAATTCTATTCTAAGAGTGAAAAAAAAAATTTAAAAAAAAAATGAATGTTAATTGAGTGTTGATCTACTGTGATGGACTATATTCTTCTCACCAATGCAATGGTACAGAAGAGTTCCAGGGAACTCATGATAGAAGAGGATCTCCAAATCCAAGGGGAAGAAAAAAAAAAGAACTATGGAGTATAGATGCTGAATGAACCATACTATTTCTTTTGTTTTTGGTGCTGTTGTTTTTTTTTCTATTTTGAGGTTTTTCATCATTGCTCTGATTTTTTCTCTTATAACAGGACTAATGCAGAAATAGGATTAATGTTATTATGTGTGTATATAGATATATCTATATCTATGTGTATATAGATATATAGATATAACCTATATCAGATTACCTGCTGTCTAGGGGAGGGGGGAGGGGGGAGGGAGAAAAATCTGAAATTGTAAAGCTTGTATAAACAAAAGTTGAGAACTATCTTTACATGTAACAGAAAAAATAAAATACCTTATATGTAAAAAAAAAAGAATGTTGAAAACTATCTTTACATGTAATTGGAAAAAATAAAATACTATTTACATTAGAAAAAGCTAAAAAGAAGTTTGATACAGAGACAACAGGGAGCCACTAGAGCTTCTTTAATAGGAAAATAACATGATCAGATTTGAGTTTGAGGATTATCATTTTGACATCTGTGTGGAAGATGGATTTAAGAGTGAAGAGACTAAAGGCAAGGGAAAAAATCAAAAGCTTTTATAATAATTCAAGCAAGGAGAGTGAGGGACAAAACTAGGGTGGGTGCCATATGAGTGGAGAGAAGGAGGTGAGTGTAATAGATACTGGGGAGGTAAAATTGACAAGATTTAACAAAAAAAGAAAGTGGATATGAGAGTGATTACGGAGAGGGAAGAGTTAAGGATGACTGCTAAACTGCAAACCTGGGTGACTAAAATCCAGGAGGTTCCCTTGACAGAAGGTAGCATTAGAAAGAGGGGTGGATTTAGGGGAAAAGATAATGAGTTCTGTTTTGGCCATATGGAGTCAAGAATTCCTTCAGCACACCCAGTTCTAAATGTTCAAAAGGTAGGTAGTTGGCAAGCCCAGAAAAGATAGTGAGGCTTAATACGGAGATATAGGAATCATCAGCAGAGAGATGAAATTAAACCCACAGGAGCTGATATGGTAGAGAGAAAGAGTATAGAGACCCTAGGGCACAGACTTGGCAGTAGACCAAATCAAATAAGGACAGAACTAGAAAGAATATGTAGGAATAGGGGGTAGAGAATCATGAAAAGCAATTTCTGTTTTACAGGTGAGATAAAATCTAATTATTCTGTAATTAACATAATTAGCAGAAATCTTGGAGGGCGTTATAAGTAATTGATGTAAGGTCAAGGAAAGACACCTTGAAAAATGAGGAAGTTTCAAAAGCTAATGTAAAACTTTCAAAAATCATAATTTTGCCAATAGCTATTACTATTGTTTCTTTTTCTACAATTCTATAGGAGTTTACAAAAGACAGAAATCTGGTGTAAATATAACTTTACCCTAGTTGAAAGTTAAACTAAATAAACTGTAATTTCATTTCATTTGTGGGCCTGGAATTATAGTCTTATTTTTAAAATTCAATTCACCACTCTATTGCATTAATATAAATATTACAAAATCATATCTCAAATACAAATACTATTATATGTAAGAGAAAGCACAACTTAATAATTTAACTGAATGCAACTCCATTTCACATTTTTATTGATAAAACTGAACCCTTTTCAATTTAAGTAATACCAAATGCTTTAACTTGGTGCCTCTGAACAAAGAATACTAATTCAATCTGGGTCCATGCTATAAAATGAAAAATAATAATAACTCTAAAATTTGCAAAGCATACAAATACATGATTTCTTTTGAGTTTCCCAATGACCCTATGATGTGGATACTCCAGTTACCCCACTTTACAGCTTAAGAAACTGAGGTTTAGAGGAGCTAAGTGAAATGACCAAGCTTGTGCTTATGCAGCCAGTGACAGAGGAGGCATTTGACAAACTTCAAACCCTATACCTGAGGTACTATACCATGCTACCTCTTATGGAGAAAATTCATGTACATTTTTATTTAATCACAGGCACTAATGAGTATAAGAAAAATTATCTCAAAACAATCAATAAAGCATAGAAGCTACAGAAAAGTAAATTTCAGGTTGATGTCAAAAGAAACTTCCTAACAAGCAGAATGATCCAAAAATAGAAAGGACAGCTCAGGAAGCAGTGAGTTATCACTGACATGAAGTCTTCAAGCTAAGTTTGGATGAATACTTATATGAGATACTATAGACAAAATTCTTTGTCAAGCATGAGTTGAACTAAACTGTCTCTGAGCTCCCCTACAAATTGTGATTCTGTAAATCTCTAATTCTATATTTTTATTTCTCAGTGAAACAAGAGAAATCGTATAATACATTAGAGGGATTAAGACAAAATGGGTAAATTTGAGAATCATCAGTATAGAGATGTTAGTTAAATCCACTGAAGTTGATGAAATTACTAAGTGACACAGTTTTGAAGGAAAAGAGAAAAGGATCGAGGACAAAATCTTGAGGGACACTTATGATCTGGAGAAGGATTCAGCAAAAGAGACAGAGAAGGAGTGATCATATAGGGAGGAGAAAAACCTGAAGAGTGGTATCCTGAAAACCTAAAGAGCAGAGGGTATCAAGGAAGAATGATCAACAGTGTCAAAGGCTGCAAAGAGGATAATGAGAATGAGGACTGAGAAAAGGTCATTCAATCTGGCAACTAAGAGATCATTAGTAATTTTGGAAAGAGAAATTTCAGGGGAATGAGAAGGTCTGAAGAAGGAGTCTAAGGGGTTAGCTAAGAGGAAAGAAAGTGAAGACACCTACTATTATTGCCTTTTTGAGAAGTTTAGCTATGAAGGGCAGAAGAAATAAAGGTGTAGGGGCCAAATTTAATATATCGAGCGTTAATTAGGTGATTCACCAAAATATTGGGGTCCCAGAAATAATGAGGGACCTCTAGGTTCAAAGTTCCCTCCCCTCCGAACTGCCCTTTTAGATATTTCTCCCAGGCCAATAAGAAAGGAGCCTCACAGCTTCTTTTCCACAAAAGGATCAGATTTTATTGGGAATTAATTAAACAACAAAGGTGAAATTAATAAAATCAAAGATAAGGAAATAGGGAAAAAGAAATACAGATAAATTCTCCTAACTCTAACCTAAGTCTATACAATCCCCAGATAGTTTCCAATTAAGCTAATTCAAAGGAATGCAGGGTTTTTGTGTTCACTCACCACACCTGGGACATCTGCTAGGTTCTCACATCACCACGAAAACCGAGGAGAGAGAGCACAGGCAAGCGCGAGTGTTCTGGAAACAACTCCAGCCTCCCCTCAGCAAGCATTCAATCTCCCTCCCCCAAAAGGGGAAGTCCTTCAAAAAGCTGCCTATGGAGCGGTTTCTCCTTCTGACCTCAGTAGCATATGTAACTTCAGGGTGGGCCAGGTGTGGCCCCTCCCAAAAGTCAGCTAAAACTCCAATAATTTTTTACCACATTCCCCGCTTTGTTTCTTTGAGAAGCACATGTGGTTTGCTCGATGAAACAGTAAAAAATAACAGAATATAATACCCTATGCTAACAAACAATATGTTAATAACAATATAGAAAAGGGAGAATGGGGAAATTTTGTCCAGAGGGGCGGTCCCTCATTAACCAGTGCTTTGACACTGGCCTGCAGAGGGAGGGCCTGCAACAGGTAGCAGGGATGTGTAAAGAATTAATTGTTATTTGAGGTTTTTATGCCTTAGCACACACTGGCCTGGGGCTCCACAAACCGCACAGTGTTCCACCCACTGGTTTTAGCCGTTGCCAGGGCTCTGGCACCTCACATCATCACCACTCGCCAACACCTACATGGTCCTGGCAAAATTATAATGATTGGAAGCCTAGTGAGGGCAGTCATGTGACTGTCAGAGCGGCCATCCCATTGGCTGGGGCTATGTGGGGTGTTTCTAGGTTTGGGGGAGGAGAATTGGGCATTCGAGGTGGAAGCTGGAAAGTGACAGGCGTTCTGCTGTGTATTTTCAGCTGATTCCTGGGCGGTGGTATTTTTTCAGGTATTATAATTTCCCTTTCCCCATTTTATTTCCTTTCCCTTGATCCTACTGATCCTGTTTGTGTTTTTTTTTTAAGTTCATTCTTGTTAAAATAAATCTTGTTCTGTTTTGAAGGAGGCTGCCGGTCTCCTTCCTTGCCCCAATATTTCAGCGAGCTGCTTAACTAGCACTCTCCAATTAAAAATTGGTCCCCACAGTTTGAAGGATCCAGTGAGGGGTTTTTAAGAATGGGGAGACCTGGGTATGTTTTTATATTTGTAGGCAGTCAGAA